>NC_080786.1:151247767-151902142 GCF_028018385.1 Neofelis nebulosa | reverse complement strand
TTTAGCTTTATCAGAAAATTTTCTTAAATGATCCGTTCGATATTTTGTCTACTGACTTATTTATTTTTTTTCTTCTCCAAGGATACATACTATATGTTGAGTCAATCTGGTCTGTAATCCATGTCCATTATGTTCTATTCAGTCTTTTTTTTTTTTTTTTTTTTTTTTTTTTTTACTTTTTGTTTGTTCACTTTCTTTTCCTTTTGCTCTATTTTCTCAAGTTTGGCCCCATGTCTTTGATTGCATTTGCATTGATATCATTTCTCTTTTGGCCAAATCCAATGCTGCTTCTCTTATCATATTCATTTTATTTCTTCTTCTAGATGAGGTTTATGTTCATTCAGTTGTTTTATCATTTCCTCCTCCAGCTCCTGAGTATCTGCTTTTAGCTCTTGAAATATCGAAGCTATTTTTTTCACTAGTTCTCAGAGTTCACGGAGAATCATTTTGCTGTATTTTCATCCACTGTATCGCAAAATGTTTCTTTGTGTATTTCCTTGACAGCTTCTAGGCTTTGGGTTGTGGTTTTGGTTTTGGTTTTCTGCTTTTGGGGTTTTTTGGTTTTTTTTGCAATATTTTGGGTACGTCCCTGCTCATTCTTAATGAATGAGAGGAGTCCTTCCTTCCTGGATCAGCTGTCTCTGAAAGAATGGTATTGATAGCAGCCAAAACAGCACTGCAGGTCAGCAGGGAGTCTCTCTGGCTCCACGTGAAGCTCTAACAGTGGGATTTGTCAGAGTTTAGTCCTTACATCACTAGAACTAACAAAGATTGACAGCCCTAGAAATGCTAAGCATCACAGTGTCTCCTTTACTCAGCCATACAGGGAAATGGCTTCTTGCAGATCCAAGCATTTTCTAATTTCTTTCCGCTTCCTCTAGCCCCTCTGTGGTGTCACACACTATCCACGAGGGCTTTCAGAGCGGATCTTACGCCTTTATCTTGCTGTTCTGAACGTCACTCACACCCTGGATGTGCCCCCAGGATGGAGAAGGCCATCCTGTGTCAGCTCTGCCATGGATATTCAACATCAACCTCCTTCTTCACTGACTGCCTTCGTCCTGGCCCAATTTCTGCTGTATATGGTGCATATCCCTCTTCTTTGAGATCATAGACATTTCCTAGTTTAAAAAAAGATGATTCCTCGATTCCTTTTATGCTTCTTGGTCTCTTTACTATTTTTGTTTTAGAGAGAGAGAGAGAGAGCACAAGCAGGGTTGGGGCAGAGGGAGAGGGAGGCCCCTGACAGGGGACTCAATCCCATGACTTTGGGATCATGACCTGAGCTGAAATCAAGAGTCACATGCTTAACCAACTGAGCTGCCCGGAAGCCCCTCTTTACTATTTTCTAAAGGAGGTGGAGAAGCCCTCGTCTCATCATCTTAAAATTAGGTATCTCCACAGAGAATTATTTAAATAAATACCTATTCTTTGCTTCTACACCCAGAGATTTCAATTTAGTACATCTTCAATGGAGCATAGGCATCTCTAGGCTTAAAAAGAGCCCACAGGCAATAAATATCTAAAGTGCATGTAGGGAAGCATTTAGGGTGCCACCGAACACTACTTCTATCCAGAGTATTGACTGATGAGCCGTGCAGGAGCATCTCGGAATGGAAAGAAATCAAGTCACCCTTGGATTTATCCATGTCGGCATCCTAGCCAGACCCCTCCCCCAGTGCAAAGACCGCCGTTCCCCCGTGAGGTTGAAGAGAGGCAGCTTATCCTCACTGTGCTGGTTTTGCACGGTTTTCTAATTTTGAACAATTTCAAATCAACAGAAGAGTTACAAGACGAATGCAGTGTCCATGCTTATACCCTTCACCTAGATTCCTCAACTGGTAGCATGTGTCACATTTGCCTTATTTGTACAGCCTCTCTCTTTTGAACCATTTGAGAATTAGGTGTAGATGTCAGGATACTTCACCCCCCGAATAATTGAGTGTGTATCTCCTGAGAACAAGGACACTTTGTACACTGGTCTGAAGTCTACCTGGTGCCGACTTGCCCATCTAGGTAGAGAAAGAGATTCGGGAGCAGAGGATCTGGCTCCCTGCATAAGGGCCAGATCACAAAATCACCCTGAGTTCAAAAGCAAAAGCAGGGAGTAGGGAGAGGGCGAGAAAAATGGTAGCATCTCCAGGGGAAAGAGTCCAGGCCAGAAGAAGGAAATGAAAATGTTTAAGCTGGTTGCTGCCTTCAGCAGAGTAATTTTGTCCCTACCCCCACAATAGGGAATACGGCCCAGTGAACGCCACGTTGCATAGAATTGCCTCTCTGATATTTAGAAAGCAGAATTATGTGATTTTAAAATGCAAGGAGCCTGAAGAACTTCAGAAAAATGATGTTTGGACACCCCCACCGCCCAAGCTTCTGGCCATGGCTCCCTGACTGATGGAAAAAGCAAACACCATCTGCCCCAGCGCCCAGTCCCAGGGAGGATCCAGCCTTAGGAAAGAATTTTTGCCTTGAGTTCCCTGAATCCTACCTCCACTCCCTCCCCCTTGCCTTCTGCTGTCCTCTGGGACGGGGAGCCTGAACAGCTGCTGCCTGTCAGAGACCAAGGCTCCCGGCCATGCTTGGCCAATAGCCTAACTTGTAACTAATGATGGTAGGAGTCATCTTTCCTTTCCTTTGGATAAATGTCAAACAATTAGGAACCACTGAATGGTCGGTGAGAAGCTCATTACTGGGAGTACGTGGTCTTGAGAAAGATTCGCTGTGTTTGAGCAGAACCAGGTTTCGTGGCTCAGCAGCATGAGAGAGCCAGATGAACGGAGCACATGGTTATGCAACGACTGGTCCGCAGGGAGAGGGTCCCCAGCAGATGCAGTCACTCTCAATTTCTGCCTTTTGAATTGGAAGTTTATGGTTGAATTTTTAGGTCTCATAAGGCATAAGGAAAGCTATTTTTTCTGCTCTATTTAATTTTTTTTTTTTTTTGGTCACAAAATGCTTAAACTGCACAAATGATGCAAAACCATTTTCAGCGACACAGACGCAGAATCTCAACCACCCTCCTCTCGCCTCTGTCTTTATATAGGAAAGTCCCAGGGACAGTCCGAACAGAACAAGGTGAGGATTGTGGCAATCCTCTAAGAGGAGGGAGAGAGAGGGTTCGAAGAGGAAGGCTTATGAGAATGAGAAGTCCTAGTCTCTCTTTCCTTTAAAGCCCTGAGATACGGAAACCACATTCCCGTCCAAAACATTCCCATTAACTGCATCCTCATGGCAACACTTAGAATGAGGGCAGAGCAGAGTGGCTGAGTAGGAAGGGGGTGGCACAAAGTGGGGAAAGAAGGAAAGATTAAAAGGATAGAAAAAAAAAAAGAAACAGAAAAATAATTTTTTTTATGTGTTGGAGTTTGACTCCATTGTGGTCGGACAACGTAATCTGCGTGATTACGATTCTTTTAAGTTTGTTGAGGTTTGTTGTGTGGCCCTGGATGTAGTATATCTTGATGTATTTTCTGTGGGCACCCGAAAAGAGTGTGTATTCTGCTGTCATTGGGTGAAGTTTTCTATGAATGTTGACCAACCCTCCTGGTGGATGGTGTTGTAGAGTTCCTCTGTATCCTTGCTGATTTTCTCATTAGTTGTTCCAGCAATTGTTGAGAGAGGCGTGTTGAAGTTTTCAACTGTACGGAGTTTGTGGGTTTGTTTCTTTATCCTTTCAGTTCCATCCGTTTTTACTCCACATATTTTGCATCTCTCTTGTTTGGCGAGGATACATTTAGGATCGCTGTGTAATTGCTGTGTATTTTATTCTCTCCGTCCCTGGTATTTTCTTTCTTCTGAAGTCCACTGCATATAATAGAGCTACTCCTGCTTTCTTTGGATCAATATTTGTGTGGTAAATCTTTCTCCATCCTTTCAGTTTCAACCTACCTATACTATAATAGGAAATAAAAAATCTATTGTATTTGCCTACATATTTTCTCTTGTCGTGTCTTTCTCCCTTATGGTATTCAAAAATTCTTTCTTTTTCATTTCCTCTTTGTTTAGATAGCTTCCTTTAACCATTCTTTTAGTATAGGTCTGCTGGTGACAATGCCATTATCTTTGAGGTGAGTTTCTTTTAGACAGCATGTGATTGTGGAGTTTGCTTTTTATAAACTCTGTCTTTGCATTAGTGCATTTAGACCATTTATAGTTAGTGTAACTATTAATATCTTAAGGCTTAAGCCTGCAGTTGTATTCTTTGTTTTCTGGGTTTTTTTCTGTTTTTTGATTCTCTGTTTACTTTTACCTGAATTTCTGCGGCTTACTTGAACACTTTTTTTTTTTCAACGTTTTTTATTTATTTTTGGGACAGAGAGAGACAGAGCATGAACGGGGGAGGGGCAGAGAGAGAGGGAGACACAGAATCGGAAACAGGCTCCAGGCTCCGAGCCATCAGCCCAGAGCCTGACGTGGGGCTCGAACTCACGGACCGCAAGATCGTGACCTGGCTGAAGTCGGACGCTTAACCGACTGCGCCACCCAGGCGCCCCATTGAACACTTTTTAGAATTCTATTTTGATTTATCTATGATGTTTTTCAGTGCATCTTTGTTTAGCTTTTTCAGTGTTGTTGTAAGCATTACTTTAATAACTTATCTACTAGTGCCAACATTTTCCCAGTTCCAGGGTAGTGTAGAAACCTTGGAGCCCTTTGTGGCCATTTACCCTCCCCAATTTATAATATAATTGTCTTAAATAGTTCCTCTATCTACATTGAGAATCACATTGCACGATACTATAATTTTGCTTTCAACCATCAATATAATTTGGAAAACTCAAAAGAAAAAGGAAAATCTACTATATTTACCTATATATTTGTTCTTCCCATATCATTTCTCCCTTTATGATGTTCCCCAAATCCTTATTGTATTATTTCCTCTCTGTTGAGATGAGTTCCTTTCACTATTCTTTTAGGGTGGTTCTGCTGTTGATGAGTTCTGTCTTTTCCTTCATCTGAAATGCCTTGATTTCACCTCAATTCATGAAAGGTACTTTTGCTTATATGGAATTCTAGGTTGACAGTTCTTTTCTTTCAGTAACTAAAAAAAAAAATTGTCACTACCTTCTGGCCTCCCCAGTTTCTGATGAAAACCCCACTGTTTTTTTAATTCTTTTTTCCCTAGGGGCAACGTGTCATTACCCTGGATGCTCTCAAGACTTTCTCTAGTTCTCAGAAGTTTGATTATGATGTGTCTTTGGGTTTATCCTGCATGGGATTCACTCAGCTTTTTGAATCTGTAGGTTATTTTCTATCTGGTAAAATCCAGGACTATTTCAGCCGTTATCCCCTTGAATACTTTTTTCAGCCCATCCTCATTCTCCTCTCTACCTGGTACTCTACGACATGAATATTATATATTTTGTGGGAGCCCCACATGAATATTATATATTTTGCGGGAGCCCCACATGAATATTATATATTTTGTGGGAGCCCCACATGTTCTTAAGATTCTGTTCATTTTTTGTTCATCCTATTTTCCTCTACTGTTCAGATTGGATAATCTCTATTAATCTGTCTTCAAGTTCGCTGTTTCTCTTCTCTGTCCTCTCCACTCTGCTGCTAAGCCTACTCGCTGAGTCTTTCATTTCAGTTATTATCATTATTAGTTACAAAATGTCCATTTGGTTCTTCTCTACACCTTCTAAAATTTTTTTGCTGATGCGTGGCTGTTTCTTTGCTGAGACTTTTGAATGACGGCTGATTTAAAGTCTTTCCCAGATAATTCTAAAATCTGTGTCACGTCAGTGTCAGTGTTTCTCTTTTCTCATTCTGTGTGATCGCTTTCTGACTCCTGTTGTGACAAGTGATTTCTTTTTATTGCAACCTAGACATTTTGGGTGCTATGTTATAAGATTCTAGATCTTATTTAAAGCTTCTTTATGGCAGGGCCCCTCTGACACCATTTGGGCGGGTTAAGGGATTGCTTATTGGGATGTCAGTCTCCATTGACAGGGTGGGGAGGATCCTTGTTGCTCGTGGGTGGGGATGAGTGTCAGGCTCCCCACTGGACTCCCAGTGATACCACCCTGGCTGGAATAAGAAAGGCAGCTCATCATGCTTCCCCTATGGTCTCTGCCACACTTTGGAGGAGTTGCATTGTTACTGTTCAGTGGTGAAAGGAAGTGCTGACTCTACACTGGGATCCTTTTAATGCTATCCCAGTGGGAATGGGAAGCTGCCTCATTACTGCTGAATTTGAAGGTTAAGTCCAGGCGTCCCATGTAGTCTCTGGGGGACCCATTACCCCTCAGTAAGGATGAAAATCTGGGCTTCTTTCTCTGTCTTCTCTGAAACCACCCTGGCAGGAGGTTTGGGGCACTTGTCACAGCCTAGTAAGGGTGAAAGTCTAGCCTTCCCATTCATCCTCTACTCTCGGGGGGCAGGGGTGGGGTTGGTAATTATTTTCTATGGCTTTTGGCTCGAGTAGAGGAGTTAAGGTCTTAAAGTTTTCTTTCTAGGATGCCTTTTTTTCTGGTCTTTTTGCTAGAGGTGGCAGACTTCCCTTGGGATGTTTTTATCTGTACCTGTTGACATTTCCAAGTTGCTGGCTTCTCCAGTAGCCACTCTGAGATATAAGAACAAAACAAAGCAAAAACCAGGAAACTCAACACCCCAAGATCCCTGGCTGGTATCCCTTCTTTCCCCCACTTTTTTTGAGCCTTCTTATGTTTGTTGTAAAATATAAAATACAATATTCAAGGAGTTTTAGCCGTACTTAGTGGGGGGAATAGGGGAAAAACTACATCCACTCCCATCTTCCCAGAAGCGGAAATCAGGGAAATTTTAAGTAAAAAGAAGGAAAAAAAAAACAAAGAACAACAAAAAAAAAAGAAGAAGAAGAAGAAGATTAGAGTGGTGTTTTCTTATTTTCCTTTCTTCTCTGAGATCTCTACTGCTGAGAATCAGCTGCAAAGTACCAAATAAAGGAGTCACTTTCGCTCTCTTCCCTCCTCTTCCCAAACAGAAGTTCAAGCTGAAAATATGTGAAAAGGAGCACCAGAAAATGATATGATGTCTATCAATAAATGTTCCTCATTCTCTAGCCCAGTAAATGTCACATTTGGTTATGAAATTGAATTTTGCAAAGTAACATTTTAAAAATACTCCTCCAACTTAGTGTCTTTTATAACTATCGACACAGATGAGAGATTGAAGAATCAAATCCCTGTCCCCTGTACTCTTTCTCGCACGCGTACGCAACAAGCTGACTTCCTGGGTGATTCCAGTAACGGGGGTTCTCAGCGGCCCTGGAGGCTCTGCTGTGTCACAGTGTCACTTCCCTGGATGCTGACAGTGCCCAAGATTGGTCCGGCCTGGGCAGGAGCTGCCATTGTACCCCACTGGTTACCCATCTGATTGGGGGATCCCCACGTGGGTCATCCAATATCGGGCAGCTTCGTCTTAAATGATTGGGTGAATCTCCTGTCAAAAAACATGATCATAACCCTCTCAAAAGCTCTGCAATATCATTGCCTCACAAGCCTGAGCCATGAATGAACGAATGAATGAATGATTCATTGACTCCCTTCCTTTGCATTACAACCCAGCCAGTTCTTGAAGGGAAACGTAACGAATGGTCTCAGGCGGTAGGGAAGAGCGCAGCCCCGGGGGAGGAAGCTGGCTCATTCCTGCCATTGGAAACTATAGGAAGACATTAAGAGGCAAGAAAATCTTGGGCACCGAGCAATTGCTTTCTTTGTGTAACCAAGATCCTGCCACAGTACCTTTGCACAGGGCTCCTTAATACAGCGTTGCATCGTTAGACAAACATAAGGCCTTCTAGTGACCATGTCAGTCCCACCACTTGAATGACTCCTTAAAACAAAGTCAATCTGCCAGGTCAGGTGATTCGTTTCTAAACATCCCGTATATGTCAAAGTAACTAACCAATTATTAGTATGTCACTGTCCTGTCCTACTTCATGAACGCCACCGCTACCCTCTCCGCCCATCTCTGATCAAATAAGAGAAGTGATTCCATACAATCACAAATAAAAGGGATCAGAAGGGATTTTTTTTTTCCTTGAACGTCTCCGAAACAATTTTGGAACGGCTCTTCATAGGTCCTTTCGTCGCACCACATCCCGGAGCAGAAACCCTTTTGGAATGTTCTGTACAAATCATCAGTCAGCAATCCATGTCCAGAAACTCCTGACAACACAAGGAAACAAACCCTATTCATCCTACTCGTATTTTAGTTTTCCTTCGGGATTTTATTTTTTCTTCTTTGGAAACAAAGGGATTCATCCTTTTTTTGCTTTCCAGCTGTTCCTGAAGTTGTCATGAGTATTGCCTCTGAGGTGCCCTGTTTTGACAGCCGCGGGTCCAGAAATAAGAAGTCCTGTGACAGAAGCATGCGCAGGTGCTGGGGTGCCGAGAGCGGTCACTAGGAAAGGGATAGTCGGGGGACAATGTCAAGACAATGTCAAACACACCTGCGCCAAAGTCCTCAATGACGAATAGAGGGTAATTGTGCAGGCAGAGAAAGCAGGAGGAGGGGTGAGCCCATGCGATGTGTTCAGGTCCCTAAAGGGGCTCCTTTGGCTGGAGGATAGTTTAGAAGCGAGGAGGGGTGGGAAACGCTCCTGGAGAATTCTGTACATGGAGGCCAGGTTTTGAAGCGAAGGTGCTGACCTACCACGGAATGGAACAGAGCTGGGAGGGCAGACCGGCCATTGCGACTCCACGGGCCCAGAACTTGGATTGTGGACCAACCGGGAGAGTAAAGGGAAAGAGTAAAGGGAAAAGGAAGGAAAGAATACGGCATCTGCTCACCCTTTCTGGTCAACAGAGAGGGGTTAGCAAAGCTTGTGCCTCGGATGAAGGCAGGTAGGAGTGGCAGTGGCCGCTGTGAGGGGTAGGTTTCCTGCAAGATGGCGCTGGAGGCAAAACGAACCTTCTGAGAGCTGCTGACCCAGAAGAGAAGCAACGGATTGAGTGATGAGAGACGGACAGAAGAGTCCCTGCTGCCTCCGAGACGCAGCCCTTGGCAGTTGAGTCCTGGGGAGGCTGGGGCTGACCCTGGCAGAGACGCCTCCTAGAAGCAGGAGTGCTTGCCTGGGAAAAAGTCCCCCGATGGCTGCCGGCTACAGGCTCTGCCGACTTCCGCTGCCTAGAAATCCTCTGTGCCCTTCTGCAGCCTGGCTCGGTATCTTCTTTAAAAGGAACTTCTTGGTATGACTTTGGGGATAATGCTTGTCCTACATTTTATGATATTTCCAGGAGCTCTAGGAAAGGAGGAATGAGTCACTCATCCTATTCAAAGAAACCAGCCACACTGGGCATTCAGGAAACGTTGCTGGGATGTTGGTGCTGGGAGTCTGGAGGTTGGCCCACAGAATTTGAAGCAAGGGAGGACATAGGCAGAGGTGGGGTTGGGGGTGTTCCGCACCTGGAGGGTCCACCAGTTTCCCAACTGGTAGCCCTTCAACCTTCAGAAGTCCATGAAGTCCATGCTTCCCAGGAGGCACCAAAGGACGTCCCCCAAACCCCTTCTTCCAACCTGAGCCCTCATCCCGAAGCCCAGGTGAATCAAGGGGATTTAGTACAAGCACAACCTTGAGTTTGATTTCATTTTTTTATGACATTCTCCTACCTCAGTGCATTAGGGCCATCGCCGGTCTGGTCAACGTGGCCACGGTGATGTCCTCATCAGGAACCCAGCAGGGTGACCTGTACAGAAGGGACCTTAGAAAGGGTGTCTGGGTGGGGCAGTGGCCCTCCCCACCTTTTGCAAAGGAGGCTGTCTCCCCAAGGACTTCCTGCATGGTCCCTCTTCAAACAGTCCCCTCCGGGTTTTTCACCCCAAACCGTGAAAACTGGAGATCACTGTAGGAGCCTTGACTGAATGAATCAAGGAGGAATACTATCTAGGTAAAATTATATCACATTCTGATGGGCAAGTTCTTAATTCTTCAAACCCCTCTGCACCTTGGTTTCCAGGAAAGAGCATGCGCTGTTTCCTCAAGGTGCTCTTGGAGGTTCAGACCTTGGCCCCCGTCCTCCCCTCACAGCTTCAAGCACCGCCCCAGCCCCAGCCGAAATCTCCCCCCTGAGCGACTCAGCCTGGCATCACGGCACCCGGCACCATAGCCCTCCATGGCGTGCACCCTGATTTGCAACGTCAGCCCCGTACCGTCTTCTCGCGTTTTGCCGCACGAGGCACCTGCTACACAGTCACCGGGTTCCCCCACGTTTCCTTGTGCTGTGTCTCCACCTAAGATCCTCTGCCTCGCTGTTCCCCTTCCCTCATGCTTCTTCCTTTCTTCTTGACACATCGCAGCCCTTCCTCTGTGAGCCCGTTCTGGTCCCGTGGGTTAGAACTTCATTCTGTCTCTCTGTCTGTCTCTCTCTTTTCTCCCTTTCCTTCTCTCCCCTCTCTGTTCTCTCTCCCTCCTCCCCCCCTTTCCCTCCCTGCGCCCTCTTCCCTTTGATGTCCTTGGAACTCTCTTCCCCTCAATACCGTGTACTACAGGTGGTGTATATGCACGTCTTTTCTCCTGAACTAAGCTGGAGGCTCCCTGAAGGCAGATACAGAGACTTCCTTACCTGCGTCTCCCTCCTGTTCTATCTGGTGCCCACCTTGTGGAAAGCAATCCATGTTTAAGCAACGGGTGAGTCTAGGGAGGATGTTGGACCCGGATCCTCACCACGGGCCCCAGCCCTGGCAGCTTTGCTTCTGGCAAAGCTAGCTCTGGGAGACTAGTTCCTGGGGACACGGTTCCCGGTCACTAGTTCTTAGGGACACAGGTGACCCCAAGGTGAAAAAGGCGGGTGCAGAAGGGAGACTTCTTGGGCTTGACACCCGTCTCTGCTGCTCTACCAGCTGTGTGGAATGGGGAAATGTGCTCAACCTCGCCGTGCCTCAACCTCCCCATCAGCAAAGTGTGGACGCCAGTGCCCATTTCGTGGGGCCATTGTGAGAATCCAGTGGGATGGTCCAGTGATGCGCTCTCCATGCCGCCAGGCTAGACACTAAATGGGAAAGAAATGTTAGGGGTTACGATTTTTATTGTCCCAAACCATGCTCGCAAGCCGACAAAAAGCTGATGTGTGGTTCTTACCTCCTCCGCCTTTATATTTTAGTGGCTACTCAAGACAATATATACGGTACCATTTATAAGGGCACTTATTTGATTGGCTGTTTGAGGATGTGGTATTTTCCTTTTAGATCAGCCCCTCCCCTCCCCCGTGACCTGCAGTGGCATCCTGTCGGGAAAGAGAGGGGAGGGACGTTGAGGCTGGAGACCACAGCCGGCGCATTTATAGAGAACCCTGAGAACAAGATGGGAGATTGGAGGGCCTCAGCTTTTACCTGGAGGTGAGGTCCAGTTGAGGACACAAGTTCATAAAATAGCATTATGATTTCCCCCTTGATATAAATGTTCCTTCAAACAGTTGTAACTTGAAAAAAAAATCAGTTTGGTGACGAATAGAAGGACATATTTTAGAGAGATAAAAATATCCAAGATGTAAATATGACTGGTTTGAAATATATCAACTATGATGAGTTTTCCCCCTCATCCATAACGGCTCGGTTTCTGGGGAGCAGAAAGCGAGGCAGTTAGCACCACTGAAGACACGGGCGTCCCTCAGTCCCGCCAGGTCTTTGCCCGGGGTGCCAGGGAGCCCCTGGCATGGGCAGAAGAGCCCCCTTCCACCTTCTCCAAAAGCTTTGCCCATATGACTCTCTCTGCTTCCCTCCACGCCCCCATGCACACACGCATACACACACACACACACACACACACACACACACACACACACAGTTTCTTAGGCTTAGCTTTGAGCTACAGTTAGACTCAGTTATAATTGCCCTCATTAAAAACCTCTCTGTCATGTCAGACAGAGAGAAGTATATCTCTGGCATGGTCCCAGCAGAAAGCTATGCAGTCCTCAGCTGAAACAGGAGTGTGGGCATAAATCTCTCTCTCACACATACACACACACACACACACACACACACCAATAAAACTGTTGAGCTTTTATTTACATCCCCAGGTATAGCAGAAAGAACACAAACAATAAGAAAACTAAATCCCCACTATCCCTGAGGGCCTATATTCTACCTGAGGAGTTTGACGTGATTTCAGCACAACAGACAGAATTTTTTTCAAGTATCTGTGGGCATGTTTTGCTTCAACACGTCATCATGATTCCTCGAAACTTTAAGTGTTTCTGTTATTCCATTAAATGCATGACAACACAATTGTAAGTAGAGTGGCTCCTAAAGCAAAAGAATTTCAGCTTTTCCAAGAGGAACCTTGTATTCTGGTGAAAGGTTCTGGAAATGGGGATATGAGGTGAGTGGCCACAAGCCATTGACACTATTCGCCCTCAAATAGCAAGAAGAGACCATAACCCTCAGCCCTCACATGGTAGCCAAAGGGAATAATGATTACACGCACACACTCACACACAGGGATATAATCCATGAGTGTGTTAACACACATTTTCTCATTTTTCTCGCAACGGGCTTGTGAGCGAGGAAACACAGAGAGACACTATCTATCCCACTTTACAGATGAGCAAACTGAAGCTCCCAGAAGTTCATGGGAACTGGCTAAGAAATGGCAAAGCCAAGGCCAACAGCTTTCTAGACCTAGGTTCTTTCCTGGACTCTCCACCTTCTGTACTTCTCACTCACGCTCTCTCTCTCTCTCTCTCTCTCTCTCTCTTTCAAAGTGATAAGAACATGCAAGCACAACAGACACAGTAAATAAGAACAATAAAATTTCAGGCCAAAATACAGATGCCTGCATTTCTGGTTTTCTTTTCATTTTACAAGGGGTAAACCTGTTCTTTATCCCCAGTATCAAAACTCTTGCTTCCCAGAAGAAAGATATTTCGTAAGGAAAATTCTTAAAGCAAACACATCTGTATTTTAAATCTTAAAATATTACCAATACTCACACCCTCTCCCAAGCTAAGCACTTATAGACATCCTCTTCACATGGCTCCCTCGTCCTGGGGGCACCTTAGCAAACAGCCGACCAGCCTGTAAAGAGAAAACCCAGGATGCTGGCCAAGAAAAATAAAATGACTTGCTCAGGACCACAGTGCTTTTCAGTAACAGAGACTTCTGGTCTACCAAATGTGCATCCTGGCCGTGACAGCGGCACTGGTGGGAGCCTTCAGATGAGGCTACGGAGAGGCGGGACTTGACTTTCCCAAAGGTTCTGGAATCTCTTACCCCCATCACAAATGATGCGGTGTGATACAAGGATGCATTGGAGCATGAACAGGCGTAGAAGTAAAAGTCAGGAAACATGGTCAGTGTAATAGGGGGGAAATGCACAGATCTACTTGTGTCCAGTGGAGTTCTTGGGGGTAAATTTGGGCACAAAGAGAGGAAATGGAAACTGGGGTGTCCAGGCAGAAGGAACAGCGATGGCCAGGGAAGGAAAGTAGCTACAACAAGAGAGTGAGCGTGGAGGACAGAACCATCCCCTCCAAGCGGCCCTGGCTGAAAGACCAGGATTGACTGCTTACTTGCCAGACAAGTCTGAGAGATTTCGAGCTGGGCGTTCCTGGGTCAAGTCTGCATTTTAGATAGATCCCTGGGGCTGCTGCAGGATAAGCCCTTCGTGTTGAGGTGCGACCCGAGGCAGGTGGAAGCAACGTTAATGGTCCCTTTAAAAGGCAGCAGCCAAGGGGGGTTAGATTGAAGACATGTGAACTATTGGGGGTGTGGAAGAAGGAGAGGGAGGTGTGTTCTCAGACTTCTGGCTTAGGCGCAACGTGGGTGGTGATGCTATAAACTGAAGGCAGAAAATGGAGAAAGAAGCCGGGGTAGGAGGGCTGGCGGAAGTGTGTGAGGGACAGAGGAGCTTTGGCAGGTTGCTTTGGAACATCCATTGAGCATCTGGGTGGAGTCGTCCAGTACCTAGCAGAAGCCCAACGGAGAGGTCAGAGCCGGTCACCAGCCGTCTGTAGACAATCAGGGATATTGTTGTGGGACACAGAGAAGACAAACGCACAAACCCTAACGTGACACTGAGGTCGCCGGGTGAGGACTCTGGTCTCGGTATCCCCGCAGGCGGTGGCCTTTCCTATTTCTGGGGGAGTAGAGGCTGTCGACCAGGAGAAGAGACCCGCACGGTGGCACCTCCACTCTGGGCAGGGGCTTCGGTTTCCTCGACTGTGTCCCCGCAGGGTTGGACTTGACGATCTCTTAAAGAATCTCTTCCAGCTTTCCTGCGCCGTAATTCTAAACCTCTCCCCAGTGTTGTGAGGCTGGTAACCAGAACGTTTGCTTTGGAGGAAACTCTGAGCTTGAGACGAGGTGGAGGCTTTGCTGGGGGCCGAGAGTGGGATGTCAGTGCTTCAGCGGGGTTGCAGGTGCAACCCTCCGCCCTCTGATGATAATGCGGGCGGGACAGGAGTTTGAAGACAGCCCGTAGAACGACTGAACCACTGAACACGGAAACAGATGCCATGATTCCCAGCATAAGTTATGATATGGATGAGTCAAACTGAGAGAGCTAAATTTAGGGTTTCTAAGGTCCCCTCCCCCCCTCGGTGTCAGAAGTTTCCATTCGACTACAGGGAGGAGAAAAATGCTGGTGCAGGCAGTGTTTGGTTTCCCCGGGACTGGGACATCCAACACATCTGAATGAAAATAGCTGCAAGGGGGTGGGGTGCCTGGGTGGCTCAGTCTGTTGAGCTTCTGACTCTTGATCTCAGCTGAGCCCGGGAGCTCACGGTCGTGGGATCGAACCCTGCGTAGGGCTCTGCACTGAGTGTGGAGCCTGCTGGGGATTCTCTCTCTCTCTCTCTCTCTCTCTCTGCCCCTTCTCTGCTCATTCTCTCTCTGTGTCTCCCTCCCTCCCTCAAAATAAATAGCTGCAAGGCCCACCCACCAGCAGGACCAGTTACGAAAGGTGGCAGGGTCCTTGGGTCCCAAGAATAAGGTGGTGCCACCCACCGGAAGATGGACGAAACTGACAGGGCCTCAGAAGGATATAATGGCTGGCATCTGGGTGCCGGTGCTCTGGGGACTTTCACCACTGGGGCCATCGCGGGAGGGCCAAGCTGAAGTGAGCAGTGATCCAGGGTGAGGTCCTAGGAGCACGGAGCCAGAGAATGAAGGAAAAGCAGGCCACACACCAGGATACCAGGAGGCACCGTGTCACCGGGGGGGGGGGGGGGGGGGGGGGGCGGTGACAGCAGAGCTAGGCTAGCAGAGCAGGGTTGTCGTGGATCGTCAACCCAGAGCAGGCAGAGGCAGAACAAGACCTGTCCTACAGGTCACGGATGATCGTCATGGAATTCTCACCTTGGAGTTGCTTCCATGCACAAATTGTCAGCAACCACTAGAGTGGGCCCGCTTTGAAGCAGCCGCTGTGCCCATCCCTGTGAGCCTGTGAGCCGCGACGAGCTTCTCTTCGCCTGCCCCGGTTGACACGCTTAGCCTCTCCATAGTCATGCCGTTCCCGCATCCAGGCAGCAACCACGCGGCAGGCTGCGTATCGTGGGTCAGATGCCCCTGCAGGTAGGAGGGTGGGTCGCAGTTCCCGGGTCCGTCTGTTCTCAAGGGCAACGATCAGTTTAAGGAAGAGGCAGCACACCGATCGCGTGGCTGTGAGTTCACAGGCCTCCTGAAAATCACGCGTACTTGCGATGTGCAGAGCGGTTTGTTGACATTGAAAGCGGACTCTTCTAGTTTGGGAAGAGTGGCGCCAGGAGGGTGAATGATCATTCTGTGAGCCGCGTGCCAGCACCCGAGCCGCGACGACTGAAGCGCTAGCCAAGCAGCTGTGACTTGCTCAGCGCTCTACCGTGGCCACGGGGAGTGATAGATGCCACGTTGGCTTCTAGGAACTGCCGTGTTGATGGCAGAGGGGCTGGAGCACGACCACGTGAAACCGAGAGTCCATGATGTACTGAGTACACGTGAAGGAACGCTGTGGTTGTTCAGAAACAAAAGGGCAGGGAAGGAATAAGGACAATAAGAAAATAACAAGAAACTTGGCTTTTTTGCCTATCAGTTTGGCCAAGATTGAGGGGGGAAATGTTCTCATGCTATGGGCAGGTTGGCAAGAATGTAAGGAAATGAAGACTTTAAAAAATCTGTTTTTAATGTTCACGTAATTTTGAGAGAGAGAGACAGACAGACAGGCAGACAGAATGTGAGCGGGGGAGGGGCAGAGAGAGAGAGGGAGACACAGAATCCGAAGCAGGCTCCAGGCTCCGAGCGGTCAGCCCAGAGCCCCGACGCGGGGCTCGAACCCATGAACCGCGAGATCACGACCTGAGCTGAAGTCAGACGCTTCCCTGACTCAGCCATCCAGGTGTCCCAGAAATGAATACTTTTATCCACTCCCAGATCCAGCGTTTTGGGGGACAACTCATATGTGTCAAAATTCTTAGTACTCCTACTTCCTGAACAATTCTAACCCTAAGATTTGTCCTAAGTAGTTAACAGGACAGGTGCACCAAGGTGTGAGTTCAGGGATGCTCATCACAGCATTTTATAAAATAGTGGAAAATTGTGAGCAAATTAAATGGAATCTGCTTGAAGAAACCACGGTGCCTTCATCCACGATGAATGCTATACAGTCTTTTAACAGTGTGCTGTAGTCTACCGCACTGACCTAGAAGGATGTGGGATGTGGTTTTAAGTGAAAAAGTAGCTGACGATGTTGTACGGATAGTGTAGATATTTATATCTATAAAAAAGGAATTACATTTCCATATCTGCGTATTTTCATAGGTACAGAAATGGGAATACAAAGGTTTTCACCAAAGTGTAAACAGTGGTTTTCCTCGGGGGGGGGGGGGGGGTGATTTGGAGAGAACTGTATTTTCTGATTTATAATTTTTCAGTATTTTTGGAGTTCTTGAATAATGAGCATGTATCCGTTTCATACTCAGAAAAAGAATCAGGCTACAAAAAAGTAAAACAATGGCCAATGTTTCAGTTACTGCACATGTTAAGAACCCAAGGAAATTAAAGAAATCTGAAAAAACTGAAGAGAACTTTACAGTCGAGATGACCATGATTCTTAACGGCTCAAAGTAATTTTTCAGTTAGGACAGATTCCATTTATGTATGTATCATTCTGGCTCGCAAACTCAGTGGGTAATAACCTATACCCCAGCTGAAACAAAAAGTTTCAACCCAAAATAGATATGGTTATAAACCCATCAAAAGTGATAACTTTCAAAAGACCCCAGGAATTCAAAAAAGTAAGACAAAGGAAAAATGTATAAAATCTACTTAGCTTTTAGAAAAAAAAAAAAAAAAGAAAAGAAATCAAATGACTGCAAAAATACCAGCTCCAAAAATACCAAAAAATCTTCACCAGGAGAAAATAGAAAGCAAAGATTGGCATATGGATGTCAAAAATCCAGTGTCAGAGAGGTTTTGAAAACTGGTTGTGCGTCACCAATTATGTATATCCAAAATCAGTGTGACAGACACTCCCTTCCAAGAGCAATGGCAAGGTTTTTTAATGCCCTAAAAGTCTCTTTTCGGTGACTGATTATGTAGTAGCCAGAATATGAGATTTTTAAATTCGGTTCATCATCGGTGACCAAATTCTAATGTAGGAGGAAGAAAAGAAAGAAAGAGAGCTGTATCTGATCCTTTGTGTCAGTTCCCATTTCAGAGGTGTCTTCTACATGAATGTCTTTTCTTCTCATCTCCAGAAAAAGCACAAAGAAGAAACTACAGCGATGGCCAGGTTGACAGAATCCATGAGTGAGTAACTGGAAATTTCTTCTTTATTTTTGGTTTTAAATGGAAAACCACAAAGTCACACAAAACCCCCATTGCTTTGTGATTATCTGTCTTTCTCGTCCATTCTTGTGATCACCGAGGTCTATTTCACGTAGACGGGATTGTGTTGCTGTTACAAGGTGCTTTACTTGAAAGTCATCTTGTGTGGGACTGAACTCTGTGCTGAAATTGTTACCCCAGTATGGGGTTTTGTTTGTTGGTCTGTGTTGCGGATCGGGACCCACCATAATTCCAATCTCGCTTTTCGGAGGTTTAGGTACAGTCAGCTCACGTTTTATGGGCAGATATTCCATAGGCTGGATCATCATCTAAAGAGAAGAAAGAAAGAATGGCTTGTCGTTGTTAAACCTTTCCGGTGTGCTTCCGAATTTTCAGATTTGAGGATTTAAAACTGGGGTGTTTGATGCGGAAGTAACTGGTAATGATTCAGGTTTGGAACAGATCAGTGGTATCAGGCTCTAAGCTCGTAAGTTAGATAAACGGGACACACGAAGCACTTTTAAGAGGAAAGAGGGATGAATTATAATACCTCCTCCTGCAAAATGAGACATGTGGCTTTGTACGTTGAAGTTTAAATATTAAAGACCGCGTGGATATGAAATAAACAGACAATGCGGGGTTTTTTTCCCCCTTTGGAAATATGCATTGTCCTGGTGATAGAATTCATACCTCAAGTTACAAGGGAAGGTTGCAGACACTTCTCCATCATCATTCGGGCCATGAACACCTTATTAAATTCGATCTGCATTAATCTTGCCCACATTTATCTTGGCCCCTGCTTTCTCCTTCGACTATTCCTAAATCATGAGACTATTAAAATATGTGTCTTTCTGTAGCATAGTCAATATGTGTCTTTCTGTAGCATAGTCATCCCCCAAAGTCTACCCCCTCCCGGAAAAAAAGTGATGGTAAAGTGTTCTTTACATTGAATTTTTTAATTCCTGACCCCAAATCCTTAATTTCCTGATTTCCTTTATCTCGAACGCATGCCAATTTCACCATGCAAATGATGACTCCACGGGGGGACTGCACAGCCACCCCCAGCATTTACACGCCTCTCTTACACTCATTTCTGTATCATCCCTGCCCTGTCTCTGCCTCACCCGTCTTTCTGACAGTAGTCTTGCAGACTGGAACATTGCAAAGCATTTGCTCCTTGGTTTGAAAGACCCCAAATTGGTTCTCTGCAAGGGAGAGGAACTAAGTCACAGAATGCACTCTTCTCAGACCTAGAAGGAAAGAGTGAGGTGGCCAGTACCGTCACAAAACTGACGAACCTATGTGGTCAAAATATGCAGGGACCGTGGACAGCACCAGCTGATTCACGATCCACAGCACGTTTGCAGATTTCGTTCTAATCTCTAACTCCAAAGTCACCAGCACAAAAGATCCGTAGATTCTCTGAATGCTGGAAGGATCGATGGCCTGGAACCCAGCATCATTATCAACAAATGGAGTCTTGAGCGTGGGGGCAAATTGAACTGGATGGTGTTGTGTGTGAGTTGTGATGCTAATAATTTTTATAATTAGTTCCGTGTTAGAAATTGATACTCTAGTTCAGTGAATTTTTTAACTAGTCTAACTGAATCGTAAATAAAACATTAAGCGTGCTATACGAGTCAATATTTTCGACACGGTCACAATTTCTGATAAAGGTGTTTTAATTTTTCTATCTCTGTGGGATCTAGATGCATTTAAATAAGAGCCCCCCACTGGACTGCTGATTTGTGGGGCTTCGGTTTCCGGGTTACCTCTGCAATAATTTTAATGACTTTGATCTATGAATCCACTGGCTTAAGAGAAGTCTGTAAAAATTGAATTCCAAACCCTTGGGGCAGATGAAAGGGTATTGCCATTCTTCTATGAAAACGATTACATGGATATGTTCAACACACAAGGAAATTTAGAGTGAGAACAGATCTTGGAATCGCACCCAACAGTCCAGTTGCCTGAGCCTTATAGAGGTAAAGAACACTACTATAAAAAATGCAGAATTCTTGTAGGCACTCGCTATGAAAGTTAATCATGCAGTCAACACTAATAAACATTTCATCAAAACTAAACTCAGGAATAATGTTGTACACAGCTATACATTGATTCTACATAGGAAATCTACAAGGAAATAAATACATAATTATGTAGGGAGATTCTATCCGTAGGCTAAGCAAAGAATTAGCATACAATTACTACACAATGCATTTGATGGGAACATCAAATCCATGGCCACTGGGGAAAAGGGACATAAACAGAACCACAAATGCCCAGGACACAATGCACTGAATGGTTTTTCAGAGTCAGTAAACACTTTGCTTGTTAAACCGCCAAGCGAAAACCATCTGGTTAGGAGAACATCTCTGTGTTGAACCAGAATGGGATTGCAATTCTCCTGTCACCATACGGGTCCAAATGTGATCAATGGATATGCAAATACTGTAAGGAAGATAGGTAACTTCTTCATCTTCCAGAGCAGGGAGAAGGAATATATTTTTCCGGGGGCTATTAATCGCCACCTCAAAAAAGCCTATGCGGTGTCCCAATTTTTTTTACAAAAAAGGACAAACAGAAGACACAAAAATGGTAGCAGTTTTTTTTTTTTAATTTTTAATTTATTTTTGAGAGACAGGCAGAGACAGAGCGTGAGCGGGGGAGGGGCAGAGAGAGAGAGGGAGACACAGGATCCAAAGCAGGCTCCAGGCTCCGAGCCGTCAGCACAGAGCCTGACAAGGGGCTCGAACCCACAAACCGTGAGATCGTGACCTGAGCCGAAGTCGGCCGCTTAACCGACTGAGCCACCCGGGCGCCTCATGTTAGCAGATTTTTAAATGTTTAATTAAAAGAAACTTTATGTGATAAAAGTAAGATGACTTTTCAAAACATGTTTATGTCGCACGGTTGAAACGAGGAGGGACACGAAAAGGAAAAAGAAAAATAGAGAAAGGAGAAAAAATCAGCTGTGGAGGAAGAGGTAGACCGCAAAAGTTCACATGAGAAAAATACCCGGGAAAAAAATATATATGAAAAGAGACCCAGAAGAAAGGTACAAAATCACAAGGAGCAGAAGAGGACAAGTAGGCAGAAAGGAAAGGAGGCACGGAGAGGTGTTCACAGACGGTCTAAAATTAGGAAACTGCACACTGGTGTTAACCAGCTGTGGACTTTCAACCTTTCAAAGGCTATTGATTTTTTTTACCACTGCCTGTTGACATTTTAATCTGTGTCTGCACCTTGGAAACGGATATACTCATATTTACACCACCAGAAGCCCAGTTCCAAATGGTGCAAAACAAAACCCACATTGGAAGAGATCACTCTGAGCTTGCCCCTCGGGTACCAGCCCTTTACTACCCCAGCCACTAAGTGAAATCAAGCTGAAAGGCTGACCCAGGGGGGACTGCCAACCTTGTCTATAAATCGGCTTATGGTGACCCAGACGAGGAAATCCCATCTCGCATCGCGCTGTCATTGGAGATGACGTTGGGGAGGGCAGGATCTGCCCTAGCCGCTGGAATCTAAGTCAGACAGTGACAGATTGGAGGTGTCCAAAGGCGTGCAAATGACCTGGGGGCTCTGGGATCATGGTGTGTCTGCGCTACCTTGGTAGGCTGTGCTTATGTAGATTCCTGTAGATAATTCCCTTCCCGGGCAATGCGTGTTGGTGCATCTTCCCCACACCTCGAGCTCCAGGGCACGTGTCAAATATAGCAGGGGGTGGAGAGCCGTACGACCTGGGTCCGTGAATAATGTGGATTATAACCAAATATCCATCTTGCGCACCGTGATGGGGGTTACAGGGCGGAACGGGTAGGGACGCTGGCCCCGACGCCTCCTCCAGGACGCAGGACCCCTTTCCAAAGCCCCCCACCCAGCACCCCGCTGGCGTCACACTTCTGCCTCCTTCCCCACAGCGCCGCGCGTCTTCGGTCGTCACCGCGGTGGCAAATGGTGCACGAGGCCGGCCGCGGCTCGCTCCAAATGCTGGCAGGGGTTGACTTTCTCGGCTTCCAGCTGCCACCTGCCCAGCGTCTCTCGGGCACACGTGCCCTGAGCGTTCCCTCTGCCAGCCACGGGATCCCTTCCGGTCCTTCCCCAGGAGCCTTTCTGCCAGGCCGCAAGGCCAACCCCGGCCGCCCCGCTGTGTCTGCGGGGCACACCTGCACAGGAAAGAGGAGTGCCGCTCCTTGTTATTCCCAAAGACACAGCTGAACGTCATCTGCGCCCCCAAGCATTCCAGGACGGTTCCTTCCCAGCTCGGCGCAGAGGACGAGGGGGCCGTGTGGTTCCCCCCACCGCCCATAACCAGAGCCGGGGGCCTGTTCTGTGGGTGCTTGGAGGTCTCGGCCATCCGCATCAACGCAGAGGGGATCCCTCCGGGATGCAAGACGCCGCCCAAAGTCAGCCTAGATTGGAAACCGTTTAGTGTCAGAAGAAATGAAGGGGGAGAAGCAGCTACAATCCGTGCACATTGAATCAGCCCTGTGCAAATGCAGTGGCTTCTTTAATCATTTCTTCCCTCCGCGTGGAGACGCTGTCCTAACCCTGGCGTCGTGTTAAGGCGGGGGAAGGCGGGAAAACAGGGTCCCTGGCCGCACCGAGCGCGGCGTTCTGGGGAGGCAGGGGACACCAGCCGCTGTGCAGAGTCGGGCCCTGGCAGAGGCTGCCGGACAAGCGTGCAGCCTGGGGACGGATGGCCCGCAAAGCTCTCCTTCCACGGACTTGCAGCGCGCATGCGCATCGTAAAGGCACCCAAAGGGTGTGGGGGTGCCACCAGGCGGCCGATGGGAATGTGAGTGTCAGGCACCCAGCACCCGGCACAGGGACGGACAGAGGTGTGAGGACAGAGGTGTGAGGGAAGAGCAAAGTGCTGATGTGGGCTCGGCGAGGAGCCCGGGTGGCAAGACAGCAGATGGCTGGGCACGTGGGCACGAGTCAGATCGTCAAAGGACTAGGGCGCAGCTCAGGGGTCTCCCAGGGGCGAGGGGGTGAGGGGCGGCACTCTGAGCAGAGGCAGACGGGAGCTGGGGCTGCCGTCGAAGATGGACCTGAGTGTGTGAAAGAGGCCATGACCGGGGACGTGACCGACAGGAGGAGGAAGGATGTGCGCATGCTACCCAGGCTCTGCGCTTCGGGAAGGAAACTGGCGGAAGCTTCCACCAAACCCCCCCCCCCCCCCCCCCCCCCCGCCGGGCTGGGAACGCCAACAGGAGAAAGAGTGATTTGAGGCACTGATGTGATGGGTTCCGATTTGAAGGTACTGAGTCAAGGGAATGCTTCAGTTGGTCAGGGTCCCCTTTGTAGGAAAAGTGTCCCTTCCTCTCGCAGGTGCAAATGGGGCAGCTGTGAAAGTGTCGGGAGAGGCCAGGTCATGCTCTGCTAACAAAACATTTCTGCCACTTCGCGCACACACTGGCACACATTGACACAGCCACACGTGCCCACGTGCGTGTTAGTTTCTCCTTCAGGCCACGTCACCACACTGGCCGGCCACGGCTCGGCTCACCTGGAGGGCCCATCTCCACCGCCGCGAGAGAACACGGCAAATCGACACGGCACCTTAACATTCCACCCAGAAGGGACACGTGTCACTTCTGCTCTCGTTGTCTTAGCCACACGTCAACGCCGCGCCCAACTTCCAACATGGAAAGGGGTGCTTGGAAGGAGGGCGGAAGGCCAGCTCTAACCCAACACAGAGGGATTGGAACCTGAGGGGACAGGGAGACCGCTCACTTCTGAGCAATGGCAGGGGACACCGTAGGTCACCCCCGTCACCCCTAGGTCAGGGGATGGAAGGAGGCGGCCCCTTAGAGCTACTCAGGAAACGGGATGGCTGCTAGAGATTCCTTCCGAGGCCTAGGAGAGAAACAAAGATCCTGAAGAAATACCTAAGGAAAGGAAACCAGGTGGGAACAAGCAAGACAAAGAGAATTCCAGGAAGCAGGTATCAGCATTCGCCTTGAGGGTCTCTTTGTCCCTCAGCCCGAGGGTTCCTGAGACCAGGAGAATGGAAGCAGGATCCCCTTTTACGTTCCATCCCCGGGGCCTGTCCTGCTTGCTGGGATATTGTGAGCCACTTAACCCCTGGGGAAGGTGCCCGCCCTCCCAGACACAGGGTGTCTGTGCCCCAGGCTGGGCCTCCTTGGGCAGGGTGTTAGGAGAACACAGCACACCCTGCAGCCCCCTCCCCGGCGGGCAAGGACCAGAGCCACAGGTCCAAGCACACACTTGCAGGCCTTGACCTCTCAGCTGGACCGAGAGCTGGGGGCCGTGCGGGACAGTTGAGGCAGGGCAGAGCTATTCTTGGTCTGAAGTCACCAGGGTGCTCAATCCGGGCCAACCGGGGAGCGCGTTTTCAAACGTACCTTCTCCCTTCCAATAAAACTCAGACACTTTAAACGCTGAGATCCGTGCCGCAAGGTCACGCCCACACGGGAAGGCACAGCATCATCTCACGAGTGACCAACTTAAAGTCCAGCTCATTGCTCTTGACTACTCCGTCCTGCCATTACACGGTCTGTACCAGGCTGCATTACCTCCTCCTCTAAATGAGCTCCTGGGCGAAAGCCATTCAGGGAATTAAAGGGTCCCTCTGATAAGAAGTTTCACGTCTCCGGGAAGCCCCCAGGGCTGTGCCGCGCTCAGCCCTCCCTGGCTGCCCTGCCCTCTCTTCTCATCTGCCTTCCCCCTTGGCGGAGGGTGTTTGTCCTTGTGCCCGCCTGGTCTCCCTTCTGCCTCCCGTCCAGTGGCTCCCCACCCGCCTTCCTTTCTCATCTCCCAGCCCCCCATGCGGATGGGGAGCCGGCCCGACCCCCTCCCGCAGGTGCACGGACCCTGATGAGCTACAGGGCTGGGTGCAGGCCAGCATTCAGACTGAGAGAAGCAGCCTTTGCCTTATTAAGCAGCTCTGACAGGTGCTTCTGGGGATAGGTTCTGGAAGCCCTGCCTAGAGGCTGGTTCTCTCATTCTCCCTGGACCCCGGGAGCTAGATCGTATCCCTAAACCAGCTCACCCGCTCACGCCCACCGGATTGGCTTTGCCGTCTTGCCTAGTAACTCAGGACCCATGCAGCCTCCTTTCTGCATATTCATTCCTGGCTGCCCTGGGGGACGAGGGGAGGGAGCACAAGGGTGGCCGCTGAGAGGGGGACCAGCTCAGAGGGGCAGCGAAACGGAGATCTATCCAGAAGGTCCCACTGCACATATGGTCCCCTGGCAATACATCATTTCAGTCCCACCACCCGGCAGAAAAGCTTCCTTTGATCCAAAGCCGAAGACAGTCAGCAGGTGCTTCCCTGTCTGTGTGCCTCCAAAAAGCTGTTGTCTTTTTTTTTTTTTTTTTCCACTATGAGGCACGCGCTTGTCCTTACTGGAAAGCATCTTTCAAATTCAAGGATAATTGCTCTCCAGTTGAGATCAGGGGCGTGTTCAGTGGAATCAGAGCTCTCAGCTCTGAGGCCGAAGGGCCTGTAATGGACTCTAATCCTCATTCCGCTCGGTGGCCTGAGCCTCGTCCCTGTGAAGGTAGGCTCGTCATCCCGCCTGGTCGCCCCGCCTCACCCTGCCCATCCCTCAAGGCAGGACCGTTGCTCCTGTGGTTTCCATCTGCCTCGCACCGCCCAGCCTCCCTCCAGCAGTCGGCTCCTCCCTCGCCATCCCCAGAAGATCCTGTCCCGGAACAGCTTGTAATTCAAAGGATTTCACTGGTAGAAACACACAACAGTGTTCAAAACGGCAAAGTGAGTAAATTTCAACATAGGGTGCCTGATATTTGTATAATTGATTACTGATCTTGGTGCCAGTGGAGATGGGGCTAGACCCGTTTTCTCAAGCTCATTTCTGTCCAAGATCTCAGAGATCGCTTTGACCCCCACCTTCTGACCCGTGCCAGACTTGGTCACGGAGAAACTCTTCTGATATCTGCACTTTCCCTCTGGAACCCGGAGGATTGAGGTCGGGGTTTCTCAACTTGGGCACCATTCGCCTTCGGAGCTGGGTAATTCTGAGTTGGGAAGTTTTGTGCACGGGAGGATGTCTAAGAGCACCCTTGACCTCAAGTCACCAGATGCTGATAGCGCCTGCCCCGCCTTATGACAACCAGTCTTCAGACATTACTTCATTTGCCTTGGGGAGCAAAGTCCCCGACTGCTGAGAGGTTGGGAATCACTGTTCTAGATCCAAGCGGGAAGAAAGCGAAACAGACCCCAGTGGCTCATTCTGCAGCAATGGTGGGATTGGCCAGTCGACTGCAGAACTCTCCTGAGGCTTCCGTCCGCAATGTCCACCCACACCACCGCTTCCCACCAATACATGCTTCGTGCAGGAATGGTCAACCTGAATGTCCCCCGGCAGCCACCTCGGGAGTCTGTCTGCCTAGGCTGCCATGACTTTAGGGACAACCAAGTCATTTGTATTTCTGTTTTATTGATGATGCAGTTGAAGTTCAGAAAGAGGAAGTGATTTTTCCACTAGTGTTCAAGAGGAGAGCTGGAAGGACCACAGGACTGGTAGAAACAGGAAAAGTGGAAAGTGGGCTGAGGGGAGGGGAGGCGGAGACCCCGGCTCCTCTAGAGTCTGCCGGGACTGTTGTTCTTTCCAAACACCAGTTTTTAGGACCTCCCCACTGGCTCTCTCAATAATAATTTTTCTCGCTCGTTTTGCCTTTCCAAGCCACTGACGGTGAAAGCCCAGCTCTGGGGCAGCCACGTCCTCTCCAACCTTCTTCGCTATTTCCTTTTGTTCCCATCTCAGGGGGCACCCGTGTCATTGGCATTTCACTGGAGGGGCTTCCTCTCTTGTTTGGGAGCAAGGGGATCTTGGACCTCCCTCAGTTTCCACTCCTTTGACACGAGGCGATCACACACAGGGCGGATGTTCGAGGCGTGGGTCACCATGGTACCAGCCCAGCTTGGCAACGTGGAGGCAGCTGCCAGAGCCAGGCTGCTGTCACCATCCACTGTGGCCACAATCAGCCAAAACTCCGTCTCTATCCCGTCCCCCAACCCACACATGCCCCAGCAACAGGCTGTGCTCCTCAGCCAGTGGGGTGTTCAGGTGACTCCCCAGAGCGATGGAAGAGCCATGGTTCCCGATCAAGACCCAAGTGTAGAGCCACCAGTCCAAGCTGGGGACCCAGATCCCAGAGGGAATGGGAAACACGCCCACCCCTTGCCTTTGCTCCAGCCCAAAGTAAAAAAGTAAACAAATACATTTTTAAACTCTCTTCCCTCACACTTCCTCCCTCGCCTCCCTCCTCCCACACGCTGCCACCCCGTCTCACTGTCCCTCCCCTCCCTCCTCCCACACGCTGCCACCTGGCTCCAAGAGTCTGCTCCAGCCTCCCACCACCTGCCACCGGCTCCTGATCCTTCCCTCCTCCTCCCCCCACGCCCATTCCTCCCCCTCTCCCCACATCAACTGCTTTGCCAACCACAGGTTTCATCAGGAAAGACTGAGGGGGGGCGAGGGGGAAATCAGAGGCTGCGTCCCCCACGGTGGGGTCACCCCGAGGCAGGCCGTGGGGCTGGAGGGTAAGACAGATGCCCAGCCCGGCACCCAAGTGTGAGCACGCAAGTGTGGGCAACCCCGAGTGAGAGAATGCGGGCATGTGCGCGTTTAAGAAGCCTGGGATAAGGCACCGGGGACACGAGTGAGCAGGTGGTTGGAGGGAGCAGTGGAGAATACTGAAATCTACCGACTCCAGCTCGGGACACAGCACCAGAACTGGGGAGGGGACGCTGCCCGGGTGGAGTGCGCAGTGTTTTCTCACACCCGGACAAATGTGATCTCCTGGGCAGGGGAACTTGTTTTACCTTGTGCCGCCCTCTTTGTCTCATTGATATTCCCGGTGAAGGGAACCCACCAGCTCCCTTGCTGGGCTGCTGCTGCCCCCCCCCCCCCCCCCCGTCCTCTCCCAGCCCCCTCTCCCTCCTGGCGACAAGCTGGGACAGCCCTGGGGCTCACCACTTCCCACTGCCTCCCTGGATTTGTCTGGGGAGGGGAGGCAGGCAAGGGAAACACCTGCCTTCTGGCGCGGGGGAAGTCTAAAATCAGGTGGAGGTGCGTGGCACCTCGTGGGAGAGAGTTACTTCCCAGACTCACCAAGTCTGGCTTCGCCAGGAGGAAAGAGCTAAGGGGATCAGCGGTAAAAACATCGCTGCCTACGTTTGTCGCAGGCTTTTCTGCCTTGATTTAATCTCCCTCACAAGCTATTAAATTTCAGGCCCAAAGGCTTTAAAAGGAGGGAGGCATCTTGATTTTAAATATTGACCCAGAGAATTGCTTTGCAGCCCAGAGGTGCCTTCATCAAGGTTTCTACACAATTAGCAAAACCTCCCTGATATGCATGGGGAGGCCAGTGTGGTCCTAGGGAGAGGTCTGTGTCACTGTGGTCCTTAGCACCGCGGGCGTCCCACGGCCCCACCCCCTCGCTGGAAGCCCACCAGCAAATTAACCATCCCTCTCTGCAACTGAGAATAACAACCGCCCAGCGCCGTTTTGATAATGTACATAAAACGATGTATATGCATATACGAGCTAACATGTATATTTGTGTACATAAATATAGGTAAAAAATTGTATTTCGGTATGAATTCACATGCATAAGCTAATAGGTACCTTGAACGTTTATATATAGAGAGAATATATAGTCTTACACTGAAAGCTAACCTAGAAAGCATTTGGCACAGCAGTTGTCCCGTGAGACTTGCTCTTATCCTCACACCTTGTTTTACTTACTCTTCTCAAGCTATTAGAAGAATATTCATATTGTCGGGGTACCTGGGTGGCTCAGTCAGTTACGTAGCGGCTCTTGATTTCGGCTCAGGTCATGATCTCACGGTTCGCGAGCTAGAGCTCCGAGGTAGGCTCTGCTCCGACAACGGGGAGACTGCTTGGGATTCTCTCTCTCCCTCTCCCCCACCCTCAAAATAAATAAATAAACATTAAAAAAAAGAATATTCACGTTGTCAGGTTTCATCACCTTGTACTATATATATACAACTCTCGTAAAGATCCAAGGGTTAGGACAAGGCTCTATGATTTTATCAATTGGCATTCGGCACTAGAAATTTCTTGTTGACTGATCTGGGCCACTTGGGGGCTTTTAATATGTGGTGTTGGTTTCCTTGGTACCTTTGTTTTGACAGGTAATATGGCACCTTACACATGACCTTCTGAAAGTCTCCTTATGGGTTTCACTGCCACATACAAGTACTCCTTTTCACCTCCATCTACAGACACTTCCTTCCCGATATCCCCTGGCACAGATGTGATAGGGATGGGGTCTGCTGCCCCGACTCACAGCCCGGCTCACGACCTTAAGAGAGAGAGAAATCGCTGTTGATTTTCTGAAGTCAAACCCAAACGAAACATCACTCCGTTCTGGGTCACTAGGGATGTTCCTTACCAGATATTTATTTAACTCAGATCACAGCTCTAGTTCCCACCTAAGTGTCCGATTTCATCAAAGAAGGGCACCCAGTGAGCTGTGTGCCCCGACCACGAAACACTCCCCTTCCCCAGATCGTTTTCTCCTCCAAGATGCTAAGCCCCTGGGCTACAGGGACATGCGCTCCTGTTCTCTAGCACACAATTTCAACAGGAGCGCTCTCTGTAAGATAGTGGGTAGGAAGAAACAAGTCTGGGGTTTTTTTCCCCCAAAATCCAGGATGCTAGTCTAGATTGCTTTTTTTTTTTTAATCCAGAATGCTCTCCTCCTGTATATGTTCCAAATTCTCTTTCCTTGGCTTTAGTGAAAGGAAAGGTGTCAGACGCATCTCTAAGACTCTCCCATGGAGATTTTCTTACCATTTTCTTTTCTTACCATTCTTTCCCGTCAGACTTATAAATATCACTCTGTGGCCACTGAGGAAAGAAGAAATAAGTTCTTGCGTAAATCAAGACTTGTTGTATTCTTCAAAATTACTTCACGTGATCCTTCTCTGCACCCTCTTAAAAAATAACCTGGGCTTTTTTTTTTTTTTTTAAATAAATCGAGAATGAGTCCATCACATACAATTACTCAAGTAATAGCGAAGGGCGTACCAGGAGGCAGCATGAGCCTGTAGGGGAGGGGAGGTGATTTATAGAACAAGGGCCCTGCCCTGAGGGCTGACCGAAAGAATGACACAGTACTTTGGACAACAAGACAAGAGCTCTTGTCTTGTCATAGGGAAGAAGGTGAGAAAATTCCCAAGGACTGTGGCTCACCTGCATCTGAGTTTCTTAAACCAACACACGATATCGGATGAAGTTTTAGTCGCCGTTGCACACTTCTTGGAGGAACCCTGCGTGTGTGTTATCATTTCCCTCCGGTCTTTCCATATCGGAAAGACAAGATCATCCACAAGGATAACCCTGAATCCGCTCGCAGTGAAACAAAAAGGTGACAATTGGCACACGTCTGTGCTTGATTATCACTGACCCCAGACTTTCTCAGCACTGAAGCGGAGATTCGAAAAAGGAGAGACTCTTTCCTAGGGGTCCCGGAAGGCTTCGGGAAAACTGGGCCCTGGAGAGTGAACGGGCTCTCCCAAGGAAAGGAAAAGGGGGCTACAGTGGTGTAGGTTAGGGGGCGGTGGAGAGCGCGGGGTTCGGATGGGGTGGGTGGTCATTCTCTTAGGAGAGAACAGCGGAGACAAAAGAGCAATGAACGATCGGGACACATTGACTAAAGCTGGACATTTTAAGTGGGGCAATAATAAAAGTCTAGAGCAGTGGATGGGGTCAGGGAGGCACTGAATGTCAGATAAGAAGTTTTTAAGTTATCTGACAGATCGGCGTTTTCGGACGTATATTCCTAGGGACGTTAGTCCCATGACATCTCCAGAATAAATTTTTAAAAAGTAGAGTTGATGCAGAGGGTGTTGCTGATGGAATTATTTCAGGAAGACCTTGTTCCTCCCGTTGAAATTCCCAAGGTCTACCAGTATTAAAAAAAAAAAAAAAAAAAAAAAAAAAAGCTTTAAGATGCCCTGGAGTAAAGAAATCTGCCTAACTTCTGCAGCCGGGTGAAAAATGGGTCTCCCAGGAGAGCCACACGCTAATCGCTATGAATGTGACCTCGTATGGAGAAAACATAGCGGGAGGTCTTGGCAAATGTAATCGATTTAAGAATGTGGACTTGGGTAGATTACCCTGCATTATCCAGATGGGAAATCGCATGTACCCTCCCAAGAGGAAGGCTGAGAGGGATTCAACCTCACACAGCAGCGCCGGCCGTGTGAAGACAGAACAGAGAGATTGGGAGGCGCCAGCCTTAAAGATTGGGGCGATGCAGCCACAGTGGAGGCAAGGAGGCAAGGAAGAGCTTACTGAGGCCTGGGGCAGTGCTGACGCCTCGATCTCAGGGTTTCTCAGCTCCAGAACTGCGGGAAAATACGTCTCTGTCGGTTTATGCCACTCAGGTTTGGGTAAATTGTTATGGCAGCCTCAGGAAATGAACGCAAGAGAGATGGCAGTTGAATGACCGTTCTGCTTCACAATCACATTTGTTTAACAGATATATCATCGTAAAGATTATAGAGATGTTAAATGTGACATTAAGAAAAGATTGGGGGGGCGCCTGGGTGGCTCTGTCATTTGAGCATCCGATTCTTGATTTTCGCTCAGGTTGTGATCACAGGGTCATGGGTTCGAGCCCTGCATCAGCTACACACTGAGCGTGGAGCCTGCTTGGGATTCTCTCTCCCTCTGTCCCTCTTTCTCTCTCTCTCTCTCTATCTCTCTCCCTCCCTCCCTCTGCCCCTCTCCTCCACTCAAGCACTTGCTCTCTCTAGAGAAGAGAAGAGAGAGGAGAGAGGAGAGAGGAGAGAGGAGAGAGGAAAGAGGAGAGGAAAGGAAAGGAAAGGAAAGGAAAGGAAAGGAAAGGAAAGGAAAGGAAAGGAAAGGAAAGGAAAAAAGATTTGGCAGTAGGAGGTCTGGTGTATTTATCAATTGGGAATTTTGAATTTTCCTGATACTCACTGACCCTCTAAGTTAACCAGAACCAAAATAGGCACTATTTTGTACAAAAGCCCCTTTTTGATGTCGATTCCACTAAATTAATTGGCACTGTTACATCAGGCACAGCCTACTTGTTTGTTAGAAATGGTTTGACTCTGTGGCCCCTGCACAGAGCAGCTATCCTTCGGTGAACCTAAGATGGGAAGAGGGTTTTATTATAAAAGAGACACGAATCCATGGAGATTCAGAGTTCTTTGAGAAGTCTCCCACTCACTGGTCTTTGGGAGCCAGCTCTGGCAGAGCTGTGGACCCTAACATCTAAAGAAAGGCATTTCGGGGACACCTGGGTGGCTCAGTTGGTTAAACCTCTGTCTCTTGGTTTCAGCTCAGGTCATGATCTCACAGCTTCACGTGTTCGAGCCCCACTCCGTGCTGACAGTGTGGAGCCTGCTTGGGATTCTCTCTCCCTCTCTCTCCCTCTCTCTCCCTCTCTCTCTCTCTCTCACTCTGCCCCTCCCCTCCCCAATAAATAAATAAACTTTTTTTTTTTTTAAAGGGCATTTTCTTGTACAAGCATCCTCTCAGCAAAACCATGCTTTTTAACAATGGGAAGGAAAACGCAATTAAGGAGTTTCCTTGGACAGATCAAAGCAAGAGCCAGTAGCCCTTTAGAGGCTGTGAGCAGCGGGTCCTGTGGGTTTTCAGAAAGGAGAGCTGCCAGTTGTAGAGGCCCCAGAGCTGGTCCGGGGATGCCGGCTGCCGAGGGGAGGGATCCAGGCACCTGGCTGTCCCCCCTGCCTTCCCAGCCACAAGAAGTAGGGGTGACCGCCACAGCGGTCTGGGGGTCACTCCCCAACCCTCAGACCATCCATAGTAAGGGACTCGTCCCCCTCCTTACGCATCTGGATTGTTCTCACAAATGCCTCTCAAAGGGCAAACCCAGGGCAACCGGTTCGTCCAGAAACAGTAGTTAGTTGTAGGTTGTACTCAGTTCAAAAGGTCTCATTTGAACCACTGTGAGTAATGCACGTTTTTGACATGTAGGTGTGACAGTTGCCTATGCATCGATCCTCCCGTCAGTTGGAATCCTTGTATTGACTCAGAGATGAAGTCTTATCTCTGATTGCGCCTGACCTCTGCTCGCCTGACATCTGCAAACTGCTCGCGGCCGTTCTAGAATTCTAACCCAAAGTGATTACAGTAAAACTCCGCCATGCGGCATTTCCTATGTATTTGCTGTGTGTCTGCCCCTTTTAGCTGGATGAAATGGATGGTGTAGACTCTATCCATGGGGTAGAATTTTCTAGATGATTAACCCAAATCCAGTTGACCGGAATCATCCTGTAGCTATATACAATCCATTTGGGAAAAATAAGAAAATGACGGAGAAAAAAGTATTCAACCTATATCCCTAACAGTGTGGGCATAAATATTTGTGAAGTGGATGACTGAAAATACAGACTTTGTTTACAGGGGCGCCTGGGTGACTCAGTCGGCTCTTGATTTCAGCTCAGGTCACGATCTCATGGTTCGTGAGTTCAAGCCCCGAGTCCGGCTCTGTGCTGACAGTATGGAGCCTGCTTGGGATTCTGTCTCTTTCTCTCTCTCTCTGCCCCTCCCCCGTTTGTGCTCTCTCTTTCAAATTAAATTAAAACTTTAATAATAATAATAATAACCTTCTGACAGTGAGTAACTCCTGATAGGTACAGGGTTTCCTTTTGGGGTGATAAAAATGTTTTAGAACCAATGGAGGCAGTGGTTGCCCAACACTGTGAATGTATTAAAAGCCATTGCATTGTTCACTTATAAATGGTGAGTTTTATGTTATATGCCTTTTGCCTCAATTTTGAAACAGTGACTTTCCATATTCCCTTCTGATGTACCAGGGACAAAACAAATCTAGCCATGTCTTCACAAAACTGTACAGCAGAAAGGTCCACGGGCTGATAAATCACTGTGGGAGAGAATCCTCTAGGCTGCGAAACCTAGTTGATAAAGCACAAGTACTTCTAGAAAACTCCATGGGCCCTGTCAGTTTATGACCTTCTCAGTTAGAGTATCCATTTCTGAGTCTGGATTGCTTGAAGCCTTTCCCATAAATACATAACCCTCAAAATGCAAAGAAGATTATGGCCTTAAATTCTCGAGACCATAGTTCTTTCTGTAAGAGAAAATGCCATTAATTGATGAAGCCACTGATGTAAATAAACCACCGGTTAATTTATTGGTGAGATTGGGGGTGATAAGGCAGTGGGGGGTGGACAGAAGAAACAAGTTGGGGGGGTGGCGCCTGGGTGGCTCAGTTGGTTAAGCATCTGACTTTGGCTCAGGTCACGATCTCATGGCTCATGAGCTCAAGCCCCACATCAGGCTCTGCGCTGACCGCTCAGAGCCTGGAGCCCGCTTCGGATTCTGTGTCTCCCTCTCTCTGTCTGCCCCTCCCCTGCTCGCACTCTTGTCTCTGTCTCTGTCTCTCTCTCAAAAATAAACATTAAAAAAAAAATTTTAAGAGTACTTCAAAGGCATGAGGTACTCTAAGTATCTTAAGAGTACTTCAAGGCAGGGGCGCCTGGGTGGCTCAGTCGCTTAAGCGTCCGACTTCAGCTCGGGTCACGATCTCACGGTTTGTGAGTTCGAGCCCCACATCGGGCTCTGTGCTGACAGCTCAGAGCCTGGAGCCTGCTTCCGATTCTGTGTCCCATTCTCTCCCTGCCCCTCCCCCACCTGCGCTCTGCCTCTCTGTGTCTCTCAAAAATGAATAAATGTAAAAAAAAAATTTTAATAAAAATTAAAAAAAAGAAAAAGAAGCAGCAGCAAGCTGGAACCGGAAGCTTCCAAATTTCTATGTTGAGGCAAACATTTTTTACATAAAAGTCCGATTTGGGGAAAATGGAGTCCAAGAATAAAACTAATTAAAACTGCAGCTTTGAAGATGGGCAGAACTCAGACGTCACGGTATTTTGATGTATTTTGGCAGGGATCAAGACAAATAACCAGATAAAGGATTAGGTACTTAACAACAGTGCTAGAGGGAAAGTGACACATTCGTCAGTGACAGCACAGCTGGGGCAGGAAGAACGGACATCTGGAGTGATTTGTCCTGCCAGTTACGTGTGGCTGGGGGGTAATAATCAATGCATCTGGTCCTTGTCCCCGGGTCCTGGCCCAGAACTGCAAAACCACTTCAAGTTCTCTGAGTGATGAGTGTCTTTGCTCTGCTAATGAGGTGACGCCTGACGGGCCCCTAAGTCATTTGAGGATGGCGGCTGGTCACCCGAAACACCGAGCCTCGGGGAGCTTCCGGTTGAGGAAGACGTTGACATCCCAGGAGGGTGATGTGTCCCGACTCCCCAGGGAGGGAGCCGGGAAGTTCCCCTATGTGCTTCCTTTTTACAAAAGACCGAAATAGAGCTTTCTTGAGTTCTGTGAGTCATTCTATCAAGTTATTGAACGTGGAGGGGTCATGGGAACCCCGGAATTTATAGCCAGCAGCGTGGTCAGAAATATAGGTCAAAAAAGCAGGTGGCCTGGGGACCCCTGAAGTGTGGCTGGCCTCTGAAATAGGGCAGGGTTGTGGGCAACTGAGCCTTTAATTTGGGGGGTCCGATGCCATTGCCAGGCGGTGAGTGGCAGAACTGAATGGCAATACATCCAGTTAGAGTGGAAACATTTTATATCATTTTTATTTCATATTTATTACATATATCATAGTTCAAGTTCCCCCCTCACCAAGCAAGGTGCAAAACACCCTTAAACAGGTAAGAATTTTGGCAGTTTCGCTTGGGGAACCAACACAAGAAAAGCTACTTCAGAATTAAAGTCACTTATTTTCATTCATAATTATGAATTCTGAGGTATTCCTAATGCAATTTTTGGCTCTTTTTTTGGTCAAGCAAGAGAAATATTGTTTCTACTCACATGAAATTAGAAACGGAGGTGGGTTTTTTAATCTTATTTTTCCTCTCATCTTTTATCCCAGGTTTTTCTGGTAGGAAAATTACTTAGAATTTAATCAATGCCTTCTTGGTAACCTGGCTTTCTTGACAGCCAAATATAAAAGATAAATGAATCAACTTTCTGCAATTTTAAAAGGCAAACCTGCATTCTTTTGGGGGCCTTTACTTATGTCAGAACCAGCAGCATAAAAATACAAGAAAGGGCCAGATTTAAGAAGTCTGACAGATTTACTAAAAAGCATAACCATATAATTTTATAGGTACAGCCGACCCTTGAACAACACAGGGTTAGGGGCGTTGACCCCCTGAGCCCCGCCCACACACAGCTGAAAATTCACATGTAACTTCTGATTCCCCCAAAACTTTACTAATAGCTTACGGTTGACCGGAAGATCTGCCGATAACACAGTCGATTCACATCTATTTTGTGCGTTATGTATGTTGTATACTGTGCTGTTACAAGGTCAGCTAGAGAGAAGAAAATGTTACTAAGAAAATCATAAGGAAAGGGGCGCCTGGGTTAAGCATCCAACTTCGGCTCAGGTCACGATCACACAGTTTATGGGCTCGAGCCCCACGGCGGGCTCTGTGCTGGCCGCTGGGAGCCTGGAACCTGCCTCGGATTCTATGTCTCCCTCTCTCTCTGCCCCTCCCCCACTCATGCTCTGTCTCTGTCTCTCAAAAATAAATAAACATTAAACAAAACTTTTTAGAAGATCATAAGGAAGAGAAAATACATTTACAGCATACTGTATGTGCCTAAGTGGACCCACGCAGTTGAAATGCAGCGTTCCAGGGTCAAATGCAGTACGTTATTTAACAGGGAACATGGCTTCAAACAAGTTTTTTTTTTCCCTTAAATATATCATTTCCTTTCAAATTTGCCAAATAAATTTCAATCCCCAAACATTCTCAAACTGCAATATCTCACCGTCATCACCTTAGTAACTACTTACGATGGTTCGACTTTACGATGATGCAAAAGCAGTAGAGACCCTATTTTGAATTTTGAATTTTGTTCTTTTCCTGGGGACCTATAGGCGGTCGCACCTTCTTTCGTGGGGCTGGGCAGCCCCAGCCCCGGTGGCTCCCAGGCAGCTGGCGGTCACAACAGCAAACGCCCAATACGCTAGCAAGGATTCTGCAGCGGTGCAGCCATATTCAATCAATTACATGAGACATTCAACACTTTATTATCAAACAGGCTTGATGTGAGCAGATTTTGTCCAATCGCAGGCTAATAGACATGTTCTGAGCCCAGTTCAGGTGGGCTGGGAGAAGTATGCTGTTCGGTAGGATAGGTGTGTTAATGCACTTTCAACTTACGATATTTTCAATTTACGATGACTTTGTCATGGTGTAACCCCTGTTATAAGCCGGAGACAGGTAACGGTGGTTTTTCAATGCCAGGAATTGACACGTCTAAGCAGCCAACAAAAGAACAGCCTTCAGTTTTGAGGCAATGATGCTGTGATTTCAGTTCTAAAACCACAGAGAGCTTAGCACAATTTGCTTCTCAAATGACCTCATCCTCTGTTGTTGTTTTTTTTTCCCCAGAGAAATGGTCCAGGCAAAATGTCAAATTAAAAGGTCAGATTGAAAAAAAAAAAAGTGGAATCTTTCACAAGTTGCTGCCAAAAGGATCCAGAACAACAGAAGGAACTGTAAACAAAAAGTTAAGACAAGAACCACCACATATCCGGTTGGCCCGGGGTGGATGAGATCACTTATCTGAAAAACCGTTCAAATGTTCAGACAATTGTAATGATAATGAAGAAAGCTTTAGTGTTAACGGAGAGATAAAATATACCATAAAATATACCGGTGAAACGTGGACTTCATTTTTTTAGCTCATCAAGTATCTGTTTTATCCCATCTGTTAATATTTATAAGTTACTAACAAACGTTTGAAGTCTAATATCCGGTGGTTTAACCCTCTTATCAATGGGATACATAGCGATTTTGATCCCTGTCCAAAATGCAAAAAGATTCAGTACACATTGTCTACAGCCTTAATACCCATGCTGTAGTGGGGAGAAACATAGGAGGAGGTGAGAGCAAGTTTTAAAAAAAAAAAAAAAATCAGGAATATTCCTCTTGAAATCACCTCCCGTTTTTTCCAGTGAATGGAAAAATATCGTTGTGGGGAAAGAAAATAAAAAGGGGGGAAACGCATTATGACCACACGGGAGACCCAAAAGGCAACTGGAGGGTGATGGGTGGGTCTGAGCACTATGGAGAAATGATGATTTGAAATTGGCTGTGTTGTAGGTTACTGTAGAGACCTCCATGTAAGGGCACGATCGGGGGTCGTGAACGCCTCCACGGTGGCGTGGCAGGCAGAGCTCGCCCACACTTGCACTTCTGTGGAGTGAAAACACGGGATTCCCTCCTCATTCAGATGCCACCGGCTAATTAGGAGTCCCGGGGAAGGGGCCCTGCCTTCTAAGATGGCACGTTGTGTTCTATTAAGTGCCTCACCAGTCCCCGCCCGCCTTCCAGATGATGTATTCCACACCGCAGAGGCCCGAGGGATGGGGAGGCTGGTTTCCATGGAGATGTTCCGCAGCTTTGCTGGTACTCCCTACGGAAGGGAGACACTGCCCCAGTGCTCAGCGTGTGCACACGTACGAACATGCGCGCGTGCGCTCTCCTCGGCGGCACAAACTGTCTGTAGATAGCAAGACATGTGGGGTCATGAAAAGGGGCAACTGGGGTCTGAAAACTCGGGACCCGATTGGGGAGCGTTTTGCGAGGAAGAGACCTTTTTAAAGCATCTGCAAGGTCTGGATTCTGTGTTCGGCTGGGGGTGAAGCTAGGTTGCCGTTTTGGCTGCATCCTGGGCACAGGCAGATGGGCTTTCTGCAATGACCCGTGTACCTGAGTGGGCAAGACTGTCTCCGGGGGCTGAAGGGCCTGGCCTGGCAGGAGCCGAAGCCCAACCCCATTACCCCACCTCCCCAGGGGGCGGGGAGACCGTGGAATCACTTCCCGGAGTAATTGTCCGGGTGCCTCAGCGTATCCGTATCGGACCAGAACAACGTCAGCAAATCCCTCTCAGGGATTTCTGGACCATGACGGGGGTTCTGCTGTTGGCCGACTTGGAAAGGGCTGTTCCAGCCTGCAGGGAATTAATTTCTGGCCTGTGGTGGAAACTGCCTTGCCCTCTCCATCGAGAAAATGCTGTAGAGACACACAAGAGAATCTCCCCTTTTTTTGGGGGGGGGGGGGAATCTGGTCTCCCCGTGGTCTCAGCACCCCCGTGTATTAGCTGTGTGACTTCGGCGAAGTTACTTGACCTCTCTGTTTTGGCATCTGGAAGACCAGATTGCTAAATTTGTATGTGTAAAGCGCTGGGTATGTGTCAGGGGCTTTTCCGAGCACCTTATTTCCTCGTTAATTCATCACAGCAACCCTCTGGGGCGAATATCGTACTGTGCGGGGGCCTCAAGCACAGAGTGGTTAAGAAACTCGCTCAAGACGACACAGCGAGGAATGAACAGTCCGGATTCAAAGCCAAGCTCTATCCCCAGTCGCTTAGCCTCCGCGCCGTAGCACCTCGTAGAAGGCTAACAACACTGAATCATAAAACAACTGGCCTAAAGGTACACAGCTAGCATGTGAGGGCTCTGGGATCTGAGCTCATGTATTCAAGCTCCAGAGCAGTCAGGATCAAAATTCTGAAACCACCCGTAGAAGAATAAGCGGCCAGCGACCAGGCTCAGCGAGGTCTCTCTGGGGTTCGGCACGGTTGTGTGAGTCAGCCTGGGGAGGCGGGGAGCTTGCTTCCCTGGGGACCGGAGCAGCAGGCCCAGCCCACCGTGCTCAACAGGGTGAGAAGGCCCCCGCCACACGCCTCCCTCCACGCTCCGAATACGTAGCACCCTCCGCACCCCTTCCCTGGCAGGGGATCCGCGGCCAGCAGATTTCACTGCGCGAGCCACGGCGGAGCCCCCCTCTGCCAACCAGCCCCCCATGCCGCCCCCCCACCCCGAGGTCTAAGCCAACACTAACCGCGTCCTCTGCCAAGACCACTTTGTTAACCTCGGTTCGAGAATTGACACAGGGGCGTTAGGAGAACGCGTGATGACAAAAAGCTAAACCAACTTGATCCCTACCCGTATCATTTGTTGTCACAACAGCGTATATTCACATGGACTAACAGTAACACAGATATGGACTGGAAAATCAGTTATTATACCCGCAGCGCTTAGTACAAGTATCTTCAAACCCTTGACATAACTCCTCTCCCTACTGCCCGGGAAGGATTTCAGGGCTGGCGGTCAGAAATCTAAGGCCACCTCCTAAAACACCAGGGGCCTTATCTGTCGCTGGTCCCCGGGACACTGCCTGGCACAGAGCAAGGATCAGTGAAGGGGTTCTGGGAAGGGCTGGTACGGAGTCCCTGGGTGCTCCCCAGAGACCCTCCAGAAGTCCAGGTGGGGAAGCCAGTGCTGCTCTGGGCTTGGCCTCTGTGCCTGGCTTTGTCCCCTTCAGGGGGCCAGCGTGGCCAGCACCTTTTCTGCAGGTCACCTCAGATGCAGGGGTGGGGGCCGGGGGTAGGCATGGAGGGAGCAGGGCCCGCGTTCACCAAGATGCCAAGCTCTCCACACTTTGCTTTTGCTGCTGTCGGGGACTCACCGCTGCCTCCTGTGCCTTCTGCAGGGGTTCCATGTGGCCCCTGTGAGACACCAGAAATATTCTGAAATGTTGTGTGCGTGCTCGAGTTTATTTACGTGATGGGGGTTGAAGCCAAGGGCACAACGCTTTTGTCGGAGCCCCCTAAGGGGAACAGTTCTGGAGAACTCAGGTCCCTGTTCCCTGAAGTCTGGGCTCTGAATATTCTTCAGAGTCAAAGGAGTCCTCACTACTCCACGAGAGACCACCCTACCTTCACCCATGCCTGCTCTAAGCCACTTGCCAATATGGAGCCAAAGCCCTTGCCATCCATCCAGTCCCCAAATTTATGGGGAACTGACTGCAGACTCATCAGCCTTGTTACTGACCCTGGGAGGCTGCTTTATAGACCTGCCTTGTCCACTGCAGAGCGGATGGGGTCAGGTGATCTCCCCAGAGTGCCAACCTTCCATGACCTTCCTGGAGGACTCTCCAAAACCCCATTCTGGAGACTCAGCCCCATTACCTGCCCCCGGTGGCTTATGGGGCTGGCAAAGGCAAAATCCGGCTGTCACATCACATGGTGTCAGCCCCTCCCCAACTTCCACATCCATTTTCTAATGACAGAGTCAGGTGACCCTTCAGTGAAATTCCCGGCTTATCTAATGCCAAATTAGATGGACATCTTTCTTTTTCCTCTTCCAGCTAGCCATTTGCAAGAAAATACAGACTCTCTGAGACTAAAAAAATGCTTACTCTGCTCAGCACTCCGTTCTAAGAGGAACACCACCGTGACTCTCCAGCGTGACCAAGGGGCTAATGGGGTTGACAGAGTAAAGGTAGCCACGAGGATTCCCCAAAGGCTTGCGTGACAAGCATTTGCTTTATAATTCAGACAGCAATGTTACATTCTTTCCAATTTACCGGCAAGGAGGGACCCCGCGTTGGCCAATTTCCTTCAGTAATTCAGCTCTTCCGAAGTAGGAGAATATTCCTTTCCCTCTACCTGAGCGATAAAAATAGCCCTGCCATTCAATTATCTTGCCAAATTGGCAGTGTTGTGATTTATCCCTCTGAGACGCCTTTCTATTTGCAAAATGTTTTACCAGCGTTCCGTCTCTTGGCTAATTTCCTGTCTCCCTTTTGCAGAATCACCTTTCAGCCTTTCCCCAGGTGAGCACTGCTGTGTTAACCACAGAATGGCAATGAACTCATTGCCTCCTGACGTATCTGAGGCTAGGAAGAGGTTCTGCTAAGCCCCCAAAGATCATTTCAGTTCTAGTGCTGGGTACTTATCAGTGTCAAAGCACATTTCCCTGGCAATAAAAAAAAAAAAAAGGTTAATTAAGACAAACTCTTGCAAATGTGTAAGAACAAGACAAACTTCCCAGTACAAAGATTGTTGAAAGACACACACAGGTTATGCACAAAAGAAGAAACACACACAGTTCTTGATCGATAGACATGTAGAAAGAAGGTCTGTATCAAAGACAGTGAAAGAAATGCGGATAAAATCACCACAGTGATGACTCTTTGCCTATTGAATGGGCGGAGATTCTTAAGTCTGACGGTATCTGCTGGACGGAAGTGAGGGAGACAGATGCTTTTCACTGCCTGTTGGTTCACAAGTGGATTATCCTAACCCAAACGGCTTGGGCCGTGCGGATCAAACCTCAGTCTTGCAGTTCCCCTCCCCACACCTTGTCCTGCAGCTTTCGTTGGACAAGTGCCCAAAGAGGTGTATACAAGGTTGCTTATCTATAATGAAAATTTGGAGGGGCGTCTGGGTGGCTCGGCCGGTTGAGCGTCCGCCTTCGGCTCAGGTCATGGTCTCGCGGTTTGTGAGTTCGAGCCCCGCGTCGGGCTCTGTGCTGACGGCTCGGAGCCTGGAACCTGCTTCGGATTCTGTGTCTCCCTCTCCCTCTGCCCCTCCCCTGCTCGCGCTCTGTCTCTCTCCCTCTCTTAAAATAAATAAATAAATAAATAAACACTAAAGAAAAAATGAAAATTTGGAAACAGACTGCATTTCCACCGATGAAGAATTAATTTCTTTAATTGCGATATAATCATTCAACAGAACAGCCTGAAGCCCTTTGTAAGGATAATACATGTTAATGATCACAATATATGGAAATAGCCACACCAGATACAGTTGAGTGAAAAAAGGTATCGTGTATAGTGTGATCCTACTAGGAGAAAATTGTGTTTGTGTGCATGTGTGTGTGTGTGTGTGTATGCACGCGTATGCCTACACCCCCATAGGTGTTACTCATAAAGAAATATCTGGAATTATATTTACAGAAATCTTACATTGTTATCTCTGCTGGCAAGATATTGCGCTAGGCAGGGTAGGATATTCTAGGCTACATTAAGAAATAAACCCAGGCATGACATGATGTGATATGATGGAAGTTTATTTCCCATTCATGTAAAGTCCAGATGATAGGACTGGCCACCTGTAGAGGGAATTCAGACTCCTGCCATTTCGTACATTGCCATCTCCAGTGTGGGAGCCCGCTGTCACTTTGCTGGAACTCTCCATTCTAGTCAGGCTGGAGAGGAAAAGAACGACTATGCAACATCACAAGGAAGGAAGACTCTTACTGCCTCAGGCTCACGAGGAGCACCCGCCCCGCGGTCACGGCCCAAGCTAACTGCAAGGGAAGTGGGATGTCAGCACCTCCGCGTCCCCACAGGGAGAGGAAAGGCGGTGAACAGCCCAGATCCCAGATCCCAGATATACCAAGGTCTTCACTTTTATATATTTTTTCCGTATTGCTTGAATTTTCCAAATGAGCTTCCATTATCTTTATATTCAGGAAAAAAATTAGAGCATGTTTCTTTTTTATAGAGTCACGGTCTCTTTTTTCAAGAGGAGAGAGAATAAGGGAGAGAAATCGAGATCACCGAATGCGGGTGCTCTCAGGCAGGCAGAGCCAGCGTAGCTGTGTATCTGGCTCTCATTCCGGGGGTCAGGTGGCTTCTCTCCTCGGGGGCTCCTGTCTTCAACCTCAGTCAACAAGCCCTCGGAGAAGGGAGTGAGCTCAGTCTTCAAAAACTCATCCTTCGGTTTTGATATCTTAGATCTCTAGGGCATAGGATGATATTATTGAACTCGGTGTTTGACATAGGGAAAAGTCAACCGCATCCTTAATGGAGTAGCCACTGTCTTTTTTAAAGTGCACACAAAGCCCAGCACAGTCTCCTAAAAGGGAATGATTCATGTATCTCTGGAATGGAGCATGGGAAAACATACGAAGGTTTCCAGTGAAGTTTCCAACGGTCCGTCTTTTAGTTGTTACTCTTGCTCGTGACTTCTGTGTAAAGCAGACTGTGGTCCTTTCGCCCCGTCCTCAGAATTACACGGCAAAACTAACTTGATAACCCATCACTGAGATAATCAGCCCTTTTGAGGTCACGCACGGTATGACAGTGAACACTCTTAACATCACGCCCCCATGCCCTACGATCAGGTGAAGTTCACAGATTTCAATGCACAGTTACAACGTAAAGTCATCTCGCTCGCAGATGCTGTTTATTATTTAAGTCATGAAAGGATTCACACACCTCCTGTTAATCTTATCACGTGGCAAATGTGTGACTACCTTGAATTCTACAGAGAAAGATTTTTTCAGAAGGGAGAGTCCAAGGGGACATATTCTTAGACGTGCCAAGTGCCATTGATTCTCCCACAATCCTTGACCGTCGGAGTCACATATTTGCAACATTTAGGCTGGACAGACTCATTCCAGGGCTGAACTGTGGCATTTCTTTTTACTGGCTTAATTTAATTATGGCAGGTAGTTTTCTGCTCACTTCTCTGAAAGCTGGGGGAAAATGGGCTAAATCATCCCCAACTACACGAGCAATCACTCTAACGAAAGTAATTCTTCCAAAGATTATAAAACATTAGTTCAGCTACACTCAATGCTCTTGATATGTGGGGCAAGCATAGGTCATTAGATCTTAAAACCTATTCCCAGATGCACAGATTGTTAGCAAACTTCAAAATAAGCCAATCTTCATAAAGATTTTGTGGAAAAATGGAAAAAAGAAATTGAAAACAATCTGTATTGCAACAAAATATTTTTTAAATTAATGTTTATTTATTTATTTTTTAAGGGGGGCGTGCAGAGAAAGAGAAGGAGACAGAAAATCCCAAGCAGGCTCTAGGCTGTCAGCACAGAGCCCGATGTGGGGCTCGAACTCATGAACTGTGAGATCATGACATGAGGCAAAGTCAAGAGTCAGGCACTCACTGTAATTTTGAAAGAAATTATGCCAAAAAGAAAACATCTTGCATATCTTATTAAAAGTTAGTTCCAGGGTGCCCGGGTGGCTCAGTCAGTTGAGCGTCCGGCTTCGGCTCAGGTCATGATCTCACAGTCTGTGAGTTTGGCCCCTGCATCGGGCTCTGTGCTGATGTCTCAGAGCCTGGAACCTGCTTAAGATTCTGCATCTCCCTCTCTCTCTGCCCCTCCCCTGCTCACACTCTGTCTGTCTCTGTCTCGGAAATAAATAAACATTAAAAAAAATTTTTTTTTAAGTTAGTTCCATTTATTACTCCCAAAATAATAAAACAATATAGCCTACAAATATAGGCTTTTATCAAAATGTTTGTCAGCCACTTCATCTACAAAAATGAAGGCAAAAGGTATAGCTATTCATGTTTCACTGCCTGGTCATACTATTTATCTTAGCAATTTATTATTCTCAAAAGGGCTAAAGTTACACTGGATTTATGAAAATAATATTTTTGTTCTACTCATCACAGAAAAATTTTATACTTGTGAATTTTTTTTTTTTTTTTTTTTTATTTTTGGGACAGAGAGAGACAGAGCATGAACGGGGGAGGGGCAGAGAGAGAGGGAGACACAGAATCGGAAGCAGGCTCCAGGCTCCGAGCCATCAGCCCAGAGCCCGACGCGGGGCTCGAACTCACGGACCGCGAGATCGTGACCTGGCCGAAGTCGGACGCTTAACCGACTGCGCCACCCAGGCGCCCCCATACTTGTGAATTTATAATCATTACAGTCAGTGACTAGAAAACAGGGATATTGAATTTTTCATCCCAGACTTGACTTATAAGGTACATAGATCCTGGTCATTTGCCAAATCAAGTTGAAAGGCCTTCCTGAAGTTTGAAAGCTGTCTGATCAATAGATCCCCTTAGTGAGATCAAGGGAAGCTAGATCCGGAAATCCTAAAGACCTGGGTTGGGCTTTGGCTTTGCCATTTACTAAGTGATCTTGGATATGTATCCTAATCTGTGTTTTCATGGTAATTACCTAATTTTCAGAAAGCAGATAAGAATACATGTGGCACAGGCTGTGGAGAGAATTGAATGGGATTATGTTGCCATCACCTGACTCATAGTAGATTCTTGATTGGCTCATTCTTTTTTTCCACCTTCCTTGGTTGACTAAGAGTTGAAAGATCTAAATGGAATTCTAGGTCCCCCACTCTGTTCCCTATGTGGGGTAAACCACTTCAGCCCTCTCCAGATCCCTCATTTGTAACAACAGGACCACATTTCCATTTTTTAGCAGCCAGTTGCTGGGATTCCTTTCCATCTCAGCCATGACCGCTCACGTGGAAGGGGAAGACTCGTGTGCTGGGCACACATGCCTGGGTCTCTGTGTGCGAGGCTCCACACTAGAGGCACGTATTAGTTTCCTAGGGTGATCGTAAATTATCACAAAGTGGATGGCTTAAAAGAGTAGAACGTTCTCTCAAGAGTTCTGGAGGGTAGAAGTTCAAAATCAAGACGTTGGCAGAGCCGTGGTCCCCTGAAGCGCATGGGGAACACTCCTTCTTGCCCATTCCAGCTTCAGGTAGCCACTGGCCATTCTCGGCATTGTTCGGTTCATAATTATAGCCCTTCCGTCCCCACCTCCCCTGTCACATGATATTCTCCCTGTGTGTCTTCACGTTGTCTTCCCTCTGTGCACATTTATGTGTCCAAATTTTACCTTTGGTGAGGACACCAGTCAATGGATTAGGGCCCACTCTAATCCAATCTGACCTCACCTTACCTCATTACTTCTGCAAAGACCTGATTTCCAAATAAGGTCACATTCACAGATCCTCGGAATTGGGGCTTGAATATATCTTTTTGAGAGACACAATTTAGCGCCCAACCAAGGGGGAATACAGTGGTTACAAAAGGCCCTTGGGGGGCTCACAACCAGAGAGATAGGCTCAGATAGCAAAAATACCACATTCAGAGGCGCAAGCCCTCGGTTCTTATGCCCTGGGAGTGATACTTAGGCACTGAACGCCAACCCAGGAGGGAGCACCTGAAGCTGACAAAGCATATTTTCCTTTTGCAAATATCGTTATCTTCATTAAAATAACACAATTTTTGAAATTCAAGCAGAAGAATAGGACCACCCTGGGACCCTAGCATCACTCCTCGGAGGTGAATTTTTTTGTCACATAATTTTTTTTTATTGAAGTATGCCATAAAATGTATGCTCCCAAATGTACAATTTAGTGGGGGTTTTTTTAACATGTATATTCACAAAATTGCAGAATCATCACGCTATCCGATTTCAGGACATTCCATCATCCATCGTTCAGGATCACTCGACGCTCCCCTCCCCACCCCTCCAGCAATCACTAATCCACTCTCTGAAAATCTGTAGATTTCCTGTTATGGATACTTCCTATAAATCGAGTTGTACAATATATGACCCTTTGTGTCTGCCTTCTTTTACTTATAATGTTTGCAAGGCTCATTCATGTTTATACATCTGATAGCTGGATAACATTGCCCTCCGTGCATGCACCACATTACATCCATCCATTAGGCAATTGATGGACATTTGGTTGTTTCTACTCTTTGGCAACTGTGAGTAATGCTGCTACGAACATTCTCATAGTAATTTTTGTGTGGACACATGTCTTCTGTTCTCTTGAATATATACCTAGGAGCGAAACTGCTGGACCATATGTTAACTTTATGTTTAACTTTTTGAGGAACTACTAAAATGTTTTTCAAAACAGCTGCATCATCTTACAATCCTGTAAGCGATGAATGATGGCTCCAATTTCCCTACATCCTCAACAACACTTGTTACTGTCCGTCTTTTTGATGACAGGCACGCTGGTGGGGGGATGTGGTATCTCAATGAGGTTTGATAGGGAAATGATTTGCATTTCCCTAGTGACTAATGATGTTGAGCATCTTTTCATGTGTTTATGGGCCATTTTTGTATCTTCTTTGGAGAAATGTCTATTCAAATCCTTTGCCTGCCTTTTAATCAGGTGTGGAGCGTTTTTGCTCACACAGATTTTGAGCCCAGAAAGGAAAATTCAGAAAGGGAGATCTGGAAAAAAAAAAAAGTGCAGGACAGACAACATGAGCTAGAGTTTTCTCTGAAAGCGTCTTCACTTACTAATGCCTCACCTCTTCCCTCTGTGCCCGGGGCCACCATGAAGTCGGGTCAGGAGTTAAGATGGATAAAACCCAGGGGCGCCTGGGTGGCGCAGTCGGTTAAGCGTCCGACTTCAGCCAGGTCACGATCTCGCGGTCCGTGAGTTCGAGCCCCGCGTCAGGCTCTGGGCTGATGGCTCGGAGCCTGGAGCCTGTTTCCGATTCTGTGTCTCCCTCTCTCTCTGCCCCTCCCCCGTTCATGCTCTGTCTCTCTCTGTCCCAAAAATAAATAAAAAAAAAAAACGTTGAAAAAAAAAATTAAAAAAAAAAAGATGGATAAAACCCAGCCCAAAGATGAGCCCAGCGCAAATGCTGTGAAGGAAACAGAAGTGGGTAGAGTATCGTTATCTCTTTGAGTGGGGAGTAAGTGTCACGTGTTCATTTCAGTTTGCTAGGATACCACTTTCTTGTCACTCTGCCTCTGGTCTGTTGTCTGCCATGGGGCGAGGACACTGTGTCTCCACCAATCTCAGGAAGCAGTCATCAGCCACAGTGGTGACGTCTGTTACAAATCATCCCCCAAAGCAAATTGCCGTGATGAAATGCTGTCCAGTACTGTGCAAAGAGATTTTTCAGCCAATTCGAGTGGCAGGGATGGTGACAGATTTTGTGACTGTGGCCCAAGCAGACTGACTATAACCCATGAATCCTCTGCCCACTCTGGCCCCTGTGTCCCACAGACTTATTTCTATGGCGGAATGATGTCTTGTTCTATTAAGTACGTGTTGAGATCTCTCAGATGCTGTGTTATGGGACATGTGGATTCGAGGTCATAGAGTCTCAGCCAGAACTGTTGCCCAAAGAAAGGCACTAAAACAAGAAATGAAGTCTCACAGTCTAGTCAGCTGTTCTGTGGCCACTAAAGAAGAAGGACAGTCCTAGGCAGGGTGATGGGTTGGTTTTTTGTTCCCCCATCACATTCCTGGTCTTCTAACTGGCCCTAGAGAGAGAAATATAATTTTTAAAATAATTGTCAAAGGGTTGAAGCTTGACTAGCTCCTGCTGCTTTGACAACAAGGAGCAGAGAAAGTCACCTACTTGAAACCCAACGACCTTCCAAAGGTTTTGAAATTCTTACTGAGTCTGGTAGAGTGGAAAGTCCTGTAGGCACTCCTGGGTAAAACAAGTCAGGAGTGAAGGGTCTGAGTGAGTGGGCACCAGACAGAGGAGCCCACTGGCCTCTGGGTGGGAGAGTCTAATGTCTACACCGACAAGTCATTGCTGCCATGTTGAATTGCTACTTTACGGTAGACACCGCGTCTCTTCCTCCTGTGGATTTGTTTCTGAGCAGCTCTTTCTTGCCATGGTCTCCTATCAACCTTTAAATGATTAAAACATTCTTTTTAGTGGGACGAGTACAAAGCACCTAGATTTATGTTGTTTTCAGCCACTCAGTTTGTAGTAATTTGTTACAGCAGCAACGGGAAACTAATATAGATTCATTCTCATATGGTCCCTGTGGCCGGAAATCTAAAATGGGTTGGCTTTGCTAAGCTCCTTGTGCAGATTCTAGGGAAGAATCCATTTTCTTGTTTTTTCCAGCTTCTAGGGCCACTTATCCTCCTTGGCTTGTGGCACCATTCTGCACCTTCAAAGCCAGCCGTGTAGCATCTTCAAATCTCTGTCTCTGTCTCAGTCTCTCTCTCCCTCCCTCCTTCTGTCAGCACATCATCTCTTCCTTTTTCTGATGATTTTAACTCTCCCTTATAAGGACACATGTGATTGCAGTAGGTCCATCCAGATAATTCAAGGTAACTTTCCCGTCTGGAGATCCTTAACTTAACCCTATCTGCATAGACTCTTTTGCCCTGTAAGGTGACATATTCATGCATTACAGGGACTAGGAAGACAAGGACATTTTGGGGACATCTACTGTTCAACCAGCCAGTCTCTCAGAGCTGAACACCAGGGGATTTGGGGACTCTTCCCCTGCAAAAGAGTTTGCTTCTTGCTTAGAAAGCAGACCGAAGAAAGACCTTCTGATGAGTACATGATGAAAGGATGCTTAGATACCTCATCCTTGCCTTGGTTGGTCCTTCTCACCAGAGGCGGTAATCAGCCCTAAAACCAATGCAAAGCCCTCAACATGTTCTGTGTCTGTGAAAAGCACCGAGGGTATGGTGTCAGCTCCAGCTGTACCATTCACAGGCCACATGATCTGGGGCAGTCACGATAGCTACTATTTTATTAACCCACTTAGGGGTCAGTATCTTTCATACCACAAAAGGTGACCGGGAAGAATCATTCTGAAATAATTTACATGAAGGGGCTTTTAGAAATAAAATGCCAAATCAATGTGGCTCGTTCAGGGTTATCTCCTTTGCCCTGACCACACCCCTATGCTTTAGGGGAAAGGCATGTGTCTCTCGTTCCGTGGTGGAGAGAAGCAGAGTCGGAGAACCAGGGTGGAGATCAGTTGTCCAGCCACTTGGCCTTTCCATGGTGGGACAGTGGTGGGGAGAGGGCGCGTTTGTCCACCAGCAGCTACAGTTGTAAGAGGCAGGTGCGTCCTGTGAAAAGTGCCTAGGGCGCCCCACAACCAAGCTTCCCAGATTGCTGCTTTGAATACGAGTGGGTGGAGCTCTCCGGGGATGGCGTCCAGGAGAAAACACGTGGGCGGGGCCTGCGTAAAATCTTAGTCGTCGTCTTAGAGTTTTTGTAGGCAGTGGATGCTCCAAAGATGGTCATTTGGTGTCAAACCACAAACAACAACCGAGGCGGAAATTTGAGAGTCTGTGCAAAATGGACTCACACAAAATGGAGGTGCGCCTTGATGCAAAATATCCGGGAGAATGAGGCCAGGTAATTTAGAAGAGATCTTGGTCATCTGAGTCTGAGAAACTGAAAGGGTGAGTAAGGAAGTCGAAATTGTAGTAAACAAGAATACTCTGTAAGGAATTGGCTTCTTTTACCAACTGGTTCTGCCTTAAGCATCAGCTCTCCCCGTATCACCAACATTTCTCTTCTCTGTCCCTCGTCAACCCCCAACCAACACGTTAAATCCTTTATCGGTTCTGTCCCTCTGAGTCCCAGATGTGGTCTGGGAATCCGTCGCAAGTGGGTCACAAAGTGAACTATGGAGTGTTGCAGATGCAGGGCTTCATAAAGTCACTGACAGTGATCAGATTGGGGTCTCCTCTGATCTCAGGGGAAACCATTGATGTATGATGACCAGGCAGAGATGGGCCCCTGACAACCAAAGAGGAGGAAACAATGAGGAACGTGGCAAATGAGAAGTGTCTTCCAAGAGAATGATAGCAAAGGCCCTCGAGGAAATAAAGACCCTGCCCATTTTTGGAGGACGGACCCTCTGTATGACCCTCCTGATAAGCTAAGTGTATAAAATGAGGGCTATCTGATTAGTGTTTCCAGAAAAATCATGCAGAAGAGAAACACTTAATTCCTACTTTTTCCCTAAGAACTTGTGCACAGTTGTAATTCTAATCAAAACCGCCATCAATAGAAGATTCTATAGTCTTACTTTCCTAGTTTCCATTTCAGTTTTCAATATAAAGTCCCAACAACCATACCTTTCTTTTCTTTGTATATATTTTGCTGTTCAGCATGAAGTTTTGGTCCCCCTTGTATGTCAGGGGATTCCCTCATGGGCTCTCCCCAACCTAAGGAGGGATTCCTGCACTCTGTCTTCCCTGCCCACGATCCAGTGTGGGAGACATGGCCACCTTGGCGTGTCACCAGCTCATACCTCTTGGAGGTAAGAAGTCTACCACAGCTCCACGTAACATATCCTGCCTCAACCAGGTTCAAAGGCAAGACAGAGCAGGGAGAGGCTTCTCTCTCATTTTACCTCCACTCGTGTCTTTTGCTGACTTCCTCTAAGGATTGGAAAACACAGCCAACCCCTAGTTGTAAGGGAGGCTGGAAAAGTGGATGTCTGGCACTTGCAAACTCTGTTGTGGCGAGTAGACTGGTTTAAAAAAGAAAACAAAACAGGTAGAGAATGTCCATGGGTAGTGAGTCAATAATGTGGCCATCTTGTTTTTAGTGTTGTTATCATTGCATCGTGGAAATGCAATCAGATAAATTACTTATTCTGAAACTGAGTATTCTATTGCCCATTCACTCCAGATGGTGGGTTCCACACATTGCCACGATTACATAGGGAATCTCCCTTGCTTCACTCTTTATAATCCACACCCAAATCCTTCTGCCCCATGGTAGCTACAAAAGGCACAAAGGACAATCCGGAAAGGCCACTTATTCCCAACAGCGACCATAGAGACTAATAACCTAGGTTATATGGTAGGGAAAGCCACATGCGGGCAAAGCATCTTTGAGGAGACCCGATTAGGGTTGGGGTTAGGGGTTGGGGAATGTGGAAGGTCCTATTTTGACCTCCTCAAATCTCAGCATTAGAACCAGGAGGGGTCTCAGACCATCTCATTCAAGTACCTCACTTTGTATAGGGGAGAACTGAAGGTAGAGAGTGAATTAAGACCCCATGATTCTGAATGACATGAAGCTTGGTCCTGTCAGTGGCCACTCAAGTCAGGCTACTGGCCTTGAATTTGCCACCTTAGACTTCCAAAACAACCAACTGTTTTTGCCCTTGACCCTGAAGTCGTGCTTCCCTTTGGGTTCACAGGCTTAATCCACTTTAATGGATTAAACCTTTTTAATATCCCTTTAATTTTGCTTAGTTTCTAATGCACCAAGCTCCTAAGAAAGGTTTGCTTATTTGTCTTGACAGCATTGTAGCCTTTTCACCTCCATGCAGTGTCCATAAAAAAAAAAATGAAGAAAGATCTAGAAGCAAACTTGGGTTGGGTGGCCAGTCACCGTTATGTTCTGTCGTGGCAGATTCCTGGTCTTTGCCATGTTGTGCTTGGCACGTCGTCCCTTCACCTCAGTCTCCCATAGAATCTATAATTTTTCACCTTTTAAATGCAAGGGGCAGGATGAGACTATGTCAGACTACATCAAACAGGGAGAAATCCCAGAATGCCTCTGATGTCCCGAATGCATAAGGAAAATTCCTTTACCCCTTGTGCCTCCATTTCCTCATCTATAAAATGGACATTTTTATAGTGGCCATTGACATTTTCCCCCACCTTCTTTAGACTAGGTGTAATTTACAATCTCCTGTCTAGGATTCCATGTCTGTATTATGAGCTACTTGAATCTAAAACATAGTTATGTTTGAACTTCAGTTGCTCTGTCTCCTACTTCATATCAGTTGTGTCTGCCTCTAAGTGCCAGAAAAAATGGGGTTTTACATGGTCATTACTAGACCTCTTACCCACTCGCGAACAGAATGACATTGCTTCTAATAGATGCCCACTGCCTTAATGTTTTTTTAATTTTTTTAATGTTTATTTATTTATTTTGAAAGAGAGAGAGAGAGAGTTTTAGCAGGGGTAGAGCAGAGAGAGAGGGAGAGAGAGAAAGAAACCCAAGCAGGCTCGGTGCGGCCAGCACAGAGCCCGACGCGGGGCTTGAACTCACAAACCATGAGATCGTAACCTGAGTGAAAACCAAGCGCCGGACGCTTAACCGACGGAGCCACCCAGCCACCCCAGTTTTTTTAAAAGGTTGTTAAACAGCAGAGACAGAAGCTCAATTTACCAAAGTAAATACCTACAAATAAATACACACGAAATAAATACAAACTCCCACTGCAAGTGGCAAGTTGCTGAAAAGTAGTGTGTGATAATTAGGAAATAATAATTAACATTAATTAGGTATTTTCGTTTACCAGCCTCTGGTTTAAACACTCCATCTGTACTGTTTTGCCTACTTGCTCTAACAACTTTTTCAGGTGGATATTATTTTATTATGTGCAGTTTATAGATGAGGAAACTGAGGCATAAGGAGTTAAGGAATGTTCCCAAGGTGAAGCAGTTAAGGAGTAGAAAATCTTGGGGCGCCTGGGTGGTTCACTGGGTTAAGTGTCCGACTTCAGCTCAGGTCACGATCTCATGGTTCGTGGGTTCAAGCCCCGCGTCGGGCTCTGTGCTGACGGCTCGGAGCCTGGAGCCTGCTTCGGATTCTGTGTCTCCCTCTCTGTCTCTCTGTCTCTGTCTCTGTCTCTCTCTCTCTCTCTCTGCCCCTCCCCCACTTGTGTGTGCACTCTCTCTCTCTCTTAAAAATAAACATTTTTTTAAAAGGAAAGAAAAGAAAATCTACTCTTCCAGCCCCGTCTACTCCAGAGACACGGTCCCACTAACCAGGGTCTGTGACAGTAACCAATCTGACGAAACGGGTTTAATCAGCATTGTTACAAAAAAACGAAATGGAATAAAAAGGAACAGAAAATCTTTCAGCATAGAGTATGTGATAAAGAAGAAAGAATTACTCCACGAAACTTTTGGTTTGAGTCTATGCACACACTCACACGTGAATCACACACTTGTATGTGAATATGTCCACTGAGCCACGATAAAAAATATATTTCTTATTGTGAGATATCGTTAAAAAAGTTGAACAATAGTAAACTATACGACTTCCCTTTTTAACAAATGGATTATCCTTTATTTTCACGGCACATGGGTGATCCCTTGCCTTCCATTTATGGTGAAGGAGGTGCTATTAATTGATTTCAAGCAAACTCCCTCTGCAAGTGGCAAGTTTAACACCAGCCCTGTCTCAGCTGTGTGACAACGTGTCTAAGACCTCAGGCTCTGGGATCAGAATGAGTTTAAACCCCAGCTCTCGAACTTCTCACTTGCGAACATTGGGCAAACTTCCTAGCCTCCTTGATGTCAGGTTCCCTTAGAACGAACACCTCCCTTGAGGGGCTCTGGCCAGGACTGAAGGTGATGATGCTCGTCACATGTCTGTCAGAAAGCCTGGCACTTAGGGAGCCTTAGAGATAACGGCACCTCTCGCCCCCTTGACCACACCCTTCACTCCAGAACAGGTGTGCCTGGAAAGGGGTGGCTTTGAATTCTGCGGTGTCTGCCCGAGAAGCCCAAGACCTCTCAGCCTACAGCCGGGAGGGATGGGGAGGGTAGAGGGAGGTGACTCCTGGTGTCACAGATGTGGTCTTCTTCACGGCGTGGCCCTTCTGGTTTAGCAACAGCCATTACATTATCCCTGCAGGTGCAAGTGAAACAGCCTACTTTGCTTGACAAGCCTTGAGCAATCAGTCACATAAAAGAAGAGCTGTTCTTTAATGGATAGAGAACATTCTAGAAATAGCGTCTAAACCCTGAAGATTTTCGAACTCTAAATCCCTTCCGGCTTCCTCGGGATTAGGCCATTCTCCTCCATCCTAATAAATGGAAAGAACGGCTTTTTTCAGGCTTTAATGGGGTTGAGACATCTTCTTCCCTAATAAGACTCCCAGTAACCCTGAAAGTTCCCCAGGGGGGACCAGCAGAGTTCCCCACGGGGCACCCTTACCTAGTGCTGACAGTCGGCACCTCCAGAGAAGTGGCTCATGGCTTTGTGACCTTGCCTTTCGGCCAGGCCTCACACATCACAGGACCCTGGTCAGCCTACTTTGCAGAAGTGGCCAAGCCACCAGGAACCGGAGGATTTCCGTGCAGAAAGCGACAGCAACTGGCTTTAGTAGAATGCTCCAGAGCTTACAAAGATGCTTTGTGTATATTGTCTCATGTACCCTTGCCGGAAAATGCCCCTTGGTTAAACTGGACAGATACTGTCAGTTTATGTCAAGAAGACGTCGAGGTCAAGAAGATGAGAGGGTGGGGCGCCTGAGTGGCTTAGTCGGCGAAGCCTCCGACTTCAGTTCAGGTCATGATATCACCGTTCGTGGGTTCGAGCCCCACGTCAGGCTCCACCCTGACAGTGGGGAGCCTGCTTGGAATTCTCTCTCTCACCCTCTCTCTCCGCCCCTCCCCTGCTTGCACTCTCGCTATCTCTCAAAATAAATAAACTTCAAAAAGTAAGGTCAAGGAAAAGTAAAGGGAGCCAGGCTTTGGTGTCCTTGTGGGATATGGGAGGAATTACCTACCCTCCCAGGGACCCACATGCCTTAACAAAAGGCAGTAATGACTAAACCCAGTGTGAGGGTTTTTTTTTTTTTTAATCTTTAACGTGTATTTATTTTTGAGAGACAGAGAAAGAACACAGGGAGGGGGAGGGGCAGAAAGAGAAGAAGACACAGAATCCAAAGCAGGTTCCAGGCTCCGAGCTGTCAGCGCAGAGCCCGAGGCGGGGCTTGAACTCACGAGCAGTGAGATGACCTGAGCCAAAGTCGGTCGCTCAACCGACCGAGCCACCCCGGCGCCCCCAAACCCAGCGTGAGGTTTGAGTGAGCTAACCTTTAGCGTATCGTAGGTGCTCGATGAATCTCGGCCACCGACTCCCCCCCTTGCTTCCTCTCCCTCCCCGACTGGACTCCAGAGCCTGCGTGCTTCGCTCAGTGCTGCCGAAAGGGTCGATCTGCTGCTTGCAAATGATTAATACTGCGCTCTTTGAAGAGAGGGACAAAGACAGCCGCTCTTGTACTTTTCACAGTAGGCCTCGGGGATGAATGCAGAGAGGGCAACTGAGTTCAGAGAAAACAAAAATAATTAACTTGGTGATTGATCTGGGCAGCTGGCGGCCCCACCAGTGTGTGAGCTGAGACCAGAGAAGCAGAGCCACCTAGAGTCGGGCAGGGTTTGCTGGGGACCCAGGGTCTCCGTCGGATGACGACTGATCGACCACCGACGGATAAACGCACGGCTCTCCAATACCAAGGAAAAGCTCCTGCCCCCTTCCCAGGGAGAAAATTAGATGCGAGAAAGAAGGACATTTTTAAAACAGACTCAAAACAAAACAGAACAAAACTCTTTCGATCTTTGCCAACAGATTCGAAAAGGAAGGCTGCTTGTCACCTCAGAGAACTGTAAAAAGCAAAGATAGGTGGGCAAGAAAATCTCCCAGCAAGAAAACCTTCCTCAAACAGTAGACAGCCAGGGTCTAGGAAACCATTCTAGAATCACTTCTTTTACGTACCCTGGTTCCTTCTTGTCTCAAACGTAATTTATGCCAATAAAAATAACATTGGCCCAGGGGGGCCTGGGTGGCTCAGTCGGTTAAGCGTCCGACTTCCACTCAGGTCGTGATCTTGTGGTTTGTGGGTTCGAGCCCCACGTCGGGCTCTGTGCTGACAGCTCAGAGCCTCGAGCCTGCTTCACACTCTGTGTCTCCCTCTCTGTCTGCCCCTCTCCACTCACTCTCTCAAAAAAAATAAACGTTAAAAAAATTTAAAAAAAAAATAACATTGGCCCAGACTGCCAGTCCACCTCTAAAGGTATTCTCAAAACCTGTCTTCTTGTCAAAGAGCAATATTTTGTCCCCGCCGGTGCCCTAGCAAGCATGGGCACTTGCTCAATGCCCAGGTCACCCCAGCGTGGACCATGAGATAGAGGACAGTCAGATAATGGAAGCACTTATCTTTCCTCGGGGTGAGTCTGGGTTCAAGAATCACAGAGCAGACGCATTTGGGAGTATCACTATCATTTTTCTTCATTTTGGAACACACAAGGAAATCTCTTTTTTGGTCCTTTAATGTAAAGTTAATCAGAAGCTGCCCTGGAGGAGTGGGAAAGAGCTGGCAATGTGTTCAAGGACAGAGTCCTCCCCTGACCTCACGGCTGGTCCAGAGGACTCTGTGTGGCTGGAGGACAAGGTGCCTCTTGGGGCTGGCGTCCCAACAGCATCGTGGGGCCAACACTTTGTGATGAGGCACCCAATTGGATTGTGAGACAAATTTAAAAATAGACAGCAAAGATCTAGCAAAGGAGAAATCACAACATAAATTGGCTTTTGCAATCCAACTGTGATAAACAGTGGGAAGTAACGGAAATGTAATTGTGGAGCCCTTGGATGAGGCATTAAACTTTGAACAGAAAGGATTCACATTAGCAAACACCAGTATGATCCTTGGAAGGAGGGAGGGTGATATCGATTTGATTAGCTTTACTGTTCCAGTCCTGCTTACAAAGTTTCCTCCAAATGACTGCAAAAGGGGTTGGGGATATGAGGAAGTTATCCAGCAAAATCTCCTCTTGCAGTTTGAACAGACGAGAGCCACCAGCCCCTCAGTCCTATGTAGGTCACCCGCAGGTATCAGAAATCCACATAGGTTCCAAATCGCTTGGTTTTGTCATACAACCTACGTAGCGTGAAGGTGCTAGACGTTTTAATCCTGACTCCGTCACCTGAGTACGCACAACCTTGGGCAAGGAATGTAATCTCTTTAAGCTTCAGGCTTCTCATCTATGAAACGGGGATCAGAGCTTCCGGAGCGTAAGGCTACTTTGAGAACTAAATGAGAGAAGACGTGTAAAACATTCAGTGATCCTGCCTGGTAAAAGAAAGGCATCCATCAGTGCTCAGTATTGTTTTCCAGTTTTGTGTGGCATTAAATGACGGATTCGTTGCTGCTTCCTCAATTTCCTTTCATCTCCCTTTGATAGGATCCTCTTGGAGACTGACATTTTCTCCCTGATGCGATCAGTGCTAGAAAGGACATGTCTGTTAGTCACAATTCAAGGAGTCACAACCCTGTGCCCCAAGAAGGCCACAAAGAGAGAGACTGATCCCAACTGCAGTAATCAGAAATGGGGAGTGAGAATGGCCACATCTGAGACTAGACTTTAGTCTATCCCAAACTCGCCAGGATCTCAGGATCGCCCTTGCCACCCGCACTGACCTCCACCCGCACTGGCTTTGAGTTCATGAGTCCTGTGCCAGTCTTTAGAGCCATCAGAACACAAGCCAATGGATGTGTGCCCAAAGGGGCCCGAGACATGCAAACTTTGGAGCCAGAGGAGACTAACGGCTACCTGCATCATTTAGGAATCCTCTGGGCTGCAAATAACAGAGAAGGCTGTGGACAATAAGCTAAACCATAGGAAGGACTATGCTTTTCGCACATAACATGAAATTGCTGGTAGGAGTGATTTATTGATTCAGCCGGCCAGAAGTGCCATCCAAAGGCCTAGATTCTTCCTTCCCTCTCTTCCAACCTTAGCAAGCTTGACTTGCATCCTCAAGCTTGTCACCGCAGAGGGAGCCTTGTTCCTCAGCTGGAGCTGAGTCCCACCATAGGCTAGGGGCTTGAACAACAGGAATTTCTTTTCTGGAAGCTGCAAGTCTGAGGCGAGCATGGTTGGGGCTCTGGGAAGGGCTCTCTTCCCGACTTGCAGACAGCTGCCTTCTTGCTGTGTGTTCACATGGCCTTTCCTCGGTGCGTGTTCCTGGAGAGAGAGACAGAGATGTCTCTGACTTCCTTTTCTTGTAATACTGCCGGATTAGGATCCCACCTTGAGGTCAATTGATTAACCTTAATTAATTAACCTTAATTACCTCCTAAAAGCCCTATCTCCAAATACAGTCACGTTGGGGGTTAAGAATGGGAGGTACGCATTACAAGGGGGACACCATTCAGTCCGTAGCCAGGAGGGGAAGTGGTTGCCATAGTCCAGGCATTGCCTCTCAGGTAGGAAGGAGGAAAGGAATACAAAAAATATGTCCCTTTTTCAAGAAACAACTCTTTGACGGACTTCCGTTGATGTCCCGGGGTCGTCCCTGGCTGCAAGGAAGTCTTAGAAGTGAGAGGCAGGTGGCTGAGGAAGAAGTGGCTGCGATTGGCTGGGTATGCAATACACCCAGATGGATGTACCTGTTTACCGTGACTTTCCTGAGAATCGTGAGATGGCTAATCTTGCAGAAGGGCTTTCATCGTTTTGCTCATGAGTCTGTAATGAGAGTCATTTTTGTCTTTGAGGAGTTCTTGACAGATTAGCAAAGAATCCCTCCCAGACACTATATTAATTAGTGTTTGCTACATAAAAACAAACAAACAAACAACCCCTCCCAAAGGAAGAAAACTGGCCCGCCTTCACTTCCACCACATTTTACTGGCCAAAGCAAATCATGTGGTCATCCCAGATTCAAGGGGTGGGGAAGCAGACACTACCTGCTGGTGGGCAAAGCTGCAGAATCCCATTGCCAAGATCATGAGGAACGCAGGGGTGGGGGTGGGGGGGGGATTGTGGCCATGTTTATAATCCATCACAGGTCACGTTAGAGGAAGCATGTTGAACAAATGCGTAAGAGTAAGAAGGATGCTCCAAATCCGTATTTTGTTGAATTATGTTAATAACCACTCCCAAAGCAAATTAAACATCCTCCACTATGTCAAAAAAAAAAAAAAACTAAAAAGAAGCTCCAAGTTCCATAACAAGCTGCTGGAATTGGGCCCAAACTCTGTTAAACCTTCATGTACGTGCCTTGCGTCAAAGCAAAAATGACAAGAACGTTGATGAATATTATTTGTTGAAAATGAATGTAGGACTCTGGGGGAAAACTGGAAATTCATGAGCAGCTTCATTAAGTGATCAACAAGCACTGAATGCTATTAAAACTGCATGAGCCAGTGCCTTGAGCGATAACAGGTCTTTCTTCTCGTGTCCGCACCCGATTGGTACTTGAGAAATGTAAGAGCCAGACTGTGATGACATTAGCTTTCTGGCCATGACGTGCAGGAAGTCTCTCCCCCGAGGATGATAGAGACACAGGGAGAGGGGTGGAGGTGATCCAACCCCATTATTCTTAATTAAAGTCACTGCTGATGGACTTGTGACCTTAAGGAGAACATCTCTGACCTTTCCATGACTAGGCTCGAACCCGTAACTCTAATTAATATTCCTCATCGTTCTTCTGCCAGTTCTTTTTAATCGCATTTCAGAGTAGTATGCTGATCTTTTGGAGGCCAGTTCCCTTAGGCTTTCAAAAATAATCAGCATCAGATTCCCATGGGCATGAGGCATCACCTCGTCTGCTTTATTCCCAGCATGACTGCATTCATTAAAATTCACTGCAAGTTCCCAAACAGATATGTTCATGTATTTGGGGATTCCAAGATAGACCAGCATACCTCTCCTTTGGCATAAGCCACGTAAAAATACCATGTATGCGGCTCAGAATGGGAGAAGGCTGTCAGAAATCATCTCCTTTCAGAAGAAAGCAAAGTTTCTTGACATTCTTTGGTATTCCCCAATGTGAGAACAGTCAGCATGCCGGACAGAACCCCTGTTGGGAGAAGAATAAGCAGGCCCTGGTCCTGCCTGCCGACAAGTATGGCCCTGCCCCCAATTCCCACTCCCAACAAGTGGGAATTCTGCACAGAAGGAGCCAGAGATCCATGCAGACCACAAAGCTGTCCTGCTGGTCTACCCCCCTCCACCCCCCCCCCCAGACTCCTTCCAGGCTCAGGTCTTCCCAGGGAGGCTCCCAGGCAAGTTTTTATACAACTTTGGACAATTAGTTTCGTACACAGATAATGAGAGATGCGTAAGTCCTCAACTCCTATTCGTGGGTTGTTTTTTAAAACTATTTTCTGAGATGCTGGCCTGGACTCAAGGTTGAAGATAAAAAACAGAATCCGGGTCAACTGAGACCAGAATTTAAAAAATAGTACATCCACCATGCTTCAGGGAGTATGTCTCTTAGGTCCTACTATGTGCAAAACTGTCCCTGGAAGGTACTCAGAGGGAAACACCCTGCTTTTAAGGAACTTCCCGTCTACGTGGAGAAATAAAACACCAACAGAGAAAGTAACTCTCAACGACCATAGCTAAAATGTCTCACCCGTCATTTACTGAGTCCCTGCCACCTGCCACGATCCGCGTTGGGCACATGGCTCATATTCCAACGGCTAGTCATCCCAACAGCTTCATTTTAAACTGAAGAGACCACCCCGCAAAAAAACTAGGTAAGATGTCCGGGGGCCACAGCGCTAGGGAGAGGCGGATCCAGGAATCGAACTCTGCTCAAGCTCACTCTAGATTTTCTCCACACGAGACAACAAGCGGCATTAGCCGAGTGGAAATAACGATGGAGAAGTGGGTCCAGGTTGTGCGTGTGGCCGCTGAGCTCCCGCGGCTGAGATGCTTTGCATTCATGCCTGTTGGCCTATTGCCGAGCTCGACTGTGAACCAGGCGAAGGTGACCAGAGTCTGATGCCCCAAGCGGAACAGGAAGGAGCATGTGCGATCCAGGCCCAGCCCCTCTGACTTGGTCCACCTGAGTGCTCGCCGCATTTCAGGAAGACTCCCTGTTGAGCAGGACGAATAAGCTCGAGATCTGTACGACATCGTGCCCACAGTTAACAATACTGTATTGTACACTTAAAGTTTTGTTAAGAGAGTAGAGCTCACGTTCAATGTCTCTACCACCATAAAATAATTTTTTTGAATTCAAGCTAGTTAACATACAGGGTAGTCTTCGGGAGTAGAACCCAGTGATTCATCACTTACATAGGACACCCGGTGCTTATCCCAACAGGTGCCCCCCTTAATTCCCATCCCCCATCTAGCCCACCCCCCGCCACTCACCTCCCCTCCAGCAACCCTCAGTTGTTCCCTGTATTCAAGAGTCTCCTATGGTTTGCCTCCCTCCCAGTTTTTATCTTATTTTTTCTTCCCTTCCCCTACGGTCATCTGTTGAGTTTCTCAAATTCCACATATGGGTAAGACCATATGATATGTGTCTTTCTCTGACTGACTTATTTCACTTAGCTTACTACCCTCTAGTTCTATCCACGTTGTTGCAAATGACCAGATTTCATTCTTTTTCATCACCAAGTAATTTGGTATTTCATGGTATATATATATATATATATATATACACACACACACCACATCTTCTTTATCCATTCATCAATCAATGAACATTTGGGCTCTCTCCATACTTTGGCTATTGTTGATAGTGCTGCTGTAAATATCGGGGTGCACGTGTCCCTTCAAAACAACACCCCTGTATCCCTTGGATAAATGCCTAGTAGTGCAATTGCTGGGTCGTAAGGTAGTTCTAGTTTTAATTTTCTGAGGAACCTCCATACTTTTCTCCAGAGTGGCTGCACCAGCTTGCATTCCCACCAACAATGCGAAAGAGATCCCCTTTCTCCGCATCCTTGCCAACATCTGTTGTTGGCTGAGTTGTTAATGTTAGCCGTTCTGAGAGGTGTGAGGTGATATCTCACTGTGGTTTTGATTTGTACTTCCCTGATGATGAGCATCTTTCCATGTGTCTGTTGGCCATCTGGATGTCTTCTTTGGAAAACTGTCTATTCGTGTCTTCTGTCCATTTCTTCACTGGGTTGTTTGTTTTTGGGGGGTTGAGTTTGATAAGTCCTTTATAGATTTTGGATACTAATCCTTTATACATATACATATACATATACATATACATACATATACATATACTAATCTTTTATACATATACATATCCAATGTATCATTCACAAAGATCTTCTCCCATTCCGTTGATTGCCTTTTAATTAAAAAAAAAAAAAAAAAAGATACCCGCCCTACCTCTTCCTCCCTGTGGCATCGCATATGTCTGGGTTAAGTGCAGTGGGCCAGCATCATATCAATATGGGAAGTGTTAACATCACCAGGAGGGCAAAGAGTTTGCATCTGCCATGGCACCCCCAATTCCAGCTGGTTAATACTGGCTGTTTGGAGAACTGAGCTCAAAAGGGTTGTAGGACCACGTCAAGGCTCATCAGGGAAGAGGGCCGTGCCCGTGAGCAATGTCTGCTGTGGAAGAGGGAAAAGGGAGTTGTCACATACGCACTACCTAGTGAATGATCCTAGGAGGAGGCCATTCACACCTGTGTTCACCCCCCACCACTGCCTAACTGTGACCTTCAGCAAGGGAATTCAACCTTTCTGACCCCCAATTTCTTCACCCGTAAAACGAGCAAGCCTTCCTCAATGATATCTTTTGAAGATTTTTTTTTTTAAGTAACGTATGGTCTGAATACTTGTGTCTCCACGCATTTCATATGCTGAAGCCCTCATCCCCAAAGTGATGGCATTCAGAGGTCGGGCCTTTCAGACGTGGGTAGTTTTCGATGACGTCATGAGGGTAGAACCCCCATGCTGGGATCAGTGCCCTTCCAGGAAGAGGAAGGGCCACCAGTGAGGACACAGTGAGAAGGCAGCAATCTACAAGCCAGGAAGAGGGCCCTCACCAAGACCCAAATCTGCCGGCACCTTGATCTGAGATTTCCCAGCCTCCAGAACTGTGGGAAATAAGTGGCCAGTGTTTAAGCCCCACAGTGCATGGTATTTTGTTACAGCAGCTCAAGCTGACTAAGACAAACATACAGAGTTCTTTGCACATCGCCCTTCTACTCTCTAGTGTAAACACTCAAACAAGGATAGATGTCGTTTCTCTTTGCTGATAATGCCTTCTGACTAATGCGTGTGTTAATTCTCTTGTGTCGGCCACATATGAACAAAATGTCACCGCAGCAAAACCCCGACGCACTGAGAGAAGGCAACTTCCTGCATTATCATTCCCCGATATTAAGATGTGGGTGCCCATTAGATATGGGAGTACCTCCGTGGGTCTTTGGAAACTGCCATGTGGCTTACTTATGTCAAACAGTGGAGATCTCCCTCGGCTTATACAGATAGTGTCAGTCTACGGTCTCCTTTTCAGTGGGTTTCGAACATTCTCTGCAGTGCTCAGAACTCACTTGTAACACTGCGTTCTGGCCCTCCTTGTTCTCGGGTGCATTTAAAATCATCCCAACAATGATAACCTGAATCCACTGGTTCTCACCGCTGGGTCTCAGCCTCCATCAGTGCCCCCTAAGCTCTCCAGGAGACAACCAAGAATCTCAGGGATAGCGCTGTCCCGCGAGGAGCCTCCTTTGCTCCTCTTTACCGAAATACCTCCTTTCAAAACGGGCCAGACATGAGTCTGGGGTTTCTTAGAAGATGCATCCATAGGATGGTCCCAGACTGTGCTCAGAATCACACATCCTCTTGCTGGCGGAAGCTTAGAAGAACTTAGAAACCTACAGTGGGTTTCTAGAGGAAAATATGAACTTCCCCCAGAAGAACCATTTTATGAGAATCCTGAGAGCATTATTCGTAAGCCATAACAAGCAGATGGAGAAACTGGGGTGCTCGTTGAGAATTTTAACATCCAGCCCTGCCAGCAGCTCACACATCCTTGGAGCCAGGCAGGCACTTGCTCTGTGCTGAGAAAGACAGACTCAGCCCCTGGACCTCTGAGGAGCGGAGTGAGTGACAGCATCCAGAGGACGTCCTCTGTGACTCAGCACAGAACAGTTTGTGAGCTCGGCAGGTGCTGAGATGCTAGGGGCGGCCCTATGCTGACTGGAATGAGGCACCTGGCCTGAAGGGCAGGTGTGAAATCAAATACCTGTAACTCATGACGGACTAGTTTTCTAGGGCGGCTGCGACAGACTGCCACAAAGTTGGGGGGCTGAAAACAACACGAATTTTTTCTCTCGCAGCTCTGGAAGCCGGAAGTCTAAAATCAAGGGTCGTACTCCCCCGGTCGTCTCTAGGGGAGAGGCTTTCCTGCCCCTTCCAGTCTCTGGTGGCTCCTGGTGTTCCTCGGCTTGTGGCCGCGTCCCTCCGATCTCTGCCTCTGTCCTCATAGGGCTTCTTCCTTCTGTCTCTGAGTTCCTTCCTCTTGTGACTAGGACGATTTAGGATTCGCCTGAAACCCAGGATGACCTCATCTCGAGATCTTTCACTTAATTACATCTACAAAGACCCTAGGTCCCTAAGGTCACGTTTTAGGGCTCCAAGTAGACACAAAAGTGGAGGACCCTCTTCAGCCCCCTACACGTGGCAACTGGGAAGCCCAAACTTCTAGCATCAGAGGCAGAGGGATGGGTCTGGCTGAGGATGGGAAGGGCCACGGACAAGGCAGACTTCAAGCAGGCCCCCACGGGGTCGGGGGCGGGGGAGCGGATTTTAACACACGGAGCCGGAACAGCAGGAACTCTGGGTCGGGAAACAACTGACAGTCAGCAAGACCGGTGTGGGCCAGGCCGCTGTCTGGACACAGCAATGCCCGACTTGTCAGCAGTGAACAGTTTCTGTTTGGAAGCAGACTTGTGAGTGGGATGGCCAGAGAAGCCGGAAGGGAAGGAGGCAACCGTGGAGGCCGTAATCATTCGGTAGATACAGACTCAAAGGGAGGTCTCGGTAGCAGTCTGCTCGCGCTGCTGTAACAAAAATCCACAGCAGGGGGCTTAAACAATGGGCATTGATTTCTCACAGTTCTAGAGGCTCCAAGTCCAAGGTCAGGCCTGGCCGGTTACACGGATGTCTGATGCACAACCTCCTTCCCGGTTGGGTCCTATTGGGTCAATACCCCATCAATGTGCACTGAGCCCTACGAATCACTGGGGAAGATTCTTCTCATGGAAGTGTCTCTGGAGGATTCCGGGGCCCAAGGCACAGCTTTGGCACCGACTTCATGTGACCCGAAGCAATTCCCTCTTGACTTCGGTCAAACTCAGCGTCTTCCTCTGTAAAATTAAGATGTTGAGACTGACCGTTCTTTTGGATGATCCCATGATTCATGGAGGTGGTATCGGGGACATGCTGGGTGGCAGGAGGAAGCCGCCTAGAATTAAAAATGTTCGGGGACTAAGTCACAGGCAGGTAACCAAGAAGTGGGTTGAGGTGGGACAGCCATATCATTTATCATCCAAATTAGGTCAAAATTAGGGCCCCCAGGGTAGCAGGGGAGAGATTCGTGGACTTCGTGAAAGAGGCCAGGCACCCTGAGGAGCCAGCCCTCTAGAGGAAGGCGAAAGGGCTGAGTCGGTCAATAAACACAGCCCTAAACACCTGTAACCGTGTGTGTGTGTGTGTGTGTGTGTGTGTGTGCAACAGCCCCCTCATCTACGGTTTCACTTTCCGAGGTTTCATTTGCCTGCGGTCAACCAGGGTGTGCAAGTGGATGGTCCCCCTTCTGATGTATCATCAGGAGGTCAAGGGTACCCTAAAGTCACAGCGCCTACATCACTCACCTCACTTCACCTCATCACGTGGGTATGGTATCATCTCCCATCATCCCAAGAAGGGTGAGGACAGTGTGACAGGCTATTTTGAGACAGACCACAGTCACGTAACGTTTAGTACAGTAGATTATTGTAATTGGTCTGTTTTATAATTAGTTATTGTTAATCTCTTACCGTGCCTAATCTGTAACTTAAACTGTTATCATAGTACTTCCGTGTAGAAAAAAACATAGTATGTATAGGGTTCAGACCTATTCATGATTTCAGGCATCCACAGGGGCCTCGGAAGGTACCGCCCACGGACGAGGGGGGACGGCCATATTGTGCATCTATATTAGTTTTCTGTCACTCCTGTGACAAATTACCACACCCTCAGTGGCTTAAAGCAACACAGATTTCGCCTCCTATGTTCTGGAGGTCAGAAGTCCTGAGATCAAGGTGTAGGGCAGGTTCCTTCTGGGCTCTCAGGGAAAATCTTTCTCCTTACTTCTTCTGGCTTATAGAGGCTGTCCACCCTCTGTGGCCTGGGGCTTGGTGGCTTTCTGACAGCCACTTCCACTTGGTCTTTCTCTCTCTCTCTCTGACTTTGACCCTCCTTCCTCACTGTTATAAAGACCTTTCTGATGTTTATAAAGACCTTTCTGGGCCCACCCAGATAATTCATGATAATCTCCCCTCTCCAAGGTCCTTGACCCGATTAAATGCAAAAATCCCTTTTGCCAAGCAAGATCACCATACTCACAGGCTCTGGGAATTAGGACAGACACCTCTTCAGGAGGCCCTATTCCAATTACTGTCGCATGAATGTTTGTATTATGTACCACGTAGGTAGGTGTTTCCAGACAGAAGCTGTTTGCTCTCGGCCCCCCTGGGTTGGGCGGTGCTGGGCTTACAACTGTGACCTGTTAACAGGGGCTCCTCAGAGGCCACAGAGTCTTGCTGGAGGACTGGATTTGAGTTCTGTTTTGCTTCTTACGGACTACACAAACACATCCAAATGACTGATCTTTCTGGCATCAGTGGCCCAATCTGTAGATAGGGGTGATGGGAGACTCCACTTCTGTTACTATCCTAATTAAGTACGTCTGGGTTTATAAAGGGCTTAGCCCGGTGCCTGGCTCATGGAAAACTTTGGCAGATGGCACTTTATTCCTCATCACGATCTTCATTTGTGCACCTCCGTAAGCATGAGTTACCACCTTCTCATGAGAAAAAATCCTGCTCTGACCTCCCGGGGCTCCTGCGTCCAGAATGCGAAAACACGTTCCTTCTTTCTGAACCTAACACTTCCAGGCTCCAAGAGCACATCTCCCCGTCTGCCTCCTCACCCAGCCTCTGCCCAGGTTTGGATTATGCCAATGCGTGAAAATATTTGTCACGTAATCGAGGCAGCTCAGATGGATACTCTGCAAAAGAGAGGGATCAAACCTGACATCCCGAGGACAACATTGGCCGCGTCAAGAAGCTTCCATCACGATCCACAGTATCGACAACTCCGTTTGACTAAACGCAGCGTTGGCTGGTGGGCCGGAAACAATCAGGCTGTTGTGAGCCTGGTTATGTCGTGCGACAGACCCGGTGCATGAAGACACTGTGCCCCGCTCCATCCCACCCCCCTGTGACTGTCCCTCCCTGACGCACTTCTTTTTTTTTTTTAATATTTATTTATTTTTGAGAGATAGAGACAGAGTGCGAGCAGGGGAGGGGCAGAGAGGGAGGGAGACACGGAATCCGAACTTGCTTCTTAGAACGAAGGCCTTTGTTGGAAGGGGAGACAGATTTGTTTCTTTCATTCTCTTGTCCTTTCTCTGCCTGTTTCTTCCTTTTTAATTAACATGCTTGATTTCTTAGCATACTTTTAGCTCTATAGGAAGACTGAGCCAAAAGCACAGGGAATTCTTTTTACCCTCTCACCCCCAACCGCAGTCTCCCTGTTAACATCCTGCGTCAGCGTAGCACCTGTGTTACCATGGTAACAATGTAGCTGAACTAATATCGGTACGTTATTATCACCTAGAGCCCACAGTGTACTTCAGGGTCCCCCTTTGTGCTGTACATCGTCTGGGTTTGGACAAATGTGCAATGACATGCGCCCACATTACAGTGTCACACAGAGTATTCTCACTGCCCTAAAATTCCTCTGGGCTCTGCGTGCTCCTCCCTCCCTCCCCTTTAGCCCCTGGCAACCACTGATCTTTTCTCTGTCTCCATAGATGTGCCTTTTCCAGCGTGTCATAGAGTTGGAGTCACACAGTACATAGCCTTTGCAGACTGGCTTCTTTTACTTAGTAATACGCACTTTTAAGTTTCCCCATGTCTTTTCGTGGCGTGATAGCTCATTTCGTTTGATTGCTGCATAATGCTCACATCCCTTCTTTATCTTCTTCTCTCAAGGTAAGAATTCTGATCCATGTTCTGTGTCCCATTCTAAACCAGGCAGAATGACCCCACTAACAAAGGAATAGCAGTTAGTCAGGGACCCCCTGCCCCCTACCTTACCCCCCAAACACACACACACACACACACACACACACACACACACACACACCTGTGCAGAGAGATGATACGAGAAGTCTCTACAACCTGACAGGATAAGAACCCAGCCATGAGCCCACCTGAATCACACCAAATCCAACAGAACCACATTCTAAAACACACATCACATGCTGTTACATTTTTATTTCGAGGGTAGATGCTTTTCGGTATATACACTTTCATTTGTGGCTCTAAACAGTTGATCTCAAGGCCACATGGCTGTACAGGCAAACCTTCGAAGGTTAAAGTCATTCTGGAATCAATAGCAGATGTTCTTTGACAGAAACATTAGCCTCTTCTTAAGGAGCTTGTTCTTAAGGCGCCTGGGTGGCCCAGTCGGTTAAGCGTCCGACTCTTGATTTCAGCCCAGGTCGTGATGTTGCAGTTTCATGAGTTCAAGCCCTGCATCGGGCTCTGCACTGACAACGCGGAGCCTGCTTGGGATTCTCTCTCCCTCTCTCTTTGCTCCTCCCCCATTCGCACTGTCTCTGTCTCTCTCAAGATAAATAAATAAGCTTAAAACAAAACAAGGAACTTGTCCTTGCTTGACCTAGAAGCTCCAGGGACCCAACCAATCTCTGAACTCCCTGGGGGCCCTTGAGGGGGCTTTCTTCAGTCAAATTCTTCTCTCCCAGACAGTCTCCATGACTGTTCCATCAAGTGAGTGCTAAACCTTTGAAGCGGAGAAAATTCTCTCCCTGGGTGTGCAGTGGGGTCTCCAGGCAGACACGCGGCAAGAATTAGGCTTTTGACAAGTTCATGGTCCCCACATGGCAGAACAGCCAGCCCTCCGTAATCTTACTGTTGCATGTTCAAGTAGATTCATCAACAGGTACCTCAACACGCTGATCCAGAAGGGCTGGAAGAGAGTCATGTGCCCCCCACAAAGCTGCCCCCGCAAAGCCTGGAATCCAGCGTGAGAGAAGAGATAGGCCTGTGGTGCCCTACGCACCCCTCACGAGGGACTCAGTGACCGGGATCAGGGACGAGCACCCTACGGGGTGAGGTCTTTCCTCGAGTGCAAAATTCCAGAGGGCACTAAAAAACTCAAGAATCAAGGCAAATACTCTCTTAAGACAATAGATTTAAGAATGACCACGAATGCCAAAAAAAAAAAAAAAAAAAAAATCATGGCTAACAAAATATCAACATTCTATTTTTTTAATGTTTATTTATTTTGGGGGGGAGGGACAGAGAGAGAAGGATACAGAGAATCCCAAGCAGTACCCACAGCCATCAGTGCACAGCCCTATGCAGGACTTGACCTCACAAACTGTGAGATCATGACCTGAACTGAAACCAAGAGCCAGACACTTAACCTACTGAGCTGCCCAGGCGCCCCCAAAATATCAAGATTTTAAATAAAAGCAGAACCCAACCAGCCCTCGCATGACCCTGAGAATGCATGCCTCACTATCCCCACCCTGTTTCCAGCTCTGAGGTGAAACAATGGGCGTGAACATGCTTCCCACACCGCAAAGGCAAGGCGCTAGATCACTATGAGCAAATCATTCTCGCAGATAATAAGGTCAGTGACAATTCGGAGAAGAGACAGCTGTGCCTAGATGACCCCAGATGGCTCAACAAAGTGTGAATCAGAGATGAACTTTGACAGGCAGGTGGGGGTTACAGAGCCAGAATGGAGGGTGCTCCAGGCAAGGGAGCCGGAAACGGGCAGGGGCAGAACAGATGACTCCGTGTGTGCCGGGAAGCAGGGGATACAGGAGACAGATGTGGTCGTGATTCCAACAGAAGATGGGTATTGAAGCATCAGAGGAAACTATGTAGGAAGGGGCCAAAGTCCAGGAGTCTGAAAGGTGTCACCCAAAAGTTTGGGATGGATGTGACAGTCAGGGTAATTCCTCGAGCACAGAATCCTAACATCACTTCAAAAGCAAGAGCTAATGAACAGAAGCAAAGCTGTGGGTGCTTTATATATACATAGAGCTTATTGTTCCGCCATGCAAATAACACAAGCTCATTCTGTAAAATGGGAAAAATACAAAAAGGAAAAGAGAAGCAGATCCAGAACTTTGATCCATTCTCTTTCCCTGTCCTCGAGAAGAGACACTTCTCCGGGAGGAGGTAGTTCTGTTTGGAGGCTACGTGCAACAATCTCAGATCAGAGGAAACTGAAAAGTTGGGTATACAGAAGCAAGTACTTTGAGAAGACAAAGTAGCCATGAGTGCGAGGAATAGGTCCTTCCTCCGGGGATTGTCACTCAAGCAAGCCCCGGGCTGAAGACAAAACCAGACCCCGATCAGCATCCTCAGCCAACAGACGCCCCTAGGAAGCTCCTGCTCAAATAAAACTTTGCTAGAGAACACACTCGGTTCCTTTTCTGGCATAGACAAAGGTGAATGGCCTTTGAGTCATGTTTTCATTCTTCTTTTCAAGTATCTGTTACCAGCTTGATGGTTAAGAACACCAGGAACACTTCCCCATTATCTACAATAGGGGGTCATTCTTGGGTCTCCGACTGGCGGAGAGCGAGGTTGTCCTGGGCTCCTGGTACATATTATGGACTCCAGGAGCACTGGGCTGTCGTCCAGGGTGGCGTCCCCGATTCCTTCCTCCCGATTCCTCCTTTGCTTTCCTTTCTTCTGCAAAGGTTAAGGTTCCTTTCCAAGCACTTGTGAAGCCTCTCTTTCTATCAGCAGCTACCAGGGACCCCGGTAAAAGAGCCAGATTGGGAAGTCTGCACCAAATACTGATTTTCCTTTCAGCGAGTAAGCTAGATTTGTGTTACATGAATCCCCAAAGTGACAGCAGATATGTGGCCATTAATTAATTGCATCTTATCTTAATCTTTAAACATGCATTGCAAAAAACATAAAACATAAAAGAAATAAAAATGCAATTCAACCTATAGAAAAAGATGTCAATTCTTCACCTTTAAGTAACTAAGCGGAATACTCAGTACTTACTTCTTAATAAAAATACGAACCATGAGCTTAACTCTATTCTAAGTGCTGGGTTGCGCGGCACGGGTTAACGTCTGGGAGACGGCAAAACGCAAGTTAGCAAGCGTGACATTGCAAGCAGTCGTACAGACCAGACATCAGTCCTAAGGGTCGGCATGTGAGTGCTGGGTCAGTGCAGAGCAACCTCACTGGAGAGGGTGGGGAAGGTGAACTATTCCTCGGGGAAAGAACAACAAAGATAGGACAGAGCCGGGGGGGAGGGGCGAATGGCAATGACCATCGTTCCCTGGGAGAATAAGAAGGAACCCTGTAGAATTAAGAGTTGCTATTATCTCCTAAAACTCTCACCACAATTATTTAACATCTTAAACAATCCGATAAAGTAAAAGCTCTGTTGTCATTTTACAGATGAGGAAACTGAGACCCAGAGGGATCAAGGAACTTGGCCTGAGGTCACACATTTATCAGAGGGCGGAACTGGGTTTCCAGACCGGCCTTCTGATTCCAGAATCTTTGTTCTTAACTGCTATGCTAGGGACAAGGATAAGACATGAATAATCTATACTGTCACTCAGGTTGCCACCGAGATAAGTTTGATTTGTTAAGCAGGGAAGAATGGTCAAAACAAAACAAACCAACAAAAAACAGCCCGTAGGGAAATCACCACACCAAATGACCCAGAGAGGGCCAGAGGGTAAAGAAAAGTGGAGAATCTGGCATGAAACAAAGAGGATGTGGCTAAGGGGAAAGGAATCACACCTGGAGAGGCCACTTCAGACTGGAACTAGGGAAGGGTCTTTAGAAAGCCAAGACTGGATTGGGGGACCCGGGAGGGCTGGCTCAACAGTGGCCCCAGAGTCCTGAAGGCATCCTATTCCCAGTGCTGTCAGCTCTGACGCAGGCATCGGGCAGGAGGCCCGTTAGGTGCCCACAGAGGGTGGCTGGAGAGAAGTAGAGGTTTGGTCTCCGTGGGCAACAAAATCCCACTTTCCCAGTTTAGGAACACAGTTATGAAGGAGAGTAGACTATCCATTCTCCCCTCCAAAGAACCCACCTCCAACGTGGATGCATTAGCCCGTGTCACCTGGGCATGGAGGGGGCAGGATGAAGGACAGCCTTAGCCCTTTCATGCCTGTTTCTACTCCCTACTTACACGGAAGAGAAAATAGCTACACTTTCCTTACCAGGAACTATGCTGGTCCCAGGGAGATCACGATAAATAGGATTTGGTGGAGGGCTGCCTGGGACATCCCCTGGCTGGAACCCAGCAGGTTCCAGACAGGTCCAGAGAACCTCCTCTGAGCCACCTGCCGTGTCCCAAACTTTCTCAGCCCCTCCCATGAGGCCAACCCACCTAGGCGACAGGAGTTGAAGGAAAACAACCAACAGGCAACTATTTAGGTCTTACAGCACACAGCCCGCTGTATGACCACACCCCAGAGACACAGGAACCCACCCGTAAGGCCCCGAGACTGCCCTGGAGGGGCCCAATCGTTTGTGGGGACGATAGATGGGCACAGAAAAAGATGAGTTTTCTCACTGATTACGAATTTGCGAATGTATTGTGGATGAAAAAGATCTCTCCCACAAACTCATCATTTCCACCCCCCCCCAGAAGATGCAATGATTTCACAGTGTCCTTGTTGAGTTAATGCTGTGGCATAGCATCTATACGGCGTATATGGCATAGCATAAGGAAATGGTGACAGAGATCCTCATGGTACCAAAATATGTAAATTGTATGTTTATGCTGTTTCAAATGTACTTTATCAGATTTAGGGAAAAATAAAATGTTTCAAATGGAAAGTAAAAGATGTAACAAGTAAAGATAAGAGAGCCAAAGAAACTTCCCAAACTCTTTGGCTGGGAGGTAGGTAGTAAAGACCAAGAGAACATATGCTATACGGATAAAAATCGGAAAATACTAAGGTGGCAGCATAATCATGAGACATTCTAACCAAGTCTCTGAGCTTTAGAAATTTGTCTTTTCAAATTAAACCCATTCAGAATCTTTAATTCTGCAGCAGTGCTTTAAATTCTCGTCTCTCCCTGTGGAAAAATTCACAGGGTAGAATTTATGAATGTGATGATTCTGAAATAAATATTAAGTGCCTGAAAAAAAAAAAAAACAGGTGACTTCCATCAGCTGTTACCTATAAACTGGTTGAATTTCTACTGTAAAATGTGCACGTATACACACCTGCATGTGCATTTGCACATACGTGTGTCTGTTTCTATCAAGGAATCCTAAGTTTACAAACTGGAAGGTTTCCAGTTCACCGAGTGGGTATGAACACAGTAATACGTCAACTAGTAATCGATTCTCTCCTAACCCTCTATTTCCACTGGGCAGCCTTTTGAGATTAGGATAGGAAAACTCTTCTTTCAAATAATATCATTTTAAAGCACTCTTTAATTTCTGATTCTTTGTTTTTATGATAAAATGTCTTGCAAAGTAGGGACCTAGTCAGATTTACCATGAGTCAAGCAAAAGGCAAGCTAATGAGATAAAATTCTTCCCGTGCAGAACTTTATTTACAGACAATAGACATGGGGATAAGTATTTCCTAAAATACCTCTCATGAAATTCTAGTGTTGCAATTCCTGGGGGGGGGGGGGATGTTGCATATTCAAATAAAATTAGTAAACACCTCGTATTATGTCCTTTTGGAACCTTCATACCCGGAGGTGTTGTAAAGGCTCTGAGAAATCCTGAGAGAGAGACATCTCTTAAAAATCATTTCTCAAACTTAACTGCCCAGAGAAAGTCTTGCCTTTTTTTTCCTACCAAAAACCATGGTTTGGGAAGTTTAAAGTGATGCAGATAGGACTATAGCTACCTCAACCAGAAAACACTCATTGCAAACTAGGTGGTCATTACATTATTTACCAAGAGTTAGAACTGACCATCTGCAAAAATCTCCTTGGATCCAACAGTGCCGGCATTCCCATTTCTGAGACTGGTGAGCAAATAGCCATCCACACTCCCACTGGAAGGTTGGGTCAAGTGTTATCAGTCAAGTATTGCCAGAGAAGCAGAATAAGTAAGAGAAACATATTAAGATTTCCTACAAAGAATTAGTTTATGTCATCGTGGAGGCAAATCTGAAATGGCTGGGGCAGGCCCTTGGTAAAGCAAAGGAGAACTTGTGGGGAGCAGAACATAATAACACAGAGTGATGGAATCACTATGGTGTGCGCCTGAAACTAATGTAACATTGTATGTTGACTATGCTTGAAGGGAGGAAGGAAGGAAGGGAGGGAGGGAGGAAGGAAGGAAGGAAAGGAGGGAGGGAGGGAGGGAAAGGAGGAAGGAAAGGAGGGAAGGCAGGGAGGAGGGAAGGTAGGGCGGAGAGAAGGAAGGAAGGAAGGAAGGAAGGAAGGAAGGAAGGAAGGAAGGGAGGGAGGGAAGAAGGAAAGAAGGAAAGAATGAGCAAAGCAAAACTTGGCCACAGGCAGAATCTTCTTCTCTGAGGAAAGTTTCAGCCCTGCTTTTAAAAGATTTACAACTGATTGAATCAGGCCCAGATAATCCTTTACTTAAAATCAAATAATTATGAAATTGAACAACATCTAGAAAATACCTTCCCAACAACATCTAGATTGGTATGTGAGTGAATAACCGGAGACTGTAGTTTAGCCATGTTGACATATCTAGAAGATCCCCACCGTCCACTCCATGTTAACCCGGCAACCATGCATGTCTCCTTCGACCATAGTTAATTTCTAAATAAAGACACAACGATCATAATTCCCCTTGATGGGACATACATATCCTTAATACAACCAAAAACATACTTACCTGTTCCCTAGAAAAGGATGCAAAGCCCTGGGGTGATGTTCTGTGTTCTTTGACATTCTGTACCTTAAATGCTAAGATAGAAAGTTAACTACTATTAATATATCTTACATTAAATGATAAAGGGACAAGAGGAGAAAGGAAAGGAAAATATTTGAGATATATACATATATACACACACATACATATATTCATAAAAATATTAGGAAGAAATACCCATAACTGTTACAGTCCTCATTTCTGCAACCGTTCACCTGACCAGAATATCTAGGGTGGTCTTCACTTGAAGTCAACTGATTATGAAGTGTAATGGTCACATCTGCAGAACACCTTCACAGCAACTTCGAGATTAGTGTTTGAGTGAAAACTGGGGACTACAGCTTAGTCGTGTTGATGTATCTAACAGCCCATCATCTTTGTCTGATGGGAGGACTCAAATCTTCATTCTTGAAGGGTCTGGACCATTATCGGCCCTGCGAGTATTGGTTCTGTGGTTTTTCATTGATTTCAATCACATACGAAAGACGTTGGTTTAGAGCATGTACTGCGTCAAACGGCAAGCGTTTCCACCTAGCTCATGTTAGAACTGGGTCTTTAAAAGGCCGTTCCACCATCTCATCAGGCCAGCTGCTTCAAGACGATAGGGAAAGTGGTACAACTAGTGAATTCCATGAGCGTGGGCCCTTCACCACTCTTCGCTTGCTGTACAGTAAATTCCTTGACTAAAAGCCATGCTATGTGGAATACTGCGACATTGGGGGAGCTACTCTCTAAACCCACGGGTTCTAGCTTTGGCAGAAGCACTGAACACAGGGAAGGCAAATCCAGACCAAGTATCTATTCATGTAAAAGCAAAGCGCTGCCCCTTCCGTGCTGGAAGTGGCCCAGTGTAGTCAGTCTGCCACCAGACAGTGGCTGATCACCCCCATGGAATGGTGCCGTATTGGGGAATCCATATTGATCCAATCTGCTTCTCACAGATTGGGCATTCAGCAGTGGCTGCAGGCAAGTTGGCCTGTGAGTTTCTGACTCATCCATAACCTCCATCCCTACCACCATGGCCACTTTGTTCATGAGTCCGTTGGGCAGTGACAAGCAGCTGGGGAAAAAAGCTGACTGATATCCACGAACAGATCATCCTATCTACCTCATTATTAGGGTGTTCCTCTGCTGAGGTCACCCTGTGGTGAACATTTACGTGGAATACAAACACCTTCACATTCTTTGACCATTCAAAGAGATCTATCCACCTACCTCTTCCCAGACCTCCCTGCCACCGGTTTTCTTTTGTGTTTTAATGTTTGTTCATTTTTGAGAGAGAGAGAGAGAGAGAGAGAGAGAGAATGTGAGTGGGGGAGAGTCAGAGAGAGGGCGGGACAGAGGATACGACGTGGCTCTGCACCTGTCAGCAGCAAGCCCAATGCGGGGCTTGAACTCACGAACTGGGAGATCACGACCTGAGCTGAAGTCAGACGTTCAACCAACTGAGCCCCCCAGGTGCCTCCCTGTCACCAGTTTTCGAATCATGTTCCTTCTAAGTCCCTGCCTATCCAGCCACACTACTGTGCACAGTACGTGAATCTTTGTAAGCTCGTACTTCTGGCCACTTCTTCTTCCAGACGACATGAACGATTGTGTACTGATTGTGTACTGTACTGATTGTGATTGTGTACTGTACTGATTGTGGAGTTCTTCCCAGTCTCACATATACCCATCTGATACACATCACTCCCATGTTCTAATAGAGTGGTACTGTGCGTGCCCAGCTCTCTGGTTTGGTAGATCAGACAATAATCAATCCATGATGTATATAGCCGAGTTCACGTGGTAACTGGGTGGCCCATGGTTAAGTGTTCGGTCTCTACTGAGTAGTGGGCCAAAAAAAAGGGGGTGTTTTTTTTTCCAAAAGGAAAGTAGCCATCCCAAAGGATGGCAGGGCTTTGCTACAAAATGGTAAGGATTCAACTGTGATTCAACTCTAGAAAAGCCTGCCAACAGCTTCAAACAGCATTTCTCTCTGCCACTGACACCTCAAGCGTGATCAGATCTGCTGGGTCATATGGCTCCAGCGGCAAGGCAGCTTGCACGGCAGCCTGGACCTGTTGCAGAGCCTTCTCTGGTCCTGGGTCCCACTCCATACCAGCAGCGTTCCAGGTCACTCAGCACATTGGCCAGAGTAGCATCCCCACACGAGGCATACGTTGCCTCCGGAATCTAAAGAGGCCCACTAGGCATTGTGCCTCCTCATTTTCGATTGTAGAAGGGCCCCGATGCAGCAATTCGTTTCTCACCTCAGAAAGGCTATTTCGACACGCCCTGGGCCACCGAACCCCCAGGCGTCTCATCGAGGTGTAAATCCCCGAAGCTCTTTGTGGGATTCATCTCCCAACATCTGGCATTCAAGTGTCCCCCTGACAAGACTAGAATCGTTGGCTACTTCCTGGCCACTGGGTCCAGTCGGCACGATGTGTGATCAATTCGATCAGCCGGTGAGACGTCCCGTGGAAGGGAAGGGTCATCCAGAGCCCTGAAGACTGCACCGTGACATTAGACTGCAGAGTCGACACAGGCCTGAAGTAGGACAGTGGAGGGGTACCGCCAGCCCGGTTGGAAGCGACCTGTTTCTGGTGGTCTTTATTAACAGATATGGAGTAAAAAGCACTTTCCTAACCAGTAGCATCACACTAGCGTGCAAACAGCTACCAAGGGATATGTTAATTTCCCCAAGCAACAAAACTGCATCTGGACCAGTCGCCGCAACTGGAATACCGTTCAACCAACTGTTCAACCCCAGTTTCATCTGATTGAGCTTGTGATGATCCGTTGTCGTTTTCCAAGACACGTCTGTCCTTTGTACAAAAAGGCAAGTTAAATGGGGAGGTGGTGGATATCACCGCCCCTGCCTCTTTCAAACCCTTCCTGGTGACGCTGATCTTTGCAATCCCTTCAGAAATGCGATATTCTTTTATTTGCTATTGTTTTAATTTTTTTATTTAAAAAAAATTTTTTTCTTACATTTATTTATTTTTGAGAGACAGAGGGGACAGAGCATGAGCAGGGGAGGGGCTGAGAGAAAGGGAGACACAGAATCCGAAGCGGGTTCCAGGCTCTGAGCCGTCAGCACAGAGCCCGGCGAGGGGCTCGAACCCGCAAACTGTGAGATCGTGACCCAAGCTGAAGTCGGACGCTCAACCGACTGAGCCACCCAGGCGCCCCTTTATTGACTATTTTTGTAGGTAGAGGCAATTCTCTTGACTTCCACTTGACCTTGCCCATCATAATAACCTTCACTCCATAGATCAGGGAGCCAATGTGGAGATTCTGCCAGTTACTGTGTATATATATTTAAATTACACATTCCAGAACTGGGGAAAGAGCCACAGGATGGCTCTGGGGGCCTGAGCCCACTGTGAGACAGACCTGACATTGATCTCCTGACCTCCACAGGCTCCTACTCTGACTGCTGGACCACAGTGATGTTTCGGGCCTCCTGGAATGGGGGTTGGTCCAGACAGTGTCCAGGGAACTCTAAAATGTCTGATTATTTCCTTTCCCCAATGCATAATTACCCTGGTAAATAGCTTAGGGTCCTTCTGAGGAACAGTGAGAGGAAGATTAACAGCATTAAATTTTGGCAATATGCTAGGGTTCTCTGTCAAGGGGATCTGGCCTCCCCCTCATTTAAGAGGTTCCGGGTCCACAAACTGGCCCAAGTCTGGGAATTGATCAGGGGCCGTGATTGTGTTTTGGTGAGTCAAGGTAGATTTCTGTTCAGTGGACCTAAAACTCTTCCACCCATACAGATCAAGTTAAGAATTTGACCGTCGGTCCATCAGTTCCTTTTCTAGAGACAGTGATCAACCAGCCAGTGCCGTAGGTCTTTGTGAATCAGACTGTGATGATTACTGCTTTGAGTCCACTGTCCTCCACCATGGTAACCATGGCCATCTTATATTTTGCAGTTAAGTACCCACACTTGGCCCCTGCCACCCTGGGATCCAATTATCTTCATTGCACTTAAGGATTTCAGTTCAATGGTAACAGTTATTACTGTAATTCCTGTCCTGCAGAGAAGAGTGAGCCCAGATCTCCTCCCGGATATTGCATTTCCCCACACCAATTGATTTCTCACACTCCTGATGGGAGGAGTGTCCTATGCACCCTCCTCGAGTGAACGAGCAGATCTTATGTGATAATTCCTCTGGAACATTCCAATCTCCCCAAGACTTTGGTTTCCTCCCTCTACGTGATACCGAGGCCGTTCTGCCATTTTAACGTCGTCGGGCTTAGGCCGCTCTTTAGTCTGTGTGTCAACTGAACAAATAAGCAAAGTGTTAGGGTCCTTTCTAGCCCTCAAGATAAAATATTGAATTCAGAAGTTCTGCCTCGGGCCATATCAACGATAGGGTAAGTCTCAAAGAGAATCAGCAGCGTCTTGAGGCAACCGTGGCGGGAGGCCATGGTAAAGCAGGGAAAACCCCTCAGACAATTGCAGAGGAGCCCTTCCACTGGCCAAGAAGACCGGGCAGAGTGTAGGGGTTTGGGTATCCCCAGTGTCACAAGAATCTGCTCCCATGTCCCCAGGACAATTCTCAGGACCCGGTTCTTAATTTTTTTTTTTTTAATTTTTTTATTTTTGAGACAGACAGTGCAAGTGGGGGAAGGGCAGGGAGAGAGGGAGACACAGGATCTGAAGCAGGCTCCAGGCTCCAAGCAGTCAGCACAGAGCCCGACACGGGGCTCGAACCCACAAACTGTGAGATCATGACCTGAGCAGAAGTCGGATGCTCAAGCGACTGAGCCACACAGGCGCCCCCGCCTATTTTTTTTTTTAATGTTTATTTCTTTTTAAGAGAGCAAGAGACAGACTGTGGGTGGGGGAGGGGCAGGGAGAGAGGGAGACCCAGAATCCGAAGCAGGCTCCAGGCTCCGAGCTGTCAGCCCAGAGCCCGACGCGGGGCTCGAACTCACGGACCGCGAGAGCATGACCTGAGCCGAAGTCGGCCGCCCAACCGACTGAGCCACCCAGGCGCCCCATGGGACCCAGTTCTTAATGATCAATTCCCTACTTGAAGCAATTTTCAAACTCTCTTCTCTGGAGCCCTGGAATTTCTCAGAGGAAAAGGAGCTGTAGGGCGCTGGGTTTCCCTACCATCTCCTCCGGAGATGCTTGGCTTTTATCTGTTGCAAACACTGAGTTCCTGTGTAAAACCGTATTTGGAAAAGGAAATTTGAAAACAAGACCAAGTCGGGCCACGAGTCTTCCTCGACTAGGAAAGTCTTCAGTGATACGAAGCTGCACACAGGGCAGCGTGTCTGAAGGGATGCTCTTGGACAGTCAGAGGCTGGCATAGATCTATTAGCAGCTTTTGCCCCCACCGTGCGTCTTCTGGAGGAGTAGAGAATCCAGTCTTCAGCTCTCACGTGGCAGGAGCTCTTAGGCGAAACAACTTTCACGTGTAGGGCTGTCCGAACGGACACGTCATCGGTGGAGCTCCACCTCAACCTAATGCCCTCGCCCCACCCCAGGCTGCCCCGTGCCCTTTGGAACCACATCACCCACCCGTTGGTCCAGCTGTAGGTCTGACCTTGGAACAAGCCGACCGTATACCCGTGCTGGGGCCTGGTGAACCCCCAAGTTCCCACAGAGGGGGTAAGGGCACTGATTGCACTAACCAGAGTCCAGTGGGAGACGAAGAACTGAGCAGTGCCTGTCACCAGCCTGTGGTTAATACCCCCCATGCGACACTCACGGTCCCTCCCTGGGACGGGATCCTCAGCCTAGTCCATCACGGCTGCTCTCCCCTCTTAACGCGCGACACCCGCACACAGATAAACTTCCACCCGAGCTGCGGATTCACCTCCGAAGAGCGGGGCTCCCCCCCAGACACGTTTCCACGCCAGCTCAGAAGATAAGTGCCCCTTCCACGCGGTTGTGTTTTATCATCGCCCTGCGCCATCCACCTCGCCCTAAGCGGCAATTGGAACTACAAAGCGTAGAGAGAAGTCCTGAGTGTGAATCCCGGGCCGACTGCATCCTAGAAGCACTAGGACGGTTCCACTCTGAGCCTGTCCCCTCGGGTGCCTCTTGGAGATGACGCCTGCATCAAAGAGCGTATATGTGCTAAGTAAATCAAGTGTAACACACCCGTGATACGGTTCCTGTAGCATGTCACGAAGATCAGTTCTCACCTTTCACAAAACAGCAGAAAAATCGAGAGGGCTCGAGATCCTGTGTGTTATGTAACCCCAACACCACTTCCATCTTGTAAATTCAACTGTTCTATTTTGGTTGCTCAGTTTTTCATTTTTCTTCTTCTTTACGTCTTTCTTTAGCTTGATAATTTAGTAAGAGTAAGGAACTGCCAGAAGTTTTAGAAACACAAGTGTAATAACTGCTAAACTAGCTTAGAAACGTCTTCCCGTGGGGTTACTCTTAACGTGCTGATGCAAAAACCAAAATAAAAGCACATGACCCCTCAGAGGGCCCCCCGAATGTCCCAGATGTCCCTGACTGCCATATCATGCATTAGATGGCCCTGAGGGTCACGTCACACAGAGACATCCCTGACTACCAAGTCACATGGAGGACGGCCCCAATTGATACGTCACATGGCAGACGTCCCTGATCGATGTCCGTGACTGCTCTGTCACAGTGACCTGTATGGATGGCCTCAGAGAATCAACTTCACTAACCAACCAGCTCAGGAAGGACGCACAGGCTGACATATGGCTGAGACGAAAAAGTCAGACAACTTGGAATGACTCATACAGATGCTTGAAAATAAAAAATCCATACACAGCCACCTACAATATTTTAATTTAAAAATTTTACCCAAGTCCTTTGGAAATACAATTTGCATGAAATCCCACACTTCTAAAAAGGTTTTCAGTTCTCACATATGATTTCCCAGACCTCCAGACTTCTTTCTGTGCCTCCTTCTAAGTACAGATCATTTTCCAAGCTTTGGGGTATAAGATACAAACGTCAAGTTAAGCTGAAGTCTAATCAATGCACTCTTCTGGGGGAAACGGGAAAATTAAACTCAAATTCTCCTCAAACGATTCTAAAAGGCAGCTTCAGGAGTTGGGGAGGGAGAGGAAAAGCAATCTTTTGCCCACCATTCCTTCCATCTACGTTTCTAGCTTCCCTGCCCTCTCCCGATCCTTCTCCTCCCAGCTGGGAGTTGGTGAGAGGAGGGTTGGCAGCTGCAACTCTAACATGGCCAGCCTGTCCCCTGGAACAGGCGGCTGATCTGCTCTGGCTGCTTCCTTCTCCGTGAGGGATGGAACTTGAACTAGAGGGTTTGAAGGCCCCTGGCAGATCTTACGTACCACAATCCTACTCTTTGTTTGACACCTTCTACCCCATCCTGTGTTGTCATTAGTAGATTTGAAAGCCAGTCTACAAACACAGATGAGGACACATACCTAGGATTTCTCTAGGGAGAGGACGAGGCCGTCTGTATCCCTCCAAGTCCATTCTTTCCCACCTGGACAAAGTTGTGTGTGCCACAGTTCTAAAGGCTATCAGATATGACATCCAGAAGAATCCTGATCCCATACACAGAGTGCCCAGCACTAAATGTGGTGTAGAGGGAGCAGGGAGACCCTCGAAACATCAGAGTTGGCCTCAAAAGACTTGCGTCTTGTTTTTCTGGATTCCGTCTTCATTTCCTTTGGCACAACTGACAAACATGTAAAGCGTCTCTTCCCTTCGCGGGGAGCTCGAGTGCCCTCGGAGCCGTGTGCCCTCTGGATGCTTCCGCTGCCCGGGGTCCCGTCACAGTGCCCCTTCTCACACGGGGCTGCCCATCCTGTTTCTGCTACCGAAGTTTACCATTCCTTTTCGCTCTTCCTCTGGCTTTTGCTCCAAATGGACTATAATGGGATCTAACAGATTCAATGTATGAAAAAAGTCCCGCGAGAACCCCAGGCAGTTACTGTCCCCCACTCCCATGCCTTCTGCCCCTGTGCCCATCCAGCGACAACCCAGAAGGCCTGGGTCAAACACTGGAGACAAGCCCCTGGAGCAGATGCTTAAGGAGTGGTAGGTAGGCTTTCAGTGTGACCGAACCACATTGCGAGACAGGCATCCCAGCCCACCCACCCGTGCTTCCCAGAACCATACCTTGCTTTCTCTAGAGGTAAGCTTCACGAACACAGTGTGTAAGGACATGGAATGAGGGCGGCACATGGAACATCAGGTAACTTTGCAGCTTCTAACCAATGGCGTGTTGGTAAATGTTTATCAACAAGCTCTCCAGGAAAGAGAAGGCACACACACTTACACACACATACACACGCATCTGTTATACGTTTCGCTGATCCAAAGGATGCATATATAGCACTTAATGTGCTACTAATACTATATATAATCATTTTTTTTTAATGTTTGTTTATTTCTGAGACAGAGAGAGACAGAGCATGAGTGGGGGAGGGGCAGAGAGAGAGGGAGACACAGAATCGAAAGCAGGCTCCAGGCTCTGAGCTGTCAGCACAGAGCCCGACATGGGGCTCGAACTCACAGACTGTGAGATCATGACATGAGCTGAAGTCGGTCGCTCAACCGACTGAGCCACCCAGGCGCCCCATACATAATCCTTTTTATTGTGAATGCCACATAGCCAACTGATTTTCACAAAAAAAAATTTTTTTTTTTTTAATTTTTGCTGCCCTCCTGTGTCTGCAGCCAACCTACGGCTGCAAGTGACAAATGAGTATAGGTTCCAACACGAATGTTGGTTGAGACCTTCATTTAGCGAAACAAAGGAAGTGAAAATGGATGTTGGGACTTCGCTCATTCATCAAGGTCTTGAGCAACTTCTCTGCCGAATCGAAAAATAGTTTTCTAATGCTGGAAGAATATTTCCTCAGTTTCTTTGTGGTAGTCACTATGGAATGGGTATGGACATAACATACTTTTAAGTATAAAATACATTAATTCATCGCTTCCTTAAATCTAGACCAGGATTTCTCAACTTCACTCTTGACATTTCGTGCGAGGGAATCTCATTGTTCTTTGCAGCAGGCTTGTCCTGAGCATCTGGGGTGTTTCGTGGCACCTCTGGTCTCCACTCACCAGATGCCAGCGGCACCCATTCGTGACCATGTGAAGTGTCCCTGGGGCTCAAACTGTCCCTAGTTCAAAATCATTTATCTTGACGATTAACAGAACAATAAACCAAGCCTTGATTGATTGCATTTGACAAATTGCACGGTATACACAAATACTCCCGCTCTGACCAATTTCCAGCTCTCGAAGTGCTGTCGCCATTGGGAAAAGATGCGTCGCGGAATGCTGTCTCCACCGTACGGGTGCAATAGAGGGAAATAACCTCCAGAACACAGACACAGAACGATAAGCAGGAAGGCGATGAGTTTTTTTTTTGTATTGATTGCCTTGGCCTTCAATACAATTAACTTGTAAGTTTACATAATTTAATTTTTAACAATGACTATGGCTGACAACCAGCTCACACAAATTCCCGAATATTTAACGGTCAGGTCTCCAAGCCAGGACAGCGGCCCCAGCCAACCACCGCTTCTCCCTTCTACTGCAGAGACACTACGTGAAAAGGTGCACTTGGGGAGCAACATTTGTGGTGCCTCTGGACCTGCACCTGGTGACAGAACTTCAGGTTTGTTGGCACGATCTCGTTCCGTTAAGGCATGTTCGGGAAGCGCTTTCAAAGTCTGAGATCACTTGGTGACCAAGCACAAGTTCCCACCTAGAAAACAAACCAGCAGCAGACTTCCTGGAAATCCATCTGGAGGGCTCCCATCAAAAAGTAACACACTCCTTCAAAATTTTCTTCTGAACATGCCCGGCCACAGGCTTCCTGTTCCTTCGCTCCCTCCCTCATCTGCCAGCCTTCCAGACACCCTGCCGGTGGCTTCCATGGATCCATTTTCTCACCCTGTTACCGTGGAAGAAGAAGGTCCCTTCAAGCCATTGCTTTTCTACTCATTTCCACAAGACAACCCCAGGTTGCATTTGACCTATGACTCCACCGCATGTTAAACACACCCTGTGTTAAATAACCCGTTTTAGAGGCGCCTGGGGGGCTCAGTCAGTTAAGCATCCAACTTCGGCTCAGGTCATGATCTCACAGGTCATGAGTTCGAGCCCCGAGTCAGGCTCTGTGCTGGCAGCTCGGAGCCTGGAGCCTGCTTTGGATTCTGTGTCTCCCTCTCTCTCTGCCTCCCCTCCCCCCCCCCACCCACACTCTATATCCCCCTGTCTCTCAAAAATAAATAAATGTTAAAATTTTAAAAATAATAATAATAACGCACTTTACCAGTCAAGGACTTGGTTCCCCTTCCAATCAAGCATGGCCTTTGAGTATATAGTGATAAATGCACGAATTGGGGGAAAACAAAGGTTTTTGAAAGAGCAAAGACCAGTCATTCCTTAAAAAGACATTCATTAAACACTTCCTATGTGCCGGGCCCAGTGCAGATGCCAGAGGTACAGTCATGAGTCATATGGACATGTCCCGCCCCTCCTGTAGTGGATAGTCTACTGGGAAGGCCAGTGGTCATGCAGATAATCCCTCAAACACATCATCACAAACAGTGCAGGGGTGGAGAAAAGGAGATGGTTTGGGAAGGTGTGTAGGGAGACTCCCGATGTCATCTGCTCAGAGAGACTTTAATTGGGCAACTCACAGAAAAAGAATGGTCCAGCCAGCAGGTCCTGAGGCTAAATTTTGACCCTCCCCTCCGCCCTTCACCCGCTGCCTGGGAGGATCTCAGGGAAGACTCAGAAGCCTAACTTTGGCCCTGCCAGCCTCAATTTCTACCCCACCCACGTGGAGGGAGGGTGGCCTTGTGCTCCCAGAAGGCCTGGCACGCGGCCGGTCTGTCCCAGCCCGGAGGAACGGTTTTCTCGGCCATCACGAAGCCAGAGGAGAATAAAGCCCTGGACACAGCTACTCGTCTTCTGCAGCGAGGGTGAGCCGAGGCCCTGTCCGCTTCCCCCGGGTGTGGAGGGTGAAGGGCGGCTTCGCCCATGTGTGGGGACGATGGCAACCTGCCAGTTCCCTGCGGGAGACCATGCATGGCAAGCATTCAGCCACTGGAAAACCCCTCTCCAGGCAGGAACCCAAAACTCCCCTCGCCTCTCAAAGTTGGGCTTGGGTCATCTGAGGGGGGCTATTTGTCCCCACTCGCCTGATGGATACCCTGCAGACCCTGCTCAGACAGCTTGGCTGGGCAGGACACAGAAGGGCAGGGCCGGCCCCAGGAATCAACCTTGCCATCCTTGACCGTAAGGTCTCCGTGACAGCCAAGGTACGAGACCGGTCCATGACCGCCAGGCCTGAGGGCCGCATGGGTTCCGGATGCCCCGGCTGAGGGCCGGCATCGCTGTCCGGGTGGTTATCCAGATCCCGGGGGGCCAGGGTGTGGGCTCTGATGACAGTTTGCAAACATTTCCATCCAGGAGGTGAACTCAGCCTGCCTCCACCCCTGCAGGCAGGTCTGAGGGCAGAGTGTTGCGTGTTTAGGGATGAGGGGAGCAGAGTTCCACGAGTCAGCCTGGCATCTCCTCACCCAGCACGGAGGTCACGGCTGGTGGCAGGACGGAGGACATTATGTGGCATGGGGCCTCCAGGAACCCAGTGGGTCAGGTTCAAATCTTCGAAGGGATCATCGGGACCCAGCAGACAGGGGCAGGGACACCACTGGGCGGACGCATCCCCCGGCTCCTTCAGACCCCGCCCTCCTAACCCTCGGTCACCCCTGAATCTCGGCCAGTCGCTGTCACACACACAGGCCTCTGTCTGCCACCCGTGCCAGTCTTGGGGGGCCGGCTGGGTGTGGTTTCCAGGGGCAGACCAACAGCCCGCCCCTGAGGGACTGGACCTCTGAGAGAGAGTGCTGCGGGAGCAGCGGGCAACAGAACTCTGACCTGAAATGCAGAGCGTGGTCCTCCCAGAAGACAGAAGGCCAGTGGGCTTTGCACCAAGTAACAGGGAAAGCGAGGGCAGCAGTTCCGGCCCCCCACCCCCACCCCGTGCCCGGGAGCCACCCCTGCCTGCAGCGGAGGGCCCCGGGGGGCCGGGCCGGCAGGCCGGGGCCACCTCCCTGCACTAAGGCTTAGTCGACAGGCTGCCCAACACCCCAGGCTCCACCATCCCCCAAGTCGGGACCAAGGTGCGGTGAAGTGAGGACAGACAAGGTTCCAGGAGAGGGCCCGGCAAGGACCTCACGACACACGGAGCCACCCACCCAGCAGGCACGCCCCAGCCACACAGAGCGGCCCGAGGGGTCAGGACGGGCCCCGAGGTCCCCCCAGCATCAAGACTGGGAAGCAGGGCAGGGGCACGTAAGAGGGGAGGCTGTTCAAACGAGAATCATCTCATCGACTGCACCCCCCCCCCATCTCCCCCCATGCCTTCAAGTCTGGGGGCCGAGGAAGGAGTCTGCAGGTCCCCTCCTGCGGGCAGCAGCATAGGCCGGTCGGGGGCGACAGGCTCTGTCCCTCGGGAGTGGCACACGGCCGGGGTGGGGGACGCCAGCCCGTGTGCTCTCCAGACACTTTGGAAAATTCCTCTCTCATGCTTCCGATCTGTCAGTGGATCCCACAGATCAGTGGTTTTCGATGACTCGGGGCTTCTCAGAAGCCCGGGGAACCACAGGGAGGATCGCGTCATTCAGAGCAGGCCTGTCCTCAGCTGCTGTGTTCATTCCTCTGAGCAGATTCTGGGGGAGAAAGAGTCCCCTGCTGGAACGAGATCTGAACATCTTTCTTCTCAGCCACTGCCTGGGGGAAACAGCTGGGGGTTTCTGCAGACGGGCCTTGCCGCGGGTCCCCACCCCAGAGATGGCTTTCATTGCTTTGCGGTGGGGCTTAGAGGGTGGAATTTTTTTTTTTTTTAATCTCCTGGGATCCGGAAGTATACAGCAGGCCGGGAGCACGAGCTCATCAGAATTAATCATAAGACGTAGCTACCTGCGTGCCCAAAGATCCAAGGGCAGGTGACTCCTTTCCAGACGGGGCCTTGTAGGGTGTCCAGGCCACGGTGTTCTTTATCTGCTGGCCTTCTCAGGGGCCCACCCCACATCTTGGTGGCTGGCCCTCTCAGCCCTCGTCAGCAGGTGCACCAGTCTGGGCTTCGGCCTACAAGTGTTGATCTCGCAGGCGTCCTTGTGACCTCTTTGTCGGAACACCAACGAGGGGGGCAGGCAGCCGGCACGCGGCCAGCTCCTGGAAGAGGGCCCACGTCCCACGGCCCCCCTGAGGCCTGGGCCCAGCCAGCCTGTCAACCCAGGCTGTGTCCAGACTGGTCTTTAGATTTCTTAAATTTCTAGCAACTTGGGCAGGAAGGCTTGCACCCTGTTCCTTTTGGGAGTTTCCTTCCACAGACCCGGGGTCCGCCCAGCCCCCCACCCCAGGAAGGCACTGGCAGCGTGGCTCTGGGTGGGCAGTTCATGCAGAGACACTATGTGCAGGGACGCCCAGGGCCGCAAAGCTGAGCAGGGCCCCAAGAAAGCAGGGAGGCCACGCTGGATGGGCTTTTACTCTCACGTAAGCTTCCGTGGGACACGGAGCGCTTTCCTCGGGGCCTCGGGATGAGGGGTAGGGACACGGAGGGGAGGCTGCAGGCTTCTTACCGCCCACTCGGCACCAGCTACGGACAGGTCTGTGTCCAGAGAAGGGGGAGTCTCCTTGACAGAGTCTGACCTGGGAGCGGGTTCCAAGCACTCCTGGCTTGGGGACGCTGCCGGGCCACGTTTTACAGCAGCTGCAGGGTCACCACATCCTCTGGGTGACTGTCCCGCTAGTGGGGAGTGGAAGAGACGGCTCAGATGGAGGTCGCGGGTCTCCTGATGAAAAGGGAGGAGGGTGTGTGATGCTCTTGCCAGGAAAAGACCTCGACATCCAGTAACTCAGATTCCAGCTCAAATCTCGTCCACACATTTGAGGAAAACTAGCAAATGACAGGCAAACATCGCTGCCCTCAGGGGGCTAAAAGTCCCCTGGCTGTCCCAAATCTATCCCAGCTGCTCCTCTCCTGTTACTTTTCGACTCATTTCAGCGCATGTCGCTGCTCTCCCCCCTGGACTTTATCGGACTCGGGGGGGAAATGCATCAGAAGTTCGACATGGCGAGCAGATGTGCACACACACACACACGCACACACATACACACCATGGCAACATTTGCTGGCCGGGTTTCATGGGCCTAAACCCAGATCCCCAGGACCCGTGACGCCTGCCTGTCTTCTGGCTCCTTCTCCAACACCCTGGCTTTGTCTGAGTATCCCTCTTTAAGCCCAGACACCCCACCCGAGGGCCTCTGGCCATCCCGTTCTCCACTCAGGCCTCACAGTGCCCCCACCCCCACCCCAGAAGGGCGTGTTGGAGGGAAAGAAAGGCCCACTACCAGCACAAGTAAGGAAGAAAGGGGACTGAGCTCTCTCCCTTCTGGGCCCCAGTTTGGCAAGCTCTGATGAATGGCGGGAGGCTGGCCTCACCAAGTCTGAGAGGAGGCTCTTGTGCCCCAAAGGCCGCAGACGCAGACAGGGATGAAAGGAGAAGGCAGGGTGGTTAGCAGGAAAAGCTCGCTGGAAGTTCGAAGCAGACACAGAGGCAGGGACCCCAGCACATGACAGCGGGACGGCTGGCAATCCTGAGGCAGGGCTCTGAGTCCATGAGGGGGGGAAGGCCATGCCTCAGAAGCCCGCCTCCCACTGGCAGGGCCCGGATTGGCATCTGGCTGTGGAGGGGAGGGCCCCTGGCTTCCCCACCCCCGGTCAGTGCCCCGTTTGGGATACAGCGTCCACAAGTGCAAAGGGTTTGGGGGGCAGCATGTTGTGGAGACAGCGTGGGTTGTGCAGTCCAGCCGCCTCTGTCTGAACTCTGCTCTGTGTCATCTTAGGTGAGTTCCTTCACCACTCTGCACCTCTGTCTCCTCACCCACAAAACGAGGCCAACGACAGCCTTTTATTCTGCAGACCCCCTCCAAAGACAGTGGCTTGAATGGCAGGAAGCATCATCTCTGGCCGTTTCCGTGGGCCGGGGATTTGGGACCGGTCAGATTCAGGATGGCTTTAGGCCCCAGCTGATGTTGGCTGGGGCCACGGTCATTCCAAAGCTCAACTGGCCAGGGGTCGGCTTCCAGGGGACTGGGGTCCAGAGCTGGTCAGTCGGGGCTGGCTGTCGGCCGAGGCGTCCGGGCCTCCTGACGGGGGCCTCCCTGCAGGGCGATAGCCCTGGTGTCTGGCTTCCCCCAGAGACAACAGCCCCCAGAGAGAAAGAGCCCGGCAGCAGCCGTCGTCTTTGTGTCCCGGCCTCAGAAGTTCTGCCACTGTAACTCCCACCACGTTCCCTTTATCGGAAGAGTCCCTCGGTCTGGCCCACGGCCAGAAGGAGCGGAATTAAGACCCACCTTATGAAGGGAGGGCGGTCGAAGAATCACGGATGTAGTCTGAAGCCACCACGATGTGTTTGGGCAGATGCACACACAGTGAGCAGGTAGATAAAATGCTTGCAGGACGATATCAAAGCCAGGAGGGAAATCTGCTATATGAGAACGACCAGGAGAGCTACTCACGTGGCCTGACGGGTTGGGGGGCAGGGGAGGCTTTCTAAAGGACGAAGAGAAGCCAGAGATGGGGTTGCCAAGGCAAGAGCATTCTGGGTTGGATGGACCTGTGGCTCCAGGGCCCTAAGGAGAGAAAGGACTTCATGGCTTCAGGAACATCTGGGAAGGCAGGGTGACGGCCGCCGGTGAGCACGTGGGTGTCACCAGACCCCGGGGCAGGGAGGCAGCCTCCCGCCTCCCTTCCTGGTGGCTCTTCCTTCAGACTCTATCTCCAAGTTCTCAAATATTCTGCCGCTGGGTGTGTGTGGGGGGGGGGGGGGGGCGGGGGGTCACCACCTGTCCCAGTGTGACGCACTCCAGGGTGGTGGGGGGAGGGGGAGGGCGCCAGGAGACGTCAAGGGCACCGAGGAGGAGACAGGCACAGTGGCAGGCCAGCTCAGAGCCAGCAGGGAGGAAGAGGGCGAGAGACAGCCAGGGCCGGGGATGTGCCTAGAGACGGTCAGCTCTCCAGGGCCGCTGGCTCTGTCTGAGGAGCTGAACCGGCGGTGGGGCGGGGGAAGGATGCGGGGGTAACCTCCTCCCAGCCTTGAACTCAGCCCAGTTCATGGTGGCCAGGAGGCCATGGAGCAGAAGGCTCAGACTAGGGTTCTGGTCTCACCACGTGACCTCTACACCTCAATGTCCTCGCCCACAAACTTGCTCATACTTAGCAAATGATTCTTAATTAAATGAGCCGGCTCCTCTGGCTCACGGGAGCTGCCTGGTAAACATTCGGGGACTTTGTGAGCTGGCTAAACCGCTAAGCTTGAAATCAGCAGCCACGGGTGCTCTTCTACCATGGAAATCGGCCAACAACGCACATCAGGGCGTCCCCCCCACCCCACCCCCTCCGGAGGGCCGGTTTACCAGGCTGGCACCGCTACGGGCTCTTGTTTTAAGAACTGAAGGCGGAGGCCGGGTCTACAGCTCCTGGCACAAGGTAGCCGCTCCCCAAACGGCTCCCATGAGTCCATACACTCCCACCCACGCAAACATGAGGACCCCAGCGCACCCTGTGGGCGTAAAGACAGTACAACTACAAGGACCCCCGAGAAGTGACACCGCATCAGCCCTGCAGACGTCTGTAAATGGCCACCTTCACGGCGACCCCTCCCCCCCACCCCCCCCCCCCCCCCCCCGCGCCATACCCTCGCATTCCTACTCTGTCAAGGGCTTCAAGCCTGGGGACCCGAGAGGAGAGACAGGGGAAGCCAGCCTCGCCGAAACTCCCTCCACCTCGGCCGGGTAAAGCAGGCCCCCCCAAAGCAGACCCGAGGACTCCTCTCTCACCACCCTCCACACCCTCCACACCCTCCACCTGCCCACTTAGGCCCTGGGAGCTACCTCTTTCCTCCACGATGCGAGACAAGTCATTCACAGGAGGTGACAAAGGCAGGGACATGCGATCCAAAGGAATCAAACGCTAAAATGTGAGATTCTGAGGCCGTGGTGGTGGTGGTGGTGGTGTTATTTTAGTGAAGAATCATTTGCTAAGGGAAGCATTTTGGGGTGCACTCGGAGTTCAGGCCCGACCCCCCGGGCTCAAGCCAGCCGATTACTAGATGTGCGACCTCATACACGTCTGTAACATGCAGCGAGTGCTTTGACAACAGACGGGATTACCGGCCTGTGACTGGGTGCTCACTACAGCCTAGACGCTCGGCCCTTGACTCTGTGCATAGCTGCAAAGCGGGCCAGGCGGGCCCGATGCCTGGCAGGCCGCCCACCCAAGGGGAAGGCGGGGAGAGCTGTGGGCGCGCATTGAGGGCCGGAGCCCCCTCCCCAGGCTGGGCCTCTGTTTCCATGCTGTCATCTCCCCGGGCGGCAAGCCAGCTGGATCCCGAGGGCGCCTGTCCGACACTGGAGTCTGCGGCCCAGGCCCTCTGTCAAGGGATGGTCTCACGCTGCCCCGTGCGTATTATAAAACGGCACCCAGGCTCTCATTTCTGACATGGAATGAACAGTTGTCGGTGGTATCGTGTGTTTTCTTTGAGCCAATTTTATGCTTTTGTTCATGTTTAATGATGGCTCCGCCCGGGTCATGGTGGAGGCCAGGAGGCTCCGCCCTGGGGGCAAGGAGTGGGACAAGCTTATCTCCCCGAATCCCCACGGGGCCTCCAGATGTGCGTCACCTCCAAACGAGGGAGCCGCGGTGCCATCCAGCCAGCCAGAGAGCCCAGAAGAGCCTTACTCCAAAGGCGTCTCCACGAAATGAACCCTGCCGGGCACTTATTTTCCCTCTCAGGTGCTACCGAGTGACCATTTACAGACAAGGAATGAAGACTTCAGACAGCCTGTGCTTTCTGCACGAAGCGCTCCCCCACCAGAGGTCCCCAAAAGTCGATGGCTCCGACAAGGGCCAACAGGTGCTGCGTGAGAAGTGACTGGATGAACCAGCAGCCTTCCCTCGACTGAACACTGGACTCTGGGGACCTACACCATGTCTTTTTCTGCGTCCCTCTCGCTCCGGGCTTGGCCCCTTGGTAGCACCCACCCCGGCTCAGCCTGGCTTCTCGTGAGCTGAGCAGGAACCCAAGGTAGCCGCCCTTCCTTCCTGGTCCAAGGCAGAGAGAGGACGCCTTTGCGGTCCCTCCTGGTTATGAGCATGGGAAACACGGAAGTTCCAGCTTCTTCCTGGAACTTCTTCCTTGCCTCTTGTGACAAAGTGCACACAGATTTGCTTCTCCAAAGCCAGTGTGTTGTTTTAAAGAAAATCTGGCCCCTCCCTGCTTTCTCTTTGGTTTTGCTTTAAAAAAAAGGTTGGGGGGGGGCGCCTGGGTGGGTCAGTCAGTTAAGCGTCCGACTTCCGCTCAGGTCGTGATCTCGCAGTCTGTGAGTTCGAGCCCCGCATCAGGCTCTGTGCTGACACCTCGGAGCCCGGAGCCTGCTTTGGATTCTGTGTCTCCCTCTCTCTCTGACCCTCCCCCATTCATGCTGTCTCTCTCTGTCTCAAAAATAAATAAGCGTTAAAAAAATTTTTTTTTTTTTTAAAAAAGGGCTTTCAACTATAGATGAAAAGCACTCAGGTAGCATTTGAAGATTTGCAAGACTTACAGAACACAGAAAAAGTCTCAGAAAAGCGTCTTCTAGCCCTGGGGCCAGCTTTTCCTTGCCTTCTCTGAGAACGTTTGTATGTATGTGTGTGTATTTTTTTTTAATTTTCATGATGCCACTGAGCATAGATTGCCCAGAAATAGACAACCAGGGACTATAAAAGTTAGCCAAGCTCCTTTGGATTCTCTTCCTTCTACCTTGTAATTTCTGCCGCTTCCACAGCATTAGAAAATTCTGCTTATCTTGACTTTTGATCAACGAAACCAGTTACTGCTTTTCTCAGATTTACAAGGGGGTCTCTCACATGGGTGTTAGAGGAGTGGAACTTTGTTTCCCGAGCAGACTTGCAGTCTCTGCATTTTATTATTTAGCACATGTCAGAACTGGCTGGAAAGTGTCACTCTGCTCCTTGGTGAAACTTTGGAAGTCCTGAGATAACACCTCAACTGCTCCCATCTCACATGCTTCGCTGCCCAGATGCGCTGACACGTGCCAGCCCTGTGGCCTGCGACCCTGTCACATGCCTACCAGGCCGACCACCTCTCCGGACCCAGACCTCTGCTTCCATTTTGTTTATGAGGCTGGGTGGATCCGTGCTGTGTGAACGCTGCAGCCTCTGCAAATTCTATACCTGGCCAGAGTTTCTTACGCTGTAGTCTGTCTTCCAGCAGAAATCTGTGGGTCCCAGGGTTCTGATTACCCGGGCGCTAGGGAACATCCAAGTTCACAGCTGTCATCCAAGCCAGGAAATGCCATCCGGGGCCTTCACTGTTCGCTCTGGTTGTTCCCAAAGTTCCGAGTGTCCTGCTTCCACCTCTGGGCACGAGGAAGCCCCCGCAGATCTGCAGTGACCCAGGCCGCCTTCCTCAGCATGGCGCAGGCCCGTGCCACTCGTGAGCCCGTTTTTGCAAGGCGATTTCGGTGTGGCCATCTCAGCCCCACTCAACACGCAGCGCCGCCTCTGGGACTGCTGTCTCAGAGGCCTTCCCCCTACTCCCTGCCCGACAATTTAATATATACCACCTTGGGCTGCATCCCCAACTCGAGCACAAATTCCTTCCCAGGCAGAGGCACAGTCCTACAGTCTCCCAGAGTCCGCTGGTCCCCCACAGCTTGCAGAATTCACATCTTAGTGCTGCTTCTAGACCAGCCTGGCTCGCTGTGTAGACACCCAGGCTCAGAGAGTGAAATGCGGACACTGGGCTCCTTGAGGTCACAGGAAACCAGTCTGGTCGCCAGTGGCCACCTGGCCAGGCTTCCTGGGAACAGAAGCTTCATTTGCCATTAGGGTTTATCAGCACCGAGGGGGTCTGCTGGCTCCGGTGACCCAAAAGCAGTGAGTCGGCCATGTCTGGGACCCAAGATCTCCACCTCTACAACTCTGCCTGCCCAAATCTGCTCCCCTCACCCTCCTCCACCCTCAAGGCTCCTGCTTGCCGCCTTCTCTGTGTCCCCCCTTGGCTTTTGCGCCCCCTACTACTTCTCCGTCCAGCTCGCGCGGACTTCCAGGAAGAGAAGAGACCAGATGATTGGCCACCACCCAGTGTAGTCATCTCCTATTGGACAGCGCTCCACGTCAGGCCACCTCATTGGCTGCTGATTGGCCTATAGCAACTGCCTGCTTGGTCAGATGTCCATCTCTGCTCCAATCAGCTGTGAGCAGAGTAGCTGGGCTGCTTGGGATGAGTCGGGGCAGCTCATCCTGGAACCCTCTGGAGGGGGCCGCGGGCGTGACAGGCTCTGGTTCCCAAGGTCTTGTAAGACACCGAGCAGCCTGCGTTGCAGGTGTAGCGCTTCTCTGCCTTCTACATGGTGGACAATAGATCCTTCAGATGCCCGGAGGGTTCTTCTTTGGGCGGCACGCCTTCAATAGCCAGTGAAGGCTGGACTGAATTTGCACAGGGACAGGATCACTATACATTGTAGACAGATCCTTTCCACGGCTGCGCTTTCTGTGTGCGGATACACTCTTTTGACCCTCATGCATTCTGTTCACACAGTGAAAACGTCCCCCTTCCTTCCTTCCTTCACCAAGAATACACTGAGGACTTGCCGTATGTCATTTGTGCTGGGGCCTGAGAATACAAAAGTCAAGAAAACACAGTTCCTGGCTTCAGAGACCTCATCATAGGAAAGAGCTGACAGTACTTCGGTTTGTGCTATGTTCCTTTTCTACATCATCCTCCTTTCTGCCGAGGATTTGGGAGGAAGTGTTCTCAAAGGTGCCACAATCACACTTTTAAACTCAGTGCACAGGAACCAGATCACTTTTAAGCATGACCCTTCTGTGGCACCATAAATATTACATTTAAAGGGAAGCCCATCCTCGGAGGTGGGGCATCCAGGGACAGCTGGACTCCCTACAACTGTCCAGTCCTCTGGGTCGGCTGAGCAGAGAAGCTTCTCGCACTGCTCCCCGCACTCAGCCAGTGCAGACTCAACCAAACACGGGCATGGCAACCCTCGCACTTCAGCCCCGGAGCACTTCTACGTGTAAGTGTGAAAACAGGCACATCCTCATAATAACGTCAGTGCCCACTTCTCTCCTCTTCCCCCGGGGCCCCACAAGAGCACGGGAAGAGACCAAGCCTCTGCCCCTCAGCATGTGAGCAGGTCACACTTTCCGCATTTGGCTAATAGAACGCCCAGCAGTCCAGAACGGCTCACGCTACAGCCACATGGTGACGTTCAGCATGAAATTCCAATGAGAAATTAGACAAGTAGCAAATGTTTGCGAGATTGAGGGCATGAAGAATTCCAATGAGAAATTAAACAATTAGCAAATGTTCATGAAATCGAGGGCAACTGCCGTGGCATTTTCTCTGTGTGTGCATCTCTGTCTCGCTTGTTCTCGGCCGTCCTGTCCAAATAAGACTATTCCTTCCTGGCTCTCAAAGATCTTCTCTCAATTGTCTGGTCAAAGGGACATCATGGAAACCCAAGTAGAAACAGGATTCTCTCATTTCAGAGGGTTTGTCGTTAGTTTCGTTAATTTCACTAACCCTAAACACACAACAAGGGCTTTTTTTTTTTTTCAGTGTGTAACAAGATCATAGCTTTAGACAATTCTTACCATATTTGGCTTCTAATAAAACTATTACAAAAACGTAGGCTTCTATGCTTTGCTACCAATAAAACAGCAAACAGCCTTTTTTAATGTTTATTTTATTTATTTTTGAGAGAGAGCGTGTGCACAAGCAAGGGAGGAGCAGAGAGAGAGAGAGAGACAGAGACAGAATCCGAAGCAGGCTCTGAGCTGTCAGCAACGGAGCCCAATGTGGGCCTTGAACCCTTGAACCGTGAGATCGTGACCCGAGCCAAAGTCGGACGCTCAACCGACTGAGCCACTCAGGTGCACCCAAACGGTTTTTAATATATACATCCAAATGTGTTATCCCCCAGATAAACATTCAGATCCGTGGCCTTTTAGCCCAGCGCTTACCTCTCCCAAGACAACATCCTACTGATAGTCTGTTCGCACTTGCTTGGAGGTCCCTTGATGACAGAATGAGGCAGAGCAGGCAGGTAGGGTTATACCCTTTGACAGATTCACTCACTCTGGCACATTGGCTCCAAAGGCACTGGTTTTCCCTGCATCCCATGCCGCCTCAATAGATTATATCCTCGTACCAAGCTAAAGAACTTGCCTGAGACCATTTTTCAACCTCCAGCGTCTTTTAGATTCAATCTTTAAGCTAATGCACTAAAGTCACTTCGGATCATGTCCCGCAAACATGACTTTCCTAGTTCCCTGAAATACCACGAGCTCCAACGTGAAGCCTCCCTGTGTATTTGCATCTAAATCCTCTTGGAAAGTGGCCAGGACAGCCCTGACATCCCTACTTTGTCTCACAGCACAAAGAGTTACGGCCACGCCCCGGGCTTGGGTGCAATAAAAGTTCATCTTTTGGCATCTTTTGGCATTCAGCCAATGCCAAAGCAAGTCCATGTGTGTGTCTTAAGCAGCTCCTGCAGGGCTCCTGGCACAGCCCACGTTCTGTCCACCGCCGGAGGATGTTTCTTCCAGTTCTGTTGCTGTTTGCCCAGCCTTACCCACATATATGCATTCTCTGCCCGACTGTTTCCCGGGCAGAGTTGCTCCTGGCTCTGCCCCATGCACAGGCCCGGCTTCCTGGAAAGAATGCCAATGCCTGCTCCTGCCCTCTCTCCCTGGGCAGATACGCCCTGTGACCCGCGACGTACCTGCTGCTGTGCTACCCAACCTGACTCTTACCTATCACCTAAACTGCCCACGCCCCAATGCAAAAACTCAACTATAGAGAATAACTTATACATTTCTAAAATTAGTGCCTCCTATCAAAAAAGTGTGTGTGTGTGTAAGAGAGAGAGAGAGAGAGATACAATTTGAGGGTTGAGGGTTAAATATCCCTTGTTTACTCAGGACAAATCAATTGCTCCTTACCTGGTAAAACAGCACAATGCCAAATCACCTCGGAACACGTCATGCGTAGGTCTCTCCTACAGTTCTATCCCCTGGCATTGCAGTTCCGTGCCTTCCAAGTTTCAGCTCAATGAAACCCCAGTGAGGGCGCAAAGCCGAGTCCGAATTTGAGTGAAGGGGGCAAAAATTGCATGAAGCCACAAGTCCCTGGAGCACCCATCAGCCTCAGCATAGCCCGTTGGGAACTGAGTCATGGCAGGAGCTGGAGCCCCAGTCTAGCACTCAAAGAAATCGCCTCTGAAACCTTCTGCTGAGACCTGACCCTTGTGATTATGAACACCGCCATTTTCTATTACCAGTATACCGATCCTGCCGTATTGTCATCAACATAAAACCAAACTCTGAGGGGAAAAAAATCTCAAACACTGCTGCTGAGACTCCTGACATCTGTCTCTGAAAGACTTGTCTCCTCCTGTCCTTGAAGCCATGGAGCCCGGCTCCCACCCCCTGGCCCGCCACCCCACCCTGACCCAAACTGAAGAGCCGTCTTTTACAGGCTTGCTCTCACAAGTGCAGTCCTGCAACAATTCACATATTCTTTTAGAAAAGCCTCGATTAGCACCGCAGCTGTGGGTCCGCTCACAGCCCTCAGGTACAAGACACATCACAATCCTAGATTTCCCTCCGTGGCACTAAACTGGCTTTGAGCGTCTGCCGTCCAGGGCTGGGGAGCCATCTTGTATCAGCCATCACTGAGGGACCTCACCTTTCTGTGGGGTCATACAAATGGCCCAAGAGGCTCACACGGTCCACAAAACGTGCAGGGGGACTTCTGGTCTGCACAATCCATTTGAAGGCGTGAGACTGCGTGAGCATGAGGTTCACTCCTCCCCATCCAGCAAATCCACCAAGACCTTTGCCGTGTCCCCCACGGACTCGGCACTGTGGCTTAGTTCCCGGGCATTCCAGGTGTCCCCTGTGTTAGTTTCCTCATGCTACTCTAGCAAATGACCACAAACCTGATGGCTTTCACAACACAAATTTACTCTCTCACGATGCTGTTGGTTGGAAGTTTCATGCAGACCCCAACTTTTCAGCGAGACTTGTGTCCCTTTGGTAGATTCTAGGGAAGAATTCATTCCCTTGGCTGCTCTGTCTTCTAGGGACTGCCCACATGACCAACAACATAGGGCTGAATCTTTCCTGTGCTACAGTTTCTGGTCATCCCTCTTCTGCCTCCAAGGACCCACTTGTGATGCCATTGGGCCCACCAGGAGAACCCAGGATAATCACTCTATCTTAAGGCCATCTGATTAACAACCTGAATTCCACCTGCAACTTAACTCCCCCTTGTCCTGGAACCTACCATAGTCACAGGCTCCAGAGATTAAGACACAGACATCTTGGGGTGGGGGGGGTGGGCATTATTCTGCCTACCACACACTCCCACAGAGATCCTTCCATGTCCCCATATAGTGTTCAGATGCTCAGGTCCACACTTGCAAATCCAGCCCCCTTCTCCAGGTCTCAGGGTCTCTGCTCCCAGCAAGGCCTCTCCCAGCTTTTCCTGATTAAACCCCAAAGCTTCCCCCCTTTAGAATGACCCAGCTCGTTGCCTCCCACAGCCAAGGCTTTGGAAAATAGAAGGACTTCTCTAAGGCAAGACACAAATCCCTTCTGGCTCTCTCCAGAGGGGACAAATACCGCCCCTTTCAGGGAGGGAGAAAGGTCAGCCAGTTTCTCAGTTGTCTTTCCTGCCATCTCCCTCTTGTGTCTGGACTCCTGCGGTGTGCCTGTTCTCCCCATCGTGTTTGTTTGGGCTTGGGACCGCATCCTGTGCCCCTGGAATCTTCCACCGGGGCTTACCCCGTGCTCTGCACATATGTTCAAGTGTTCCATCCATTTCACATCAACACATGCAACAGTAGAGGCTTTAACTTTATCTGGGCAAGGCTCCAAAGTCATAAATAATCTAAAAGAACGCGGGGCTTTGCCACCATTCCCGATAGCCAACAAAATCCTATCGCTGGAAAGCTTAAGACTGTTGTGTGGCTTCTATTTGGACCTAGTGCTAGAACGTTAAAAAATCAAAAAGCCAGAGAGGCATCAAAGGGAATAAAGGACAATTTAGGAAGCGTGAAAAATTTTGTAGACTACCGCTCCAGAAGTTTGGTCTTGAAAGAAATGATATGACTCATTTATTTATTCAAGAAACATGTATTAAGTTTCTATGATGTGCCAGGACCAGCTTTAAGCTCTGAGTTTAGGGTCACAGGAGATCTCGTGCTCTGTACCTCCCGAGGGTTTCATCAGAAGGGATTTACTCAGAGTGCCTGGAGGATACGGGCTTTGACCTGAGTCAGGAGATCAGATACCCCGGCAAGTTGGGGAACTTTCCAGGTTAGTGAACCTGCTGTGCAGAAAGAGGGAAACGGTGTTCTCGAAATTCCATGCTTTGTTTAAATCCCCACTTGTGATGCCTGCTAACTGGTGGGATCCTTACAGCCCCTTCTGCTGGGACACGTGTCCCCGGTAAGCCTGGTCTCTAGTCTTGAGCGTCTCGGGGACTTTTCCTGAGACACATTGCCTAGGAGAGAAGTCACCAGCCCTGTGACGCTCACTTTATTTCTTGCTGGCCTTACTTCAGCAACCACCTAATCTCCCTTCTTGCGTTATTACTGTATGAAGGGGAGTCTTTCAAGAAAGGCATTGGCGGGGGGGGGGGGGGGGGGCACCTGGGTGGCTCAGTAGGTTAAGCATCCGACTTCGTTCAAGTCATGATCTCACAGTTTGTGAGTTCGAGCCCCACGTCGGGCTCTGTGCTGACAGCTCGGAGCCCAGAGCCTGTTTCAGATTCTGTGTCTCCCTCTCTCTCAGTCCCTCCTCTGCTCACACTCTGTCTCTCTCTCTCTCTCAAAAATAAACAAACATGAAAAAAAAATGTTTAAAGGCATTGGAATGGGGGTCCTGCCACTTTTTTGTCCCTTTCCCCTTCCCAAGAGGACATGCTTGGGGAAGTAGAAACCCCGGAGGAGGCCTGCACCTGATCTGTGCCTCTATCTCTTAGGATCTCTAATTCTTTCTACTTCGAGAGAGTTCTAGGTCCTCTGCGTCGCTTCCCAGCCATCTCTCCCTAAGTTCTGTCATCAGGAGAAATAGGTTTTCTTGCTATCCGTTATTTAGGAGGGAGTGTGGACTCCCTTATTGATTTAGGGAGAAGTGAACTTTCCTGCAAAAAGTTCAAAGCATTTTCATGAATAGAACATTCTACTCCCCACAGATCTTTGTCAGATTATAGACAGGAGGGGAAACAATGGAGGCAAAGTAGAGAGAAATAGCACTGACCACATTTAAAAGTCATAACTAAGAGGGTTTTTTTTTAATGGTTTAAGTAGGTACCCTGTGGGAAGTAAGAGTTTGGATTTTCCAATCGATCCCCCAAATCAGCCTGATATACAACCAGCCCATCTACAGACGTGTGTGTGGAACACAACACACACATTCATATAATTTCATCCACCCACCAACTCAGTCTTTCGGGCAATGTCTACTGAGCCTCCCCTGTGTTTCTGGCTCCTTCACAGACCCTGGGCTGTGGGGAAAAAGGGTGAGATACAGCCGTGTACCCACCACATACCCTTGCGAGTTAAGGATCTGTCAGGGCAAAGTGACTTGGAAGCCGGCCACAGTCTTGGATATGCTGGGTGCTGTCTTTCAGCAGGCACTGGGTGCTGAGATGCGACTGACCGTCTGGGGACCCTCCTGGGAAGGGAAGTTAGAGCTGAATCCTAAGGACTTAGCTAAGTTGTGGGCAGCGGGGAAAGCAAGGGTGACGAAGGAGGCGTCACGTGAAAAGACACCGCACGAAAGAGCACGGGGCCTTGGAGAACCCTGGGTCTCTCCGGTGTGGAGGAAAGATCGAAGGCCCAGGCAGAGGGAAAGCCTCGCTGGCATCATCAGTGGCGTGCAGAGCCCTGCCGAGGAGCGTGGACCTCACCAGGGGGACCACTGAACAGTTTGCAGCGGGGCAGGTGCACGGTCAGGTCTGAGTGGAAGAGAGATCTGTAGAAAAGAACAGGGAAGTACACGAGCCTGGAACCGTGGCCCAGACTTGGACGTGACAGCAAGAATCCAGACGGAAACTGACGAGGGAAGTAGAAAATACACAAATGGGGTGCCTGGGTGACTCAGTCTGGCTCCATCGGTTGAGCGTCCGACTTTGGCTCAGGTCATGATCTCATGGTTAGTGAGTTTAAGCCCCGCATTGGGCTCTGTGCTGATGGCTCAGAACCTGGAGCCTGCTTCGGATTCTGTGTCTCCCTCTCTCTCTCTCTCTCTCTCTGCCCCTCCCCCGCTCATGCTCTGTCTCTCTCTGTTGCTCTCTCTCAAAAATAAATAAACATTAAAATTTTTTTTACAAAAAGAAAAGAAAAGGTTAACGGGGCCTACCACTTGCTGGAAGAACCCGGGGTGAGGTTTTTGCCCTCTTCTTCATACCTTATACTTTCCTGGGTGGCTTAAACTGTTCTCCAGGAGGATATATGATCTTTATAACCAGGAACATAACAGCTTTGGGGCCGCTATTTAGTAAAAACTGGCAATGACCCCGAGAGACTGAAGATGAAAATGGCCAGACCGCAGACAAAAATAGAAGCTGACCCACAGGCTGCAGCAGGCCGGCCCCGGAAACCCTTTCCCGCCGGGCAGGTACAATCCGCAGCCCAGGACGCCAGCCGGCTGGACGGTCACACGGCACCTCTAGGAACGACCCAGGCGGCCAAGCGAGGACTTCCCTAACAGCTGGCCCAGAATGGCCAGGATTCGATGGATAACCTGCCGCCTCCCTGGTTTTTGGTTCTTCTGTCCCCTTGGCGGCAACCGGACAAAGGCGAATCCGTACCCCCTGATTAATCGATCGCTGAGGAGGCCCCACTGCCAGCTGCCCACGGCTCTTCCAGGCCTATCGCCCCCATCAGGGCCTGCCTGCAGCCCTTCCTTTTCTCCGGCCGAAGCTTTCCTACTCCCCTGCCTGCCTTTGGGTCTCTGCCAAAGTGCAGGTGACGCGGCTGACTACCTCTCGGTGGCAAATTCATTCAGTCCCACAACTGAACGGTTCTGTTAAGCCAAAGGGGACCATGAGGACAACCTATGAGGAAAAGGTTATGGCACTGGGGGGGTCTACTGGCAGTGGGGTGAGGGAAAGAGACAAGCATGTCTCTGGCTTCTGGCTTGGGGTTCTGACCACGAGCTGATGCCGTCCGTGGAGTCAGTAAAGGGAAGGGACACACGGGAGAGGTATGTGTTGGGGTCTTCGGGAGACAGACGTGGTGGGACGGACAGAGGAGGGTTAGAAGATTCTGGAGGCGCAGGATAGGCCAGGGGAGACCAGCTGCGGATGGGGAGGCACCCCGGGGCCGGGAACAGCCGGAGCCATCACCCTGAGCCTCAAGGTGCAAAGGGAGAAAATTCGACAGAACCACTAAACGAGAGTATGGTGGCAGGAAGAGCTCGGTCCGTTTCAGCTCCGCCCGGGGCCTACAGGAAGATTCCATTTTCCACCTGCCCTTCAGTCTCCTGCCAGTGCCTCCCATGAGCCCAACCCAGCAGGAAGCCAGAGCACGTGAGAGGTGGATGCAGGTGCATCCATAAGAGCCATTCTGCGGGGACGTAGGGAAGCTCCGTGGGGGCAGGTGGGGAAGTTAGCCCACACAGCATGGGGATGATGAGTTCCGTCTTGAAATTGTCCACTCTGAGGATCCCACAGGGTCTCCAGGTGGGTATGTCTCACGAGCAAGTCAACCTGGTGGTGTAGAAACTAAAAGAAAGATCTCAGTTGCAGAACTCTATGTGAGAGTCATCTCAGTATAAGAATTTTAGAATGGGGACCTCTCCCTGAGAAAGGCTGAGGTATCGGGGCACCTGGGTGGTTCAGTCAGTTGAGCGTCCGACTTCGGCCCAGGTCATGATCTCGCGGTCCGTGAGCTCGAGCCCCACGGCGGGCCCTGTGCTGACAGCTCAGAGCCTGGGGCCCGCTTTGGATTCTGTGTCTCCCTCTCTCTCTGCCCCTCACACTCATGCTCTCTCTCTCTCTCTCTCTCTCTCTCTCTCTGTCAAAAATAAATAAACATTAAAAAAAGGGGGGTAAGGTATGAGAGGAGAAGCAAGCTGAGGACAAACTCTGGGGCTAGGAGGTCCGGGAAAGGAGGTCCAGGAGAGCCACTGAGAAGAACCAGTCAGAGACCTAGAGGCATGATGGAGAATGTCATCAGAGTTTCAGTCCCACTTTTCAGCAGTGAGGTCCACCAGTAGGTTGGGCAACGATGTAAGCCAAAGGTATAGACTCAGCCCAAACGCAGATAACTCTTGATGTCCATGATCTTTGGGGGCTCCAGGGGTGGGGCAAGGAGGAATGGGTGACTGGCGACTACGGCATTTGCATTTCCGTGAACATATTTTGTAAACTAATCCCAGCAAGCATCCTTGACAAGCCAATCTGGAATAATTCACTGACTTGGCGGGAAAGAATAGGGTGACAGACCGTGTGACTGTCTATATAGGTGATGTCACGGTGCTTCAAAGCTGGGACCATGACTCATTCCTTCACCACTGGATGCCTATGCCTGGTAATTGTTGTTATTTAAGGAGAAGAAGGAGGAGAAGGAGGAAGAGGGGGAAGCGGAGGAGAAGAGAAACAAACAAAAAACTTAAAAAAAAACCCTTTTATTTATTTTTTTTAAATTTTTTTTAACGTTTTATTTATTTGAGAGACAGAGCATGAACGGGGGAGGGGCAGAGAGAGAGGGAGACACAGAATCAGAAGCAGGCTCCAGGCTCCGAGCCGTCAGCCCAGAGCCCGACGCGGGGCTCGAACTCACGGACCGCGAGATCGTGACCTGAGCTGAAGTCGGACGCTTAACCGACTGAGCCACCCAGGCGCCCCCAAAAAAAACCCTTTTAAAAAATCTTGTTTGGGGCGCCTGGGTGGCTCAGTCGGTTAAGCGTCCAACTCCTGGTTTCAGCTCAGGTCATGATCTCGTGGTTCATGAGTTTGAGTCCTGAGCCGGGCTCCACACTGACAGAGTAGAGCCTGCTCGGGATTCTCTCCCTCTCACCTCTCTCCCTGCCCCTCCCCTGCTCACTCTCTCTGTCTCTCTCTCAAATAAATAAACTTCAAAACAAAATTGTTAAGAGTCTCTTAAGACAATGTTTCTAAAGGATTAAAATTAAATAGACAACATCCATTAGTAAATCAAAAGACCCACTCCCTTCTTTCACCTCACTTTTTCTATTTGCAAATGTTCGTTTTTCCATGAGCTGCCTTTCCCAGCTTGGGATGCACAGCAGCAGCAGGAAATGCGATCCGTGTCTGGTGTCTCTAGCCAGGCACAGCTTAGGTACGGCTGGTGTGCAGAGAGCCAGCACACGCGTGAACAAGCTGGCTGAATCTCCTAAACCCTCTTCGGTCAGTTGTGCTCTGTTCCAAACCCTTTTTCATTTTTTTCCCCGATTACAGGGTCCTCGAGTTAGCCTCTCCTATAGGTGATCCTTCTCTTTTCTGACCCGGGATGGCACATTGGCTGCGCCTTGGCACTCATGCCATTTCCAACGTACTGGAAGGAACGGGCACGGCTGAGGACAAATGCTCTGTAACAGTGGACGTATAACACCAGCTATGTGTATTATCTTAAATTCTCTATTATGCACACTTAAAAGTAAAACGAAATGGGTTAAATTAACAGAGTGATATATTTTATTTGACCCAATATATACAGAATATTGGCATTCTAACATGTAATCAAATGAAAACCACTGATGAGAGGTTTTCCGTTATTACTTTTCACATTATGACTTCAAAATCCCGTTGAGTTCATGCTTGTACCGCATCTCAATTCAGACCTGGCTCATTTCAAACGCCCAGTAGCTACACGTGGCCGGCAGATGCCACATCAGACAGCACGGATCTGTGAGGTCACAAGAGACCAGGGAGCTTCCTGTCTCCTCCTCTGGTGACAAACGCTGGGATCTTTCCAGCGGTAGTTACTCATGTTTTCCAGATAAAACGAGCCCATCAGCCCATCCAGACTAAAGAGAATCTCTTTCTTTCGTATGGATCAAGAAGTTATCGGAGAGTGCTGGCCACGGAGGGGGTTAGCGGGTACATAATCCACGTGCCTCCCTGTGTTATCAATATTATCAGCATTCTCCAACTCAATGCAGGGTCCATTTAAAACAAACACACAAGGGGTGCCTGGCTGGCTCAGTCAGTTGAGCGTCTGGCTTCGGCTCAGGTCATGATCTCACGGTTTGTGAGTTGGAACCCCACGTCGGGCTCTGTGCTGACAGCTCGGAGCTTGGAGCCTGCTTTGGATTCTGTGTCTCCCTCTCTCTCTGCTCCTCCCCCACTCGTGCTCTGTCTCTCTCTCTCTCTCTCAAAAATAAATAAACATTAAAACACATGAAATTTTTCCTGATCCACCTGAAAATTTATTGGAAAAATATTTCTTGGGGTTCAGGGAAAAAGATATAAACAGGAATACAGTGGACCCTTAAACAACGCAGGGGCTAGGGGCTCTGACTCCCCCCAGTCAAAAATCCATGTATAACTTTTGACTCCCCCAAAATGCACTACTAATAGCCTACTGTTGACCAGAAGCCTTACCAATAACGTAAACGTAAAAGTCAATGAACATACTTCATGTGTTGTATGTAGTATATACCGTGCTCCTACAATAAAGCAAGCTAGAGGAAAGAAAATGTTACTAAGAAAATCAAAAGGAAGAGAAAACACGTTTACAGTCCTATACTATAAAAAAAATCCGTGCACCAGGGGCGCCTGGGTGGCTCCGTCGGTTAAGCACCTGACTCTTAATCTCAGCTCAGGTCAAGATCTCATAGTTCGTTCATTCCAACCCCACCTGGGGCTCTGCACTGATGGTGTGGAGCCTGCGTGGGATTCTCTCTCTCCCTCTGTCTCTGACCCTCCCTGGCTTGTGCCCTCTCTCTCTCTGTTTGCACGTGCACACGCACGCTCTCTCTCAAAATACATAAATGGACTTGAAAAAAATTTTTTTAAAAATTCGTGTGCTCAGTGGACACCTATTCGTTCCAACCTACGTTGTTCACAGATCAACTGCACTAGGTTTAAGGTTAGGAACACCAACATCTGTGAATTTATGACAGAAGTCAAAAGTTTGCCAAAGTGGCTAAAACGTAACTTTCCAAGGACACGTCATTTGTTGAATTCCCCTGGTGAAGGCAGAGTCTAGAGAAGGGCACAGATTTCTATTTTTCCTCTTAAAGAGAGTGGATGTAATTCCTTCAGCGCCTGTGCTTGTGTTGAGAATTCGACCAACTGACTTTAAAGAAATCAAATAAACCTTTGCTGGAGAACCAAAAGACAAGAATGATTCAGTGCAGGCTGAGCAAAGCACACAACAATGCCAACATTGGCCTCAGGGGAGGAGCGCAGAAGCAGGAGAAAATGTAATTTTAAAAGGACTGGATCCCAAGTGCATGAAACCCAAACAGCGCTGCAGCCCACGGACCACAGGGGCAGGGAAACACGAGGCCATTTGTAATCTATGGGCTATTAATAAATCAGCTCCTGGAGACACAGAATGCCAAATGGGGCATCATCGTTCCCCCCAAGGGCTGCCTGTCACCAGAACCCATGCCAATTGTCTGTGAGCAGAGAATCAGAAAGCTCACAGTCTCCCTGTTTTAAAAAGGGCGTGATGTAAACATTGAACAAACACAGCACTGGAAGGCCCCAGAAGCCCCTGGCCTGGAACACGACTCTCCAGCCAGGCCTCCCTGAGAGCTGAGCAGGTACAGAGCCCATGGAGAATTTCCTCAGGCTGAGGTCAGCGTTTTCTCCCTTTCTACCGGAGGCATCGTCCGTAAGAAGCACATCTGAGCCACACATCTTTCCACCTCAGCCAGGCTCATTCACAGTCGGCTCAAAATGGCGACCTGAAGACCCCAGGACCAGAACAGCCTGGATACCCTGGACAGGATCACGTGGTGCTATAGTGATTTGCTGTGCAGTAATTTGCATCTTTCTTTTTTTTTAGAGACAGAGAGAAAGAGAGCACAAGCAGGGGGAGGGGCAGAGGGGGAGAGAGAGACTCTTAAGCAGGCTCCGTGCTCAGCACAGGGCCCAATGTGGAGCTCCATCCCATAATCCTGAGATCATGACCTGAGCTGAAATCAAGAGTCAGACGCTCAATCAACTGAGTCTCCAGGCCACCCCTGACCCCTTTCTGTATAGAAACAATCCCATTCCAGAACGTCAGGTTTAGTAGACAAAGAACAAGCCAGAACCTTTGCTCGGACCCTGTCCCAGAGCCCACTCAGACTCACCCTCACTAGGCTAGCAAAGGACAGAAGGGAATCAACAGATCTTTCCAGACCTCTTCCCCTTCTGGAACTGGAGACTCAATTCAAGATCAGTTGTGGACAGAGCTGCCTGAAAGTGTTCCCACAGGCAAGGTGATTTGCTGGGGAAACTTTCTTCCTTTGAGCAAGAAGACATCAGAAACAGTTCATGCTCTGTCTCTCTCTGTCCCAAAAATAAATAAAAAACGTTGAAAAAAAAAAATTAAAAAAAAAGAAGACATCAGAAACAAACACATAAACAAACTGGCAAAAATCTGCAGAGAGAGCGCCCTCTTCCCTTGTCCTTCGACTTCACTTTACAAACACCCAGAGACACCCTCCACCTGAGCTGGGAGAAGGAAAATGCGAGTATTTCCAGAGGCTGGTGAAAAGTACCGCAAGTTAAAGCAGGGCACTGTCTCAAGGAGCGAATGAATGATAAACACAAATCCAGCTACTTCCGGCCATTCTAATGTGGCTCCCTCGTCTAGCAAACCTACCAAAAGAGAGACAAAGGGAAAGAGGCCTAATCTTGGCAACAGGCTGTGGGACAGAGTGGGGCCCTCAACGAAAGAGCAAGCAGTACTTTCTAAGGAATTACGCAAACCCGCCCCCCGACATATCCATGCCAGCCTAGGAAGAGCGTTGAGCGACAGAAGGAAAAATCCGACATCACAAAAGGGAAAACATGGTGTGCCCAGGTGGATTGCCGGAAAACGGATCTCAGAAGAAAAGCTCAGTGTCACCCACTCAACTACAATGGTCCCGTGGGGCAACTTGTGTCCATTTGGCCCAAGACCATTATTAAGGGTGGGATCTCCAGTCAAGTGACCACGAAACTTGGGGGGTCCACCTGCCTGGTGCTCTTGTCTCCCTCCATCTGCCCCTGGGGACAGTGGCCTTGGGCAGATGTTCCAGTATGCTCTGTCTCCCTGTTGCCCGTATAGTTCTCAGGCTCAGGCAGATAGAGCGGCCATGGCTTTCTCGGGAGATCACACTTCGGGATTTTTACCATCCAAAGCAAATTCTTTTTTAGGTGAAATTCATGTCCCTTTAACACTGATCATTTTATAGTACATTTCAGTAGCTTTTAGTGCACTGACATTTACACAATCACCTCCACCAAGTTCTCAAGCATTCTTATCACCCCAAAAGGAAGCCCCCTGACCACCAAGTTGTCACCCCATCCCCAAACAACTTATTTTTTTAATTTTTTTAATGTCTATTTACTTTTGACAGAGAGAGAGAGAGAGAAAGAGAGAAACAGAGCATGAGTGAGGGAGGGGCAGAGAGAAAGGGAGACACAGAATCCAAGGTAGGCTCCAGGCTCTGAGATGTCAGCACGGGGCCCGTGGCGGGGCTCGAACTCACGGAGCGCGAGATCATGACCTGAGCCGAAGTCGGACGCTCAACCGACTGAACCACCCAGGCGCCCCCCAAAACAACTTCTAAAGGAAGTTTAATTTAATTCCAAAAAACATCTCCCCCTACGTCCTACCCTGACCTCAGACCAGTTTCCAGCCACAAAGAAAGCTCCCTTGGCAGAGATATATGATCTATTCATGTTTATGTCCCCACCGCCCTAGTACAGTGCTTGGCATGCGGTGGCACGCAGCTGAAGTTAGGGGACCACAACGGTAAAGACAGGACACTAAGGGCAAAATGGCGAGATGGCACTTCACGGGTCAGGGATGCATATTTCAGTTCATCTGCTCTGAGGGCAGGCTCCGAACTGCATTCTGCTTCTTCACAATGACCCTACATCAAGTTCGCCCACAGCCGCACCGCCTGGGAAGCCAGTGAGAACCAAGAGGAGAGAAGGCTCCTCCCTTTATGGAGTCCTGTCCCCCAAGTGCGTCCCAGATGGCACACCCCATAGATGGGCTCCGTGACGCTATCCCGCCTCCCCTTGAAAACCCAGCCATACGTGGCCCACGGAACGTCGTGATGGGCAACAACATCACAACGGAGATAGCAAGCATTTTTCAGGGCAGGGCACTTGATGATGGCATGTCTTCCTGCTACGAGTTCTGTCCCACTCCAACGGCAGCAGCTACTGCTCTGGAGATGAGGACCTTGCCCTCGGCCTCCACCAGCGAGGCTATCGGGGGCCTCGTTCACAGCACTACCCCTCTGTCTTCTGCCTCCAGCTCTGGGTTTCCACAAAACAAGTCACTTCAAGAACTAGAAGTTACTGAAGGCTTTCACCACCCCTCCCTCCAGGGATCTCTGGGGCGGGGATGGAGGGGGTCAGGCACTTGCATGGGGCCTCGGGCACAGGGCCTGGTCTGGATACTACACCGGGATACTGGCACCAGCTCCCTCGTTGCCTGGGGGCCAGGGTCTGGGGGCCCCTCGCCATCCTGAGAGGGACCACCACACTCGAACACGGACTGATAGGAAACGCGGCTTGGGCAAAAGTGGAAAAGCACCACCAACAGTCTGTAGGTAATTCCCAGCCTTGGGCTGTCCCCATTTCTGGTTCTGTGATTCTATTTTAGATTCTTTACTTTCATCCTCCCCTCGGAGTCTAGCAACAGAGTTTAAGCTAACGTCCCATTTGTGTCGGAGAATCTTCCTCTATTTGGATAATATGTCACTCTCGTCTTCGCTCCTGGCTGGTGACTGAGTCACGTCTCTTTATGAGGGAGGCAGGGAGGCAGGTGCGTGGATGTGCTCGGGGAACAAGGGAGACGCGGAGGGTCGTGTTGGCAGCAGGGGGAGTGGGGTCGGAGGCAAGGGGAGAGCCAGGCACCGGCCCCGAGCCAGTTGTGAGGCCGGCTAAGTGTGGGCCTGACACTGTCCCATTCCGTGTGCCTTCCAGGAACCTGCAAACCAGATATAGTTCAAATACGTGCTCCTTGGAACATGGTCGTCCTGAGCTTAAATGAGCTGGAGAATTCTGGGAAAAACAAATTTAAGCAATTATATATAATTGTAGTATTACCTATAATGATAATGTTACGTGTATAACAGGATGTCTCAGAACCGCGACTATGCTAACTTGTTCTAGAACTCTCTGAGAGGGAGGCAGAGGAGGCAACATTTCCTAAGCCCATTATCGGTTCATGCGCCTTCCCCTCCTCCCTTGTTCCCCACCACCTCTCAGGCAAAATAGGATCCCTTCGCCTTTGCTTCTGGGAAGTAGGATTTGATCCGGTAGGGTGCTGAAGTAAGCTCCTTACGGCTCCTGAGAGCTGATTGTTAAATACTTGGGAATTTGGGGGCACCTGGGTGGCTCCGTCGGTTAACCGTCCAACTCCTGATTTCGGCTCAGGTCATGATCTCACGGTTCACGAGTTCGAGCCCTGCATAGGGCTCTGCGCTGACAGCGTGGAGTTGGCTTGGGATTCTCTCCCTCTCTCTCTCTCTCTCTCTCTCTGCCCCTTCCCTGTTCATGCCCCCCCCCAATAAATAAACTTGAAAAAAAATTTTTAATCTAAATAAATAAATAAATAGTCAGCTATTTTGAGAGCCAGTGATAGTCTGAAATCGGCCACAGTGGGAGTTTTTATACCACAGATACTGGCAAACACTCAGATCAGGACGTGTGTGCGTGTGTGTGTGTGCAATCACATTAATAGCACACCAGTGGACCTAGCCCAATTTGTAGAGTCCACTGAACTTAGAAAGGGCTTCGGGGGGGGTGGAGGGTCCCTCACATCTTGCTGCCTCCCCCATGCGTCCTTGGACTTGGTCCCCCTTTGCAGGGGGGAGACACATGCACGGAGCCACATCCCACGCAGTGCCTCCTGGGTGGGAACACCTTGAAACCACGCCCCACTCGCAGCCCTAAGGGGGGGGGGAGCAGGGGGAACCCACCGCGTGCTGCTTATGAATTTCTTCAAAAGAAAAATTACACCCTGGGACCCTGGCGAAACAGAGAACCAGAAACCCACATCCAGCCTCAGCATTCAGACCTCGGCTTGTCAGCACCTCGAAGGCTTCAGTGCACAACACGCGGTGATTCAAACAAACGAGAAGAACGCCGAAGGCACAAGGGACGGCCGGAAAGGAAGCCTGGGAGATTGGACGCCCTCTCAGTCAGCTGGCGGCCTGCCAGCAGTCAAGTGCCTTTTCGAAGAGAACCCAGAGTGCTGGCACACGTTCACAGAAACCCCAGTTATCCAGGAAATGAAGGTGTAGGTGACAGAAGGGCCCCCACCTGCCTGTGTGATGCAGGAGGGGGGAGTCTTCTCCTTCCCTGAAACCCGAGAGAGCTACGACCCGCGCGGAACCTGACCGTAAGTGGGAGTAGATGGCGATGGCTCTCACATTGGCTAAAATTTTGCTGAGGCCTTTGGGAACTTAGGGCTAAAGCCCGATTTCCCTTGCTTCCCAGAGAAAATAGGCTGCACTTTACTTTGCTGAGCAAAACACATCAAGCTCCCTTTTAAAAAGAAATCTCTTGGGGCTCCTGGGTGGCTCTGTCAGTTGAGCATTGGCTCAGGTCATGATCGCACGGTGCGTGAGTTCGGGCCCCGCGTCGGGCTCTCCGCTGTCAGCACAGACCCCACTTCGGATCCTCTGTTCCCCTCTCTCTCGGTCCTTCCCCCACTCGTTCTCCCTCTCTCTTTCTCTCTTTCTCGAAATAAATAAATGAAAAAGAAATAAATGAAAAGAAATTTCTTATTTTATCCTAGAAAAAATTGTGGCTGGTGAATATTTTTTGGGGTGGAAGGAGGTAGGTAGGGTACGTTGTCGACCCACAGTCACTGGAAGACGGACGCCATGATGCGGGGAAGTTAGGGCAGCAGCTCAGGACAAGGGACCAAGTGGTTAAGTGAAGACTTGTGTCTTTAGACCCCAAATCCAATGCATTTCCCCCCCACACAAAACCTCACGCTAAGCAAGTGCCCACTTTTGAGTGCTCACCCAGTGACTGAAGAGAGCCCGCTTCTCTTCAAGAGACTCTGAGATCCCGACTGCAGTTCTCTCCAGAACAACACGGATTTAATGAAGTGCAAACTGGAGGCTTTTCTGCATTCTGATCGAGGTTCCCTAGGGATTCAAACCACATCTCCGCAAAGGTAATTCCGGGTTATTGATGCAGGAATTAGCGTAATCACTGAAATATGTTCAGAGGACAGGTCTTCATAGGGAAGGAGGGAGTCGGCGTTAATCTGTTCAAAACACATAAATTTCAAGTGTGAAGCTAAACAACACGATGCCTATGGTGTGTGCATTAAACATGAAGTCAAGGGGGAAATGACGCAGGGAAAGAACAGTTTTCTTGTGGACTTAAACATACCTTGTTAGAGCAGAGAAAATCCCCTCCGAGCCTGTTCTCCAGGGCCCCCCCCCTTTTTTTTGCTGGTAACTGGTGGAGTCTCCCAAGAGGTGTTTGGACGTGGGCATCCGTTATCTCAAACCCTCCATTATGTGGTGACTCCTCTGAGTGAATTGCCCCCGACCCTTCTTGTCCTTCTGAAACCTAGTGGTTGCTGCCCCCAGGGGAAGGACAGCGAAGGGAATGAAATTCAATTTTCCACTCACTGGAATTCTTAACAGAAAGGGGTTTGTGGGAAGTGGACCAAAACGTGTGTCTAAAGTTGGGACTCTGGCCAATGTGGGGCTTGGAGTCAGTGTTCATTCCTCTGTTGCCAAAGCCCGTGGCGTGGTGTGGTCCGAGAAGCCCCCCCATCGGTCTGGCCCCAGCGAATCTACCAGGAACATCACACCCACAGTCGAGGGACCTGGTGTTTTGAAAGGGCGTCCCCTCTCCTCACTCCGGAGCTGACCAAATCCCTCGTAGAAGACCTGGCTTGCCATGATTTTAGGGTCTGAGGGAGGAGGTCTTGTGTTTCGGCTCTGCTGAGCAACTAAGAAACCGGCCCTCCTCAAGACCAGAAAATCAAGATGATTCTGTGGGCTCACCAAGAGGGTAACCAAGTCCACTGACAGGAAGAAGAAAGACCCGGAACAGGTGTCCTCATTCTGAGCTGGCCACGGCCTTGCAGATCCCTCCCGGCCTCGCGTGGTGCCTGGGGCGGACAGGAAGGGGCTGGGCTTCTCTCTGAGGGCAACGCTCAGCCGCACATCCCGTTCCTTCCGAACCCCCCGGAGATCCTGCTTGCCCGTCTTTGCTTCCCCTCCTGAGTTTCCCATGGCTCCTTCCCCATCACTTGGGAAACCAGGCTTCACTCCCGCTGTCCCCAGCTACTCTGCCCCCTCCCTCCTTTGCCCACAGACAGAATGACTCGCAGCTTCCGCCACCATCAACTCCATTCGGAGTCACCAGTGGTCACCCGGCCACCAGACGCAAGGACCTCTCCTCTGCCGAATGCACTGCCGTGGCCTCCCTGACCTGGACCCCCACCCCCCACCTCCACTGACTCGCTGTTCCTCCCGACTTCCTCCACCCTCTGCTCCTCCTGACCGCCATCCGTCAACACCTGTGCTTGGTGGCCTCGGTGGCCCCTCTTGTCCCCTGGAACAGCTCATCCATCAGCCCAACACCACCGGGCTGAGGTGTTGGGCACCTCTGTGCCGTGTGACGAGTGGAAAATGCCCTCGACTCGGGCTCCCACACCCCGGACCAAACCCAATTCCGACTGTAACCTTGGGCAAGGGGTTCACCTTCCTCAAATCAGCGACACCACACAGCTGTACGCAGGATGGGAAGAGACAGGAAACATACGTGGAGCCAGACAGCCCAGTGCAGGCACAGAGTAGGGCGTCCATAAATGTTCATGCCGCCCTGTTGGTCCCAAAAGATGCCGGGATGTTCCCACCTACCAGACAGCTGACGCAAGAGGTTCTAGAAAGGCTTTTTTTGTGCCCTGGCCTTTCTCCCTGGGGTTGGCCTTTACCCCCAGAACAACCCCTCAACTGCACACACCTCTGTTTCCCTTCCCTCACCACGCTAGGGCCATCCACTGCAATGGCACGCGAGTAAGGGGACATCCTTCTTGCCGCCACTCTTTCCTTCACGTCACGTACACACGTGCACCCATTCACACACGCACACACGGGCACACACCCTTCCTCTCCTCTATATCTGCAACGGCAGAAGAGAAAGATGACGAGCTTCAGGATCTAGGCCAACCCGGAATCCAATCTCCACCCTATTTGGGAGGTGTAAGCTTCAGCACGTGGCACAACCCAAGAGACCTCCTTGTGTCAACACTAGCCCAGCGCTTGGCACCTAGTAGATGTTCGGCGAGGGCTGGCTTTCTTCCTGTCACACTTGAGGGTCACGGTCACGTCTCACCTCCCTCCTGCTGCCTTGCCCATTAGTCCAGCCACTGCCGAACTCTGAACTTCTGGCATGCCAGAACATTCTTGTCTCGTGTCCACAGTGTAGAAGGCAACGGCACATTATATGGGACGGTGTGCAGGTCTCGTGTTACCAGGCAAGCTCTTAACTTCCAGATGGGTCTACCCATCTGTGTCTTAGATTGCTTCTGAATTTCCCACAGTTTCCAGGACAGTGTTGAGCTTGTAAAACTCGTGATTATTATAGCTGCAAGATATGTACCTTCCTGGACCCAGACACTATCATAATTGTTACCGTTTGTTCCACGTCTGCTAGGGCCCAGGTGCTATGTTTGCGTGACTGATTGTTTTCTCACAGTAACCCTGCAAGATAAGGTCTTATGATTCTCATTTCATACTTGGAAGTAGAGGAATAGAGGAAACTGAAACTCAGAGGCCGGAGTGGCCTGAACAAATGCACACAGATCAGAGGCAGGAGAGCAGGCTCCGATCCAGGCCTTCCCCGGGCCAAACTTGGTCACCCAGGCTGCACTGCTGGGCGCGTTTCATGCCCTGTAATTCTCCCGTCAACCCAGCAGGGGAGCACTGAGCCTGTTTTGCAAATAAAGAGTCTAGATGAATCACTGGGTTCTCCTCCTGAAACCAAGACTACACTGCATGTTAACTAACTTGAATTTAAAGAAAATAAATTAGTTAATTTTAAGAAAAGAAGAAGAGTCTGTGGTTAAGGGGGCTGAGGAGCAGGGACTCCCCAGGTCTGGCTAAGTCCCAACCCCGCCCTGGAGTAATCAGGAGCCATAAAGGATTCTTGCTCCGGAAGGAAACCAGCAAGTCAAGGCTCCCAAGGGAGGGAAAAGCCTGAAGTCACCACCACTGCAGACATCAGGGAAGATACACAGGTATCCAGGAGAGCGCAGGCTGGAACCCAAGATCTCAAAGCTCCCTCTAGCTCTGCCTCCCGGTGTCGGCTGGCTTTCTGGGACCTCAGTCTTTTCGTGTCTAAACAGGAGGAGGACGAAATAAATGACATCCAGAGTTCCAGGACTGCTGCTCTCCTCTACCATGTCTGAGAGCAAATGACAGAGGCACCCTTTCCTCTGAGCAGAGTCAGTCCTGAGAAAGGGCACACGGGTTGGCAGGCAAAGCACAGGGCTTGCAACCCTTCTGCTTCCCTTCTGTGGGTATCCTTGTGCAGTGGACAACCCACACAACTGGATGCAGTGATCCTAAGAGGAATCCCTAAGGTTCTGATTCCCGAAGTTCTTTGAGAAGGAAATCAGTGGGATGTCACTCTCCTTCATCCAGCCCAAAATGACCTGTCACTTCTCTCCTTTGAGCATTGAAATTGCACATTTTTACAAAGCCATAGCCACACGCAGGGCAGCCAACATTAGTCCTCTGACCTTGCAGTTGGGTACCAGACATTCTAAATTTAGGTTCACCGTTGTGGAGCCCCCAAGCTAAAATTTTAATAAGAGCCTTTGCCCTTTGGTAGCTGTCACATGTGTCCAGCGGGATGTAAGAGCCGTTCTTCCACACAGTGACATTAAACTCTCCAGTCCCTCCGGATCTCTGACTACAGTCATCTCTCAAAGTCCAACAGCTCAAAGTACAGGGCGAACAAAACTCGCCTCGCCTTCTCATGAGGCATCAGACATAAATGCCCCACATCACCAGTCCTGGGGACAAGCTTCAGCTGAGGGACTTACACAGGAAGGTGAGCATCCGGGCAAGGGACCAAAGGAAACGAGTCCTGAACTTCGGGCACCACTGGTAACCGCAGCTCTGAATCATCCACCAAATGTGTCTCGGCCGTAAAGTGGGAATAGTGGGGGCAACAGTTGAACCATGAAAGGATGGCAGGAAAATCCCACCCCAACCTCAGGCTGTAGCATTTTAGAAACACGAGTCTTCTCTCATTTAGAAAGCATGTATGCTTTTCTTTTGTTAATGTAATTTCCTTGTTTATTGTGCGAAAATATACAAAACACACAATTTCCCACTCTACCCATTTTTAAAGTTTTTTAACTATTTACTTGAGAGACAGAACGAGCAGGGAGGGGCATGGAGAGAGGGAGAGAGAATTCTAAGCAGGGCCTGCGATGTCAGTGCGGAGCCTGACGCGGGGCTCGATCCTACAACCGTGAGATCGTGATCTGAGATGAGGCACATACTTCACCAACTGAGCCACCCAGATGCCCCTACCATTGTAACCATTTTTTTCTTAATATAATTTGTTGTCAAGTTGGCTAACATACAGGGCGTTCAGTGTGCTCTTGGTTTGGGGGGTAGATTCCTGTGATTCATCCCATACATACAACACCCGGTGCTCATCCCAACAAGTGCCCTCCTCCGTGCCCGTCACCCATTGTCCCCTCTCCCCCGCGCCCCCCGCCTCCACCCTCAGTTTTTCCTCTGTAGTTAAGAGTCTCTTACACTTGCCTGCCTCTCTGTTTGTAACTATTGTCTCCCCTCCCCCTCCCCCATGGTCTTCTGTTAAGTTTCTCAAGTGCCGCATGTGAATGAAAACATATGGGATCTGTCTTTCTCTGACTTATCTCACTTAGCGTCATACCCTCCAGTTCCCTCCACGTTGCTGCAAACGGCCATGTTTCATGCTTTCTCGTTGCCAAGTAGTATTCCCTTGTGTATATAAACCACTTCTTCTTTATCCATCCGTCAGCGGATGGACACAACCATTTTTAAGCGTATTACTTCTATCGCATTGAGTACATTCACTTTGTTGTGCATGTATCTTCCTACCCCGGAGCCCCATACCTGTGCCACACAAACCCCTGCCCCCCTCACCCAGTACCCGGTAGCAAGCACTCTACTTTCTGTCCCCCTCGATCTGACTACTCTAGGGATGTTACGTAAGTGGAATCATACAGTATCTGTCCTTTTGTGTCTGGCTTATTACACTCGGCAGAACGTCCTCAACGTTCATCCACGTGGTTGCAGGGGTCAGAGTTTCCTTCCTTTTCAAGGCTCGATAATACCCCGTTTGATGTCTGTCCCACATTTGGCCTGTCCGTTCATTTCAGTGGACGCTTAGGTGGCTCCCACCTTCTGGATGTTGTGAATAAGGCTGCTGTGAACAACAGTGTACAAATTACCTGTTTACACATGCTTTTCCTGCCCACTAAGCCGGGGCCTGATCTTCGATTATGCTGAGTTCAGTTGTTTGCCTTGCTAGACGCAGATTTAACCCAATGGGTCTGCTGGAGTGTGGTTTTCTTGACATCTACACTGGAAAGTGAGCCAAAGTGAAGCCCCTTGACCGCCCATTCACCCATTTGAAAACCTAAGAGAGATGTCCCCAACATCCCCTTCCCATCTTTCCCTCCTGTCCTTATCATTGCTACCTCTCTGGGAGGAAGTTTCGCCCCTTTTTCTGCATTAACCCAGCCCTCCATCTACAGCGCCTTGGACTGACCTCCACTCCATCAAACACCTCACTCCATCACTGCCCCCTTCCTCACAGGGGCAACGTCTCCACTTTCGATTCTTCTCAGCACACACACACACACACACACACACACATACACAAGGTCCCCATTCCATCCGTCCCCTCCTGCTGTCGGACTTTAAACACGCTGTGTATACTTCTCTTTTCTCACCCCCTTCCTGACAGATCACTCCTCAAACCACTGGAATCCGACGTTCGACCCCATCATCAGATGACACAACCCCCCCACCGGTTGGATTAGTTGGATTAGTTTCCTGTGGTGACCGCACAAGTCAGTGCCACGTGAGTGGCTTACAACAACAGAAATTTACTCTCTCACCCCGTCCTGGAGGTCAGAGTGCAGAATTACGGTGTCTGCAGGGCCACGCTCCCTCCGAAAGCTCTAGAGGAGAATCCCTCCTTGCCTCTCGCAGCTTCTGATGGCTGTCGCCGCATCACCTGAATCCCTGCCTCTGCCAGCACGTGGCCTTCTCTGTGTCTTCCTATGTCCTTTTCTTTCTCTTGCGGGGGCGCTCTAAATTCATTTGGGACCCACCCTGATCCAGTGTGATCTGATCTTCATCTTTACTTGAACTATATCTGCAGAGACCCGACCTGCAAATAAGATCACATTCTGAGGTTCGGGATAGACATGGGTTGGTGGTGGGGACGCGATTCAACCCACTACGCTGGTGAATCCCAATCGCCAAGCCCAATGGACATTGCTCTGTAGCTCTGTCTGAGCCACATTTGCTTTGGTTACTCAAAACTGAAACAGCTTTATGTTTCTTGCTGATATTTTAGATGCTAGGAGCACATTAAGAGAAAATTTCAATATAGAAAAATTGAAAGAAAGCAAAAACACCCACAAACGTACAACTCAGAGATTGATCGAACTAATATTTTGGATTACATTCTTCACACACACACACACACACACACACACACACACACACATTAATGCAAGATGGCAATCAATATATGCAAAGGACTATAATTTTCTTATTCTGCTTTTTCACTTAACACTGTGACACGCACAACCTGTCGGGTCAATAAACACAGGGGACCTGTGCATTCAGTAGACAGGTGCCGGGGTTTGCCATAAGCCAGGCACTTTTTCCAGGGTCTGAGATCCATCAGTGAATAAAATGCACGGATCTCAGACCTTGGGGAGCTCACCTTCTGACCGGGGACCAACAGACAGCAAGAAGTTCACATAATATGGGGCACCAGGGTGGCTCAGTCGGTTAAGCGTCCAGCTTCAGCTCAGGTCATGATCTCCCGGTTCATGGGTTCAAGCCCCACATTGGGCTCTGTGCTGACAGCTCGGAGCCTGGAGCCTGCTTCAAATTCTGTCTCCCTCTCTCTCTGTCCCTCCCCTGCTCGCACTCGGCCTCTCTCTGTCTCTCAAAAATAAATAAACATTAAAACAAATTTAAAATTTTTTTCTGGTGCACCTGAGTAACTCAGTCAGTCAGTTAAGCAACCAGCTCTTGGTTTGGGCCCAGGTCATAATCTCCCAGTTCGTGAGACCAAGCGCCACGTAGGGCTACATGCTGAGCGTAGAGCCTGCTTGGGATTCTCTCTCTCTCTCTCTCTCTCTCTCTCTCTATCTCTCTGCCTCATCTCCACTCACTCTTTTTCTCTCAAAATAAATAAACTTAAAAAAAAAACTTCACCTAATAACTAACCCCTTTGATGCCAAAAGTGAAAAGTACTACAGGAAAAGCAAAGCAAACAGTAGCACAAGAAAGAGCGACATTGAGTCCTGGGCAGCAGCAATTGCAATTTTAAAACGGGGAGGGGCTTCAGTTGAAGCTTCAGTAAGAAGGCGATCTTGACACGAAGAGTTGAAGACCCCCCAAAATACTGGAAAATCATTTTTAGCGGCCGCATAGTATTCCATCGATTATATCTGCAACAACATGTTCAACCAATGTTCGATGACAGACATTTAGGCTGTTTCCAAGTTTTCACTATTATGAGCAAGGCTGCAACATATCCGCCACGTTGCGACGTCATTTCCTTAGAAAAATGTCTAGACCCTGAATGGTTGATTCAAGGCATCCAATCATCCCAAATTGTGAGACCTCTTGTCACCTACCCTCCAGAACGATCTTTCCGGTTACACTGCCCAGAGAGCATATGAGTTCACAATCCCTCTGCCTCTCCCAACACACACACACACACACTCCACATACTACATTTGTCATTCAGTTCTAACTGTGCCAACGTCAGGGTAAAAAAAGAAAAAATGTTATTGTATTTGCATTGCTTTCACTTGGTTGAACAGTCCTGCCATATGCCTTTTAGCTCTGTGTATTTCTTCTCTTATAAACTCCTTATTCATTCCCTATGATCATTTTTTTTTCTGTGGAGGTATTTATTGCTTTTGTAAATTGAGAATATGTATGTTATGTGTTGCAAATATTTTTCCTGGTTTGTCTTCTTACTTTTTTAACAAACACTTAAAATTTTTATACTGACAAAAATACCAGCCTTTGAAAATAGTTTCTGGATTCCTATCATGGTTAGAAAGGCTTTCTCAACTCTTACAATTATAAAAATATATCTTCTACGCCTTCTGTAGGGCTTTTTTTTTTCTTGGCATTTAAATCCTTAATCCACTTGGAAGTTATTCTGATATAAGAAATAAGGAAGGGAAGGGACTCATCACTTCTCTTCCAAGTGGGCATACAGTTGTCCCCACAGCGTGTGCCGAGTCATGTCCCCTTTGCCTGTCCCTGGGCTGCAGTTCCACCTGGCTTCCTGCCCTGCTCTCTCCTCCCGCCCCTCACATGTCTCATCCCTTCCTCTGGTTCCTCTTCCACTTCTGAGCTCTTAATGAAATTCTTTTCCAGGAAGCATCCTCTATAATATTCCTCTATAGAAGGATATCTTTCCGTATCCTCTTTGAACTCCGTGCGATCTCCCCACAGAACTGTCGTCCGTCCCCGCAATGGCAGCCTCCCCTTGTATGAGCAGGTGACCTTCCAAACCCGGAGCCCAGTCCGGGTGACTGCTGAACGCCAGCCCCACACACCTGATTCCCCATCCTGCCCACTCCCCTCTGCAGTCGCCAATCTCCACATTATCATAATTCTGCTTCTTTTTTTGTTTTTTTTTTAATTTTTTAACGTTTATTTATTTTTGAGACAGAGAGAGACACAGCACGAACGGGGGAGGGTCAGAGAGAGAGAGGGAGACACAGAATCTGAAACAGGCCTCAGGCTCCGAGCTGTCAGGACAGAGCCCAACGCGGGGCTCGAACTCACGGACCGCGAGATCATGACCTGAGCCGAAGCCGGACGCTCAACCGACAGAGCCACCCAGGCGCCCCCATAATTCTGCTTCTTATTCGATCCTAAACCCTTTGCCACGTCTTCATCCTCATGACTGCTCCCTTCATCCAGCACCTAGCTGTTTCTGCCCGTGGGCACCCTGTCTCCAAAACTCAGCAAATCCAGCCGGTGGCCTCTTTTTGTGCTGCCCATGAGCCAAGATTCATTTTACGTTTTTGAGGCATTATAAGAAGCTTTTAAGAAACCAAGAAGAATATACAAAAAAGACACCTAGGTTGCCTACAAAGACTAAAATATTTACTATTGGCCCTTTGCAGGAAAAGTTTGCCAACACTTGCCGCTGGTCTATACTCCACGTGACTACCCTCCAGAAGGATCCTTCTAAAATAGCATAAAATATCGAATCATATCACGCCTCGTTTTAAGACCCATCTCCATAGCCTGGTACAGAGGCCTTCGGGGTCCAGCCGGGCTCTCATCCACTGCTCTCCTAGCTCCCTCCATTTCCCCCACACGTGCTCTATTCCAGAATCTCTGTCGTTCCCAAACAAAGCCGCTTCACGCCTTTAAGACTTTCACACGTGCTGTTCCTGCCTTGCGAGTGCCCCACCATTCCAGCTTTCGTCTATCAGGAAGCAAGCACACACTCACCACTTCCTTGAGCAAACCCATCCTGCTCTCCACCCAAGACAGATTTAGGTTTGAGCTTGCTGGTATCTTCCCAGTGCCCCTCTCCCTCATCTCCGTTTTCACATCATATTTTAATTTGTTGCTTGCCCCTGACCAGAGAAATTCCTTCCCAATGAGGTCTTACCAGAGCTCAGTAGCAGGCCTCACCTGGCAAGATGCCCTGCATTTTAAATTGCCTCCTTTATTCGGGAGTGCTCAAGCGAATGTACCACATTCTTTCGATTCAGGGGAGAAAACAAGGAAGTAAAGTAAAAGAAAAGCGAGCCGCATCTGACAGACCATCTAGGGACTCTCAATAACACAAGGACCGTTTGAGTAGGTCTTTCTTTTAAATTGTGGTAAAATACACGAAACATAGAATTACCATTGCAAACACTGCAAATGTACGATTCGGTAGCTTTAAGTACACTCACCGTGTTGTGCTACCGTGACCTCTGTCCATTTCCAGAATCTGGGGGATCATCACAAACAAGTCAGCCCCTCCCTCCCTCCCCCCAGCCCCTGGCAACCTGGATGGTGCTCCCTGTCTCCATGCGTTTGTCTGGCCTAGATACCTCACGTCGGTGGAATCGTATGATATTTGTTCTTTCGTATCGTTATTTCACCCAACATAGTGTTCTCAAGGTTCGCTCCTGTCATAGCATGTGTCAGAATTTTATCCCTTTTCAAGACTGACTAATCTTCCATTGTGTGGCGGGACCACATGTCGTTCATCCTTTCCTCTGCTGATGGACATTGAGGTGGTTTCCCCTTTTAGCTACTGTGAATAGCGCTGCTATAAACACGGGTGTGCAAGTTTCTGTTCGAGCCCCTGCTATCGGTTCTTTCGGGTTTATACCTAGAAGTGGAATGGGGGGATCACATGGTAACTCTACGCTTATTTTTTGAGGAACTTCTATGCTATTTTCCACAGCAGAGGCACCATTTTACGTCCCTTTCAGCAAGGCACCAAAGTTCCAATTTTCTGCATCTTCACCAACACTTGTTATTTCCCCTCCCCCCCCTTTTTTTTTTTTTTTTTTTATTTATTTTTGGGACAGAGAGAGACAGAGCATGAACGGGGGAGGGGCAAAGAGAGAGGGAGACACAGAATCGGAAGCAGGCTCCAGGCTCCGAGCCATCAGCCCAGAGCCTGACGCGGGGCTCGAACTCACGGACCGCGAGATCGTGACCTGGCTGAAGTCGGACGCTTAACCGACTGCGCCACCCAGGCGCCCCCCTCCCCCCCTTTTTTAACAGTCATTCTAATGGGTGTGAAGTGATAGGTTGGTTTTGATTTGCGTTTCCCTAATGACCAGTGACCTAGTCATGTTGAACATCTGCTCGTGCACTTGTTAAGCCATCGGTCTTTGGAAAAATGTCTGTTCTAGTCCTTTGCCCATCTCTGAATCGGGTTGTTTGTTTTTCTGCTGCAGAGTCGTAGGCATTCTTTATATATTTTGAACATTAGTCTCTTGCCTAAGATATGCTTTGCAAATATTATCTTCCACTCTGTACATTGTCTTTTCATCAAGTAGGTCATTTCTTTTTAGCTTTTACTTAAATTGCAATTAGTTAACATACAGTGTATTATTAGTTTCATGGGTACAACATAGTGATTCAACACTCCCATACATCACCCAGTGTTCATCACTACAGTGCACCCCTGAATTTTACCCATCCCCTCACCTCCCTCCCCCCTGGAAGCCATCAGTTTGTTCTCTATAGTTAAGAGCCTGTTTCTTGGTTTGCCTCTCTCTCTCTCTCTCTCTCTCTCTCTTATTCTCCCTTTGCTCATTTGTTTTGTTTCTTAAATTCCACATATGAGTGAAATCACATGGTATGTATCTTTCTCTGACTGACTTATTTCACTTAGTGTAACACTCACCAGTTCCATCCATATCGTTGCAAATGGCAAGATTTCATTCTTTTTGATGGCTGAGTAATATTCCATGGCGTATATATACCACGTCTTCTTTTTTTTTTTTTTTTTTTTTTTAAATTTTTTTTTTTTTTTTTCAACGTTTATTTATTTTTGGGACAGAGAGAGACAGAGCATGAATGGGGGAGGGACAGAGAGAGAGGGAGACACAGAATCGGAAACAGGCTCCAGGCTCTGAGCCATCAGCCCAGAGCCTGACGCGGGGCTCGAACTCACGGACCGTGAGATCGTGACCTGGCTGAAGTCGGACGCTTAACCGACTGCGCCACCCAGGCGCCCCTATATACCACGTCTTCTTGATCCATTCATTAGTCAACGGACATCATTAGGAGGTAATTTTTAATGAGGAAGTGACCATAATTCTGTGCCACTAAGGGTTCTCCTGAGCAGGTGACGCTGAATGAAAACCACCAGGAGGCTCACATCTGCTCCTTTTCTCTTCCACCTCGTTGTAACAGGTGTAAGGCCTCCCACACTCCTTTCTCTCGTGGAGACCGCTGGCCAGCCCCAGGGACAGCTGACTAGTTTTGTCCCACGGGTCTTGCCCCTCACCCCCCATAGCATTCTGTATCCCCACCGCTGCTGTCCCAACAGTGGGGGTTGAGTTATGATTTTTCTCAGATTCCTGAAGTCATACACCAGAAGGGTCTCAATGCCGTTTTGGAAAATTCCTTTTTTTTTTCCTTTTTGATGCTAAAAGTCATATAAACTATTCTAGAAAATTTGCAAAAATCAGAATATTTAAAAGAAAATTTTAAAGCCCCCATAAGCCACCCACTCAGAATTACCTACTAACATCTGTGTGTACTTCCTTCCAACTTTTGATTTTTGCACATGCGTTGGAGATCTCTCCTGTTTTCCTGTCGGGTTTTCCCCAAAGCATTAAAAACTCCTGAAGTACGTTCTGAACATTTCCCTCGGCAGGGGAAGCATCACCCACAGAACTCATACATAGTTTGAAATGTAACAATTTCCCAACAGGAGAACATCTCAACTGGCTTTATCCCCCAGACCCACATTTACTCTAAGCCAAAGTCCGGAAAAGCAACTCGTCAAGTAAATCATCAGGATGCTGGCGGTTGCTGCTGGGTCCCCTTGCACCCAGTAGGGCACGTCACAGGTGGCAGAGAGTTCCTCTCCATTCTCTTTGGTCCAACCACCTGCACAGAGGGGCGCGTGTCGTCAGTGGGTCTGAGCACCTGGCCGCTGCGCATGCCCGGCGGGGTGAGGGTCGGGGGGAGGCCCCAGGGCCAGTTTCTGAGCAGGGCAGTGGGGCGAGAAGCTAGCATCACGGGGCTGTGCAGCCCCCCCTCCCCCCCCCCCCCGCCCCGCCCAGGAGGAGAAAGGTCAGCTTTGCCACGTGCAGCTGCTCAGCGGCTCAAAATGCTCTGCAAATGCAATTCAGATCACCCCTCAAATCCACACCCGGGGTTTCAGGCAAGAAAAGAGCCCTTAAGAGCCATCATTAGCATTCCCTTCTCTACTTCGCCTGCTTGCATTTGCATTCCCGCTGAGGGTGCTGAGCCTTGCTCCTGGCTCGGAACTGGGAAGCCCCGCTCCCTGGTCCAGGGCTCCCCGCGATTGCTCTGGACACAGCCTGGAGGCTCGGCACCCCCCTTCTGCGCACTCCACACACCCTTCCTTATCGGCGCCCCTCTTCCTGCCCCTTGGGACTCCTACTCCAGTGTCTGCTATGCCCCAGCCCTCCCACACGTCCCCTGGCTCTTTGGTTTCTTTCACCCGTGTGCCTGCCCCCCGCGCCCTATCAAGCAGGAGGCCAGCCTTACCTCCCACTGCAGGAGGCAACATTCTCCTCTCCCCTCTCTGGCTCTCTGGCTGGGCCTAAGAATTAAGCGGACACTTGGGCTCCCGGGCGGTTCCGCTGGTGAAGCGCCCAGTCGATTTCAGCTCGGGTCACGATCCCAGGATCGTGGGGTCAAGGCCCGTGTCAGGGTCCAAGCTGGGCGTGAAGCCTGCTTAAGATTCTCTCTCTCTCTCCACCTCTCTCCTCTGCTCGCACTCTTGTGCCCTCTCGCGCTCGCTCTTAAAAAAGAATTAAGCCAACGTAGAATCACAGGAGAAAAGCACAACACGTGTACACGGGAGCTTCGCAAGAATACAGACAGGGAGAGTGACCGGAGCCGGAAGCTTCCATACCATTTAGACAAGGAAACCATCAGTGTGTAAAGAACTGGCAAGACAAGGGGGTTGGGTAATAAAAGGTAAAGGAGTGACCAGGAAGATGTGGGTTCGTTTAACGAAGTTTGTTTATACAGCCTTCCCAGCCCCCAATTCCCCGCCTCTGGTGAGGAGAGTGTCTCCCACCCGCTTGGCACAGGGAGGGCACCTTTCCCGTGGGAGATTCATCTCCTGCTTTCAGGAGGACGGGAGGGTCAGAGTATCCTTCTTTCGCTGGCTGTTTCATAAGTACCTTCAATTCAAAATAGTCAATATGCCAAAGTGGCATGTTTTGGGGGCGACCTGTTCTGAACCCCTTCACCATCTTCCCATGGATGCACCTTGCCCGCGTGCACTGTCTCACCTGCAGGGGCACCTTAAAGGCCACCTTCCCATCTCACCCCCCAGGAGGCTGGGCTATCTTTGTTTGACTACATTTTTATTTGTTTTAAAAAGGCTCTTGGGGCGCCTGGGTGGCTCAGTCAGTTAAGCGTCCGACTTCAGCTCAGGACATGATCTCGCAGGTCGTGAGTGCGAGCCCCGCGTCGGGCTCTGTGCTGACCGCTCAGAGCCTGGAGCCTGCTTCGGATTCTGCGTCTCCCTCTCTCTCTGCCCCTCCCCTGCTCACGTGCACACACACACACACTCTCTCTCTCTCAAAAATAAACATTAAAAAAAAAATTTTAAGCTCTTAAGTAGCATATGCATTTACATTTTGCCCAACACCAGACCCAAGCATTTGACTAACCACACGCTAGTTCATTATAGATGCTTAGATTCAAACATTCCATCCCGACTTCCTCTCTCCCTGCTCTTTCCCACACCAGCCCCTCCTCAAATCATGACACTTCTCTCCCCATGTCAGTAGTGCTGCCCTTAAAATGAGACCTAAGACTATATTTGATAATAGACACGACAGACATAACGGCCCAAACATTTTTTTTTCTTGTTTCTAGTCAGATGGCGGCTTTTTGCCACTAACTCCGGCCCCTCCACCTTCTGACTCCACCGTCCCCTGTAGAAAGGGCAGGGGCCTAGGAGAGGCTACATCCACTCTTTGAGGCTTTGACCCGGAAAGACCAGCTCCAGACCTGCCAGGACTCTGCACTGGCCACCTCTCAATACAAAGGAAACTGGGAAATGTGGTCCAGTCCTGAGCTAGAAAAAGAAGAAACAAACAAACAGAGAATGTGGAGGACCAACCAGCAGGCTCCCGGGAAGCTCCCAGAGCGTTTGTGTCTACTCACTCATTAGCCTTTCAGACAGGTTCCTCCAGGTCAGGATAGATGCCTGGATTTGAAGGTTATAGCCCAGCCAGAAAAGGCAGAAAAGCATCTTCAACTGGGGGCCCGGGGAGGAGGGTTGTAAGTTTCCTCTGTGACATTTGAAAGTATGAAATATCACTGAAGATTGTTAAGGGCCAATCGATATGACAAACCCTCTTCTTGGGGGGTGGAAGGACTGAAGGACTCAGGGACGCAAGGGCTCAGGGTGGCTCTGCACAGTCGGAGGGCTTACCTCCCCCCCGCCACCCCCTCCCCCCCACCCCGGATCAAGGCAAACCCCCACCTCAGGTTCAGTCAGGCCCTTGCATCCTGTAAACAAAGCCCCCCATCCCAGTGGGTTTGAGCCCTGAGTTTATCCCCCATGATGTCATATGGAGAGACTCCCAGTCAGGGCAAAATCAGCAGCGAGAGCTCAGGCGAGACCTTTCCGGGTCACAGATATCCCACCGGGTAGGGGTGCCGGCAGCGAGCAAAGAGAGGGCCTTGGCGTCCATCCAGATGCCCCACCCCCCTCCCTCCCATCCCGACCTCAGCTGCTTCGCTTTGACGCCTGTCCTGGTTTCTCTGTTCGAAGAAGAAAAAGAATAAGCAAAGTTTCTCTTTGACACATGAGGGCTATTGAGGGCAGTGATCTAAAAAGTCAAAGTTGTCAAACCAAACAGCAGCTTTTGCAGACCGGATGCTGTCTCTTCCTTGTGCTGCAATATGAAAACAGATCTATGGGATTGATTTTTAAGGAAACTAACCAACCGTGAACAAGGTTAATCCATAAGTGAAGTTGGTACCCCTCCCGTCCTATCCACAGCTATGTTCTTATTCAGATAAATGTTTTCGCAACAAACCGTGTTTCTCCTTTAACCCAGGAGAAAACGTAGTTACCGCAGAGAAAATGCACTGCGGACCCAAAGGCACAGAATGAAAGCCTGGGGAAAGAAAGTGCTGATGAAACTTTTAGAAAGCTTTAAAATCATTGGCTGAAAAAGTAATTTCATACAGTGGTTGATGTGTTTACTGGCAGCATCATTTCCAAATTTCCCCTTGCACTCAGATTCTAGAAGAGTTTTCCTAATGCACTGTTAACTAACGACTGTACCAAGGCATGAGTCATGACGGCCGTCGGAAAGGAAATAACCACGAGCCAAAACTGCAGATGTTACGTGTTGAGGCAGAAACCAAATAGAACGTGTAACACACAGAAAGACAGAGAACATTTCCCCACACCTTTTTTTAACCTGGGCATCAAATCAACCCTCAGAATATAATGCAGGCATCCTTACCAACCAAAACCAGAATTTTCATTCTTCAGCTCTGAAATTCGAGTAACAATTTAGAGAGTTCACTCAAAATTCTTGCCCCAAATGTAAGGAGAGTACCTGCTAGGAAAGTGCTGGCAGGCACGTAGCACATCCATCGTTCCGTTCAACTTTAGAACAACCCTATAAATCACATATCGTGATCACCATTTCGTCAATGTGGAAACTCAGGCTCGATGAAGCTGGATAGGGTGTTAGGTCTACCCAGGCTGCCATAACAGAAGACCAGAGTGCGGGGCGGGGCTGGAGGTTTAAGATCAAGGTGCTGGCAGGATTAGTGTCTGGCCACCTCGCGTGGGTTGGAAGACCTCTCTTCTTGGCTTGCAGATGGCCACCTTCTCATTGTGTCTTCACATGGCCTTTCCTCTGTGTGCACACCCCTGGTGTCTCTTCCTCTTCTTATAGGGACCGGTCTTATCAGGGTGCCTCCCTTATGACCTCATTTAATGTTAGTTATCTCTAAAGGCTCTATCTCCAAATACAGTCACAATGGGAGTTAGATCTTCAGTACAGATTGGGGTGGGGTGGGGGGCACAATTCAGCCCATAACAGCAAGCCCAAGAGCCTGCAACGGCTGCGGGGGCAGAATCAAGACTGTCTGAATTCAAACATTTCTTTATCCAGCGTGTGCTGGAGGCCACGTGGGAAGGCATCCCATGGAGGGGCTGGCTCTTAGAACTTGCTGGTAGGGAGACAGTTTCACAGCAGTAAGCTCTGTCCCTGTGGGAAGGGTGAGGGGGTACCTACACAAGCTAGATGGCAGGGCACAGGACTCCAGGTCAACCAAAGGCCCACCCAGAGATGCCAAATGAAAATGGCTTCATCTACTCTGGTAATAACTACACGAGTGCCGTGTACCATACACAGTGTGGTTTCCGTGACCCCAAAAGAACCAGAATTTCATTCAACTTTTCTTTTCTTTCCTCCAAACCACCAGCTAACGTCCTGGAGGGCGACTCCATGGACCAGGATGTTGAGAGCCCTGTGGCCATTCACCAGCCAAAGTTGCCTAAGCAGGCCAGGGACGACCTGCCAAGACACATCAGCCGAGACCGGACCAAAAGGAAAATCCAGAGGTACGTGCGGAAAGACGGAAAGTGCAACGTCCATCATGGCAACGTGAGGGAGACCTATCGCTACCTGACCGACATCTTCACCACCTTAGTGGATCTCAAGTGGAGATTCAACCTGTTGATTTTCGTCATGGTTTACACAGTGACTTGGCTTTTTTTTGGGATGATCTGGTGGCTAATCGCATACATCCGAGGAGATATGGACCACATAGAGGACCCCTCGTGGACTCCTTGTGTCACCAACCTCAACGGGTTCGTCTCTGCTTTTTTATTTTCGATAGAGACAGAAACCACCATCGGTTATGGCTACCGGGTCATCACAGACAAGTGCCCAGAGGGAATTATTCTCCTCTTAATTCAATCTGTGCTGGGGTCCATCGTCAATGCATTCATGGTGGGATGCATGTTTGTAAAAATATCACAACCCAAGAAGAGGGCAGAGACCCTGGTTTTTTCCACCCATGCGGTGATCTCCATGCGGGATGGAAAACTGTGCCTGATGTTCCGAGTAGGGGATCTTAGGAATTCCCACATCGTAGAGGCTTCCATCCGAGCCAAGTTGATCAAATCCAAACAGACCTCAGAGGGTGAGTTCATCCCCTTGAACCAAACAGATATCAATGTAGGGTATTACACCGGGGATGACCGTCTATTTCTGGTGTCGCCACTCATCATCAGCCACGAAATCAACCAACAGAGTCCTTTCTGGGAGATCTCCAAAGCCCAGCTGCCCAAAGAGGAGCTAGAAATTGTGGTCATCCTAGAAGGAATGGTGGAGGCTACAGGTAAGACGTGTTCCATGCTGGGGCATCTGTGGGATCAACGCTCTTTGTGAGTTGGCCCTGACTTATTTATGATGAAATATGAAAAACTGAACCTCCCTCACTATCGATATCACCCCTTCGTTTCATGACATAGTATATATACCTCTGTGTCCTCTAACCTCGCATAGCCACCAAGAAGTCTAACCATTTAGCTTTTTAAAAGCTTTTGGAGAATAAACTAATAAGTAATTTTCGAAAGCACTACGTACTATATTTTAAATTTCCAAGTGTTTCTGTAAGTTAAAATCTTATCTGTCTCTGAAGCGCTTTTAAATGGCTCTAAAACATTACCTGATTTAAATACTTGAGGTGATTTAATAGCAAGCCAAGAGGAAAAAGTTTAGCCTTCCAAAGGAAGGCTGACAAATTGCTTTAATAAAAGTGCAATTACACCCCTTCTTTGAGAGCCATTTGCAAGACCCGGGGCCCTGGCTCTTCTTTGATATCAAGTGAAAGCTGGGTGTCTTTCTGTATACTCTACCTGCTGAACCCCCAGCTGATATAATTACTGCAGTAAATAATCCTAACAGGAAAGGGGGAAAAAATTGAAGATCCGTTCATCACAATCCTATTGACCCTTCTGCTGTTAATGGCTGATCGTTGACGCGTTCTCGGGAAAACGATCTGTTCTCAAAATAGCGAAATGGTCTGTCTTTATTGAAGTCTTCACTCATATCTGAGTTTGGCACGTGTTATACATCCCAGCAGCAAAGCAGGTCCTGCCTACGTTTATCAGTAACATTCCACAAAATAGAGCCAGACATTCCGACTTAAGCTAAGAATAGTGCCCCACTATAAAGTATAAACCCGAATCCAAATGCATTATTTTCTTTCCTGTTCTTCGGAGTTATCGACAGTAGCCTTAAAATCCTCTTTAGATGTGCAAGCTGCATTTCTGTGCTTTGAAGTCTGCAGCCTGCGGTTCTGGGTTCGTTTCTATAATCTGAAAATGCACGGCCAACAGCCTGGCCCCAGATTCTTTTTCCACCCATAACCTGAGCTCAGTCATCCCTTGAAAGCCATCAGTCCCATGTTTCTGCTTCCCTGTACCCAACAGTAGGCAAGATCATTACCTCTAACTAACTTCTCTTGGAGCGGTGGCAACTCTCGCCGTTGGTTTTTTAAACGCAGCCAGCAATGAAAATGTGAGTAAAAGTCTTTGCGTGGGGCTCAACGGTAGGACTGTGCTCCTTTCCGTAGAACAAAAGGAACACGGACCACATTCGAAACTGGCTTTAAAGAATAACAAAATAATGCACGTGAAATACTAAGAACTGCACACGTGAACGGGTTACCTGCACCTTGAGCCTGACTCTCCCCGAGTACTCATGAGGCAAGGCTGTGTGGGGGGAGGAGGAAGAAGAGAGGGGAGGAGGGGGGGAGGAGAGAGGGGAGGAAACAATCCAAAACAGGAGCCCGGTCATTTTCTCGCCGACCAGAAACTTCTCCCACCTCGGCTCAGCACGGGGACTCTGGATCCCCCTAGTGGTGACCACTGCCATACAGCCGCTGGCAGCATAAACCGACCACTCGTGATGTAGCCTTTATATCAGATTCCTCATTACAAACCCTCCCGGTAGGACATGAGGGAGGGGAGTGGACAAGCCTTCTTATCGTTGCGTCTTTGAGCTCAAGGAGCAAAAGCCACTGAGATGTACCCTCTGGTTACTGGTGCTAATCAGAGCCGCAAACCGCAGGAGCTCAGCTTCAGGTTCCCTCAGACCAAAGCCCGATCTTGAGCAAAGTAAATGAATCCAGAATGAGCAAATTATCTTTGTAATGTCCCTGAGTTGGAATTCTCCCTGGGGCAGACTCTGTCTTTCTGATGGCAGCTTGTGATGAGTGAGAGATTCTAAAGGGAAGAACAACGTTTTCTTGGTAATTAACAGTGATACTCGCCTCTGAACAGTCAGCAGCCTTTCTTCCTGCTTTTCTTAGAGAAAACTTGGTAGTTGCCAGCATAACAAAAATCAAAACACTTATCGCTGCTCCTGGGGAAAGGCAACTGCTCTTAATTTAAAAACATAAAATAAAGTTTTCTAATTTCTGTTATATGGAAGGAAGAATGTTCTAGAGAGTTCTGGGTTTGTCTGGAAGCTGGATATGTCCTGATCTTTTCCTAACAGGATTCATACAGTTCAATACTTCCAGCACATCTGATCTCTGAAGCTTCAGCAGGATACTTTTTCTGTGTGAATGAAATGCACAAATGGAATTTGTGGGTATTAAACAGACCCTTGAGGGATGGGAAGAATGCTTCAAGGAGTCAAAGCCACAGGAAAAAAAAAAAAAATAGGCGTGAACCAAATGCACACCAAGGAAAACAAATTCACAAGGATCTAATTATTCATTACAGGGCTAGATGGGAAGTCAGGAGCCTTGAAAACGGCAAGCTGACCCAGCACGATTTCCGCTTTATTCATGCCTTCTTTCAAAAATGACTTAGTTGACCTTAAACCACTGTCGGTGATCCCAATTAGCAGGCATCTTCCAAGGATGAGCCCCACGCTGCAACATCACCACAGTGCTCTCCTCCTTTCACAACTCCTTTCGCGTTGTGGGTACACAGTGATTCCAATACGGTGTTTTCTGGAAATCTGAGCTATCCTGCAGTAAGCCGAGTATCCACTGGGTCCTTTAGTCTGCTGAGCGCCCGGGGCCAGAACACGCCAGTTGGTCTTCTGTTGATGCATTATATTCTCTACTGCAGCCAGCCTGCTTTGCCCCATCACTCAGAGTTAGGCTCGATTTTAGAAAACGAAAAGTAAGCTCCTTGAAGACAGGACGTGATCTTGCCCAACAATGATGCCCTGCAGGTCCTAGCCCGAGTCCCCCACTCGATAAGTCCCCTAGCCTCATAAAAGACAGACTCACACCCACAAAAGACAGACCCACATCCTCAGTGGGTGGCTCGCGACCGGTCCAGCCCAGGGTCAGAGGGATGTGCACCGTGACCTCTCGAGAACCTTTCAGTCATGTGATTCTATTTTTGAAAACGAATCAAACCCTGGAAAATTCTGACACCAGCCACCCAGACATCTGGGAACTGGCCGTGGCTCATCCTGCAAATATATTTTTAAAGGGGGCCCTTTATGTTCCTGACACATGGGCAATTTTGAGATAGTGATGTTTACAAAAGGGTTCACAGCTACGTAAACAAACTTGCTCAGCAGCTGTGGCAAATGTGCTTTAAAATAGTAAAGCGTTCACATAGACTGTTATTTATAGAGGGCAAATTGGCCTGGAGGCTAGATGACAGCTACACAGAGCTGGGCCTGTTGCCAGCCAGCTCCCCACTAGAGCCTCTCTGATTGATGAACTTCCATATTTACCCCCCAACGATTATGCAACTCTGACAAGCAGTCCTTTCCAACACCTCAGCAAATGTGCCTGGTTAGCTGGGATGAATCCCCATTAAGCTTTTTTTTGTTGTTGTTACAGAAATCATAAAACTTAGACAAGAGTAGACCAAAAAGGATAATTAACTCTCATATACCCATCATTGAATTTCTAGGATTGTCAATTCACAGCCAAACTTGTTCCATTCTAGACCATCACTCCCTAACCGCCCCCCCACCCCCTGGCCTCGGATCTTTTTCTCTACAACTCTTTCCTGTGTGTTTCTAAAAGGCAAGGGCTCGCACATACAACCGGAACACGTTGGTGGCACCTAACATACCTAAAATCGTTAGTGATCATTCCTTAAGATCCAATATTCGGGTGTTCCAACTTCTAATCGTCCCACAGATGTCTTTTTTTATTGTTTTCAAAGCTGCTCGTTTGAAGCGGGATCCAAATGAGGCTAGCACGCTGTGACCGCTTAGGATCTCGTGAAAGCCTCTTAATCCAGGAGCTCCACCTCCGTCTCTGGGGGGGGGGGGGGGGGGTTTCTTTCAAGTTTTTCTCAAAGAAGGGAACTTCTGAAAGATTTAAATAATGCACAAAAAACTGGGGAAAGTGTAGGATGGAAGGAAGCCGACTCAGTGGAGGTACACTGACACGGGACCGATGAGGACACAGGGCCGACAGCCCCGCAGCTGCCAGCTGTAGGAGGAGAGGGAGTGGGCATCCTAAACCCGAGAACGCAAACCGGAAGCAGGAAACCGGAAGTGGGGGGGGCGAATCGGAAGTAGTTGCCGTCTTTCGCCACAGGAAAACTCAGTGCGGTCTCTAGAATAATGTGTGGGCGGAAAGGGTTTTGTCGCGTAAATTACGTGACAGATCACAGGATTTTTGAGTTGGAAGGGATCTTCACCAACTCTTATTTCACAGAGGAAGTGGAAGCCTGACTAGTGCCTGGGTCCAGGTCAAATAGCCCCTGGCAGAGTAGGACCTTGAAACCCAGGATGGCCGACGTCACCCAGCCTCCACGTCCAGTGCTCTTTGCGTGGTGAACGCTGCTGGTTCATGAGGATTCAAGAGAGAAGTGCGCCCCAAAAAGAAGTGTCAAAGCAGGCTGCCCTCTCTTTTCCCCTCCCATTGGCTCCTCTTTTTCTTTAAGGTTACTCTGTTGGTCTCTGCTGTTACCGATTTCGCTTTAAAACTCTCGATGCGTTCCCATGAATTTTTAACAACCATGTATTCAGATGAAATGTGCTGCAAAGAGTTCTGAAATCTAAATTAAGTAAGCAATGTCTACACAAATACCCCTGGAAGGGTATGATGTTCTGTCAGAGCCGATTTCCAAATACCATTTTTCTTTGCTGTGATCAAAATGCCACTTCACTGTAATAGAGGAGAATATGAGATCACAGATTTTGAAAAGGTGGCATTTCGCAGATAAGATGGTTGAGTGTTAGCACTGCTGTACTCTTAGGCTATTTCTAGTAATGATATTTCATACCCATTACATTTTTCAAGTCTTATTTTCTCCTCTTGATAAGTTTCTGCTGATCCCTCCATTGGCAAGTCATTATCTCAGGATTTACCGTTTTTCTCTTACGAGTTACAACCCCAGCTACCTAACCTGGGAAAAGAATTAATTGAGGTGATCTGAAATGTTAAGAACGCGGGTGAAAACCTCGTGGTAAATCTATATAAGGAGGAATACAAAAAATTTCAAGGGCACATGAATTTATTTTTCCTAGGTAGAAATCTACCGTTCATCAACATCAAGAAATCCAACTACGCTTTCTTCCTTGAGCGTTAGGTTCAAGCGATTTATTCAGGGCTTCCTTCCAAAATGTCTACCTCGACATGATATATCCCAGGAGTGTCATTGGCCGGCTAAAAACCGATGATAACTGCTTCCCCCAAATACGGTAAACTTTTTGTGATCTTCAGCAGTTTGGGAACACTGTGTTCTGATTCATCACATGTCCTAACAATCTTGAGACTGGATACTGTAGACCGCACACAGGGTTTTAAGCTTTTCCACAACTCCTCTAAAAGGAAGAATATCGTAACTCTGTTAAACAGTGTCACTTTGTTAAATACACTGGGGAAAGCCATGTAAGTTGTTCACGCACGCACACACGCACACTGAGCCAAACACCCGGAGGTGCTTCTTCTCCAGTTAAGCACGCCCTTGCTTTTCTGTCCTACACCAGTCCACCTGCAAATTCTGTTTGTTATACGAATCATTTAGTATGCCTCTTTTCTGAGAGCAATCTCTCTCAGCTACAGCCAAGCTTGTGTCTCTTCAGTCATTTATAGGGTCAGACCATCCTGGGCTCAAGCCACAGTTACGCCATTCACTGGCTTCCTTAGTCTCTCTATGCCTCGAGATTTCTTCCACACTAACGTTGAAGCAGTAACGGTACCTACCTCACAGGTGATCTTTCGACTTCTGGTTTTGTGAGAGCAGATCATTTCTTTCCCCATAGACTGCACAGGTGAAAGGCCATATAGAGCAAAACTTTGCGAGGGTGGGAAGCCTGGCAGTCCAAAGGGCCACTCCCGGAGAGTGGCTCCATCGGTTTTAGGGGCCTTGCCACTGATGCCTCGACAGAATAACGAATGACCCTCTGAAGGCCCTCTGCATAGTCAAAACGGCGAATGGTAACTTCGGATAGCCAGTTCAAGAAATGCATACTCACAACTGAGAGTAAATGCCAGCCTGGCCTCTGCCCCAGTTACTTACCGTGAATTACAAATCGATGGGCTGTGAATTAATGTGAATCACTGGACTCTGAAAAGACTTTGCATTCCTATTGATAGTAACATTTCATCATTATAATTTCTGCCCAAAGTGAACATGAATATAGATTATGCTCAGGTCTTCTAAGGCAACGGCTCCGTGAGGACAAGACCAATAGTCTGCATCTGAAAACAGTATTTCTGTGTTCCCAGTTCTCCTCCTAGGTTTCCCATAACAACTCTAAGGTATCAGTTGACATCCCAACTTGAAGAATGTAGTTTTGTGCTGGTAACTCAACTAAATTATATTTCCTTGCATAATAAGTCCTTAGAGATACTTCTGCCTTAAACTATAGATACGCTTCAACAAAGCAGACAGTCAGTTGACCCCTAAATGACACGGGGGTTAGGGACACTGACCACCCCCCATGCAGTTGAAAACCCATGGATAACTTCAACTCCCCAAAACTGAGCTACTGATGGCCTCCTGTTGACCAGAAGCCTGACCAATAACAGTCGACTAACACGTATTTTGTATGTTATATGTGATATATACTATATTCTTATAATAAACTAGAAGAAAGGAAATGTGAAGAAAATCACAAGGAAGAGAAAATATATTTACAGTACCATATTGTCAAACAATCCACGTATGAGAGGACCCGCATAGTTCGGACCTGTGTTTTCAAGGGCCAAATGTAAATAGTAATTTCTGTATAATCAACTTGTTGTTCTCTATTTATTGAGAAAGAATGATAGAGATACTGTAGCAGTCTGCCCCCTGTAAGTTATGCTTTAGTAGCAAACAACCCTAAGGGCTTAAAACACATGGGTTTACTTCTCATTCACGTTACACATAAGTTACAGCTCGGTCCACCTCCGGTTTACTCCAGGATGCCGACCGAAGGAGCAAGCCCCAGGGAGGACGTGCGGTTCTCATGGCAGGGAGAGAAAAAAAATGGCAGGACACCTCACTTCTACTCATCATGTATTAGTCATACCTAGCAAGTCACATGGCAGCGATTGATATCCATGGAATGGGGAAATAGAATTGCTTCACAGGACATGGAACAAGCAAACGAGAACAGAATAATACAATCCACCACAGATAACCAAGTGGTTTTGAAAACCCCTGGTCTGAGTTAAAGTCATTAGTGCTGTTCACCAAATATGTCCGGCTTTCATCCTGCCAGACACATGTTAGGATCACATCTCCCCGTTCCTGTTGGGCATGGCCCTGTGGTACACATTCCTCCAGAAGTCTATGCATAAGCCATGCGTATCGCTCTGGTGGAAAATGCTTCCTTCCGCTCGTACGGTCCCCAGAGCACACGTCACAGCAGAGCCTCCATCATCCCCGGACTGGAGACTGGCTTTGAAGGGAAGACCCTGCCAAGTCGCTCAGATCATACAGCACGACTGAGAAAGAGCCTCACGTTGTTGGTTACCATTGGGTTAAGCCACTGAAATGTGAGTTGTTTACTAGGACGGAGAAATCTAGCCTATCTTGTCTGATACAAAATGTCACACAGGGGCGCCTGGGTGGCTCAGTCTGTTGGGCGTCCGACTTCGGCTCAGGTCATGATCTCGAGGTCCGTGAGTTCGAGCCCCGCGTCGGGCTCTGTGCTGACAGCTCAGAGCCTGGAGCCCGTTTCAGATTCTGTGTCTCCCTCTCTCTCTGACCTTCCCCCATTCATGCTCTGTCTCTCTCTGTCTCAAAAATGAATAAACGTTAAAAAAAAATTAAAAAAACAAAAACCAAAAAACAAAATGTCACACTAACATTTTGACAAATTGGCTGTTGCATTGCTACTGGCTAGTCTAGACTGGCCCTGAAGTGAATCGGTAGCTAGCTACTCTGCAGAACCCCCCTCCCTCCTTTAAGTCCCATCTTCGCAGGGTAAGCCTTTCAGTTCAGACAGGCTGACTTCAAACTCTGCCTCCATGCCTGACTGCCGGCGAAATTGGGCACATGTCCTTCCTTAACTTCACCAAACCTCTTTTTCCATTCTGGAACATGAGAATGTTCCTTAAACCTGCAACATGGCTCCACGAGCTAATACGTGTAAGTCATTCATCATGGGACCTGATGCACAGTAAGTGCTCAATAAATTTACAGAGTGCATCTATAATTCTGTGACTCACACTATTTTCACCCGTCATTTCTGGAGTGCCTATCAGATGCCGGTTACTTCAGTAGGTGCTGTGCACATAGATTATTTTCAACCCTCAAGACAATTTTGAAAGGTAGGTGTCATCCTTGTTTGACAAATGAGGGGTTGACTCTCAAGTGGGGGGCTAGAGAGCAACTTTCCCAAGATTACCCATCTGGTATGGTGAGAAAGCCAGGATCCAGTCTCAGAAACGCCCACCTCCCCAGTCTGTCTGGCCCACGCCTCTCTGGAGGAGACTTGGTGCACACAGCCACATTTTAAAGGAGCAGTTAGTGATTCAGTGTCACTAGCACACTGACAATTATGGCTCCATGATATATTCTCCTTTGATTACTTACTGGCTTTCGTTTGCCCATCAGGCTCCCCTTCCCCGACTGTAACCGACGGGAGCAATCTGATCTTCCATAACATTTAGCACTGAGTCTCTTGAAAGGACACTTATTGGCTCATACTCCAGGTTCTGCCCAGCTCAGTGTTATCAGGTGACCATGCCAGCTGATGCTCTGGGCCAACCCCCTCCAAAGCAGCCTGCTGCCATGCCAAGTATAACCCAAAGTGCAGTCAAGCAGCCGGCTCACAAACCCTGAGGGGAGGAAAAAATAAAATTTAATATTGAAAGGGAAGGATCAACTTTGACTCTGAGCGCCCTGCCCGAAAGCATGATGATAAAGAGATTTAGGCTTTGACCAGCCTCATTAAACCTTGTTGGGGTTTCCATTTCATTGTGAAATGTCCAACAAGACTCTTTCTTGGGTTTGATGATGGTGATGACGGTTTTTCTCTGGGCACTGAGGTCATCCTTAGAAGGTTTCAATTAAACGTTTGCTGAGTAAATGCATTTGCTTTTACATTTTCGCAAGCATATTTTACATAGGGTGACTATTAATAGGACTCTGGGAAAGCCGGTGGATGAGAAGGAGTTAATGGGTGATGACATCGGAAGAGCACCCATGGTACAAGCACTGAGGGGACAAGGCTAAAGCTTGAGTCTAAAATGGGTTAATGCCCTGTTCACACTGGCCCCAGATTAAGTGTGCTTAATTACAAGTCAGAGAGCTTACAGTAGCAGTAAAGTATGAGTCCTTTACTTCCTTGAGATCCTTGGTTTTCTATTATCGTCTGTCTCACAAAACCAAGTTGGAAAAGTTGTCAAGCTTCAGAGGAACAAAAATGATGCCGGTCCGTGACTCTGGAGGAAGCTCTTAAGAATCCCCAAGGTCCAAAAATGGGCAAGAAAGATTTCCAAACACCTATGAGTCTTTCCAGCATAATTCCTTCGTGTTCACCCAGAGGCACCTCAGCATGTTCAGCCTGGCCTGAAGACCCTGTCGTCAGCCCCCACAGCCAGGGAAAGAAAGAGGTCACATTCATTAAGCCAACAGCAGGTGACTATATTTGGGAGGTAGGCAACCTGACTGGCCATGGACAGACCAGGCCAAGAGCAAGGAAGGGCAGGGATCCTTCCAGTACAACTTTGCGGCCTTCACTGCTGTGGGGATCTGGCACAGAGTCACCCCCTACGTTTGGTGGATGACTTGACAAAAGCCTCCCCCGTAGCTGGAAGTACCCTTCTTGACTTTGAAGAAGCTAGCTGAGGACGCCACGAGTTTCCACATCAACAAGGCAAGGTGTCCTCTATCACCATATTGAGGGGTAGAACGTCACCGTGGCATTTCTTCCCTTGAGTTCAACCCGATACCCGCTCAACCCGGTGGAAAGGGGGCATCTTGTGAGCAACGAGCATCCGTAATCTGGGAAGGCAGCGGTCCAGCGGACAGGAGACAGAAAAGACATTAGATCAAAATGTGCCGTTGCTTTCACGGCATCCCACATTTTCTGCCCTAGGGTCTGTCCTTAGGATGAAACCAAATCTGTTGATGAATCCAAGGACTGTGCATTTAAGTTCAAATGCTTAGTCTGTTCATGTCCTCATCCACCAAAATCATGATTTCTACTTCCTTCTCTCTCTGCAATCTCACACGACTTCTTCTTAGACAACAACCTGGCTTCACACTAGGTTGAGAAAAGAGATGTAATCACAATGGACCAATGGTCCTCACTCGGCCACGTCTCCCACCCTACCTGGGCCTTTAACCCTGTTTCTTCTTGCCTCCGAGCCCATTCTATCTGGAATCCTGTTGTCTATTTTCCCTCTGAGCCATTTCAGCCAGGCCCTTGGCTTTGATTACCATCTTTTTTTTGCTTTGCATGTGACATCAAATTTCTGTCTCTGGCCCCAACCTCTCCCTGACGTTCTGCACTCAGAGATCTAGCTGCCTCTTGGCATCCCTGTTGAGATGCCTAACAAGCCTGTACAACTAATGCGGCCAAAGCGGAAACTAAAGATTCTAGAATCCTCTATTATTTCTTCCCCTCTCCATCTTCCCCATGTCCATAAATGTCATCATCAATCATGCAGTGACTTACATCAAAAACTGTAGCAGCATCCTTGATTCATCTCATCCCCTTACCATCCGGAAGTCCTTCCAAAATACGTCTGTGGCCATGGCTACCGCCCCAGATCAGGTCGTCATATTGTGGAGGGAACAGCGTTCAAGTGAGTCTCCCTGCTTCACTTGGACCATCCTACAAAAGTCCATCTTGCCCATAGCGTCCAGAGTGCTTTTAATAAAAGTAAACCAGAGCAAGACATTCCCATGCTTAAAGCGCTCCGACAGATTCCCACAGCGCTTGGAAAATCCAGATTCCTTGCCATGGTCCACAAGGTCCATCTGGCCCGGCTCCAGCCTGCTTGTCTGCTTTTACCTCTAACCACTTTTCCATCTGACTCACCACGCTGCAGCCGTTTGAGCTCTCCATTCTGAGCACAGAGAATCTTCCTCAGGGAGGTCTCTTCCAACCACCCAAGAGAAACCAGCTCCAGTCACTGTGCCTCCATCATGCTATGTGGGACGTGTCACCAGCTGACATTATCTTGTTATGTGTTTATTAACAATCAGAATGGAAGCTCCATGATGGCAGTGCTTTGTCCTGTCTTTGCTAGGCTCCCAGTACCAGGAACAGTGCCTGGACCATAGCAGGCACTGGCTAAATATGTAAGTGTCAGGCTAAACGAATGAAGGAACGAGTAAGATTCCTACATGATCACAAAGTGGTCTCTTAAGCACTAGAGAAAGTCTAGAGTCATTTAAAATTGCCAAAAAAAAAAAAATCCATCTGGCTTGCCTAAAGCCTCTGCCTCCTGACATTGGGAATCACTCCAGGGACAAGCTCCTCAGTCTTCCTCAAGACTCCCTTCCACTCCCTGCCACTGAAAATTTTCAGTGGGTCCCCAGGGCTCTGTCCTGAGCTCTGATCACTTCCTTCTGCACATCCTCCCAGAGCAACCATTCCCTGCCTCTTGGAGTCAACTCCTATCTGCTCCCTCATCTGTAGTCCACACTTGGAGGCATCAAACCGCCAATCTGCCAGTCGCCCGGGTCAGAAAGCTGGCTGTCGTCTTACATTGTGCCTTCCCTTGGGCACTTCAGCTTTCTCACGCCCCACCATTTCCCCAAGTCCTGGACTGCTGCTAGCCCAGAGGGCACCTTTGTGCGAAAGAGGAAAAGGCATCCCTCCTCAAGACACTCTACTGCCATCTGCTGGGAAATTTGTGTAACAAATAAACAAGCTGATACTCCGATGTAATGAGCTGTCCAAGGTACATGCCGCACAACCATATGCGGCAGCCCCGGCTAAGCTGGCCCCTTCCATCTCTTACCCGTCTGTAGCATCCAGAGGAGCTCTCCTTTCCAGCATCTAGGCCACCTCACTGGTTCACAGCCCCACTCCCTCGCCCCGGACTATTAACCCGCCTGCACAGGAGTCTTGTTTTGGCAATCCCCCTCCTTACAATTGTCAGAAGAAACTTTGTAACCTACAAATAGCATCTACTCAGTCCCCAGTTCATTCTCAGCAGCTTCCCCGCAGTTGGAGAATAAAGCCCAATCTCCTTTGTATGTCTCAGTCGTGCACCTGCCCAGGTGCTCTGTCACGTCCTCCGCTACACGCATCTGTGGCTGAAATTCCTGACCATGCCACACGTTATTTCGCCGCTGGCCTGCACATATGCTGTGACATTCTCTCCATCTAGAATATGCTTCTCCATTTTTACCTTTCTGATAACTCCTACTCATCTACCAAATTTCCCTGCAAATGCTGCTCCCCGACATACATGAAACCTTAATGACTGCTTGGTTCTCCCTGTCTGCCTCCTCGACGCTTCCACATATTTCCATCACATCTACTGCACTGTGGGTGATTGACCACACGGCTGGGTGCCCCCGGCAGACTTTACATTTTTAGGGATAAATATTGTGCCTCCCCCCACCCCACCCCCCCACCCCCCGTTCTCAACAACTAGCACAATTTGGCACATGGCAGGTCCTCAGTAAAAGGGATGAATACCTAAATGATTTTTTATTCTTTTATTTTAATTTTTTTAACAGTTATTTATTTTTGAAAGACAGAGAGAGAGAGAAAGCACAAGCAGGGGAGGGGGAGGACAAGCTGAGGTCCTGATCTCATGGTTCGTGAGTTCGAGCCCCACGTCGGGCTCCATGCCAACAGTGCAGAGCCTGGATGGGACCCCACTTTGAGTTCCCCACCCAACATTCAGCAGGCATCTTATAAACTCCGTCTGATACATAAACGCGGATAGTTTAAGGCAGAGACCCAAAAGGTAAACTTGTCCCAGAATTTGGTCTCATATTGCACAAGGGGCTCCGCCAAGTAGAAATACCCTTGATCCCCTTCTGAAAGCAGGTCTAGTCCAATGGAGACTCTCGGGCTCCCAGAGCAACCGTCCCCCCTGGCTTTCATGTCACCTCGTTCCACACACAGAGCGTTCCCTCTGAGATCACCTGGTTCCGCTCACGAGCCTCCTCCCCTCTGCCAGGGGAACGGACAAGTGTCTCAGAAGAGCAAAGCGTGGGAAAGGCTGGACCCTTTGCCCAAGTTTCCAGTCCATAAGGAAGGATCTCCCTACGCAACCCTCGCTCGCCACGGTTACGAAGGGTGAGGGGCGATGCTAAATCAGGACGCACCACCACACCCCTGACACCTCCTAAGAGGCCTTTCTGAAGGCAAAAACTCAACAGGCAGGGCATCTTAGGCTGAGGTGTATTCAGTCAGCAGGCAAGGATTTTCCAGAAACTTCCATGTGCGTGGCATGGCACAAAGGTAGAAGAACACAGTCCTGTCCTTAGGGAACTCACATTTTAGAGCAGGGGGTTGGCAAGATGTTTTCTGTTAAAAGGCCAGGTAGTAAATATTTTACCCTTTGTGACACCTCTGTCACAATGACTCAACTCTGCTGCCATTGCATGAAAGCAGCCACAGGCAACAAGGCTAAACGTGAGCGTGGCTGTGTCCCAATCAAACTTTATTTATGGACACATAATTTTCAGGTGTCATAAAATATTCCTCTTCAGGGGTTTTTTTCCAGCCATTTGAAAACGTCAAAGCCATGTTTAGCTCTCCCCGGCTCTAGCCATCGAGACAGACACAAACAAATCACAATACGATACAAAGTGGAATCATGGAAGGTAAAGGGAACATTTGAAGTGGGGGTGGGGGGGTGCGGGGACAGTATCCATGGGCTCTGCTCGGGTGATCCCAGTTGGAACTGCCCTGCAGGCCTGCTCCACGTCGTCCCCGTCGACCAGAGCGGCAGGCAGGACCCCTCCCTGGGAAAGGAGACGCGGCCACAACCCATGGAAAGATGAAATCAGTCACATCTGCCCCCCCCAGAATGAGAACACAAGAGGGGGCAGAGGTTTCCTGACCTTAGAGAGAGAGCTAAACCTGAACTTCTGTTCAAAAGCAGAGACGCGTCACTAAACGGTACTATTAATAACATCATGCTTTAAAGAAAAAAGGACGTGAACGGTTTTGTTTCATGAGGGTGTGTGCCGACTCCCCGTTTCCCTTTTTGCTCGTTCTGTTTTGCTCTGGGTGGAAAGTCCTCCCGCCACTTCAAGTTTTCTGACTCTTCTCAGGGCAACATGCATTTTTTTTGTTAATGTGTGTTGTTTTTGAGAGAGAGAAGGTGCAAGCAGGGGAGGCCAGAGCGAGAGGGGGGCAGAGATGGCAAAGGAAGCTCCACGCCGCCAGACTTACAAACTGTGAGATCGTGACCTGAGCCGAAGTCAGACGCTTAACCGAGTGAGCCACCCAGGCGCCCCGTGGGCAAAATGTATTTTTAATACCATCAGTCCATCTGGAGGATGAAGGTTCTAAAGTCCGTTCCACCCTGAAGGAGACTCTTTTGGTCCAAACTCCACTCTGCCCCTAGCCCGCCCCCCGTTTTCTTTAAGAGATCGAGAGGGGGGCGCCTGGGTGGCTCAGTCAGTTAAGCGGCCGACTTTGGCTCAAGTCACAATCTCGCGGTCCGTGAGTTCGAGCCCCGCGTCGGGCTCTGTGCTGACAGCTCAGAGTCTGAAACCTGCTTCCGATTCTGTGTCTCCCTCTCTCTCTGACCCTCCCCCGTTCATGCTCTGTCTCTTTCTGTCTCAAAAATAAACATTAAAAAAAAATTTTAAGAGATCGAGAGGAACATACATTAATTAGCCATCAACAAAGACCCTCAACCTTTGCTATAAATTACACATCCACACAAGACAGCCCTACACGCTATCAGGCAACCCTGAGACACAGTCTGGACAGAAAGGTGTCCTTCTCAATCTAGTCCAAAATGCCTCCGATCGTACAAAAGAGCTTGCTGACAAGACAGCCCACAAGTGAGATCACTCAACCTTTCCAGTGTCACTGACCAACCAAACATGGCAGGGGTGAAGACCTCACACAGCCTCGCTGGCATGCTGGGGCTGTATTTCTCTCTAACTGCAGGATTTTTGACCAAAATAATTGTACTCCTCTCTTGAATCACGGTAGCGTTTAGGAACTTTCCTTGATGAAAAATTGTTTCGCCGGGCCGCCGGGATGGCTCCGTCAGTTAAGCATCCAACTCTTGATCTCAGCTCGGGTCATGATCTCATGGTCTTGGGATTGAGCCCCGTGTCGAGCTCTGTGCTGACAGTGCGGAGCCTGCCTGGGATTCTCTCTCTCCCTCTCTCTGCCCCTCGCCCACTCACTCCCTCTCTCTCAAAAATAAATACACTTAAAAAAAATTGTTTTCCCTAGAATGGATGTTCATTGGAAAATACACAGCGGGAAGCCTCGGGTTCTCTCCTGGCTCATATTTATTCTCTGTCTTTCCACACTGCCTTCTGTGGCTCCCTTTCCCCACCAGTCTGAATTCTCCAGACCCTGTAAGGTCCAACAGGTGCCACCTCCTCCAAGAAGCCCTCCCATGATACAGCTGGCCCTGCATTCTCTCCTCTACTCAGGTCCTGCACTATTTCCTATTTTTCTGAGTGCTGTTGCCTTCTCCCCAGTAGACTGTGAGCTACCCTAATCTTCTGGTCTTCTCTCTCCTTTATCCCTTGGCCCCATGCTGAGCATGTGAAGACCACAGTGCCTGTTTGCAACCACTCAGGGACCTGTCAGGGTACCTCTTGGCCTGCCCCTGTGGGTCCGAACCGTGCCAAAGGTTCTGCGACAACTGTTGGGACAAGAATTGGTTGTGAGTTCATTTACAGACATTGAACATAGCTGACCCATTCCTCAGATTGATCCTGTTAGCCATGATCTATCACAAGTCAGGGTAGCAGAAACAGTCTTCCACATTTCACTGCATTTGCTTAATAATCTTCTCTAGATCTGGATGCAGATACCAACATAGATGTGTGTGTGTGTGTGTGTGTGTGTGTGTGTATTGAAGATTCTTTTCAATCATTTGAAAGTCAGCTATACACATGACTCCACTTGACCCCTAGATTCTTCAGGGTGTGTTTTGTAAATGTGAAGACAGTGTTAGAAAACCACAGGGTAGGGGGCGCCTGAGTGGCTCCGTTAGATGGGTGTCCGACTTCGGCTCAGGTCATGATCTTAGGGCTTGTGAGTTCGAGCCCCACATCGGGCTCTGTGCTACCAGCTCAGAGCCTGAAACCTGCTTCAGAGTCTGTGTCACCCCTGCCCCTGCTCGCACGCTGTCTCTCTCTCTCTTGAAAACGAAATAAACATTTTTAAAAAAAGAAGAAAAGAAAACCACAGTGTAATCATCAAAATCAGAAACTTGATATTGATACAATGCTATTATCTAGCAGACCTGATTCAGAATTTGCCAAGCTTCCAAATAATTTCTCTTGTTAAAATCCCAGATCATACCGTGTTGCCAAGTCTTTTCATCTCCTGCAATCTAGCGGAGCTCCTCTGTCTGTGTTTAACCTTCATGACATTAACTTTTTTGAAGAGGGCAAGCCAGTTACTTTGTAAAATGTCCCTTGACTGAGATTTTTTTTTCATGTTTCCTCATGATTGTATTCAGTTTATGCAGTTTTGACTAGAATAAACAGCCGTGGTGCTGTGTCCTTCTCGGTACATCATATCAGGAGGCACATGATGTCGGTTTTTGCTACTTGGGTGATGTTAACTTCAATCACAGGTTAAGGGGGTGCCTACCAGTTTTTTCCACTGTAAAGTTACTACTTTTCACTTTGTAAAAACTATCTTATGGATAGGTACTTTGAGACCTTGGAAATATTCTATTCCTCCTCAAACTTTCATTTTAGCACCCATTGATGATTCTTATTTATGTCAACTAGGTACTACTAGGCTAGTTACCAAATGGTGATTTTTCTAGCTCCATGATTCTACATTTATGTGTTGGCTTTCAACTATAAAGAATAGCTTTTCTCCCTCCATTACTCATCTATCTATCTATCAGTATGGACCCACTGAGTCTTATTCTATTTAATGGATTACAATCTGCTATCATTATTTATTCACGATGCTCTAATTATCCCAGATTTGGCCAGTGGCATCCCCTCCAGGCAGGCTTCTTGTCTTTTGAAATTTTCTACACCATTTTTTGTGTTCTTCCTTCCTTTATGGCACAAAAAGATGTTCTAAGCTTCCCCTGTACTTTTCCAGTGCCCGCTGGAATAGAATCGGACATTTCTCCAAAGATTCTTCATTCCCTTTAGGAAAGCACAGTCTTTAGAAGCCAAGACCTGGGCACCAGGAGTGCAGAGCAAGATGTCCATATTGGGCTCCTTTGGTTACAAAAGAGAAGGTCGGCTCTTCCCCAGCTCCATTGACTGCTAAGCATTTGTATCTGAACTAAACCAGTAACTCAAAAACACTGCACTCCAGGAACTTGTCAGGAAGAAAGCCCAAGCTCTCATCACCTCCAGTATTTATCGGAAAGCTGATCTGGAGTGAAACAAATGGGGAGGACTGCGGGCAGCCACACAGCACTGCGTTCTTCCAGAAAGTCTAAACCCCAGCTTTCTTACATACCAGAGAGGCAGAAGATGACCCTGTACTTAGCACCCTGCATGACGGAAGAGCACCCCCTTCATCTGACCCTGGGTCTGCTAGAAGGGGGTGCTAACTATAATTCAGGGCCCCCCACCTTGTTGCAAACTCTTAGGGGAAATCTCCTCATGTCCAGGCACTAAGGGGAGTTGGACTTTTGCTTGGCAATTGCTTTCCCCGTCCGGGATGGATGCTGTAAATCCTGTAACGAGCGAGGTCTCCCTTGTGGTTGCAATAATGCCTCGAACCAAAGGTGCCGTGCATACAGCGAGGTTGTACCTGGTGACATGTAGGTTTCATAACGCATGGATCCTGGTGCTTCTCACAGCCCCAACCTGGGGGGGCGGGGGGAGGTTCTCTCCGCGGCATCCCCCCCAGCGTGATGGGAGCTATTTATATACTCTGTGTACTAGTTGTCTAGGCCCGCCATGAAACATACCGCAAGCTGCATGGTTTAAACAACAGACATGTATTTTCTCAGAGTTCTGGAAACTGGAAGCCCCAGATTGAGGCGGCGGCAGATTCGGTGTCTAGTGGGAGGTCTCTTCCTGATTCTTCAGACAGCCACCTTCTCCCCGTGTCCTCACTTGGCCCCTTCTTCTTTGCGCTCAGAAAGGGAGCTCTCTCCCTCTTCTGAAAAGGACACCAGTCTTGTGGGAATCAGGCCCCACCATTATGCCCTCATTTAACCCTTATCCCTCCAAATAGGCTGGATCTGCAAGTACAGCCACACTGGGGCTCAGGACTCCCACGTCTGAATTTGGAGGTGGGACACAAGCCCCTAACGCTAGGTCACCTGTTTCTAGCCTTTGTGGACCAGGTCAGAGTAATGATGAGTGAACACTGCTTTCCTCCCAGCCAGGAGTCTGCTGGCTTCACAGAATTTCCCCTCTCTTGATTGGCGTGTCGAACGCCTAACTTCCCATTCCGCAGCCTGAAACGGAGCAAGGGCCACGCCTATGACCCGATTAATTGTACTTTATCTTAAAATTACGTGAAGTCAAATGTGCTGAACTTGGCTCATTGTTCCATAATCGAGCGGGACGGAAAAATTCTCAGGTGTTCCATCATCCCTCCCTCAAAGTTCCCACACCCCTTTTCTCTTTACTGTAACCTCTGAACCTGTCGTGGCTACGAGAGCCATCCAGGATGGGAAGGTCAAGAGCGCTGCATCGCTGTCCTGGCGCAAACCACCGACACAAACATGCCTCAGGGCTTCACAGAAAGTGCCTTCAGGAGAAAGCCTGATGGCATATGGCTACACATCACACATGGCCCCCAGCTTGGACTTTTCTCCCTCCAGAAACTTCTCTACACTCACCTTCCATGGCCCTCAGGCAGGAAGCATGGTGTCTCTACCCAGTGCCAACCACAGCGCCTAGAGTTGTTTGTCTATAGGCCTGGGAAGCTGTGTTCCAGCTCATCCAGTGGTGTTTCTGCATTTGTTCCAAGATCACATAGCAATTCATTTTGCACTATCAACCCTGCTATGTCACTCACTCTCCCCCAATCTTTCCTGCCCACCGCTGGCCGAGGGGCTCCGTGCTCTCAGGGCACCTGCCTTCTAGAAAGGCCCAAGGACCCCATACAAAACTCCCACCCACCCATACGGTTGCCCTTCCCGTCTTCTGTCTTGGCTCAGAGCCATCCAGTCCACCTTGCCTGGCCTCTCGCTCACCAGATTTGGCCATTTGGACCACAGCTGCCATTTCTAAGACACGACCCAGAATTCTCTCTTGTAGACTCACCCATCATAACCCAGACCTACATGCTCCTTCACTCTTCAACTCCAACAGACCGTGGGGCCACCGTCTTTCCAAAGAGGAAGTTCTGACACCAGCCCCCAATAGGTTACGTTAATCTAGAGATGACAGCATTTCCGCGTACCCTTGTTTATGCGTCATTGAACTAGTCAGCTCTATCTTCAAGAAGCAAGAAAATACCTACAACTTAGCACTCAGTCCCATCTATTTCAGAAGGAAAAATTATGACATTTAAATAATTGATATGATAGATTTCCAAATTGCATTACTGTTATTAATTGCCTGCTGTCAAAATAGAAATTATCACAGGAATGTCTCCCTCTACCCATTAAGCCTTTTAATAAAAGCTGGAAAACAGGATGGAACACAAACAGCGTAACTAGTCGTTACTGAGACCTTGTTTACAAGGTTGCTTACAGAATTCATTTCTCTGGGCTTATTCACAACACAAATAAAGGCTTGTATAAAAAGCTATCCCTTTTTGGTATCTATCATTAGGAGCAAAATTTATCTAATCCAGCTCTTCTATTCTAGCTTTAACTAAATAACCATTTACCTGAGGAAAGTGACTTTAGACCTGGGACTAACTAGTTGGTTCCTTGGCAGGTCACTGGGTGACTGTGGGGCTCGATGGGAGATCTGTGTCGTAGAGAACGTCTGCTTGTCAACATCCGTGACTCTTTGAAAGTGAACTGGAAGCATTCTCCCATTTCCTGATTCACTCCAAAGCCGGGGTCTAAACTCTGTATTGCAGGGAGAAGGAAGGGTTCAACCATGAGGCCCCAAAGTCCTGCCAGAAGCAGGAGAAGGTAGCACGTCCAGTTGACACATGGCTCACGTTGGCCCCCACATTCCCGTTATCTTACAGGCTTTTCCACCAAAATGAGACTCGTGGAGAGGGAAGTTAGCGTTCCAGCCAGTAAGTGTAGGAACGGGCTGGTACAGCTGAAGAGATCGTGTCTACTTTAAACTAACAAGCTTTAAACACAATTCAAACTCCGTATGTAGCACCTTGGAAATTATTCCGAAAGGGGAGAAAGAAGTGCAAGTCATTTATTTTTCCAAAGTAGAGGGAGAGGAAGCGGAAACACAGAAGTTCAGTGGAAACGTGGGTGCCGCTCAGTGGTTTTTTAATCTCTAGAAGCAGACATGTAGCAAATCCTATTGCCACCAACACCAAACTGCCATCCAAGTGTGTCAGAATTCAACTACATCACACATCACTTGAAATAAACAAGCAGTCAGCTGAGGTTAGAGACATTTGTTTAATCGTACAGCAAAACTTCTCGAAAGAGGTATTTGATCCGCAGGGGTAGATCGCGGCAAGAGCGCTCTGAATGAACACATTCGGTTGTCATCTATTCAACTTACCGAGTCCCGCAAGGTCCGTGGTGTCCTGGTGGCCGTGCTTCCTGGGCAAGCACAGGTGTGCTGGTGACTACAGACGAGACCCCTGCCAAGTGGCCTCCAAGCCGTGTCTCACTACACCCCCCACTGACATTGTCAGATCTCGGCTCGTGCCGAAAACCGCAAAGCACCTTGAGCTGGGGCTGTTCCTGGAGGCTGTCGCAGCCAGAGGCCAAAGTGTGAATCGGGCAGGGGACACGACGTCAAGCAGAACTCCGGGAGCCAGGCATGGCTGGTGGCCCCACCCAGCGGGTGTCAGCTCCTTCCAGCTTCCAACACGAGCAGCCGGGCGCCACGTGGAATGTGCGGGGCCGATGGTCAGAACGCAGTTTTGTGGCCCAACTTTCACCCACACTGACGGTAGAGGGTCAGAAATTTATGATTAGATCCTGTGACCCCAGGCCACTCTATCCCCATACCTGGCCAGCTGCCGCCGTGATGGCTTACCAGACCGGCAAACCTGTGCTGATAGCCACCACGCACTGCTGTCCCCAATCTTCCTCCTCAAAGGTACAGCTTAAGAGGGCTTGGCATGAAAATGAAAATAACCTGATAGCGTCACCCGTGAACCACTTTGAGCTATACTCGCTTATGACCCATTTCCTGTTTGGAAAGCAGAGGGCTCTGTGGCTTTTTTTTTTTTTTTAATTCGTGTTTGTGCCCCGATTGCAGCCTTAGGCGATTATCTGAGCCAGCTGCCGTTCTTGGTAACCATGCTACTGTCCCCAGAATTCGCAAAGGTCTTCATAGGCCTTCGGCAAGTTCAAAAGTCCTGAGGTTTCCCAAGATTCCCACAGCCCTTTTCTCCTACCAATGCCAGTTACAAATGCAAAGATGGGGAGCTCCCCTGTGGACAGTTGCTGAGGCCAAAACTCACCCCACAGAGTGCCCACTTATTTTGCTGCAGACGGACATTTTATGAAAAAGTCTTGGTGTAGACGGTCCTTAAACTTTTACAAACTTCAACAAGATTCAAGGGGGAGATGATTAGCGTCAGGTGTATGCTATAGAGTGGAGAGGCTTGAATGTAAATAATGTAATGTAAATAATAATGTAATGTAAATAATAATAATAATGTAAATAATAATAATAATAATAATAATAAAGGGAAAATGATCTCAGGTCATGATCTCGCAGTTCATGAGCTCGAGCCCCACGTCGGGCTCTGTGCTGACCGCTCAGAGCCTGGAGCCTGCTTCCGATTCTGTGTCTCCCTCTCTCTCTGCCCCTCCCCCGCTCATGCTCTGTCTCTCTCTCTCAAAAATAAATAAACATTAAAAATTTTTAGTAAAGTATAAAAGCGATAAACCTGAAAGTTCTGCAAAAAAGAGACTTCTCACTCTGCCCTGTACTTTCAGGAACAGACATGGATTTCTGTCCGTATTACATACACATATATGTACACAAACGTACATATATGCACAGTGGTGTGAATCCACAGTACATATATTTAATGATATCTTCACTGCAGTTGAATTGTATTGGTTCAGTACATACTGGAAGACGTCTCCATTTGACCTTCATCATGCTCTCTTTGCCAACACTGCCATCCATAATGTCACTGTGTCTGCTAAATACCTTTTCTTTTTTTTTTTTTTACATTTATTCATTTTTGAGAGTGAGAGAGACAGAGCATGAGCGGGGGAGGGGCAGAGAGAGAGGGAGACACAGAATCGGAAGCAGGCTCCGGGCTCCGAGCGGTCAGCCCAGAGCCCTGATGCGGGGCTCGAACCCACGGACCGTGAGATCGTGACCTGAGCTGAAGTCAGATGCTCAACCGACCGAGCCACCCAGGCGCCCCTAAATACCTTTTCTAGAACATAGGACAAGGAGAAATTACTTCCCAAGCAACCGGGTCTGGTTTCCAGCCAATACCTGCAAGACGGGTCTCATTAATGAACAATGCCTGGTATCTTAGCTGACACCCGGATCCCTCTTCCCTACCCCTCTGGCCGTTAGAATTCAACGTCCCAGAACAAGCCTTGCCACTGTTAAAGAAAAGCCAGAGCCTGACAGTAGTCAAGGTGGTAAAGGCAGACTTTTAATAGGGGAAAGAGACCTCAGTACAGGGCGGGATTCAAGTCCAAATACATCACAGATGAGCAGAGGTTCTAGCTAAGGGTAGTCAGTGGATAGGAGACACCCAGAGGAGACATCGGGGGTCAGGGCATTCTGGCCAAACCGACCCAACAGGATCCTTGCTGAAGGCAGGCCAGGTGGTCAGACCTCACCTGCGGATGGTGAGAAGGATGAGAAGCCCGATCGGGTGCTGAGGGCGATCGGATATCAGCGTGGGGGATTCTGGCTAACCTGACTTCACAGGACTCTGGCTAAAACTGGACAGTACAAAGACAAACACGGAAGTCCAAAGGTCCAGGTCTCTTTGGGGAGGGCACTTGAGAAGAGCCTGACGGAAGTGGGGTCAGGAGGGTCTTTGTGGCCAGCAGTGGGTCGTGTGTCCCACACCCATGTTATTGTCAGGCTCCATTAGGCTGGCAGATGAAGCGGGGTTCGCAGGGAAAGCGCTGGGCTTGTGATCAGAAGACGTGCTCACGACTTGACCCGGCTCCTCGTGAGCCATGTCCTTGACCAAAACATCTGGTTCACCTGGACCCCAGTTCTTCTGTCTGATCAGGGGCGATAATACCTGCCTGGCTTGGTTTGGATGATTATTAAATGAAATGATGCCAAAGGAAAACAAAATCTAGCATAGAATCTGAAATACAGTAGACATTTGAGAAAACGAAGGTGCTTTGAAACTACTGGTGTATCTGCTCAAAGGTTCTTCTCACCTGTAAAATAGCAGGTGGTTTAAAGATCTAAAAATGTCAAGTTAGAAAAAGCACTCCCCTCCTTATTAGCAGGCAATTCTTTCTTAAGTTGAATTTCAGCAAGTTGAGCTGGGGATCCCATCACGTATAATTCAGACACGTTAGCACACTTTTGCTCTAAAATTATCTTTATAAGGGGGAAAAAATCCTGGTCTGCCAAGCCCATACAGAGGGTTCTTCTTCTCATTCAAGCCTCTTATACCCAAAACAGGTCAGGCAAAAGGGACGCCTTCCGTCTGGGATGGAAGGATTCCGTGAACAGCAACCACAAAAAAAAAAAAAAAAAAAAAAAAATCAATAAAAACTATAATCGTCCAGAGTCATTGAAAAATAAATAGAACAAGGAAACTTTTCCATCATCAGGCATTTGTTTCTCTGGCAACTTGATCCATCAAATTGCAGAATACAAGTTAAGAACCCAGAAGCAAGGACAGAAATGCAACCACAAAAGATACCAGAAAGTCCATTCGTTGAACATTAATCACCAAGCACAGGGTCCGAGACCGATGTGAAGAGAAGCACAGCCTGTTTCTTTCTTGTTGCGAATAAGAAATCCTAACAAGTTCAGTTGGCTGAACTGGTCCCAGACCAGAGCAGAACGGGAAGGAGCAAATAAAAGGAGGCCATGGGTTTACTACAAGCTGGTATATGGAAAGCAGGGAGGATCGAGTCTAACAGCAAGTGAAAAAAAGCCCAGAGCTACCCATCAAAGAAACAAAAGCCCAACCGTGTAGGGGTCTGGAAGCTGTCGCGAGAGAAGGAAACGCCCCTGGCCTTGCGATCTCCCGAGGTCAGGTGTGCAGTGAAGGACAGAACGGTATCTGAGGTTTTCAGCAAGATGGCCCTGAGGCATGAAGAACTAAGGTTATACAAGGGGTAGTCTGCTGCCCCACAGTGGGCTTTCCTTGCTCCCAGCGGCCAATTGCCCCTAGCCCAGGCTGTCCTGGAGTGAGGGCACGCTGTCCCGGTGTTCGGGAGGGTGGGGGTGGGATGGGAGAATGGCAGGCTTAGAAGGGTCAGCAGGGACCAGAGGAGGGGGTTCCCGCTGTCAGGGTGGGCACCAGCCCGCCAGCACCACACAGGAGTCACCCCGGGCCTCAATTTCCCCATTTGGCAGAGTATTGACTCTGGCCTTGACTCTTGACCTTGACTCTTAGGGGCTTGACTCTTGACCCTTTAGGGCCCTTTAGGAAGGAAATGCACTATGGGTTTTTCCATAGCCCACCCCACCCTGCCCCAGCACCCGTTTTCACATCACCTCTCCCGCCTCCCTATGATGTGCCCGGGTCTCCGCGTGCACAGGAGTTTGAGGCCCGTGACCACATGCGTAGGTCCGTGTCTGCACTTGGGATCCAACGGCCTCGAACACAAGACAGGGGATGCATGGAGGTGGCGGGTTAGGAACGCCAGATTCAGCATGTAGTTTTTAAGCCACAGTAGCTTTTTCCTTCCCAGACAGTTGCTGTCTTCATCTTCTGCCCGCATCGGCAATTTGACTCGGGTGATGAATCTCTCTTTATTTGCTTTGGTCTAAGGCAATTAAATTTTGCTTCTCGATGTCCTCAACTGTGTATTAAGGGAGAGCAGAGAATAGTAGCCCAGAGCAAAACCTCTTTATTGCCAGAGAAAAACTGATGTCTTATTTCTCATTTTTTACTGTAATTTGGATGTTTTTGCATTAAAAGTAATACTTGTGAGCGGTAAGAAATTCAAATAGCATAAGAGAATACATAATAGAAACACATCCTTCTCCCATCCTCTATTCTCCAGCCCCTCTACTGCTCAGTCACCTGTATGCCTTCCAGAAATAGTCGGTACTTATCCAAGTCTCGGTACACACATTAATACATACTTATATTTTGTTACACAAATGGGAGCATGCACTTTGCCCATGGTTAATTGTGTTTTTAAAATGTAATAGGTACTGTAAATCTTTATTAACATATTCTTTTTTTTTTAATGTTTATTTTTGAGAGAGAGAGAGACTGAGCATGAGTGGGGAAGGGGCAGAGAGAGAGGGAGACACAGAATCTGAGGCGGGCTCCAGGCTCCAAGCTGTCAGAGACCGACGTGGGGCTCGAACTCACCAACTGCGAGGTCATGACCTGAGCTGAAGTCCAACACTTAACCAACTGAGCCAACCAGGCGCTCCTAAGTTTATTTATTTTGAAAGAGAAAGAGAGCATGGGGAGGGGAGGCAAGAGAAGAGAGAGAATTTCAAGCAGGCTCCGTGCTGACAGCAGGGGACTTGAACCCACAGACCATGAGATCATGACCCGAACCGAAGTCAGACACTTAACCAACCGAGCCACCCAGGCGCCCCTAACATATTCTTTTAAACTGCAAGATAATATTCCAGGTTATGGATGTGCAGCTCTTTACGGAACGAGGGCTCTGTTGGTGAATATGTAGGAACTCTGATTTCCATAGGATAGATCCCTAGAGGTAAAACGGACAAGGCAGCAGAGGACATGCATATTTTTCTTTAAAAGATATTGCCAAATTGCCCCCCACAGGGTTGTGTTGATTCACAGTCTTCCCTCCAGAAGGGAGTACTTCCATCCACGCTGGATAAAACGACCCATCGATCTTTGCCAGTAGGATGAGTGAAAACTGGGTGTCATTTACATTTCCTGGAGTGAGTTGTGCATCTTTGAATATATTTGTTGGCGTTTCTTCTCCGGCCCTTTGCCCATTTTTCTAGTGGAGTTTTAGCCTTTTCTTATTGATTTGGAGAGGCCTGTCTTGAATAAAGGAAATCAGACCTTTGTCAGTTACATGTTTTACAGATAGTTTTTCTAGTCTGCCTTTTGTTTCATGGCCTTCTTTGTTATAGTTTTATGTTTTGTGTCTTTGGGCTGCAGAATATTTTTCTTTTACGTAGTGAACATCAACATTCTCCTTCAAGAGATCTGTTTTAGGTCAATGAGATGTTTGTGTTTTAGGAATACAGAAATAGCTTACGTCGTAGGAATAGGCCCTTCCTGTCCCTATGTTATCGATGTAAAACAAGCCTGCTTTGTTTTCTTGTAGTCTTTTGAACGGTTTAACTTTTGAGAGACACAGACGGGGAGGGGGAGGGAGGGACAGACAGGGAAATAGACACAGAATCGGAAACAGGCTCCAGGCTCTGAGCTGTCAGCACAGAGCCCGTCGTGGGACTCAAACCCACGAACTGTGAGATCATGAGCTGAGCTGAAGTCGGACGCTTAACTGACTGAGCCACCCAGGTGCCTCCAGATCCTCCAGACTGAGATCTCTGAGCCAGCTGGACTCAGCTGGAGAGCACGGCTTTCGTTGTTTTCTGCATGACCAGCCGATCGGCTCTAACACCACCCACTGAATAAGCCATTTTTCTCCACCGACTTGAGTGCCCATCACTCAAGTGATGGTGCCCACTTTGCTCTTTGTGATTGTTGTCTGATCCCTCTTCGGCAAAAGACAACAAAAGTCAATAAATATTCCTGTCCTTTGGGGTATGGTGACTGTTTCAAATATCAGTCTCAGCTCCTGTCAGTTGCCTATGCCAACACAGCTTTTCACAATTATTGCAGACGGCTGTCCCCCAAAATTCACAGGGTGAAGTCCTAACCCCCAGGGCCTGGCCTTTTTAAAAGAGGGAATCAGGACACAGGCACAGGCTCAGGGAGAAGGCCATGTTCAGACGAGGGCAGAGACTGGGGGACTGCACAAGAGGGCAAAAAATGTCAACCAGCAAATCATCGGAAGCCCAGAGAACCCTGGAGCAGATCCCACCCCCCCCCCCCGACACACACACACAGCCCCAGAAGGAACCAAACTGCCCACACCTTGATCTTGGCCTCTTGAGCGTGTCTCCAGAACTGTGAGACAACATTCTTCTGTGGTCTAAGCCGCCCAGCCTGCAGCACTCTGTAACAGCAGCCTGAGCAATCGAATACAGCCATTAGGGAAAGTTCCATGATTTCTTACTTAGGACTGGAGACCGAGGCATTGGCTGTGGGAGAAGGCAGGGTGAGGAACGCCTGTGCTTGGTGGAGGCCAGCCTCCCAGACAGGGTCAGTGTGCCCTGGGGACCACCAGTGAGGCAACGCACCCCCAGGCCGGCCTCCAGCAACCACACAGGATGGCCCCAGCTCTACCTACCGAGGAGGAGATCCCTTCTGGGGGGGGGGGAGGGACACAGCAGGAAAGGGCCCTGGGCCCAGGTGCACCCACCCACCGAGGCCCCTCCCAGAGGCCCCTCCCAGCCGATGCACCGGGACTCTGCCCCCTCCCCCCTGCTGGGCTGGCCCTGAGCTTCCTTTCCTCTTCCTGCAAACAAACATGCTGAGCTGGGGAACACGAGCCATCCTGACCCTCCAAAAAGAGTGCCTCTGAGGTTGCTCTGCCGGGAAGCAGCGTGTACAATGGCCAGTAAAATGGCAGAGGAGGCCACGGACCGAAGGGGGAGAGGAGGGAATGGTCGCTTCAGGGAAGCCCGAAGAAGGATTTATTCAAAGCCGCTCTCTTTTAAAAAATGCTGTTTTTAAAAGGCAAAAGCCTTGCAAATCCCTCCGGGAACGGGGCGGGGGGGTGGGGGGGGCTTCTCCAACTGCCAGTTCACACTGGCGTCTGCAGCCATTTCTGTCACCGGGGAATCCACACTTGCCACACTGGCTCCTTCTCTTGCTGCAAATACGATTTTTCTTTGGGGCCGACTTTGTGCGTATGTGTGAATTTCGGGTGATGTCTTGTAGCTGGTTTCCTCCCTCTGGGAATACACAGCTGAAGAAATTATAATGTAAATCAGGGTGGCGGAATGATTCAGAAGACACTTTTCCAGGAACGCTTCCCTCGCCTGACGCCACAGAGGGAGCAGTGGGCGGGAGGAAGCTGGATCCACTTGGGGGACCGCAAGGTGGGTCTGAACAACGCTGGAGCTCTCGTGCGGCCGGAGCGCCGTTCCCCAGGGGCTTGGCGCTTTGCTCCCCACCCCTCCAGAGCTGATGGTAACTGTGGGGCTCACAACACATCCCCAGCAGACTGCAGGGACAGGTGGAGAATTCCAGAAGTTCTTGGGTCGACAGAGAACCACTCCGGTCCCTGCTTGGGCACCGGCCCACCTGCAGCGGGTTGACTGATGGCCCCAAGAAGATACGTTCACGCCTTAAACCCCAGTGCCTCTGAACGTGACCTTATTGGGAAAAAGGTCTTCGCAGATGGAGTCAAGGATTTCAAGGGATTGTTCTGGATTACCCAGGTGGCCCCAAACCCTGTGACGAGTGTCTTTGTAAGCGATAAAAGAGAAGACACAGACACAGAAAAAAAGCCACGTGAAGACAGACACAGAGACTGAAGGGACACGGCCACAAGCCAAGAGACATCTAGAAGCCACCGGAAGCTGGAGGAAGTAGGAAGGATTCCCCCTCTAGAGTCCTCAGGGGGACACAGCCCTCCGGACAGCTTGATTTCAGACTTCTGGCCTCCAGACCTGTGAGAGAATAAATTTCTGTTGTTTCGAGCCCCCTAGTAATCTGTAACAATGTGAATTTGTTACGGCAGCCCCAGGAAAGGAATAGACCATCCCTCCAGTGACCCCTCGCCCTCTGCTGCCTCCACAGAGACCACAACCTTTTGTGGAACGAAGGAACCAACAGGACAATAAAGCGGCTGGCCAAGACCGGTCCCTTGACACGTGGGCATGCCGGACCTCTTTCCCCTTAAAGAAATAGACAGCAGGTGTCCCTCATGGTCAGCAGTCAGCCAGGCCCAGCATCACACACCTTGACCTCTAATTTCACAGGAGTGGTCTCCATGGGCCAAAGTGGCTACCCAGAGCTTTGACCTTCCAGAAAACTTGCTTTGGGTCACTCCTTTCCCCCTCTGTTCTTTTTTATGTTGCCCACTGCCCTCACTGGCGGATTGTTCCAGCACATACACATTCACAGAGAGGAAGTTTAATGACTGGCAAGATGAGAAAACATTACTCATGTTTTCACTTCCTTCAGAAGCTCCTAATCAAATTACAGGTTTATATTTAGCCCCAGGCAATGCAGGAGCCTGTGCTAAACTCATCCATAGACACCTGTCAGTCTCCCTTCAGGCAGAAACCAACACAGGAAAGACCCACAGAAGGTAAAGAGAAGGGCCCCATCAGAGAAGCTTGGCTGCTTATCACATTACCATCCGCCTACCTCCAGATCATCCTTCATTAGATCACATTATCCTTGCCTACACCTTGGGAACATCCCCCCCCTAATTTGAGAGCTTCAAGTTGTCGGCATCGAATGAAAAATGCAAGGAAAAGCACAGCATACGCGCTCTCAACCCCTAGAGAGTGAGAGAGAGAAAAGAAAATTTGGACCTTGGCATTGTTATTTCTGACTAAGGCCAAGGGGACCTCAGCTCTCTACTCCTCGATAGCTAAAGAAACAACTCGTTAAGATTAGTTAGAGGGACGCCTGGGTGGCTCAGTCAGTTAAGTTAGTTAACTCTTGATCTCGGCTCAGGTCATGATCTCACAGTTCTTGACATCGAGTCCCATGTTGGGCTCTGCACTGACAACATGGAGCCTGCTAGGATTCTTTCTCTCCCTCACTCTCTCTCTCTCTCTGTCTCTCTGTCTCTCTGCCCTTCTCTCTCTCTCTCTCTCTCTCTCTCTCAAAAATAAATAAACATTTTAAAAAATATATTAGTTATAAATTGTGCAGTCAGCTTTAGGGGTCATAGCTCCTTCCACAATCGACATGATCCTCAACTCCTGTCCTAGACTGGAACCTCAGCAGAAACAAGATTGGCAAGTAGCAGTAGGTACTGCTGCTCTGGGGAACGGACCTTCTGGTAAACAGTGTGGTCCCAGAGGTGGGCATCAGAGAAGCTCCATAAGGGGTGGTGGAGATAGTGGCTACAGAGGTCCACGTGGTATGTATATTCTCTGGGCTCTCCAGAGAACAGAGCCAGCAGGAGAGAGAGAGATAGAGGATGGATGGATGGATGGATGGATGGATGGATGGATGAATGGATAGATGGGTGGATAGATGGATGGATGGATGGATGATGGATGGATGGATGGATTGATGATGGATGGATGAATGGATGAATGATGGATGGACATAGATGGATGGATGATGGATGGATGGGTGGATGATGGATGGATGGATGGATGGATGGATGAATGGATGGGTGGATGGATGATGGATAGATGGATGGATGGGTGATGGATGGTTGGGTGGATGGATGGATGGATGGATGAATGGATGGGTGGATGGATGATGGATAGATGGATGGATGGGTGATGGATGGTTGGGTGGATGGATGATGGATAGATGGATGGATGGATGATGGATGGATATAGATGGATGGATGGATGGATGGATGGGTAGATGATGGATGGATGGATGGATGGATGGATGAATGGATGGGTGATGGATGGATGAATGAATGGATGGGTGGATGGGTGATGGATGGATATGGATGGATGGATGACTAATAGATTAGATAGATAGATAGATAGACAGAGATAAATAAAGAGGTTTATTATAAGGGACTGCTTCACATGGCTATGGAGGCTGACAAGTTCCAAAATCTGCAGTTGGCAAGCTGGACACACAAGAGAACCAACCGTATAAGTTCCAGTCCAAGTCCGAATCAGAAGGGAGCAGAAGCCCAATGTCCCAGCTTAAATACAGTCAGCAAGAAGGAGCAAATCCTTCCTTCCTCCACCTTCTTGTTCTCTTCAGGCCTCCAGTGGTTTGGATGAAAATCCCCTGACCCCACAGTGGGGAAAGCACTCTGCTTTATTCAGTCTACCAATTCAAATATTAACCTTCTCCAGAAACACCCCCACGGGCACACACAGAATAATGTGTGACCAAATATCGGGGCACCCTGTGGCCCAGTCAAGTCGATGCACGTGAATCACCACAGCATGGGTACCCCAGCTCTCAGGGGTGGCCACGTGCAGCCCCGAGTTGGCCGGTCAGCTCAGGCGGTGAGCATCTTTGCAGACTGGCGTGGTCTCAGAACTTTTGGTAAGGGGTGGGGGTGGCTAGGCCATGCTAGAGGTCCAGAGGAAGCACAAGCCTGAGAAACAGCCCCATCACACGTCCTTGACAGCAGCTAAATATTTGGGGAGCCACTGTGGCCACGGATGCCGTTTCCTTTCCTTGCAGGTGCTCTTAGAAATTCAGTCAGTTGCTCGCCCGGGCCCCGGCCAATCACATCGGAGTCATAGCCTATGGCTATGTTACCTTCACACCCATCGCTCTTAGCTACGTATTTCACTCCACTCTGTCTTGAGAGGGTTGCTTCCTTAGGAATTTCTGCCCTGAGTGGGAATCTTCCTAACCTTTTTTTACTCCAAAAGTAAGCAACAACTAAAAATGGGCTGTTACTTATATATACTCCTGGCCAGTAGGGGAAATGAGTTGAGACAGAGGGGGAACAGGATTTACACCTTCTGCTCTCGTATCGGAGAAAGAAAAGCATCATTCACTGTATGCCATTTATTTATATACAAATATATCGTTATAATCAAAGGAGTTTAATAAAAAAAAAAAATCTCAACAGGAAGGAACTGGTCCTTCTGCTGACTCAGGGCATCCCTGGGCACCCACGCTCACAGATACTCTCGGTCGCTTCAAAAATGAGTAATGAGGGTGCTTGGTAAAGCTTTTTAAGGTCAACGTAGAGGGTTCTTTCAACCAAGATTAGAGGCGGGTGAGTGTGAGAATGCTGAATCATCGCAAAAGGCAGCTAGGAGTGGTGGAGACAGCAGGGTGCGGGGCTTGGCACAGAAGGTCCCTCCGTGGGGAAGATGGGGTCCTTTCATTCACCCCCTCACCGGCCAGCAGACCTTCTGACCCTTGTGCTGAGTCTGGACTGACAGAGCCTACCAAGCGGTTCAGATGAGTGTCGATGTCCTCCTTCCATTCATTCAGCAAGAACTCTGTTTCTTCCCCATTTCCCCGCCTTTGCCCAAATTCATACAATTACCACTCGTGCGGGCTAAAAATAACGGTCATTTATTGAGCGCTTGCCGAATAAGAACGTTATGTGCACTAACTCACAAAATCCTTACGGATCCTCTGCCGTGGAGACACTGTTATTACCACCCTAATTATATGGGTGAGGACACAGAGGCACCGGAGAGTTGATCAACTTGCCCGAGGGCACACAGCTTCGGCAACAGTTGTCAACCACTGTACCACGACTTACCCAAAAACTTAGTGGCTGAACCAACAAACGTGTGTTGCCTCCCAGTTTCTGTAGGTCAAGAATCAAAGGACCGAAGATAAACTCTCTGGGCCAGCTTGCTCTCTGGCTGGGACACAGGGGCTGCACACGCCCAGTGCACCACAGGATCAGGGTCGGGGTCAGGGGGCCTGCACGCCCAGCACTGAGCTGTTGCCATGGAAAAGCCGCTGTCTCTGGGGCTGTGCTTGTATAGGCGTCCTGTCCCTCCTCGCCCCCAGGCTGTCACACCACAGCTGGTCTTAAGCCACAGGAGGGTCGAGTCCTGCAGTCAGAGGCAATTGTCCAAGGGCAGTGGCGGGGGGGGGGGGGGGGGGTGGAGGGCACTGGTGGCATCCTGGCATCTGGGCAAAACCGGTGATGGAGGTCTGACCCTGGACACGGAGCCCTCCGGAGAGCAGCCTCAGCCCAGCCAGGACCCCTGCCCTACAGTCACCTGGATCCAGCGCTACACTCCTAATAAGGTGTCAGGTCCCGGCACCGGGGACAGTGGAGGCTGTGAAGGGGACCGAGAGCCACCATGAGACTAGAAATTTCCAACAATGCAGGGAGACCCCTTGTGCTTTCTCACGCCGCTCCTCTTGGCACTCCTGACATTTGTCACTTCTTTGCTGTGGGGCCATCCCGCAGCCTCCCTGGCCTCTACCCTCCAGATGCAGCTGGCCTTCAGCCAGCTGTCGTGACCATCAAAAGTGTTCTTCCAGACATGGCCCGCGTCCCCAAGTGTGCAAAGGCGCCCCCCGGAGAACCACTGCTCTGGCAGGAAAGGCGACCTCTCTGCTTTCCTGCTGTTTTGTTCCCAGCCTCTCAGATGGCCCTGGGCCTACGTGTGACCCCTGTGGCCACCTGCCCGTGCTCTCAGGCAGACCCCCCTGCCCACACCTGTACACAGGCCCGCAGGGCTCAGTGCTCGCCTCTGCAACCCTTCCACGGGCACTGGGCTTGCCTGTCTGAGTTCATGCTTCATTCCACGATTTACCAGGAGCCTGTATCAGCTGGCAGAGGGGTGCAACGGTGAGCAAAGCACAGGGCCCACCCTTGGGAGCTTAGAGCCCACCTGCCTACCTGACCATGGACGCCCTGGAGTCATGGGACCCAGGCCTGACCTACAGCAAGACCATCTCCTAGAGTAAGATCCCCCCCTCCCCCGTGCTCCCTCTCAGTGGCTGACCCAGTGGCCGGTCCCAGGGCCATGGACCTCACCCACCTTGCTGGCTGCCCTCCCCCTGCAGCCCTCCCACCTGTCTTCTGCTGGCACTCAGCCAGTTTGGGGGCACCCAGGAATCACCCGGGCTGGTGTTAAAATGCAGGCTCCCATCCCGCAGGTCTGGGTTCTGCATTAGGGCATGCTAATGCTGCTGGTCCTGGAGACCACAAGGAAGGGGTGGAGGGCCAAGTTAGGCAATCTGACAAATGCCCCCCCCCCCCGATTAGTGCTCTGCCTCCCACAGAAGGCCGTGGGGACGCCCTAAAGGTGACTCCAGCAATAGGAACTTGGGGATGGGGTAACACCGTGAGGACCAGCCAAGGGCGGCCCTCCCATTTCCTCCCGAGCACCCGAAGCACGTAGGAGGCTACCTGCCGGCGTGATATAGCTTCCAGGACAAGCGAGGGCCCCTAGTGACAGCCTCCGGGCTCAGACTCTAGAGGTCGGCCTGGTCAAGATGTCCACCCCTATCACACACCCTCTCCTCGGGGTCGAAAGTTCTGCGCACGTGGAGGCAGATGGCAGGCACCGGGGACTAAGGCGCCCCCTCGCGCTGAAGCCCTCCCCCTCCCCAGTCCGGGGTCCAAGGAAAGGACAAAGTGCAGCCCCTCCCGGGGATGCGGGTGCCCGAGGACCGGAGGAGCAGCCGGGCAACGCGCCTTGCCCACCGGCGATCGCGGGGACGCCAGCCGGCTCTTCTTCCCCCCCCCCCCCCCCCCCCCCGCGCGGCCAGCGGAGCCCGGGGCGACCGGGGGCGGCCTGACGGCCCTGAAGGACACGCAGGCGCGAGCGCCACCTCGTGGTCCAGCGGCCACACAGCCCGGCCGAGCCTCCTGCGGACTCTTGGGGCGCCTGGGGCAGGTTGTAAAACCAGCGCAGTCACACTCTGAAAAACACACCGGGACTCTAAACCTCTCTTCGGGGGTTTAATCCGCGTGGCATTTCTATCCCCGGGGTATAGCCGCCATCCCTGAAATCCCAGATAACAAAAGACGAGGTCTTTGGGGTTTGCACTGACCATTACGTCAAACGTTTACTGAGCACCTACTATTCCCAGAGAAGACAGTACAGCCGCAAACAAAATACAGGCCGTCGCTGGTGGGCTCAGCCCATGCCAGGCACCTGGAAAGTGGTGTGAAAGGATGTCTACTGAGTTAGGCCAAGGCCACCAGGGGAGCTCTGAGCAGGGCTACCCGAGCCCACCTGGGAGGGAGGCCACGGGGCAGGCGAGACAGGGCTGGTCTGGGAAAGGCAGCTCTTGCCTCTCCTTAGCTACCCTAATTGAGCAAGTCGCCCAGCTCTTAGGCAGTCATTCACTTGTCATTAAATGAGGACATACTACGCAGTGATGTGGAGACACAGCAGTGAGTAAACCGGGTCCCCGCGTTCACATGTCTGCATGCAAGTGAGCAAGAGAGAGACTAAGCCAGAAGTGAGTATGTCGGGGTCAGATGCGCACACAGGTAAAGGAAGCAGGGTCCGAGCAGGGGCCACACGTGGGGCGCAGAGGAGCCAGGTGTGACTGAGAACAGGCCTGGACGGGAGAGGGTGTGAGCCATGGAGAGAGTGGGGGGGGGAGTGTTCCAGGTAGAGAAGGCCTTGCAGCCATGGGCGCTTACAGAAAGGCTAGGAGGCCATGTGGCTGGTGAGAACGTGGAGAACGTTCATGAGCCGGGCTGAGGAGGGCGAGGCCCAGGCGCCGGACCCAGAGCCCTTGCGGACCGCTGTAAGCATTACAGCCTGTGCTCCAAGAGAGGGGCCACCGAGAGTGTCGAGCAGGGAGTGGTGAGGTGTGACAGGATTTTAAAAGGATCACCTGGCTGGTATGTGAGCCGGGACGACCAATGTCTAGGTGTGCCTGGGACTGAGGGGTTTCCCGGGGCGCGATGGGACGTTCAGCGCCAGATCTGAGTCACAAGCAAGCCTGCACGAGTTCGTCACCCTATGTGCGGACAGCAGCCAGTAGAGGAGGAACAGTCTAGAGAGAGGCGATGTTGGAGCAGGTCGGGTTGAAGATGAGGGGGGTGCCAGTGAGCCCCGAGGTCTGCACCTGGGCATAGACAGGGACTGTGCGTTCCTCCCTGGCCCCACACTCGCAAGTAGCCTGCTTTCGCCGTCCCCGTGGTCCCTGGCTAGAAGGCAGGGAGACCTCCCACAGGCACAATACACTGTCATCACTAGAGGGAAGCCACGGGGCTGAAAGTCATACCGTGAAAGTGGACAGGAGAACCCTGCTCTTCAGCCAGCTTCCCTGCTAAGGCTCCTTTGGCCGTCTCCAGTGCAGCCGGGGCAAGTCCTTGTGAGAGCCTCTTCCCCTTCTTGCCTCCAGTGATCCACCTGGTAAACTCCTATTCATCCTTCAAAGCCCATCTTCCTTTTTTTTTCCTTTGTAATATAATTTGTTGTCAAACTGGCTTCCATACAACACCCAGTGCTCATCCAACAGGTGCCCTCCTCCATGCCCATCCCCCACTTCCCCCCTCCCCTCCACCCCCCATTCACCCTCAGTTTGTTCTGTTTAAGACTCTCTTATGGTTTGCCTCCCTCCCTCTCTGTTTGTAACGTTTTTCCCCTTCCCCTCCCCCATGGTCTTCTGTTAAGTTTCTCAGGATCCACATGTGACTGATAACATATGATATCTGTCTTTCTCTGCCTGACTTATTTCACTCAGCATAATACCCTCCAGTTCCATCCACGTCGCTGCAAATGGCAGGATTTTATTCTTTCTTGTTGCCAAGTAGTATTCCATTGTATATATAAACCACATCATCTTTATCCATTCATCAGTTGATGGACATTTAGGCTCTTTCCATAATTTGGTTATTGTTGAGAGTGCTGCTATCAACATTGGGGTACGAGCGCCCCTAGGCATCAGCTCTCCTGTATCCCTCGGGTAAATTCCTAGCAGTGCTATTGCTGGGTCGTAGGGTAGATCTATTTTTAATATTTTGAGGAACCTCCACACTGTTTTCCAGAGCGGCTGCACCAGTTTGCATTCCCACCAACAGTGCAAGAGGGTTCCCGTGTCTCCACATCCTCGCCAGCATCTCTAGTCTCCTGATTTGTTCATTTTAGCCACTCTGGCCGGCGTGAGGTGGTATCTCAGTGTGAAAGCCCATCTTTCTTGAAAACTTCCTTGCATCACTTCCATCTAGCAAATCCCCCCCTCCTCTGGCCCTGAACACACCTCTAAAATTACAGGCACCCACATATCCGCTTACTATGCGTGTCAGTGTCTGCACCCTCCTACCTGGTGCCCCCACCCCGCCGTGTCCCTGTGCCGAGCACGGCGTCCGGTCCATAACAGGCGTGTGATGCGCGGGTTGGGTCCAACCACAGGAACAAGTGGGCCCAGCCATGGGACGGGAAAAGTGCTGCTCTGAGACACACCCTCATTTCTGAGGCTCGGAAGTGAATCCTGTGCCTGAGAAAATGAAGGCTGTGGCCCCAGAAGGGAGGGTAATTCTACCTGGAAAGAAGCAGGGGGGGAGGGAGGCAGAGGAAGCAGCCCTCTCAACAGCACCTCCTGACCTCAGGAGTGTCTTACAAGAGCGGGCGATCACCATGTGTTCGACACACGTGCAGCTGAGGTCAGGCCACCGCGAGTGTGGGCTCCAGTCCACTGCGAGCCTGTCCCCAGTGGTGGATGAGGGGCCCTGGGCAGAGGCAGGGATGCTGGGGAGGATGAGGGGCCCCCTGGGCAGAGGCAGGGATGCTGCTTGACCTCCTCCAGGGCTGACGCCAGACCCCCATCTCCTGCGTCCCATCGAGCTCCGTTAAGTCTGCCCCCACCCAGAGTTCTGTGGGCCGCCTCTCAGCGGAGTCCACAGAGGACGGATAAGGCTGGGGGCCTCTCCGGGCTGGAGGATGGAGGTGCCATGTGCCCTGCAACCGAGAATCGTCCCGCCCCGGGTGCCCCTGGCATGCAGCTGAGGACCCCTGACCCAGAGGTTCGAGACGGGAAGCAAAAGGAAACAACAGGATGAGTACTTGCTAGGCCCCCAGCTCAGCTCTGGGTGCCATGTCCCGGTTGTCTCTTCGTCTGTAAGAGCCAACGATGGCAGAGCGACTAGTGCTGTCCCCTGTGTCACAGCTGAGATGACACGGCGGGGGTGGAGGAGGCCCAGCAGCCTTCTTGGAGGCCCACGCCCTCGTCACACAGCAGCCCCCCGAGCCAGGCCGTCCTGTCCAGATCGTAAGGGTCCAGCTCATCTGGGGTCAGCCCAAAGAGTCCCAGGGAGGGGACTTAGCATCACCAACAGGAAGCCAGGACTAGGGGCTCTTGGGTCAACAGAAGCTGGCCTTGCCCGTAGCCAGATCTATCCATTGTCCCCCTTCTCCTCCCCTCTCCTGTGAGCCCCCACCTTGGGTTTGAATCCCTCCACTCCTGCTTGTGTGCTTTTCGGAGAATCACTTAACCTGTGTGTGCTCCTCTGTTACCTACAGAATGAGGTATTATCTTCCTCTCGGGGTCTCAAGGTGGCTGTGGGGTGTAAAGTGAGATCCCCCGTGAAAAGCGACTAACAGAGCAGCGCATGGGTGGCTCAGTCAGTTAGGCGTACGACTCTTGATTCGGGCTCAGGTCATGATCCCAGGGTCGTGGGATCGAGCCCGCGTTGCACTCCGCACTGAGCGCGGAGCCTGCTTAGGATTCTCTCTCTCCCTCTCTCTCTGCCCCTTGCTCATACTTTCACACTCTCTCTTTCTCTAAAAAACTAAAAAATAACAAATGAAAGATTAATAATTTTTTTAAAAAAAGAAAAGCAACCGGCAGCGTCCCTGGGCCTCATAGCACGCTCACGTGCACCCACTTCTGTCCCCTCCTCCCACCCACATGCCATCCATCCTCTGGACTCGTGTGTCCTCCAGGAAGGCTTCCCTAACCATGTCTGACACCTCCGTTCCCTGAATAACTAAACCACCAAACCTTCAGCACGAGCTCACACATCACCCTCCATTGCTGTCCAACTCTCCATCAGGATAGTTTCTTAGATAGACTTTAAATTGCTGAAAAGCAGCAACTTGGAAGTCCTTGCCTGTGTTACTTGTTGGATGGATGAATGATTTCCTATTTCAGCCTCGTCCCTCCCCTCCTTGAACCCCTGGGAGAGGCCGGAGAGGTTCACACCCCAAGGCACAGCTGTATGAATCCCAGCTCTCTGGAGAGGCTCATCCGCCCAGGTGACAGTGTCCCGCCCCCCTCCCCCGTGGAAATTAGGTGGAATAATTAAAAATTACCTTCCCGCCTGATCTCACTATTTCCCTTTGCAGTTCAGAACTGCCTCTGATTCCCGTGAGATTTATCTGCATCCTGCCAGTTGCTAAAGGTTTACCGTACAGCTAGGGTGAATAATGGTTACCTCTTCCCTGGAGACATGACTCCTGGCAATGATTACAGACTTCCCCTGCCGTGGACTGCCTCCTCAGCGAGGCTCTTGGAACCAACTCCCCGCACTAACACTCTGCTTTACTGGAGCATGATCCATAATAATAACAATGGTTACCATTTATTTAATGTATATCCCCTCAAGTGACTTCCATTCCTGATCTCCTTGAACCCTCATAGGGATCAAGCCCACGGGGTTGGAACTATTGTTATCCCATTGAGCGGATGACTAACCCGAGCCTTAGAAGGAGTACTTCCTTTTTTTCCAGCCTCTTGTAGGACTCGAGTTATCCACCCCTGTTTGAAAGAACCTACAGAAAAACCATGTGGGTTTTCCATCCAGTTTCCTTTTCATGAAGTCTTTTCACTGATGGAGTTTCTCCAATAGTTATAGGACTATTCAGGTTTTTCCATTTCTAGTTGAGGCAGTTTTAGGAAGCTCTCTATTTTTTTTAGAAGTTTGTCTATTTCAGCTAAATTTTCAAATTTACTGGTGTAAATCTATAATATTTCTTGTTATATTTTTATAGCTTTACTGCTTTACACTTTTTCGTTCCTAATGTTATTTATTTAAATCATCTTTCTTTTTGACTCTGTTATCTCCCTAGGGATTGGTCAGTTTCATTACCTCCAAAGAATCCATTTTAATCCTTTTTGTTGCATTTTAATTTTCTATTTCATTACTTCCCGCTGTCGTCTTGATTATCTCTTTACCTCTTTTTTTTTGGATTATTTGTTACTTTTCCCCCTTAATATCTGCCAGTGGTTAGTGGTTCTTCGCTCGTTCATTTTCTGTCTCCTTTGTGTGCTTTCTAATACAATTTAGGGTTGATTTTCTAAGATTCCCTTTAGGTTCATCCCACAAGTTTTTATATGTAGTTTTTTTTAATTATTGTTGAATTCCAAGAGTTATCTCATTTCTATGATCTTGGATTATTCACTGATAAATTATTTAGATGGGACTTTATTTCCAAAAGCATGGTATTTTATTAGCCTTGTTATTGACCTCTAACTTAACTTCTTTATGGGAACTGCATGACAGTTTCTTTAAAATCTATCAAGTCTTATTTGTTGCTTTTGTACATGGTCCTTTTCATGACTGTTGCGAATGTGCTTAAAAAGAACACAATCCCAGCCACTGGGTGCAGTATTTGACATATGTTCATGAGGTGAAGCTTGGTGACTGTGTCCTTTGTTTGTCTACCTGTATTCTTACTGATCTCTTGTCTGTTTATCAAGATCTACTGTTGACAGAGTCTTCATTACAATGGTGACTGTGCCCCAGGGCACTTGGGTGGCTCAGTTCGGTGGGCATCCGGCTCTTGGTTTCAGCTCATGTTATGGTCTCAGTGTTTGTGGACTGGAGCCCCGCATGGGACTCTGCACTGTCAGCGCAGAGCCTGCTTGAGATGCTCTCTCTTCCTCTGTCTTTGCCCCTTGCCTGCTCATGCTCCCTCTCGCTCTCTCTCTCAAAAAAAAAAAAAAATTAAAAAAAAAAAATACAGTGGTGAATGTGTCCCTTTCTTTTTGTTATGCTTAAAATCTACGTTATTAGGCAGACATAAATTTAGCATGTTTATATCGTCTGATGAGTAGGACCTTCTATCATTATGAAGTAACCCTCTCATGTCGTGCAGTATCTTTTGCTTTAATCCATTTGTTTGATATTAACGTAGCTACACAAGTGTTCTTTGGTTACTATGTGCCTGATCGATCTCTTTCGGTACTTGTTCTTCGACCTTTCCGTGTTCTTCTGCTCTAGGAATGCCTTTTATGAACGGGATGTAGTTGGATTTCTTAAAAATTAAGTAGATCATCTTGGTCTTTTTACCAGAGGATTAATTGAGTGCTCAAGGTCAGTGATCTAAGAGGGACTCACTAACTTTTTTATTCGTACACTCCTTAAAAATTTTGGCAAACTACTGGCTTCTCATATAATTTCAATATGACATATGATACTTTCGTTATAAGTTTAAATAACTGCAAGAAGATTTTTGGCATATTGTAAATATCGACATTAACTATGACATGATTATATAATTCATTTAAATATATCCCATAGAGGGGCGCCTGGGTGGCTCCGTCAGTTGGGCGTCCGACTTCAGCTCAGGTCATGATCCTATGGTTCATGGGTTTGAGCCCCGCGTCTGGCTCTGTGCTGACAGCTCAGAGCCTGGAGCCTGCTTCGGATTCTGTGTCTCCCTGTCTCTCGGCCCCTCTCCTGCTCATGCTCTATCTCTCTCTGTCTCTCAATAATGAATAAATGTTAAATAAATAAATAAATCTCATAGAATATAAATATCTAGCGATCCAGTAACTCATCCCCAACCATTTAAAAAACATAATACAAGCTTTTCTTTACACATCTGAAATTTTACTGTCCTTTTTCCCCTTGCATTTTGATTTTCATTTCACCCCCACACACATGTACCCTAATGTCCTACATTTTTAGACTTCGAAATCTTCTGATCATGAAATCAGATTTCTTTGCGATAAAAATATCTACATAAGTTTAAATTGAGAAAAAAAAAATTCCTCTGACCAAGAGGGCAAGAGTCAAATTACGTCCTTCTAGATAGCTGTCATTACAACGTAAATAGAACGCAAGTGATCAAACTATAGATAAATAATTTTTGGCAAGCAATTATTAAGTACAAATAACAAAATGTTAATAGATAGACGTCTCTTGGGGATGTGAGTGGAGTTTTAACTTCTGACATGTGACTACAGATTAGTATTACTTCTTGGTAGTCCGAGAGACCAGAAAGACCTCTACCCAAATATTTTGTTAGTGTAGCTACAAGTGGTGATAAACATCATTCCTATAAATACATAAGAGGGACTAGAGTGAGTATCAACATAGCAAATCACTCAGTTCGTTTGTCTTCTTTGAGATCACTTGGTTTTAAAAATTGGATATTGATTAATCATCAAAAATCATTTTAAATGATCCGTAAGATGATAAGTGAGTGAGGTCCTGTTTCTGTTTTGTTGAAAGCAAATCGTTAGAAACCAGCTGATTTACTAAAAAATATGTTATTAGTTATTATAACCGGTATTAAAGCTAATCACAGGTGCAGTTTCAAGGAATTGTATACAAAAGAGGGACTTTATCAAAACGTATCAAATAGCTATGTATTACATCAGTGATTCCTATAACTGGAGGCATCTCTTTTACCCCGATATTTTCAAAAGATTGTTAGAAAAATAGAAGTGTTATCCATTTTAAAACACCCCTGCCAAGGAAATTTGAATAGGTAAATGCTGAACAGGGCATTCAATTAAAAGGTAATAAAAATTGTTGCCCCCATAAGTCTGAAAATATGTTGAAGAAACTGTAAAACACTAGCTTAGTTCTGAGACCTTCTCTCAAAGACGTTATGATAATTATGATAATCTGCTACATGTGGGCAGGTGACCCACAGAGGGAGGCACCTGTGACAGACGGGGCTCGCCAGGATTAGTGGGGTAATAAAGACAAGGTGTGGGGCTCCTGGGGCCAGTACCCGGTGCCGGACAAGCCAGCTTGTCTTCCTTCCCATCCCAAATATTTCTTGGAGCCTTGCATGTGCCGGCTGTGTGGACGCACCACCGGCCAGGAGTCTTTGTCCGGTCCTCGTGGGAACAGGGCATTCCGCAGCCACAGTAGGGAACGGGAAGAGCAAGGTGTCTACAGGGAACTCAGCATCGGGTGGGTTGGGCAGCCAGGTTCCGGCCGAGGCTCCGGCACACGTGACTTCCGCACGTGGTGGCCTGGGCCAGGACGCGGCTGCCCACTCAGGACAGTGCATGGCAGACAGGGACTGCTTAGAAGCCCGCCTGCGCCCATTAATAAGGTGTCTGCAGTACTGATGTTTCGTACGGTCTGGGGCCTCGCGGGGGTTCTTGCGTCTGGGGCATCGATGCTAGTGAAGTGCAGCCATTCTGGGTCAAGTGCAATGGAACCAATCACGAAAGGAAGGGAGAACAGAGACTGCAGGTGCGTGCCCCCAGGAGACACGCTTGGGAAAGGCTACCTGGATGGTGAGGCTCTACAGGTGACGCTCCGCAGAGCCCCCTGGGGAGAGTCACGTGTCCAAGTGGACACAGAGCAGTCTCTTGAGGCATGGGGTCAGCGCCTGTCCCCGGGGCCACGGGGTCAGCACGATCCCCCTGCAGCAACCTGGCCCCCTGTTCCCATTTCCTCTCTGGTTCTCAGGATTTCCCTCTCTCTCCAGCTTCGGTTTGCTCTGGCACCTACGTTTTCGTCACGTACCCAGCATTTTCAATATTCTGGAAGGTGACAATTTTCACCTGGTGCTCTACACCAGGCTGTATTTCCGGAAATGAAAATGCTTCGGTAATTTCACAAAAGGCTCTCAATCACTGCCTGTCGGGGAGGACCAGGAGAAGCCAGAAGCCTGCAAGATCGGGTCCCGAAGCCACGAGCCGGAGGAGGCATCGCCATATCAGCAATTTGCTTCCTTGCCTCCCGTTTCTTTCTCTTTCTCGTGCTTTTCCATTCTCATGCTCTCGGCCATAACTCAGACCTACCTGTACACCCCCGAGGACAGCTTACAGCCTCTCCAGCATTTGTCACCAAACATCTGCCCCGTGTGTGAGGGGGTGGCCACCGTCCCCTACCCCCACTTAGAACGAGGGCTTTGTTGCCAGTGAGGGCATCGGAGAGCAAGGACTCAACTCTTGGAGGGTTCTCGCCCCTCTCTTGGTCACAACTTTTCAGTTCACGTCTATGATTTATCTGGTGCTGAGTTCGTGATCAGGAATGCAACCTCACAGTTACACATTTTTCTTGTGGAACAGAGCGCTCCGATCGAGCTGCAGTTTCTAGGAGTGCCCGGACAAAAACAAAACCAGGGACAGACTGTAACTCTTCCCCTGAGCTCCACCAGGGGTTCCGAGAACTTCCATGAAGTGAGTTCCAACCAACTCGAGCCTTGACAAAGCGGCAAAGCATTTAAGGCCAGGAAATTTTATTAAAGTGAATCTCATTTGAAAAAAATGAGTTAGGAGAATTCCCAACTCAGTTTCCAGCTACTGTAAACGCTGAAAACACATTACTCATTTGGGGAGTGAGAACAAAGAGTTTTCTGTTTTAAGTGTGGCAGCAAACTTTTCTAGACAGAGACTTAATGTTTGGGAGAGGGTAAACAATGGAAAGAGGACCAGCCTGGGAATTGGAGGGTCCAGGCTGGCCCCAAACTCTGCCACTAGCTAGCTGGACAGCCCTCGGCAAGGGGTTGCTGCCTCTGTTTCCCCATCTGTAGCAGGAGGAGTGGGGATGGTCTCTGAAGTCCCTTCCAGCCCTGATGAGCCAGGATTCCAAGCCACAGAGAATTCTTTTGGCCTCAGTATCCCTTTCCCTCCCATAGGTCAGTCTTGCTTCTGGTGTTCACATTGCCTGGTTATGCCCTTGGGAATGGGGTACGGGATTCGGGTATATTCTCTTTCCATCCATTCTGCAGACAAGCCAAAAAGAACAAAAATCTATCACCATCACCCACTTCTTCAGGGATTTTTAAACCATCAGAAAGTTGCACACAAACATCCCTTCTGCCTGCTTGCTGCAACATTGTAGCAAGTGAAAAGCTCTTCTGAAACGTTCTGCACTGCAGATATTTTAGGACCGATTTAAAATGGCTGCACAGAAGTTGACAGAGACCCTCACACATGTGAGGGCAAATCCACGAGGTCTCAGTTTTCTCATCCAAACAAAATTGCAATGTCATGCTTGTCTTCAGGGACCAAGTGCTTCCGTCTCTCCATTTAATTCACTGTGCATTCCTCCCATATGCTTGCAATGCACTGAGCTCACTCTTATTTTCCACTTAGTTTGTAAAATGAATGTCTCCGTCATGCCACGACTGCAATGAAATCAGTTAATTGGGCCCTTCCTGCAGACAGCTATGTCCCCTGCACGCCCCCCCCCCACCACGTGCAAAGCAATTCTGTTTTATGTGCAATAAAACAATCCATAAATATTTACAGGCACAGGAGCCTCATTTTACCAGAAAACGCCCAAGTTACAAAATGAATCTCAAAACCTGAGTGCAGTCCAGGATGGGGTCATGAACGTGGGTAGCCAACAGCCCTGAGTTCCCACCCCCACTCATCACTTCATCAGCTTGCAAAACAGTCGCGGGAAAGACACCGTCGTAAGACACAGATTTCAAGTGTTCCCCCCGGAAGTGCAATTCACGTTTCAGGGGCTCGTCCAAACCAGGCAATGGCCTGGACAGGTCAGTTATGAGAAATCACCGCTTCATTTGTCGTTTCGCCGGGAACACGGTGGAAAAACTAAAGGAGTGTGATTTTCAACTAGTCCGGAAAGCTAGGGGAGGCCCTCTGGTTTATGAAGGTCACCCCAACAGAGACCTGGTCCAGTGGATGGGGTCCCTCCAAAGAAGAGAGAAGACAAGGAGGGAAGGAGGCCCTGTTGTCCCCACGTCAAGCTCTAACTGGCTCTCCCGCTGCTAATGGAGAAGCGGAGCAGACCCTCACCCATCCCGGGACCACCCACCCACATGTTGGGAGAGCTTCCCCAGGCCCACCCCTAAGGTTTGTGGGGTCGTAGCAGAGCACAGATGGAGCCTCCCAGGTGCACCTGTTCTCACTTGCCCCATTTTCCAACTGGTCCAGGGGCGGTCCCCTGATATCACCTGACTGCCGTGCCCGCCCTGCCCCACCAGCTACGCCAGCCAGCTTGACAGTTCTCGCCAGCAAAATCCCCAAGTCCACGGGGCGCCGCGGGGATGCTGAGAGAAACCGGGTGACAAAGGCCGTGGTGTGACCCGAGATCCTGTGCAATCCTCGGGGCCTGCGTGCACGGGACAGGCCCACGCCTGAGTCCGTGCGGGGGGATGCCAGCAACTACGGAAACCAGGGTGGAAGGTGGCGGTGACAGTAACGCAAGCACGAGGTAGGTCATGCGTCCAGACCCCCGCCCCCGGCACTGTGCCGACCCGCTGGCCTCCTTCCCAGCTCCCTCTCCTGGTCTGGAGCCTCAGCACCCAGCTCCCGGTCAGGAGCACCCCGCCCATCACTAAGGCAACGCCCTGCACCCAGCACTTTCAACGGCCAGGAATCAACTGAAGGGTAGTTGAAGTTCATTGTATAAGTAAGACCTGTCACCTCACAGAGGATTCTCACATCATTCTTCCTGTCCATCCAACCTGTGTCCTGCCTTCTCTTTCCTTCTCTCTCTCTCTCTCTCTCTCACACACACACACACACACACACGCACACACACACCCTGCAGCACAAAGGCAATGTGTTCAAAGACCAGAAGGGCTACGATACAGCTTGACCCACAGGTTCCAACACCATTGTGGGACGTCGCCGCCTGCTGTCCCTTGGCTCCACTTTGCCCTGTGCTGCCTCTAACTCCCACCCTCTCAAGTTCAGGTTCAATGGGGAAGAGCTGGTCTCAAGTTCAGGCTCAATGGGGAAGAGCTGTGGTCCTTTCCTGCAGCTCCCTAAAGTTCTGAGAATCCCAGTGACCGAGCTGGGTCGCAGGTGGCCCCAGGGACGTCCATGCGGCCTGACGGGGAGGATGAGGAAGACGCTGGGGAGGCAACCCACACACACGCCCACCTCCTCCAGCCTCGTCCGGGAATCCTCTGCCTTTCTTTCCGGCAAGTCACTTCATCGGATAAGTTCGTCCGTCAGTGGAACAGGCAAACTTATCCTCCAGTGGTTGAGAAGATGAGAGGACCCTGACGTAAGCAGGAAGGAGGTGTGCGCCAGCCTTGCCCACGGGCCAGGGCGGCCGCACAACCTGCCCAAGGACGCGGTCAGGGCAACGATGGCGGCCAGCCCCTCGCTCTGCACCTGCTGCGTCCGGGGACACAAGGCAGGGAATCGGTGTTCGAACCTCAACAGAAAGCGTGCCAGGAAGTTATCAGGAGATTCCAACGCTTTTTCCCATCTGTCAGTCCAGCAGAGAAATGTTAAATCGGGGAGGGAGAAGACAGCCAGTCGCGTAGAAGAGCTTTCAGCTGCTTCCCTCTGCTGAGTGCACAGAGAGGGGATGCCGGGCTCACGCTCATGTCCCACACCCCGGCACCTTCCTGGTGCCTAGGACACAGCTTGCCAGCACCCCGGACCAGTGAACGCAGAACCGAAAAGACGGAAGAGGAGCTACCCCAGGCACCGGGCCGGATGCTTGACATCCACAATCTCTGATGCTCGTAAAAATCCCACCAGGGGGCGCCTGGGTGGCTCAGTGGGTTAGGCGCCCAGCTCTGGATCTCAGTTCAGGTCATGATCTCACCGCCAGCGGGATCAAGCCCTGAGTCAGGCTCCGGGCTGCCAGACTGGAGCCTGCTTGGGATTCTCTTTCCCCCTCGCTCTCTGCCCCTCCTCCACTCACTCTTTCACTCTGTCTCTCAAAATAAATGAATTACATTTTTTTTACAAATCCCACGAGGTGGAGTCTTGGGTTCCGAGATGTGGCGAAAGTTGCCCGAGGACGTCCCTCTTGTTAAAGCAAAACCTTCCTGCTTCCACAACTCCCCACTGCTCTTTCTCTCTCCTTCCCTCTGCAGGCAGAGTCTTCTTGAGACTTGCTTATGTCTCCTCCCTCCCTCTTCCCCTTGCCTGTTCACACTTCAGCCACTCCCGTGGTGTCTAACCCCACCTCCCCACTGGAGCATCGCTTACCCGACTCTCCAGGGACCTCAGTCTCCCAACCCAGTTAGCTGGTTCAGGTCTTCATTTTGTTTGTTCCGCCAGCAGGTTTTGATGTTGACCGCTCTTTCCTTCTGGGACTCCTGTCTTCCCTGGGCTCCTCTGACATGTAACTCTCCTGGCTTTTCTTTCCCCTGTTTTTCCCAAGATCTCCTCCAAGGTCGTAGTCCCATAACCAGCATGGAATGTCAGAGCTTCTCACGGCCCAAGCTAAGTGCTCTGTCCTCTCACTCTATTCCAGCTCCAATTCTCATCCCACCCACTTCAGTTGCCACATGCCAGTGACTCCCAAATTTACCTCTAACCCAGGCCTGTCCTTGGAGTTCCAGAATGTTCTATTCAACAGCCTATTGGAAATCTCCTCTTAGAGGTTGGATGTCAAAAACACCACAACTCAACATATCCAAACTAAACTCATAAACACCCCCAACTCCAGTCCTCTCCCTGGAGTTCACATGTCGGTGCATAGCACCAATATTCAGGTGCTCAATCCAGAAACCTAGAAGAGATCCAGATGCCTGCTTCTTCTCCAACACCATCTCTGACCCAATATGAAGCTTGGCCCATTTCCGCTCCTAACTATCTCTCGAGTCCATCCAGTCTCTCCCTCTTGTGACCTTTGCGATCCACCTGCCGCTGACTCCCACCCAGACTATGAGGAAGGCCTGCTCTCCCCGTGTCTACCCTCACTGTACCCCAACACGCTGTGACACCGCAGCTCTTTCCCCCATGCAGATCAGGGTCTTTCTGTTTCCTGAAAGCTCCTCAAACGACTTCTTATTCCTGAAGGTCTTGGTAGGGGCAGGTCCCTACCACACAGAGAGAACACTCAGTGAATCAGGTTCATGCCACGCTGTCACCTATAGTGACATAGAATAAACATATAGGAAATAAATGTGGCTAAACCGGAACCCAGGCTGGTTCATTTGGAAACAGTCCCTTCAGAAACGTCAGCAAGAGACAGCTGGTCAACCAAAGGCAATCAGGAATTTACGGCCACATCTCTGTGGCTGTTGCAGATAGCCTGTGACAACAGGTTCCTGTCATGCCCACCACCTCCCACTACAAAAATCCTAATCTCCAACTGATTTTGCCACGGGATTGCCGTGGAGGGCTTTTGCAACTTCCAAAAAAAAAAAAATTCCTCTTTACATCTCCTTCAATGTCTCAGTAGTAATGTTTATTGAGAAGTATGTAATTGCAATGAATTCTGAGTCTGTTAAACAGTATAAACAATGAGTGGAAATTGGAGGTGACTGCCAGAGGGGGAAAAGGCATCACATCTTCCTCTTAGAAATCTCAATGGTAAGATTCCCTACATCAAACTTCTCATATTTCTTCCATTACAGGTCATGGATAACCTGCAAAAGTGAAATGTAAGTCAAGGGGAGGAAAAAGAGAAACACAGTGATGTACAAACTTCCTTTCATAAGTGACCAGTTTTAACAAAATTAAACTTTAAGAACCCAAGGTAATGAATCCAGTATGATGTGACTCTAGAAATGACCAACTCTTGGGCGCCTGGGTGGCTCAGTCAGTTAAGCATCCGGCTTCAGCTCAGGTTATGATCTCGAGGTTCATGAGTTCAAGCCCCGCGTCGGGCTCTGTGCTGACAGCTCAGAGCCTGGAGCCTGCTTCGGATTCTGTGTCTCCCTCGCTCTCTGTCCTTCCCCCACTCGCACTCTGCCTCTCTGTCTCTCTCTCAAAAACAAAGAAACATTAAAAATTGTTTAAAAAGAAAGACGGAGAGAAGGATCAACCCCGGGAAATAACAGGAAATAGGGAAGAAGGTTGATTTCCATCATCTTGTTGGACCGAGAAAGGTCCCGTGGCATCCGTGGCCTGGGAAGCAGCCCGGTGAAATCAGGACCCTCTGCTCCAAGAGAAGTCATTTGAAAAGTGCACCTATTGACAATCTGGTTAGGGGAAAACGCTGAAAGACTGAAGTGAAATTATCCAGAAAGGAAGAGGAACCATCCCCGATTTTGTGCCCCAATCTAAATATTAGCAAGAAGGCACTGCCCAGAGACCATGGACCAGTTGGCAGGGTTAGCAACTCCAGTATCGATGGCCATGATGTGCTCCACCAGCGTCTCCCAGAGGAGAGGCCGGGCCTCCGAGGCGGGTGGCCTCCCCCCTGCTCCCCCGAGGAGCGCTCCAAGGGCTCACCCAGCAGCCAGCCACTCACGGAGGTCTCAGCGAGGAGGGCCTGCTCCAGGCAGACAGACCTGCCAGGCCTCGGCATTTCCAGCCCCCACCCGCACAGGCAAAGCCCCTTCTTGGCCTTCAACCCCAAATCTTAGCCCTGCAGGGGGGCACTTTAATTCTTGTGGGAAGGTTTGAGAAAGGCAGGGGATGTGTTAGAAGGTACCACACCTCCAGGCTCCATTTCGGCCTGACATCCCCCCAGGACCACCTGAGGAGGGTCTGTGGCAGCAGCCGCCCAGCCCGTCCTTGGCTATTCCGGGCCAGAAGGACCTCCCGGCAGCCTCGCGACAGTCACAGGCTACATGCGACATGTGACAGTCACATGTCACTTACACACGTGACATCCGACATAGGGCACTGTCCCACACTGCAGGTCTCCACGTGAGGTTCAGGAAACACCCTCTGCAGGAGGTACGCTTCACCTCCTCCCACTACGTTCATGTAAACCAAGCCACGGACGCCGCTTTCTCTGTCGACCAGGCGGTAACTGTTTTTGTTTCGTTCAAGTTTGTTTTTACTTATTTCGAGGGGCAGGAGACGGGCAGAAATAGAGACAGGCTCCCAAGCAGGCCCCGTGCTTTTCAGTGCAGAGCCCCACATGGGGCTTGAACTCACGAACCGTGAGATCGTGACCTGAGCCAAAATCAAAAGTTGGACACTTAACCGACTGAGCCACCCAGGTGCCCCAGTGTTAACTGTTTTATTATTTTTTTAATGTTTATTTTTGAGTGAGAGAGAGAGAGAGAGAGAACCAGAGCGTGAGGGGGGAGGGGCAGAGAGAGAGGGAGACACAGAGTCTGAAGCAGGGTCTAGGCTCCGAGCTGTCAGCACAGAGCCCGGCGCGGGGCTTGAACTCACGACCTGAGCCAAAGTCGTACACTTAACTGACTGAGCCACCCAGGCGCCCCCACGTTAACTGTTTTAAAACACAGTGCCCCAGTAGAAAATTTGAGGTTCAGGAAGGCCAGCAGGTCGGGAGACAGCTGTCACTGCAAAGATCGTTTGTTACTCACAGATCTCAAGAGAACGGGGCATAGCACCTCGGACTGGAGCACAGGACAAGCACCAGGGTTGGGCAGGAGGTGGGGGGCTGGAGGGGACGACGGCTACAACTTTTATTGTAGTTGCTGTGGGAAGGAAGGAGCAAGACAGGGTAACTGGAATGACTTCCATGGACACTGGGCATAGGAGCTGTCCCCAGGGTGATGAGGGCAGGTGAATGTGAGAGCCCCAGCGTGGCTGGGGTGTGGGCTCCAGGTCGGTTGGCTTGTGTTTGAAAATCGCACCCATAGTCGGGCAGTCTACCATCTATCTGCAGGGATCGGCTAACCTGGGGAAGGGTAGTCCCTCCAGGGCCAGCGAGTCCCCGGATGTCAAAACACAGGAACACAGAAGATAAAAGATATGGTTAATACTTTAACTCAGAACAAAGCTCTTTCTGAAAGAGTCACCGAGTATTGCTCCCCTGCTGCCCCCCCCCCACAGACCCCTCAGCCAGGTCTTTACATTTTTTTTTAAATTTTTAAATGTTTATTATGTATTTTTAAGAGAGAGAGAGAGAGCATGAGCAGAGGAAGGCAGAGAGAGAGGGAGACCCAGAATCCGAAGCAGGCTCCAGGCTCCGAGCGGTCAGCACAGAGCCCGATGTGGGGTTCGAACCCACAAACCGCGAGATCATGACCTGAGCCGAAGTCGGACGCTTGACCGACTGAGCCACCCAGGCGCCCCCAGTTCTTCACATGTAATAGCACACTTTTAGAAAGACCAAAAGGCTCACAGCATCCGAAGAAATGAGCTGAAATGCAGGAACCACTCCAGCACCCCTAAGGCTACAACAAAGATACCTATGATATTCTGTGCTTCATAAATGGTGTCATTGACTGGGCATGTGTTACGTACTCTGCACGGTGCTAGATACTCAAGAATTATTCCACCCAAGAGATGGCTCGTCTCCCTCCCACCGGCACAGATGACGGATTCTGTCCCTCCCCTTCATCCGACCCACGCACACAACCCAGGCCCCTCCTGTGCGGGCTCCCGCTGTTATGACTAGTCTAAGTGGATTGCCAACATGCCGTGACCCAGAATCCCAGTACCCGCTGTTCCTCGTCTCAGGAACGCTGCTGAACATCCCCGGCACGCAGGCTGGAACATACCGGCCTCCCTCCGGGAGGGACAGTAAAACGAGATGGCAGAGATTAGCCCAGGGAGGAACACTGTGTCTTTTTCTTCGGTGCCTCCTTGCCTCAAAAGGCAGGGCCAAGTAAATGATGAAGCTGTAAGAATATGGTGTCAGCCGGGGAGAAAACCAGCCCGCAGGTGTGAATACAAACTGACGAGGGGGTATTCCTGTCAGTCCCCCTGGAAACTAACAGGCCAAAATTTGGACACCGGCTGGTGATCTGTGAGCAGAAGCATGAATCCAGACGAGGATTTATCTTGGGGCGCCTGGGGGGGCTCAGTCGGTTAAGCGTCCCACTTCGGCTCAGGTCGTGATCTCACAGTTTGTGAGTTCGAGCTCTGCGTCGGGCTCCGTGCCGACCGCTCGGATGCTGGGTCTCCCTCTCTCTCCGCCCCTCCCCCCCTCATGCTCTGTCTCTGTCTCTCTCAAAGGTAAATAAACATTAAAAAAGATTTTTTCAAAAGGTGAGAATTTATTTTGCCAAACCAAGCTCTCATTTGTTCCTTGGGATATTTGATTCTCATTAAACATCCAAACCCTGTATCTGACACATCGGTCCCTCCTGGGCTACATTTTTCACCCCTAAATGGACTGGAACGAGGAACGTAGAGATTAGGTGGTATATTTACTTGAAATCAGTACTTCAAGACCAGACTAGGACTAAAGCAGGCTCTCACTGCTAAAGGTATTACACATGTGTTTACAAGGCTGTGCTCATTCGGAAGACTCGCCTCACCCTCTCCACACCCAACTAAATTTTTGACAGGTCAGGAGAGATTCCAAATTTGAAGAAAAGACGCAGGTTCACAAACAGAGCCGTAAGTAGAATTTGCCGCGATCTCATTAACCATTCATGGTTATTGAAGAATGAAGACACTCCAACAGATCACAAGGAAGGCTGTAGTCATTGTTAGATTCCCAGACATCTTGAGGCATTTGTCACAGTAAAAAAGGATCAGATGTATGAAGGACCTCTAGAAAAGACCCCTAAGTGCCTCGCACATAACGCTTTCGAGCCTGGAAGCTGCGGCCAGAGGAGGGACGGCGATCCACGTTGGCTCAATCCCAGGGCAGCCTAGGCAGTGATGCCCCAGAATCTTCGGACAAAAGCTTACTTGTGGCATGTGGTTCGATGGATTCAACGTCGCCAACGTCCAAACCTCTATGAACCCCCAGGATGCAAACTACGCTTTTCCGGAATTTGCCCAAACTTTCAACTTCAGACCACATTTACTAAACAGCCTCCTAAGAAGATGTCTTTGCTTTTATAAACACATTGCCTCTGTCATATTGCCTTCCTGGCGCTGGGTTCGTGAATCAGTCTATAAAGATCTCGTTTGCTTTCAGAAGTCCACTGCTGGGGGCCCGGCTGGTTCAGTCGGTGGAGCCTGCGACTCTTGATCTCGGTGCCATGGGTTCGAGCCTCGCGTCAGGGCATAGAGATTACTTTGTTAAAAAATAATAAAACATAAAAAAATAAATAAAAGTCCATTGCTTTTGGTTAAAACCCCATCAGAGTCCGTTTTTCAAAAGAAAAATTACCTGTTTTCTAGCAGTGGCAGGTTCTCATGCCTGCCCCTTCTTCCGTCCATCAGTTCTCCCCTGGGGGAAGGACTCCTCGGAATCTTTCCGGAAATATGCAGACAAGAGGAAGGGCGGGGAGTTTGGTTACTGTTGTGCAGGCAAGCTGTCAACTTTAGGAAGAATTTCAAACAGGCTCGGGGCGTTTCCTTGTTTTTCCAGTTTTACTGAGATGTGACTGACATGCAAGACTGTGTCAGTTTGAGGGGACGTTCGCGTATCGTGGGACGCTTACCGCGGTGCATTCCGTTAACATCCGTCCTCTCACAGGGACAGAAGGAGAACGAGAAGAAGAAAGGGAAAAGGGTGGGGGATCTTTCTTTTGTTAGGAGAACCCTTAGGATTCACCCTCTTCACTTTCAAACACTCCATACAGAGCCACACATCGGATCCCTTTCTCCGTGACTTGCGTGTTCGGTTTCAGGCCCTGTTTAAGTGAGGTTACAGGCTGTTCTCCTCTCCCCAGGCATTTCCTTCTGACAGACCAGAACAAGGCAGGGTACAAACGGGTCCTCTGAGGACGTGGGAGGTAGAGCCCTCCACAGACTGAGTAAGCGTGGCCCTGCAGGCACAAAGTTAATACGACACGGTGAGGACACAGACAGTGATGACAAGGCAACAAAAGTGAACGACCTCTAGGCCAGGCCTAAGCTCTAGTTAATTTTCAGGTACTTTTCCAGTATCCCCCCGGCTTCTGCGATGTCAGAGTCACGAGCCCGAAGGAAAGTCAGGAGGAGGGATTTTGTTCTCCTCCCCTTCCCACACGTGAGCCGTCCAGTCACTAAAAAGGACAGCGTTGCACACACGTGTCTTAGAGGCAGAGACAAATCTCAGCCTGGGAACTAAAGATTGCGTCGGGTTTTTTTTTTTAAGTTTCTTTATTTATTTGGAGAGAGACAGTGTGAGCAGGGGAGGGGCAGAGAGAGAGGGAGAGACAGAATCCCAAGCAGGCTCCAGGCTCAGTAGAGAACCCAATGCGGGGCTTGAACTCACGAAACCGTGAGATCGTGACTTGAGCGGAAGCCAAGAGTCAGATGCTTAACTGACGGAGCCACCCAGGCGTCCCGCTGAAGATTGTATCAATAGGTGTCGATGGCCTTGTTGTATACTTGCCCAGTCAAATGCACGTCAGCCGACGGTCTCCCCTGAGTCACTGCGCTGCCCTCACGGACACCCTTCCGTTCACTTTCACCCGCCCGGACAGCTGGCCAGATGCACATCGGTGGCAAAGAGTGGTCTCAAGACCTAAGTGACCTGAAGCCAGGAGCATCCACAGGATGCCAAACTTCCGGAAGTGTCCGTTCTAAATGGGATCACCTTAGTCCACAGCTCGTGTGCCAGTGACACGCGGAGGCTTCGAGACACATGGTGGGTCCCACTAACCTGAAGTGCGCTCCTGCCTCTTCTTTGGGGCACACACAGCCAAGGGCATCTTTGTCCAGGAGCCTCCCCAGCCAGCCAGCCCCACGGTCTTTAACCTGGGGCTCTCCCTGGGCTGTTTGTCTTAGCCTCAACCATCCATTATGTTTTCTTCCCAGTTGAAGGCATTCTCTCTCCAAGTGGATTCGCGTCATTGTAAGAGTGCTCGTGTAAGAAATATTGGTGATGCTTTGTAATTCCCTCTTATTTCTTTAGTCCGCCAGGTCTTTATCGAGCAGCTATCGTATCCCACATTGTGCCCAGCTCCAGAAACACAAGCGAGGTACAGTCCCTGCTCGTCGTGACATTTATGTTCTGTCAGCAAGAAGTCTCACAGGGGACGGTGGGGTGTGCTGGGCAGGTGTGACAGAGACCTAACTCAGGAAAGGCCTGCTGGAGGGGGCTACATGGCCCCTAAGGGCAATATACAAGTCAGGCAGGGGAGCAGAGACCCGGAGAGACCGCGTGAGAACTTTGGACCTTGTTTTCGCGGCAACGGGATGTCACCGAAAGGCTCTAAGCCAGACAGATAGCATCAGATCCGCTTTGTTCCGAGGTCACTCTAGCGTTGGGAGAAGATGAGCTGAAGGCAGGAGCCGCTTCCAGAGATGAGGGTGGCGTGGGCCAAGGCGGTGGCGATGGTTCTAGCAACGGGAAGAGAAGGAGGCGAGATCCCAGGTGCATTTCAGAGGCAGAACCGACCATGTGCATCAAGCGATTGCATGTCAGCAGCGCCGTTGACTGGAATTGGGAATCTGGGCTGAGAGGCAGGTTTGGAGGAAAAGGTGATACAGGTGGCACGTGTTCAGTTAGGGGCACTGGATGAGACACCCGAAGGGGAGATGCCCAGTGGGCAGGTGAATGCAGGGGTTTGGAGCATCAGGCATGAGGTTTGGGCTGGAGGTTAGAGAGTCAGCAGCTCGTGAAGTCACATGAGCGAACGAGATCATCCAAGGAGAGAATGTAGACAGAGGACCTCGGAGCCCAGAGAGAGGACTGGGAGGCCAGGGGGACTCAGAAGGAGGACACGGCCAGCAGGGTCAGCAGCAGAGCCGGTCCAGTGAGCTTGCAGGTCACGAGAGCTGCAGGACCACTGCGTCCTTAGAGGACCTAACAGCCAGCTGGTTGCCTGTGGCCGAAGCGGCTCTACCTGAGGTTTTGGTTTTGGATGCGCCGGTAAGTAGGATGAGATCATCGGCCAGGATTTGCCTCAATTAGCGTTAAGTCTCAGTTGCCCCGGCAAGAATGTAGTCAGTGGCTCGTATGAGTTTTAATCTTTCCAGCAACACAAACTTGCCTTCAGCACTAGTGAATTAATGTGCCGGACAAGGGCCCAGAGATCCATCAAAATGGCCCATCTGGACACCCTTTACCCAGCAAAAAGATCCTAAGTCTCAGGGAGCCTGGGTGGCTCAGTCAGTTAAGCATCCAACTCTCAATTTCAGCTCAGGTCAGGTCGTAATCTCACAGTCATGGAATCAAGCCCCACTTCGGGCTCCGCACTGAGCGTGGAGCCTGCTTGGGGTTCTCCCTCTCCCTCTCTCTCTGCCCCTTCCCCACTCGCATTCTCTCTCTCAAAATAAATTAACTTAAAAAAAAAAAAAAGTTCCGAGGGGCGCCTGGGTGGCTCAATCGGTTAAGCGTCCAACTTCGGCTCAGGTCGTGATCTGGCGGTTCATGAGTTCGAGCCCCGTGTCGGGCTCTGTGCCGACGGCTCGGAGCCTGGAGCCTGCTTCCAATGCTGGGTCTCCCTCTCTCTCTCTCTGCCCCTCCCCTGCTCATGTTCTGTCTCTCTGTCTCTCTCAAAAATAAGTAAACGTTAAAAAAAAATTTTTTTTAAGTTCCTAAGTCTCTTACTAAAACTGAGTTTTCCCCCGACCAACTCTATATTGTTCTAATTATCAAACTCAAAACGTAAAGGCCTGGGTTTTTTACTAGAATCTTAAAGTCAGCTGAAGTAAGACGTTTATGTTCAACTATGCAAAGAGTAACAGAACCACGTGAGCTTCATAAACTCTCTGGAGGGCACTCTCAGGATCACAGACTCTGCTTTTTCGCTCCAAGATGAAGTCATTTTAATTATACGTGTCATTGTTTGTTTTATTTGGGAAGGATAAGCGCTTAGAATTTTAAGCCAACTTTTTAAAAACTGTGTCCAAGGAGAGATTATAATTTATAGACTCCACGCTCAGATAAGTAGAAATAGAATTGACTTTGTTTCCCTGTGACTGAAATTAACTACACTGCTCTTAAGCTGCCTGTTTCCTGGTAGAAATAAAAGCTTACATTTGCCAATTAAAGGTAACTTGGTCACTTCCAGCTTTCCATGTGGTTCATTCAGATCTAAACTGTCACTCAGGAAGTTCCCCTCTCGAACCGTAAGAGGCATCTGAATTGGGGTGGGTTATACATCATTTTGGCATCGGTGAGGGGGTGTAACCTAAGTACATCCTGCCTCCTTGCTCTCCCCACAAGGTCTTTGGGGTATCACGTGCTCTCGCTGCGAGGGTCCAAGTGTCCACCAGGCTCCTGGATTAGAAGCTGCCGTGTGCCTCTCCCCACGGTCCTGCCAGCGCCTCCACACCGTCCGCACACGCTCCTGCATACACACTCGAGAACACACACACTTGCACACACACGAGGGAAGCTCACACAAGCACAAAAACGCATGTTCATACACACTAACACACGCGCACAGCACAGTCATAGCACACGCTCTGGGCCAGGCCCTGGGCCGCTGACCAGATGCACCTCATTTAAATGATTTACAGTTTTCTTAAAAGGATCACAAAAGCAAATCCTAAAAGGAAATACATGTAGAAGCAAATGAACCTAACTAGACATGAAATAGATGACAGGCCACGTAGAAAAAAGAACAAATTCAGGCGACGTTTGAACACAGGACCTTGATTACACTACCTCGGTGGAATATTCCAAGATTGAAAAGAAGTGCAAAGAATTTATTTCTTAATTTTTCAATGTTAATTTATTTTTGAGAGAGAGACAGAGACAGAGAGACAGAGAGCGAGTCGGGGAGGGGCAGAGAGAGAGGGAGACACAGAATCCAAAGCAGCCTCCAGGCAGGCCCCAAGCTGTCAGCATAGAGCCCGACCAGGGGCTCGAACTCATGAACCATGAGATCACGACCTGACCCAAAGTCAGATGCTCAACCAACTGAGCCACCCAGATACTCTGCAAAGAAATTTTTAATTTTCCCTTACAGGTTTGTGGTTGATACTGTCAAAAGGACAAACAGCACCTGTGGGTTGTTGTTTTTTTTAAAGGTGCTTTATTAAGATCTTATGAAAGAGTCTGTTACCATCATCCTCCTTCCTTCCAGAAGACTCTGATGACTTTGAAAGGAAAGTGAGTTTTATACAGTAAAAGGAGGAAGTCTTAAGAGGGTCTTTCTTCCTGGCTGGCTTGTAGATGGCCTCCTTCTCATGGCATCCCAACATGGCCTTTTTCGTGTGTACATGCAGGAGAGAAAGCTCTCTGGTATCTCTTCCTCTTACAAAGACACCAATCCTATTGAATTAGGGCCCCACCCTTAGGACTTGGTTTAACCTCAATTACCTCCCTAACGTGCTGTTTCCAAATACAGTCCCATTCAACATGTGAATTTTAGGGGTGCACGATTCAGTCCATAAACTGTGTTATCCAGGAAAGGTACTTAAACTTTCTTTGCTTTAGTTTGACCATATGAAGGTAGAAATCATAACAGCCTCCCTGTAAGAAGGCTGCTGAGAGGACTAGACGGTTGATGCACACGAAGTGTTTTGTGCCTGGCAGAAAATAAACAATCAATAACATTTCGTATTTAACTCAAAACTTAACTCGTTAATTTTGTCAACTACTGTGGCGAGAGCACAGGTGGAGTACGCACATAGAATGTCTTTTTTTTTTTTTTTAGACATTAAGAAAATGCACATCTCCATTTATTTTTGCATGGCTGCAGGTGAACCTCAGTGGCCCCCCAATATTTGGGTAACAGAATAAGTACAACTGTTTACAGAAGGGCCTTGTAACCTGAGTGGAAGGCAGGGCTCTGTTATTTAAATAATCAGCAGTTGGCTGAACCTACTGAATGAAAGTTATTATCATGCTATGGCAGAGATTACACTATACTGTTTCTTCTTGACATCGCGCTTGGTAAATCACCAACGTTCTTCTCCCACACAAACACTTATAAACATAAGTGCGGAACACTTCATTACTGTGCTAATTCAGTGCGGTCCTTACTGAGAATAGCGAGGAGTAAAGAGAAACATCACATCGTTTAGCCCAGCATTTGAAACAAGAAGGCAAAGCCCCTACAGTCAGTTCTTTGTCTCTGAATACTGATGATCCATATTGGTTAATTTTACAGTATTCAAAGTGGTGATGGCGGTTTATATCCATTTCATTTTATTGGAATCGTATTCTCCAGGCGGTTTTGATGTATTATCTGTCTACAGAGTGAATCCCTCTGGCTTTATCCAGCGGGCTCTCTCTTGAGGATGGCTTTCATCATATTGGTATTCTGCTCAAAACATTTCCCATCATAATTTGCTGCTGTGAATCTAAAAATAGAGCTTTGCCTGTTAAATCCTCGTCTTGCAGGCCTGACCCTCTGCCTGCTCAGCCGCTATGACAGATTCCTTAGCGGTGCCGCAGTTAGGTTTCCTGGCTTCTAGATGGACTGGGCTTTGCGCCCACCGCCATTACACGCCCCCCACCCCCATCCTTGCTCTTACATAGTCTTACTCAAAGAACGAAATGGCCACCAAAAAGAGGAGCTAGTTCTAATCACTTCCCTGCAGGTTAAACTCTTGGAAGATTAACCAGAGATCCAAACAGAGAAGTTCTCAGAGGAGAAATTATGAAATTATGAAACGAAATAATATTTAAAAGATACACACACACACACACACACACACACACACACGTGCGCGCGCACGGCTTGGGGCTTTGGGGAAATAACTTAGACCATACCACGCTGCTACGAAAACCAAGCAGCCTCCCCCAGCATAAAGTCGAAGGCATGCTTGGACCTGAGAACACTCCAGAAGACCTCTTCCTCCCCGAGTCCTACTTTGCCTCATGCCGTCTTGCAGTGACAATCTGCACCACTCAATGTCCCCTCATTTCTCTTGAGACTGTGAGGACAGATTCCCCAGGGATGTACTTTGGACCAAGCTTACCAGATGTGTATCTATCTTATTAGACTTTTCAAACAACCAATTCTTGCCTTTATCCATCCTATTTTTCGTTTGCTGTCTATTTTAGTAATTTACACACTGACCTTTATTGCCTATTTGCCATGGGTTCATCCTGCTGCTGCTGCTGCTGCTAATTTTTTTTCCACTGAGCAGGGCTGACACACACCGTTCCAGGTGTGCAACATAGTGATTCAACTTCTGTATGCCCTGTTGGTCTCTCCTACTTTCTTAAGATGGATACTCTGCACGTTAATTTTCGGATTTTCTTTCTTTTCTTTTTTTTAAAGATTTTTTTTTATGTTTATTTATTTTTGAGAGAGAGTGAGAGAGTGAGCACAAGACGGGGAGGGACAGAGAGAAAGGGACACACAGAATCCAAAACAGGCTGCACGCTCCGAGCTGCCAGCACACAGCCCGACATGGGGCTTGAACCCACAAGCAGCGAGATCGTGAGCCGAAGTCGGACGTTTAACCGACTGAGCCACCCAGGCGCCCCAGACTTTCTTCTTTTCTAACAGAAGCATTTAGACCTATACATTTTTCTCGCTTTCCATGTATCCTATAATTATGACATTTAGACTTTTGATATCATTCAGTTCCAAGTATTATTGAATTTCAGTAGGGTTTCTTGTTTGACAGAAGCTATTTAGAAATGTGATGGTATATTATGAAAGACGTGGTCATTTTTAAAATTCATCTTTTCTTTTTTGTTTTCTGTCCTGTGCATGCAAAGCTCCAGACTTGTATCGACTCATGCACGGAATTCATTCACAGGATTCTCTTCCCCAGTTCCATCCTCTGTAGGATTCCCCACCGTTTTCAGCTCCCAGACACCCGCTGCTCGATCTTCTGTCTAGAAAGACAGGATTTTTCTCTGAATTCTAGCCACTTGTGCCCTGCATGGTCTCACAGACTCGGGTCACTGTCAGGGTAAAGCAGTGAGAAATGAGAAAAACACAACCACAAACTCTTTGTCCACAGTCCCCTTTTCCCATCCTCTGGCCAGATTTTCTCCAGGCTTTCAGTGCCTGTGACATACAGCACACAGAGAAGTTCCCGATGGGGCAACACTGAGGGCTGGGTGAGGAGAGGACAAACCTAGCGGGGACCCCCCCCACACTCTCATCCTCTGGCTCAGAGGGGCACCTTGTCCCAGTGCTGTGGTCAGAAGGACAAGGTTTCTCCCCGAGATTTTGTTGTCAGCACCTGCTGCCGAGTTCTATGCTGGGAACACTCTCATCTGGTTAAAGCCAGATGATGAAAAAGGAAGAAAAGAAAAAGGGAAAGCAAGAAATTTACCCCCAAACAAGTTGATCTTCACGTTTGGTACCCTTTTCCCATCTTCCCGCTAGTGTTAGACTTTCTGGAGTCTTTAGGCTGAAGATTTTGTCTAGAGAAGTTAGTTGTTTGTAATCAGCAGGAGAGAAAAGCTGTACTTAATTCTGTCTTCACCAGAACCAGAAGTCCTATCCCTTAGTTTTTTAATTGAACTTATTTTTTATTAAAAATATGGATTTTGGGGGCGCCTGGGTGGCTCAGTCAGTTAAGCGTCCGACTTCGGCTCAGGTCACGATCTCGCGGTCCGTGGGTTCGAGCCCCACGTCGGGCTTTGTGCTGACAGCTCAGAGCCTGGAGCCTGTTTCAGATTCTGTGTCTCCCTCTTTCTCTGACCGTCCCCTGTTCATGCTCTCTCTTTTTGTCTGTCTCAAAAATAAATAAACGTTAAAAAATATATATGGATTTTGTAATTTTCCAGCACCTAGTTTATATTTTAGCCGTAGGTCCTTCATAGATAGTCCGGGATAACACTGGAAACAGAAACCTCCCACTTTCCTTCCTAAGGACTCAAGCCAAATTCCACACATGAATGAAATCATATGATATTTGTCTTTCTCCGACTGACTTATTTCACTTAGCATAATACCCTCTAGCTCTATCCACATTGTTGCAAATGGAAAGATTTCATTCTTTTTCATCAATGAGTAGCATTCCATTATATATATATATATATATATATATATATATATATATATATACCACATCTTCTTTACCCATTCATCTGTTGATGGACATTTAGGCTCTTTCTATCATTTGGCTGTTGTTGATAGTGCTGCTATAAACATGGGGGTGCATGTGCCCCTTTGAATCTCAACAGAGAACACAGGGAAAGGAAGGAAAAAGAAGATAAAAACAGAGGGAGACAAACCACAAGAGACTCTTAAATACAGAGAACAAACCGAGGGCTGCTGGAGAGGAGTTGGGTGGGGGGAGGGGTTAAGTGGGGGGTGGGCATTAAAAAGGACACTTTTCTTTTTTTTTTTTTTTTAATTTTTTTTTTTCCCAACGTTTTTTATTTATTTTTGGGACAGAGAGAGACAGAGCATGAACGGGGGAGGGGCAGAGAGAGAGGGAGACACAGAATCGGAAACAGGCTCCAGGCTCCGAGCCATCAGCCCAGAGCCTGACGCGGGGCTCGAACTCACGGACCGCGAGATCGTGACCTGGCTGAAGTCGGACGCTTAACCGACTGCGCCACCCAGGCGCCCAAAAGGACACTTTTCAAGATGAGCACCGGGTGTCATATGTCGGTGATGGATCACTGGGTTCTACTCCTGAAGCCAAGACTACACTGCATGTTAACTAACTTGAATTTAATTTTTTTTTATGTTTCTGACGTTTATTTATTATATTTGAGACAGAGAGAGTGTGAGTGGAGGAGGGGCAGAGACAGAAGGAGACACAGAATCTGAAGCAGGCTCCAGGCTCTGAGCTGTCAGCGCAGAGCCCAATGTGGGGCTCGAACCCATGAACCATGAGATCATGACCTGAGCCAAAGTCAAATGCTCAACTGACTGAGCCACCCAGGCACCCCTTGAATTTAAATTTTAAAAAAAGGACTCACAAGCCATCTTTTTCCTGAATAACGGATCTGAGACATTACCAACCAACGATGTTAATTAAACTGCTTCTCTATAGTGTTCCTAAGTCAAGTCTTTTGACTTGACAACGAGTAGTGTTTGGGAAACTACAATGCTGAAGCGCTGTGCTAAATGCTAGGAACATGGAAATAAACAAGACCTACCAGCCCCAGTGTGGTCCCAATTCAACAAGGGAAATGGACACTTAGAGGCAACTGCAAACAGTGGGATAAGGACCATGAGAGGGTATCACTGGAGGGTTATGGCACCCTGGGCTCTATAGTTTCAGCCAGGGACTGGTCAGTCACAGAGTGCTCCAGAAAGAAGATGATAAATTAGCTCTTGAAAGATGAGCGGGATCCCATTGGGAGAAGGATATTCAAGATACAGCAAAGAGATGAACACAGGCGTAAAAGCACAAATGCCAAGGGCGGGAGAGTCAGTATGCCCGGAGAGTGGAGTGCGATCAGAACTGGAGATCAGCTTTTTCACGTTTCGCTCTTCACCAAAAGAAGCATCTCTTTTTCCAGAGAGATGTTTACTCACTAAACACCTAATGCAGGGGACTCCATGATTGTCTTCTTGATATGGAAAATAACACAACATACATATGCACTGATGTAACCTTGGCAGCTCTTTCTTACAATGTTAACCCAGTTGGTTGTATTTTGTTACTTCTTCAAATTCAATGAAAATCACATCTAAAGAATGGATTAGAACCAATGGCAATATGTAGAATAAGAATCTTTCTGCAAAAAAGGAAAAGTATCCATTTACACTAAAAACTCTTTTTAATATTGTACTATTGGATAAGTACATTAATATTATTTTTTATCCCTTTTTAAATGAATTCGGACACCACAAAAGGAATACAAAAAGGAAAAGCATCCATGAGCATTCATTTCAATCTTACCTATTCACCTTTTTATTACAAAAATTAAACAATCTCATTAAAATGGTACTCTGAAAAGGTATTTTACTATCCCTATAGAATTCAATAAGTTATTCGTTTGCTAGGTACATAACAAAGTAACACAGACTGGGAGGCTTAAATAACATAAATTTATTGCCTCATAATTCTGGAGGCAGGAAGTCCAAGATCAAGGTAGGGTTGGTTGCTGTGGAGGCCTCTCTCTTTGTCATGCCAATGACCAGCTTCTTCCTGTGTCTTCATATGGTCTTTCCTCTGTACATATCTATGTCCTAATCCACTCTTACAAAGACTCTGATCATATTGGATTAGAACCCATCCTAACGATCTCATTTTAATGGAATTATCTCTTTAAAGACCCTATCTTTAAAAACAGTCACAGTCTGAAATACCGGGGGTTAGTACATCAACACAGGAAATTTTAAGGGAACAATTCAGCTCCTAACTGTACACAGTTTCCACAAACCAAGTCGGTATTTACATTTCCCTCAACAAATAACCCCATCGCATACCTTTGAATCACTTTGCTTCATTGAATAAGTAAACTGTGGCATTTCCATTGAATGAAATAGTGTAATTGCCATATAAATGGAGTAACCAAAAAATTATACTGAAGAAAAACATTTATATTTGCCTGTGTAGTTGCCTTGATCAATGCTGTTTATTTCTCGATTTGAGTTACTGTCTAATATCCTTTTATTTCATTCTGAAGGGCTCTCTTTAGTACCTCTCGTGGAGTAGGACTGCCAGAAATCAGTTCAGTTTTTGTTGACCGTGAAATGTCTTAATTCCTCTTTCTTGTGTGAAAGACAAAATTGCTGGATGTAGGATCCTTGACATATAGTCTTTGTCTTTAAGTGCTCGCAATGTGTCTTCTCACTGCCTCCTGGCTTCCATGGTTTCTGACGAGAAACCAGATGATGATATTGTTGTCGATCCCTTGTGTGTGATCGGCGTCTATATCCTGCTGCTTTTAAGATTCTCTCTTTGTCAGGGCGCCTGGGTGGCTCAGTCGGTTAAGCGGCCGACTTCGGCTCAGGTCATGATCTCGCAGTCCGTGGGTTCGAGCCCCGCGTCGGGCTCTGTGCTGACGGCTCAGAGCCTGGAGCCTGTTTCGGATTCTGTGTCTCCCTCTCTCTGATCCTCCCCCGTTCATGCTCTGTCTCTCTCTGTCTCAAAAATAAATAAATGTTAAAAAAAAAATTTAATAAAAAAAGATTCTCTCTTTGTCATTGTGTTTCAACAGCTTGATTATTGACGTGTCTGAGTATGAATCTCTTGCGTGAATCTTACTTGGAGTTTGATAAACTTCTTGTAAGTGTAGACCAGTGGTTTCCATTAAATTTAAGATGTTTTTAGCCATCGTGTCAAGTATTTCTTCTCCCCCTTTCTCTCTCTACTCTCCGAGATTTCCATTACGCATATGATACAATCGATGGTGTCCCACACATCTCTTGAGGCTTAGCTCAGCTTTCTTCTTTCTTCTCTCTTTCTGTCCCTCAGACTGGAGACAATTACAACTGACCTGTCTTCAAGCTCATGATTCTTTCTTCTGCCAGTTCAAATCTGCTGTTGAGTACCTCCAGTGCATTTTTCATTCATCTATTATACATTCCAACTCTAGAATTTAATATAATTTAATTTATATTTGTTTTTTTATATATGATTTGTATTTCTTTATTGATATCTTCAATTTGGTGAGACATCATTCTCGTAATTTCCTTTAGTTTTTTTTCACATATTTACAATAGCGAGTCAGGTGAGTCCAATGTCTCAGCCTCTAGGACAGTTTCAATGGACTGCTTTCTTCCTATACATGGGCCATACTTCCTTTTTTCTTCATAGGTCTCATAAATCTTTAAAGCCAGCATTTTAAATAATATAATGTGGCAACCCTAAAAATCAGATTCTCCCTCCTCTCCAGGGTTTTTTGTTGCTGTTGCTGTTTGTTTAGTGACTTAGCGTGAGATTCAGGAAGTCTGTATAGTTTTGTATGTAGCCCCCTGAAATCTTTGCTCAGTTAGCTTTGTAATCAGCTAATGACTGGACAAAGGTTTCCTTAAATGCTTGGAATCAGTAAGTCTCCAGTCTCTGCTAAGGAGTGCTGTGTGCATGGTGGGGGGCAGGCCTTCAACACTGAGGTAGGAACTTTACAGCCTTGCCTTCACCTTCACTTCCTGCTTGCTCAGAGGCTCAAGGTCAGCCAGAGACAAGAGCTCAGGGCCTTCTCAGGTCTTTCCTGGGCATGTACACAGTCCTAAACATGCATGTGGTCTTCTAGATTCTCAGGAATATGTCAGAGTTTTTCCAAGTTCCTTACGGACATCTTTCTCCAGCTTTTCCTTTTGTTTCTTGGTTAGCTTGTTGTTTTCCCCAAGTGTTATCACTGCCCCCCAAGCAGCTGCAATATTAAACAACTGCCTGGCTGTTTCTGACAACTGACCCAAGGTAAAAGGCTGCCTGCATTGGGCGAGCTCTCTGCCAGGTCACACAAAGACAAGCCTTGCAAGCGGGGTTTTCTAGGGAACCGCCAGACACATGAAGTAATGCCAGTTCTGAGAATGGGGCTTTGAAAGAGCTCCACCTGTGTCCTGACCTCCACTAGCTGTTAGGCTGCTGGTTTTCACCACGATTTGGGGCTGTTGGTTTTTGAGGCTCGTGGAGCTGAGCAGGGGGAGTTAAAATTCCACACCGTTCAGGGTTCTTACTAAAGTTCAGCTATTTTGTTCCTAAGGAAGCTCCCCTGGAACTCATTTACAGAGCTCTAAAAGAGTTTGTTGGGTCCGTGTTTGCCACTGCTCTCATTGCTTTTACGGGGGAGAAGGTTTTCAGAGGTTCCTCCCCTCCCCCCGCCGGCCTTCCTGGTGACATCCTCTTGGCTGCACCCGCTGTTGTTTCTTCATACCTGTATCCCAAGTGTCTGATTCTCTCTTCAGCCAGCTCCAACAATGGTGAAGGTCCATTTAGATTTTAACTTTAGTAACGGTATATTTTATTCCTCACTGCATTTGGTTACGTATATCACCAGAATGGAAAGCCTAGGCGGATTTTATGTTATTTGACCATCGCTGGCTTCTAATCACTTCACAATAAACGTGTACCTCCTTTATGGGAAAAAAAAAAGTTACTGAAGTTATTTTATCACCTTTTCCCCTTGACTTCCTGTGTACTCCTCATTCTGAGCCCATACGTCCCTGCCATCATCTGTCTTCCCCCGTCACACCCGAACACACACGAAAAGTTGGCAGTTTGGACGAGAAACGCTGGTCGGGAAATAAAAAGCAAGACAGCGCCCTTTTCTTTTCCATATCTAGAAGTCCTGCAGTACTTGTGTTAGAGGCATAAAAGGGGGCTTTTGTGGGTTAGCCAGACAGACACTGCCAAAGGGTAGGATTCGGTTTGGGGATTAAGGAGAAGAACCCAGGGCTGGAGTGAGGGCAGCGCTGACTCGGGCCCTGACAGCTGAGCGGGGTAAATCACGTAAGTCCCTGGCACCCCGGTTTCTTCTTCTAGTCGCACGGAGCAAGTGCCACGCTCTGAAATCATCCTGTAGCTCTGAATCCTCCGTGGAAACACCCACACGTATTCTCTTCTCCCCTCTCCACCTGCACTCGACACAAAGCAGTTGCCTGATACACCTTATCGGCTGTGTCAATACACGACATGTGGACTGACTGGCTGTTTCCTGGAATGAACGAACACTGACCACGGGACAACTTTTGTGCATCACAGGTAGTTTGGCCTTGAAGGATCCCTTATTCATTTTTTTTTTTTTAAGTTTTAATTACATGACATTTTACAATCTTATTAGAGTAAGGGTGACTATTTTAACGTTTTGTTCTACCTAAAAGTTCCTTGTTTTGTTCTGATTTTAAAAGAATTTTTATAGGTCCCTAAAAAGCAGTTGTGGGCCCTAGGCCCAGGGACCTGCCTAGCCAATGGAGAAGTCATCCCTGAGGATGGGTGGAGTTTCCCCCATTCTGTCGTTTCATATTTATAAAAAAGCTGCTCCTGGGGTGCCTGGGTGGCTCCATTGGTTAAGCGCCTTACTTCGGCTCAGGTCACGATCTTAGGGTTCATGGGTTCGAGCCCCGCATCGGGCTGTGTGCTGACAGCTGGGAGCCTGGAGCCCGCTTCGGATTCTGTGTCTCCCTCTCTCTCTCTGCTCCTTCCCCACTCGTGCTCTGTCTCTCTCTGTCTCTCAAAAATAAATAAACGTTTTAAAAAAAAAAAAGCTGCTCCTGACTCCTGGGCTGCAGTCGCTCAGATGGCATTTCTGTGCAAACCAGGAAAAGGTTGCTTATGTTTAAGAAGAAGGGACAAGCCTTGAAAGTATTATGGTTATTGCACAGTCTGAATAACTATCCTCACTGGGCCCGGGGCAAGTACAGAGTGGGGGCGGGGGGGGGGGGGCATCCCTTCCAACGTCACCTCGAGGGGCAGTCGGGGCCTGCACGGCACGATGGGAGGAGAGTAACGCTGATCCATGACGTTCGGCTGGAGGGCCTCCCGGGTGTAGTTCCATAAGCCAAACTTCACTCTAAGTCGATGGCCGGGAGGCTCAAGTCTCCGTAGGGCTCAGGCGAAGCCCTGAAAGCCACGGGAGGCCAGACGCGCGGCCTCCGGGGTCTCCCGGCGCGAAAAGCGGACAGGGCACGAGCACACGTGACTGTGCACCTGTGCGCACGTGCCTTCCCGTGCGTGTGCACGGCCGCGCGGGCACGCGTGGCTGGCTGTGGGCCAGGACGCTCCCACGGCGCCCCGGCGCTCCCCCCTCCCCGCCCCGCCAAGTCCCGGCAGCGCCACCGCACACTCCGGTAGTAGCGTCCGTCTGCGGCTCGAATCACACTCTCGGTCCTAAGCCCTGAGCCCCGGTGCGGGCCGCAGTCTGAGCAGCTCGGGGCCGCGACCACCGCCCGCCCGCTGGGCCCACTTGCCCAGGGCAAGGCCGCACTCACTAAAGCCTCCGTCCGTCCCCTTCCTTGCAGGAATGACGTGCCAAGCTCGGAGCTCCTACGTCACCAGTGAGATCCTGTGGGGTTACCGCTTCACACCTGTCCTGACGCTGGAAGACGGCTTCTATGAGGTCGACTATAACAGCTTCCACGAGACCTACGAGACCAGCACCCCATCTCTCAGTGCCAAAGAGCTGGCCGAGCTGGCCAGCCGGGCGGAGCTGCCCCTGAGTTGGTCCGTGTCCAGCAAACTCAACCAGCGCGCAGACCCGGAGACGGAAGAGGAGGAGAAGAACCTCGAGGAGCAAACAGAAAGGAATGGTGACGTGGCAAACCTAGAAAACGAATCCAGAGTCTAGTCGCCTAGCCGGGCGGCTCCTCCTCCCCTCCCCCCGCACAACCCCTCCTCGTCTCTCATGCTCTCTCTCTCTTTTGTCTCTCTTCCTTGGTTGTGTATGGATTTGCATTTGGTTTTGACATGGCCAGAAAGCGAGTCTTCGAGGTGTGAAATATCTACCTGCCCTCTCTCGGTTTTGCAGATGGACGAGGCAGACGCAGATCTGGTGAAGGTGCCAAGCGCCCTCCCTCGCGGCCCCAGCTCGCTCTCTTCCCGAAAAACCACGCATCCGGCTCCTAGGGACTTAAGCTACTTACCTGCATGTCTTGTACAATAGCAGATCACTCAAAGGGCGTGTCAGAGATCTCACCTGGGATACGACAAGTTAGGTCTCTGGTGCCTATTTACTCGTGCAGTGAGACACACCGTATAACCCTCGGTTTTAGAGATTCCAATCAATTCCATCTGCAGGGCGACGTGCCTGCCCCCTACAGGCATTGCAGTTAATAGGACCCGGGTCAGGGAAAGACAAAACACTGTACATATATATGCCTTATGTAATTATTTTTCTTTTTGCAGTCAGTAATAAAACACAGCATGTACGAAAAGTACTGGAGGACAGAACTTCCAAATAATGTACATAGATGTATAATTACTGTAGGTTTAGATATATAACTTTAGAAATAAGATGAAAAAAAAAAAAAAAAGATTCCCAATGTACAGTAGGCATTTCTGTTCCGATGTCTTTGCTTTCTGAATTTCTTTGGTCCCATCGATCACTGGCCCTTAGTGCATGGCCTTTGTTCTGTGTCCCAGACTGGTAGTGTTTGGGTACCTCACTGTTCCCTTGCTTATCCTCTCACTGAATCTAATAAGCCATAGGTCTGGGGGAAGTTAGGCGGTCCGGTACATGGCAAAACCCACCACCAATATCCTGAGATACTGTGAAATGTTTACAAAACTGAGGTCTCTCTTTTTTTTTTTTTTTTTTTTTTTAGTAACAGGAGCCTCACTGACTAGCCTGGGAGAATATTCCAGGGGGAGGACACTCTCTGGCATGTCAGCAATGATGTGTTTATGCTTTTCACATGAGCTGTCACCCTTTGTAGTACAAGAGTTTGGGAAACTCTTCTCCTGCAAAAACCCATGGATTCCCCAGCTGTTCCACTCTGTAATTGTGAGAAACTACAGACCTAAAAAAATCAGACATGGTAATTTAGCAGAAGACGGTTTGGGTCTAAAGCCATGACATTCATGAAGGCGTGCAGTGGGCGACATGTATTATAACCATTCGCCTCACACACTTTGACTCCATCCGGCTCTCTCCCTGCCCCTCTAGCTTATCCATCAGCATTTTGCGCATTTGTATTTATTATTATTCGTCTTCTTTTATTATTCTGAAATAAGGGTCAAAGATTAAATCAACAATCTAGGTGACTATGAAATCTCTCTAGAGCGTGCCACAGGTGGGAAATCAAATCCAAAGTGTCTCCCAATCAGAAGAAAACAAGCAAAAAAACTGCAGCCTTAATTAATTTTAATCTGTGAAGATAAATGGAAAGAGAGAGATTAAGAGAGAGAGAAGGAAGGAAGGAAGGAAGGAAGGAAGGAAGGAAGGAAGGAAGGAAGGAAAGGAAAGGAAGGAAGGAAGGAATTTTGTACTAAAAAATCTAAATTTCAAAATGAAAAACAAATTTCAAGTAAAAAAGGAAGAGGATGTTAGACAAAAATCTCAAGGGCAGGTGGAAATTTTGCACTGAAACAGATCTTTCACATTAATTTCACAATTTTAAATTCTTTATTCCCTAAACAGTCGCCCATCATAAATATTCATTGGCTGAACTCAAGTTCATTTTCAGCTCCCACAGCTGTGCTCAGTTTGAAGCTTTGTGCCTTGGAGGTCAAAGAACTCAAACTAGCTATCACTCCCTGTTGCCCTTGACTTCCCTGACCAGATTGCACAGGCCTTTGCTGTAGTTCGGGGACTTGGCTACTAAAAAGCATGTCCCAGAGACAAGGAAAGTGGCTCCTCAATTGAACACAGGGGTCTCTCTTCTCCCACGTCCTTGACCTTGCATTAGGACAACTGCTTCTTGGCACTGACTGAACCGAAAACAAAACTGTTGGCCACGTAGCCCTTTCCTGTTTGCCAGCATTTCACTTTCTGCATTGAATACCTGTCGAATCATTTATTCATTCCACACACTCCGAGGAGGGCGTTGTAGTCCAGGAGGAGGAGGAGGGAGCCCCATACACTTCCTGCCAGGCTGTTGGGAGGTACTGTGGCCTTACCTCGCTGTAGCCTTATGAAGGGCGCCCTTGACTTGGGGGCGCTAACCCCGCAACATCACCAGAGTTGCAGGGAAGGCACCGTAGCACAAAGCAAGATGAGGCAGGGGCTCATTAGCTAATTTGCTCTTGATGACTCAGTGGGCCTTTTTTTACTCCGTTACTAAGGTTCAAAGGACAGCACACACCCTGTTGTCTGGTTGGAAGAACAGTTTGGGGCCCTTTAGCACAACTGAACAAAGAGCCTTGGTGACCCTTTGGTCATGCACATGTGTCGGTTCTGTATCTGTGACAGGGCACCCAAGTGTGAGGTCTCTGCCTATTTCTCGTCTTTTGTGTCAATGTAGTTGAAGACAGAACATGAACCAAATCTCGTTTTTGTAACGTGAGCCTCTGGATCTTTAAACAAGGATGCTCCAGAAGAACCTTTTACTAGAATGTCCCTATCAAACGTGTCTATTTTTCTACAATTATTGATAACACAGTTTAACAGTGTATTTTGTGTCAACTGTTAAAATTTGGAATTGAAAGAAGTTCATTAAGACTGAATTTTCTAAGCAGCAAGTATTGAATGGTGTTTTTCATTAAGACCGTAAAACAAAGATGAGCCCGTGATTTCTACTCATTCTATCCCGCCATGGCCAGTCCCCATTCACTCAGTCACTTTCTTAGCAAACCAAGTGTTATGAAAACAAATAAGCCTATTTTAATTCAACAATACCCACAACTAATGAGCATCGCTCTCAACTTGATATTTTGGTCTGTTTGGTTGGTGTGTTTGAGTCACTTTCCATAAAAGCATGGTGGGATCCAATAGCCAGATAAGAATTTTTAACTAAAGGGTTATGGTTTGCCACAGTTGACCCCAATCTGGAGAAAAGGACAGAGTCAGCTGGAAGCATGACCTCCCCAAGGGCTGCTGAGACCCTCAGATTCTCACTTCCACCCACCCCAAGATGCTTTCCAACTGGAAAACCTATTTGTTGATAAGTCAGTTTTACGTAACTCATAAAATCGTTTCTGTTTTTGGCTGTCCCCTGGACGAAGATACTCTCTTGAATTAACATATTTGTAATCACCGTAATGTCAGGTCATTGTTTATCCATTCCTTCATAACATGGCATTGCAACCCGGTGAACCGACATACAGCCACTCCATGTCCGTAGGAAGGAACTCCCTCCTTCCCCCACTCTTTTGCTCCACGTGTCTCTCTTTTTTGTGCTTTCCCTAACTCTCCAGTGCCAGGTCCATTGATTGAGTTCGGTATCTTATGTTCCCTAACAGAAATCCAGCTACTGTCTTTAAAAATGTCAACTTATTTCTTAAGCACAATTTTTCTCTTGGTTTAACCAAACTAGGGCTCTGAAGTGTCTATTTCTCACTGTACTCTAGTTAAAAAATTATTTACGACTTCATTCAAAAGCCTAAATTTTGAAATCTCCAGAGCAACATCCTTATGCTTTCCTTCCCCACATTTTCTTACATTTCAGGTTTCTTCATTTTTCCCCTTTGCTTTTTAATTTGATTTAAGCCAATATCTTTGGGATGCACAGAAACTGTTTATTAAAGGCGGGAGCTGGTGGACATGGGGGTTATAAAAATGCCAGTAGAAAACGACTGGGACTCACTCAAAGAATGTGAAATCATTTGATTAGCTGAGTAATTCAAGATAAAAAAGAAGGAAGATATGCATAGTCATTTCCAAGACAGCTTGCCAATAGTCTGACTTTCTTTCCTTGACTTGGATGGTACTCTATGTGACTCAGAAAAGTCAAAAGGGGAGTTGTAATTAAATGCCCTACATACACGGGAAATAGTAACTTCTATGATTTCCTTTCAACGGATGGCTATAAAGTTGAAAAACATAGTTATACAGAATAGATGACTCATTGATACCGCCTTCCGATATAGTAAAGTCATATTATCTTGTTTCTAGACTTCACGACCAACCTGTGTTTAAGAAAATGTAATCCTTTCATTTAAAATGGAGTTAAACGCACCTCTTCCTAATATTTCTGCCCTTAATGTCTTAGAGAACTTCCACTGTAGTGTCATCTAGAAGTCAAAAACTCCGTTAAGGCTACAAAGAGATTTTGACAAAGCACAATATCAACACAAAATACAATGACAAATTATGTCATTACACAAATTATGTCATTTAATTCTACTCTACCATGAGAGCTTGAGTGTTACAATTTACGTTTTATGATAGGAATACCAGGGCTTAGGCAAACTGAATAACTTCCCCAAGGTTATGGGCCCAGTAGTAATAGCTCCTGGTCTCAAATCCAAGGCCAAGGCTTAAGCCACGGGCACTACTTACACAGAGAGGGTCGGCAAACCAAAACTACTCACAGGCTCTGGCCCACTCCCTGTTTTTGCACCACTTGTGAGCAAAGAATGACTTTTTACATTTTTTAATGGATGCGGAGGGGAGGAATGTTTTCGGACATATGAAAATTGTATGCAATTCGAATTCCAGCGTCCATAAATAAAGTTTTCTTGGAACACAGCCACACTCATCCATTTGCGTATTGCCTATGGCTGCTTTCACACTACACGAGCAGAGCTGAGTATTTAAGACGGAGACTATGTGGCCAGAAGACCAAAATATTCCTATCTGGCCCTTTACAGAAAAGTTTGCCGACCTCTATACTGTCTGTACTATTAAGTACTATTCACGTATGAAGTGGTACTAATTACTAAATATTGTACCGTGCTACCAACAGATTCCTGGACAACTCAGAATGATGGCATTATTTCCCGATAAAAATGCATTGCAGTCCCTCGCAGATCTGTTCCAAGAAAAAATAACACAGTCATATAATCAGGTGTCAAAGGAGGACGCCTTCCTTTTCATAACCATTCTCCCAGAGCGCTAAAGAAATAACCAGTCAAGATTCAGTGGCCAACTCACAAAGCGACAACGTAAAACAATTCCTTAACAAACAAAAAAGAAGCGGGAATCCCCGGTCCAGTTGACTGAGACATTGCGTCACTGGTGTATCTATAGGTGTTTAAATATGTAGACAGTGGGGACACGTGCCTCCACCCGGTGGGGAAAACCGGCGGCTCCGCAGTTGCAGGGGGAGCTTCCCCTCCCCCACCTGCCTTCTCTCCTAGGCTCCTAGGGACAATGGAGCTCTGCCTGTGTCCTCCCACTAGTTCTCTCTACCTGCAATTGATCAACGTAACGATGATGAACGTTGAACTGTTGCTCATGTCTAGCTGTCCTAGTTCTGGCTCTCTCCAGCCACTTGGCCAAAGGTTTAATTTAACATGAGAATTAGGAACTAAATCCTTCTCTTGGAAAACCAAGAGGTTCTTTACAAAGAGCTCAGGAAGAAACAGGAGGGCAGTAAAGGGTTGTTGGATTGTTTGTCGCTTTCTGAGTCTGAAACACAAGATAAAGATTGGTAATTATAGAAATATTGAAAGCAAGAAACCCAGACAGTGGAGTTTTGAGATAAGTCAATATTAAATGACATTCTTTAGTATCACTACGCTGAAAGCACTTGTGTTCTAAGAAAGCATTTCCAAAGCCAGACATGGGTCAGCCAAGTGAGCCAAGTTCTGTTGGAAAATATATCAGGTTCTCTTATGAGTGCTTTCCTGGAAATTAGGGGTGTGTGTGTGGGGGGGGGGGGTTGTAACAAATCATTGTGATGTATTGCTGACAGATACATGATGGAAATTGAGATGGATTTGGTCCTGTGTCTGAAACTAAATGGTAATGATATCTGAAATATATGTTGCAAAAAGCTCACAACAGCTTTGCGTGGAACAGCATAATAACTAAGTGGGCGGGAAAGATCTCTCAAAGTTCAACACCGTAAAACTTAAATAAATGTAAAAGGAGTCAAACTTTTACTTGGCCTCATTGCCTTGGTAAAAGAAAGCTCGATGCATCCACCTAGCTCAAACCTATCCTCGTCCAAAGGAAGAAATGAGAGCAAAATAGCTCGAGATGGTCAGCGTGATTAAGTGATGGAGATTTATCACCAAGGAAAATGGCTTTTATAAAGTTAATTTTAGATACTACCCCCTAGACGTGAATCCTAATGTGTTCTGTGGTCGGCCAGAGAATTGTGACCACACAGGCAATAGATCTTGATTTCAGAGAATGAAATGTTCCTACTGTCAAAGGGTAATTGACCATTTCAGGATTAAGACCCTGCACCCATTGTATTAACACTGATCATAAATACTGTGATATCAACCAGCCAATCTTTATAAGAACATGAAGGGCTGTTTTTCTCAGGCAATGTAAATATCTGCTACCAACAGACACTAGTGAAATAAACACGTAATGCACCGTTATTTCTAAAATTCTGATAGAAATCATAAAATATCCATCTAAAGGAGCAAGAAATCATGGGAGCCTCAGTTCAGACCTCTTCGGCTACTAAAACCCCAGTGCAGTCTGAATGCCTTATGGAGTGTATCAGTGTTAGGTTGATCAGCACTAAACACAACTTCAGAACTGGATCAACTACAGCACAGAGAGCTGGGCTTGCATCAGCTGTGCACGATCAGAACCTCTAACCCCATGGCCACTATTCTTAGACAAGGACAAGGGACACTGTTCTCAGATCCAGTTGGTGCCATCCTGGCATCATCTCTCAGCATTACTGGGCATGGGAATGGCTGTAAGCAAGCAACCCTCCCTTGGGCCAGTTTGGCCATGCACACCTGCTGCAGGCTCTCTAGGTGAACCTCTCTCTCCAGGTCTAGTTCCTGTTCATATAGACAATGACCCCTCCCAGAAGATACCAGGGAACCTGTGTCTTTTGAGCTTATGTTGGCCAGCACCCTTGACCTACAGAGTGCCCACCTGGAGCAGGGATGACAACTCTCCCTAGAAGAAATGAAGTAAGGCCTTTTGAATCCCCTATGCACAGGGCTGTCCCTCCTATACATAATCAAACAATATTATTGAATAAGCGGAGTATGTGTAAAGAAGTCCAAGGAAAGATCATTTTCCCATGGTGATTGCCCGTATGACTTTTTTCCCCTTTACGCAGCTACTTCTTCAGCCTCTGGAAATTCTCACTTTTTAGGATCATGATGCTGTGAGCACAAACTCAGCTGGGCCATTGGGCAATCCAAGACATCACCCTAGACGGTCTGATCCTGTTTCTTTAAGTAAGGGGGTCTGATCCGTTCAAACCTGCCCCTCATCCAATCCAAATGCTGCCCTGTCCAAGAAATGTCACGTCCTCTCTCTTTCCTCTAACAGGAACCAACAAACAAGGATATTATTGTCAAGAGTGTCCTCTTGATTTGCAAGGAACTCCCCTGGATTGCAACACTTGGAGACACAACTTATGCTCTCCCCGGGTGCCCACAGGGCTGTCATGTCACCACAGGTTATCATCCAAACATTCTGCCCACTTCCGCTTTCTGTATTCCTTCCGTGGCTCACCACCAAAAGTCATCTTTCCTGGAAATTCTTCTGAGCTTCCATTCCATTTTTGAGTGGCAACCAAGAACCTATTATCAAGGCTAGTCTCATCTGTTACCACCTAATTGTTCAAGACAAGTTTTAACTGCGCATGTACTATGTTCACAGTCTGACCAGCTGAGACCCAAAACAAGGTAAAATATTTCATTTCTGCCCCCATACACGCCCTGAGTGTCCATGAGTGATGACATTAGCCCATAACTGAGCAGAGCATAAAAAGAGGTCTTGTGCTGAAGGGACAGCTGGACTTTTCCAGAGGAAGCTTCTTGTCCTTTGCAACATGCAGTTAGGCTAACCAGCTTGCCAAAGATGATCCTGTATATCTTTATTCAGCCCCGTGGAACAGCATCTAAAATGAGTCTTGCAGGAACAACAGTGAACTCCCACACGTGTACAGGATTCTGAAATGATGACCTAAATATATGCCTGTGTTGGCAAAGTGGCCTTTCCTCCCCCGCTGTCTGCACAGACTGTGCTCTGGGGAAAAACCAAGCACCCATGTGGTGCCTGGTTACCCAGGATGTGCATGGCTGCTGCCATGGCAACCTGCAGCCTATCAGCATAGATCTCTCCATGGAGTCTCTGAAGAGAACTGGCTGAGGCCCCAAGGGGCTGGAGCTCCCAAAGGCTTATCCACCTGCGGACAGCCTTCAGGGAAACAGTGCCCAGGCAAACAGGTACATTCAGTGGCCAGGTGTAGAATATTACTATCCCTTCTTCCTAAGACAGTTTGCACTCAGGTGGCCAAACTGTTCCTTTGAAAAAGGCTATTCTTTAAGCCATCATCCCCATCCCACATACACACCCACACCAAAATCACATTCTCCTTTAAAAAAAAAAAAAAAGAAAGAGAAATTCCAAAAGTAAATTCACATCATCTAATGCAATAGATATCCAAAGAGCTCCCATTTTATTAATCATGAAATAGGCTGAGCCTAAATAGTGTTTCCATAATAAGCCCAAGCGTAAACAAACGCAATTTTAAATTTTTACTTAGAAATTCCTTCAGGAAAAAAAAAGAAGAAGTTCTTTTAGAAACCCTGATTTCAAATGTTCATTTTTGCCTCCAGAAGGCAAAGTCTCCAGAATACTATTTCTCCATGAACTTGCCACTTTCCATTTTCTGGCTTTGAACCTGAGAACAGACTCCTTTACATTGGCAGGAAAGGTTATGCAGAATTTGGCACTGAAACTTTCAGAGTTAAATTCGGTCTGGCCCTATGAACCCAGGTAGGAGTAAACTCTGCTAACCAGGAACAACTCTCCATCGATGTGCTTAGATGTCAACCTCAGGGAAATTTTGGACATGGAAATTTTGCTCAAGATGACGGCCTGCTGGCAGAGAAGGGATAGTAGTGTTCGAATCTCTGAGTCATGCCCACGCACATGCCAGATCAGCTGGCCTGATCTCTAGCTTGCCCGGCCAACTGGCCCTATCCACAGGGGGCATTAGTAAATAAATGAGAACTTCCTACAGCCCGAAGAAGCACCCTGGGAGACCTTTCTTCCATCTTACTTACAATGCTGTTACAACACACATCAACAAGACACGTGGTTTGTTATCCCACAGCTCCTCTCTGCTTGTACTTTCGTATTTTTTTCCTTTCCTAAAAGAAAGAAGGCTCCTCTAAACGTTACACGATGCAGTGGTGGTACAGTCCTTTGTAACTAACACTTTAACAAATGCAACAACCCTTTCCGCACATTCACGCATACAGGCACATACATGTGTACACACGCACATACATACATATACACAATATACATGCACTCCTACACGCACACACGCACACCCACCCACATACACACACCTACTTCCCTCCTCCAATCAGTTATGAGCTGGTCCACATAAGTGGATTCACAGAAAACCAAAGCCCTGAAAATGACAATAAGTCCCTCCCTTAACCATCACAGTGGTATTCTTTCTAAAATGCACCATAGGCCTCCCTGAACTCACAGGCAATGGGTCATAAGGTAGCCTTTTTTTTTTTTTTCCCATTGTTTTGTAGGAAACCTGGATTCAGTCTGAAGAGAACAGGATTCTGATCCTGGTTCCGTCCCCAGATGAGTTATATGGACTTGGATAAATCATTGAACTCAAAAACAGTTTTCTCATCATTTTCTCTTTTTTGGATTAATAACCTTTAGCTTTTAGCACAATTTTAGGTTCACAGCAAACGAACCTATACTGACTCATCGGCATCACCCAAAGTCCATAGTCTACAGTAGGATTCACTCTTTGTGTACATTCTATGAGTTTTGACAAACGCACAATGCATAATGATATGTCGCCAGCACTAGACTATCACGCAAAATAGTTTCACTGCCCTAAAAATTCTCTGCGCTCTATTTGTCTCTCCCCACAAACCCTTGACAACTACTGATCTTTTCACTGTCTTTAGAGTTTTGCCTTTTCCACAAGTCACAGAGTTAGAATCATACAGCATATAGCCTTTCATATTAGCTTCTTTCACTTAGTATCATGCATTTAAGATTTCTTCATATCTTTCCATAGCTTAATAGCTCTTTCTTTTTAGGGTTGAATAATATTTTACTGTCTGGATGTACCATGGTTTATATATTCATTTACATACTATTGTTTGCTTCCAAGCTTTGGCAATGATGAATAAAGCTGCTATAAATGTTTGTGTGCAGGTGTTTGTGTAGACATAAAGTTTTCTATTCATTTGGGTAAATGCCAGGGGCATAATTGCTGGATCATATGATAAAACTATGTTTAGTCTCATAAGAAACTGCCCAGCTGCCTTCCAAAGTGGCTATCCCATTTTACATTCCCACCAACAACGCATGAGAATTCCTGTTGCCTCTCATCCTTGCCAGCATTTAGTGTCATCAGTGTTTTGAGTTTTGGCCATTCTATTAGGCGTGCACTGGTATCGCATTGTTTTCACTGCATTTCCCTGGTGACATATGATATGGAGCATCTCTTCATAGACGTATTTTCCGTCTGTACATCTTCTTTGGTGAGGTGCCTGTTCAGGTCTTTGCCCACTTTTTAATCAGGTTGTTTGTTCTCTTATTGTTGAGTTTTAAGAGTTCTTTGTATATTTTGGATAACAGTCCTTTATCAGGTGCATCTTTTGCAAATATTTTCTCCCAGCCCATGGTTTGTCTTCTCATTCTGTTGATCGCCTCAGCTGCCAAGCAGAAGTGTTTTAATGAACACCAGCTTATTAATTCTTCCCTTCGTGGATTATGCCTTTGGTGTTGTATTTTTAAATTCATTGCCATACCCACAGTCATTTAGATTTTCTCATTTATTATCTTCTAGGAGTTTTATAGTTTTTCACTTTACATTTAAATCATTTTGGGTTAGTTTTGTGGAGAGTTTAAGGTCTGTGTCCAGACATTTTTTTTTTTTTTTAGAATATGAATGTACAGTTTTTCCAGAATCATTCATTGAAAAGATTGTATTTGCTTCTGTGTATTGCCTTGGCACCATTGTCAAAGATCAGTTGACTATACTTATGGGTTCTATTTCTGGGCTTTCTGTTCTGTTTCATGGATCTGTTTGTCTATTCTTTCACCAATATCACACTGTCTTGATCACTGTAAATCAAATCACTGTAAGCCCTGAGGTTGGATAGTGTCAGTCCTTCGAGTTTGTTCTTCAGTATTGGCCACTCTAGGTCTTTTGCTTCTCCATAGAAACCTTAACACCAGTTTGCTAATATCCACAAGTTAATGCTGGGATTTGGGCTGGAAATGCATTGAATCTGTAGATCAATTTGGGAAGGACTTGACAGTATTGAGTCTTCCTATCCATGAACCTAGATATCTCTCCATTTACTTCATTTGTTAGCTTTCACCAGTTTTATAATTTTCCCCATATAAATCTTGTACATGTTTTGTTAAGTTTATACCTAAGTGTTTTATTTGAGGGGAGGTGCTAATGTAAACGGTATTGTGTTTGCAATTACAGATTCCACTTGTTCGTTGCTGGTATATAGAAAGGCGATTGGCTTTTTGTATATTAACTTTGTATCCTGCAACCTTGCCATGGTGTTTTTTGTTGATTCTTTCAGATTTTCTACGTGGATATGCATGTCATCTGCAAACCAAGATAATTTTACTTCTTCCTTCCCAACCCCTCTAAGCACTGTTTTCACTGCATCCCACAAATTTTGACAAATTGCATTTTTATTTTCATTTGGTTCAAAATACTTTTCAAATTCTCTTAAGATTTCTTCTTTGGCCTCTGTGTTATTTACAAACAAGGGTGTTGTTGAATCTCTGGGTATTTTGAGATTTTCCACCTCTGTTGGTTGTACTTCTAATTTGATTCCAATTGAGGTCTAGAGAACACATTGTATGACTTACGTTCTTTCCAGTTTAAGTTGTGCTTTATGGCCCGGAAAGCGGTTTATCTTAGTGAATGTTCCAACGTGAACTTGAGAAAATGTGTCTGCTGTTAGTTTCCTTGTCTTTTTCTTTTTGTCTTCTTTAGCAGGTTGAAACCCCCAGTCTCTGCTTCTGAATCTAGTAGCAGTTCGAGTCTATACCACCCCTGCACTAGATAGCCCCAGATGGCTCAGCTTTCAGTATTCGCTGTTTTTAATAGTTTCACTAATTCCTATGTTGGCAGCAATGAAATTTTGCCACCATCCGTACACTTGCCTCCAGGATCTCCTTACCAAACGCATCCTTCTCTCGTCTCCTCTCCCACCACTAAATCCCGTAGCAAATAGACAAGTTACGAGTTAGGTGCCTTCTAGACAAATGAGGTGCTACTGTACAAGCGCTATAGTCTCCTTTACAGCAGGAGAAAAAGCCCCCAAAGTGGTTGGGACCTTTGACTGAAAATAAGTGCATGACTACATCTTGCCAGCTCATCCATAAATGCTTCAATCAGCTCCAGCAGCTTATTGGCAACTTGCTTTTAACCTGAATCCGTCTCTACCTTCCCTGAAGCATGCACTTAGGACCCCAGGACAAAAAAATTAATGCTAAATCAAGTAGAACAAAATTAGGGAGGCAAAGAGATTAAACCACAACACTTTCATTCAATGGCTTTATTTCAGCCACATCCCTCTTTTCCACTATTAATTGAAAGATAATTCGCTGTTTTGGTCTTCCCTAATAAAGTATCAGCATACGAAGGCCTGAAATGTTTAATGTGGCCCAATAAAACATGAAGTCATTCTGTGAGCCATTTCCTAAGATAGAAAGAACATTATTCTGGAAAGTCCATTAGTTCAAAAGTCCAAAGAAAGCAGTGCCTAAACTTTGGTAGTCTTTTTAATCCTGAATCTATGAAACTGAGGATAAATCTTAATCTGGTTTCAGGGCTGCGTGTCTCGCACACATACCTGTTTCTATTAGCCTGGAAGTTCTGGTTCTTACCTTTACACAGAACTGTCAGGAACTGTTTGAACAAATCCTAGCCACTCTCAGATCCAACTCATCAAGCTGGGGTGTCGTTGGGGCACATGTTGGTGTTCCAGTTCCGGTTTCCAAGGCACACACATAATTGACCTTCAACATTGTTCCCAGAAATCCTTTTAAGAAGCTGAGTTTTTGATAAGATGCTCACATTCCACAGAGAAATAAAACGCTTGGTTTTCAAGGTGTATGAAATTCGCCGATGCTGGGAGCAGGCACATACGTGTACCTCCATTCTCAGGGATCTAAGCTGCCAACTAAAACTAGACAAGGAGAGGGGCGCCTGGGTGGCGCAGTCGGTTAAGCGTCCGACTTCAGCCAGGTCACGATCTCGCGGTCCGTGAGTTCGAGCCCCGCGTCGGGCTCTGGGCTGATGGCTCGGAGCCTGGAGCCTGTTTCCGATTCTGTGTCTCCCTCTCTCTCTGCCCCTCCCCCGTTCATGCTCTGCCTCTCTCTGTACCAAAAATAAAAAAAAATAAAAAAAAATAAAATAAATTAAAAAAAAATAAATAAATAAAACTAGACAAGGAGAGAATTCCACTCAAAAGATGCTGAAAGCTAGTAGATGCCCCATATTTTATTGTTCTACATTAATAGTTGTTTGACTGAGTATTGACCCGTGAACATTTTGGCACAGTGGGCAATGTCCTAGGCAGGTTGTTCTAAAGATCAAGAAATAATGACATCTTCCTCTGCCCTCAACAAGCCTATAACCTCACGGCAACCAGCTCTTACCAGATGACTACACTGTGTCGAGTGAATCAGCCCACAAACCGCACAAAAGCCCTGTGAGCAAATACTGACGCCTACTTTACAAATAAAGAAACTGAGGCATAAAGAGAAAAATGAACTCACTCTAGTTTTAGAAATCAGACAACCTAACGGAGAGGGTACAACGATGTTCTGAAATGTAAAAAAGCAAACCTGTTCCTATGTAAGCAATCACGAATCGTTTCCCGGGGAACAAAGGGACATTTGTCCTGACGTTCTTGGAGACTGGGCAGGATGTAGAAGACGCAGACCCAGAAGGGAGACTTCCTTACAGTCTGAGGAGCCAACATGGGAGAGAGGCCAAAGATAGGCACGCACAAAGCAAGATTGGGGGAGAGTGCCTAGACCCCCCTGGATGGGATGGATGGCTTGTTGTAGGATTTGATAAAATATGCATTTTGAAAACTGGTGCTAAACTGTAGAAGACTTGGAATTGCAGGATAAGGAAGATAGACGAAAGTAAGCACAGTAGGGCAGCATTTATGAATAAATCCACCATAGCACTTAAAAGGCTCTTAAGTCTGAGGATTGGTTTTTCAAAACAATAACTTTCAGTGGAAAAAAGCGAGACGTCCCTGCCAAAACTGCCAAACACTTTGAAACGATTCAGGGAATCTATAAAAAATGGAATGAATCATTGGTGGGATTTCAGTAACAATTGGTAGTAAACTCCATGGCCAGCAAAATCACAAAACAAGAATTATTATAGGAGACACTGATAGACATTACATAATACAATGCACAAAATAAAGTTTTATTCGGACAAAACCTTTAGATGACTCTTTAGAGATGAACAGACAGGAAAGAAGGAAAGGCATCTTTCAGAAAATCCTACCAAGGCCTCTGACTTTTCCTCTTGATAAGTAACTAAGATTTGCTCCTGAAGTCAGTGTCATCAACCTTCCCACCATGCTTTTTGGAAAGGAAAGCCAGGAAGGGCTCAAGTACTGGTCTGGCTCCTGACCCACCTTTTGGTCTTTTTGTAACTCCCTTTATTCAACTCCAAGTACATCTGTGCACGGACAATGAGACGAAAGCATGCTACATGAGAAAGCACAAATTATGTATTGAGAAATCACTACAATGCCAAATTTTTTTAGAAGAAAAAACTGTATCTTTAAGAACTCGCTGTGTTAGGGAAACTGTTTACATATTGAGGTGTTCCTCTTTTTTTTGACTGGAACAATAAAAAAGAAATTTGATATGGCCTTGGTTTCTTTTGTGTGTGTGTGTGTGTGTGTGTGTGTGTGTCCAAGGAGTCAGCCTTTTCTGCCGATGAGAACATAGAGTCAGCCTTTTCTACATGTAGGAACAGGAATTGTCTTCGAAGCACCATATCCTGCCACAGGACCAGTCAGGATGCTGGACTTCCCACCATACAGTCCAAGAAGAGTATCACAGGTTTGAAATGATCTCTTCTCTCTCTCTCTCCCCTCCCCTTCCTCTCCCCTTCCTCTCTCCCACCTCACCTTCACCTCTCTCCATACTCTGCCTATGGCCAGATCCCGGCAATGGGTCAGCTCTGCTCCTTCCCACACGTGCCCACCCAAGCGGGACCCATTCAATACCCATTTACCATTCGAACCTTCTGGAACTCAATTTTTTTAATATTTATTTATTTATTTATTTAGAGAAAACATGAGCAGGGAAGGGGCCGAGAAAGAGGGAGAGGGAGAGAATCCCAAGCAGGCTCCGGGCTGTCAGTGCAGAGCCCGACACGGGGCTCGAGCCCACAAACCGTGACTTCACGACCTGAGCCAAAACCAAGAGTTGGACACTCAACTGACTGAGCCACCCAGGAGCCCCCCTCATGAAACTTGAAATAATGAAGGAGACCTAGGGACCTGCAAGGCAGTTCATCTGGTCACTTGCCACAGCTCAAAGTGTCCGGAGAACTTTAACAACACATGACAAAGTCCAATGTTCAACAAAAGAAACGTTCCTAAGAGAGATTTTCATGCTCTCGGTTGTTGTCCATTTTGCATGGGGTTGGCTTTGCCTGACCCCAGCACCTCAGCTCTGGCTCCTCAGATTCTCCAGGAGGATGCCAGTGGCTTGGCCAGCCAGCCCTCTCCACGGAGGCCTGAAGGAAGCCTGTGAGTCCAGCCAAGTTTTCAGGTGACGTGCTGGTCACCTTACACTGTGAGGTGAATGAAAGAACTGCCATGAAATATACCTAGGTTCCATTCTTTCCCAGAGGCTTCCAGGTGCTGAGACAAGACACTTAGGACACCATCACTATCTCGTCCCATTTTTCCTAATGGGACCCCTGCCCAGTATCACTGTCGTGCCCGACAGAGTTACTAATCTGTCATCTGTCCTCTGCACCCCTGTGTGCATCAGTCCCACTTAGCGCTCACCATGCCCCACAGAAACCCACAGAGGTGCGTCCATTCCCTCGGGTACCCAAAGGAGGAGCCCCCATCTCTGCTTCTGGCTGACTCCCGTGGAACCACCCTCCACATTGCCACAGAGGCATTGTCTAAAGCAACTCCCTGACTGAAGCCATACCTGGAGCCACACCATCCACTCCCGTGGTTTTCAGACCAAGCTGCAGACACTTTCCTCTGAAGGAACTCTCAAACAGAAGCTCAATATTTAAATCAGACAAAAGCAGAGTTCCCCTGTTGCAGCAGGAGTAGAGATTCAGAGGCCAGGGCCTGAAACCCAAGTACCCTGGGGCCCCTGTCCTCAGAGCACAGATTAATAATCACCACTGTGCAACATTATGTCCAAAGTCCTTGACTGGGCCTACAAGGATGGGCAGGTTCTGGGCCCCAGGACGCTCTCCAAACCAATATTCCACCTTAGTACACTCCTTCTTAAATGTCTACATCCCCTGACAGGACACCCCTTCCCAGGCCACCTAGACTTTGAAAACACTCTTCTTTTGTCCTGGAATGTGAATCCAGAGCCACCAGGAGGGCTCAGACATCTTTACCGAACTCTCCCTGATCTCAGATGGCTTCTGAAGCTAGGTCTTCAGAGCTCATAAACCAGCACTGCATTGTGTTTTAACTTTCTTATCCATCTTATGCAGTAGACAATAAACTCACAGTCAAAGATTATTTCACTCTTCTTTGTCCCCAGCACCTTCCATAACGCTTGGCACTTAGTTGGTGCTCAGTGCTTATTTGCTGGATGGATGGATGGTTGGATGGATGGATGGGTGGGTGGATGGATGAGTATGTGAGTAGTGGATGAGTGGGTGGATGGATATTTGAGTAGTGGGTGAGTGAGTGGATGGCTGAATAGACAGGTAGATGGGTTGGCAGGTGGATGGATTGATGGATGGGTGGGTGGATGGAGGGACTGGCAGGTGGGCAAGCAGATGGGAAGGTAAATGGAGGAAGAGAAAGAGTAGGACATTCATAGTTTGTCATTCAAGTGACTACAGCAGCCACTGAAAACACCTACTATTGGTTCACAGTTACATTATAGTTTGAAAATCTCACTCTTTGCTAGCTGGGAAGAATCTGGTGCTTCCTTCCATCTATGGTAGGGTGGTTTCTTCTACCAAATCACATTATCTGACGTTTTGGCAAAACATGCTATACTGCCCATATCTTGGCACACCCTTATGAGTGACTTCTATGAAATTCATTAATTTACAATTTTAAAGAAGTCCTCTTGTCTTATCATTGTTCATGACGGTGACCCATCTATTTAAAACCAGTAGGCTGCAATTCAGCCCCAAAGATCAATATATACCCGACAGAAAGGCAAGTGCATCCACATTCATCACTTGGGCAGGCCCCATCAGGAGGGATAGACACTGTAGCCAATGGGACTCAGAAGAGCAGAGTCAAGGGAGATTCTGAACATCGAGCGTCTCCCCACTGCTAATACGTTCCTACATGTTACTTTAGGTTTTCTTTAGCCTGCAAGATGCACACATCCTTTTACACGTGTTGCTCAAACGGTATGATCTTTCTTCTTTCATAAAGAAATATATTATTTTGGGTCTTCTCGACAATTGCTTGGGTTACCACTTTTCTAAATCACAATGTCATGCTTCATTTTCTCAAAATCCCGAAGTCATCTCTAGAAAGAAGACTTCGGAGCTAACTTCCATCCCCAAGGGATCCTTCAAGCAGACCACGCCCTGCCTCCCCTTGACTCCTGCATCAAGGAATCCCAAGGCAAGAAAATGACAAGACCAGCTCCTCAAACCATGCTTGTCCCTACCAGAGCTGGGTACACTAATGACAAAGCAGTCTTTCTGAAGGCCACAGTCAGTACATTTTAAATCTCATGTCCAGCTTCTTTCCCACCAGGGTAGTCTCAAAAAACACTGTTTTTTATAGACTCAAGGCAAGCAGATGACTCCTCTCCTTTTTGGACTCTGGCTGCATCATGAGCGCAAGCCACAACAATAACAACCACCACTCATGAGCACATTAGCATATAGGTGCAGGGTATTCCATATACATTACCTTTAATCCTTCCAGCCCTGCATGATCAGTAACAATAGTTCCATTTTCTAACTGAGAAAACAGAGGTTCAGAGATTACAATACTTAGTCCAAAATTACATTGCAAGCTGCAATTATAATCGCTCAATTATAATGCTGAATTGAAAGTTATACCGTCAGTTACAGAGCATCCTGAGATGATCCAGTGTCTTCATTCTTTCAGGTTGAGAGGAAGAAACAGCACCAACCAGCACTGCCCACGTGATGACAGGGTCATTAGGGTCAAGCCAGGAGGGGGCAGCAGAACAGTAGCCAAGGAGTCAAGGCCAACAGGGGCTCAACGCCGGCTAAAGTTGGAGGAAAGCAGCTGGTGGGGTGTCAGTGACTTCCTCAGTAGGGCCATTCCGCTAGGCCTGGCTGGGTCTCTCTCCAAACTGGCCATCAAGTAGGATGTCCCAGAGTGTCAGCAGGCAGAGATAGCACAGACGGACCAGGACGTGAGCAGGTCTGAAGACCAAACTCCCAGCATGCCCACCCCTACTCCAATGCTACCCCACATGTGGGCAGTGACTCTGCTCTGCGTTGGCCTTCCTCTCCAGGGGACATGCAGGGATTTCTCGGGACTGGTCACTGCACTGTAAGTCCCTGAGAGGCCCGGTTGGGTCTCTTTTGGCTCCTCTTGCCTCAGTGTACCTAGTAGGTATGTGCTTAGTAGGCATTTGCTAAGTGGTGAAACCAATGTTGAGGCCTTGGGCATGTGAATCTTGTATGTTCATTGTTCTAAGTGCCCTGCTCACGCCCAGAGGCAGCGAGATCGGGGTCTCATCCAGGCCCGCACAGGGATGATTCACCGGACCCCTGTCTTCACCTTTACCTGGACAACAGCGGAAATCTTTATCTACCATTTCATTGGGCATCTTTCCTTACGGCGTCCTCCCCAAGCCAGCTGGGTGACCAGTCTGGTCTTGACTAAATGTCCCAGTTAGGATTCCATGTGAATCCACTCCAAACTGAGAGGCTTCAATCAATCATTCATTTTGCTCATGGTTTTGTGAGTCAGGAATTTGGGGAGGATGTGCCAGGATGGTGTGTCTCAGATCCTTGGGCCATCAGCTGGCTGCCTCAGTTTCCTTAGCTTGTTCTTTCGCGGGGTGGCAGCTCATGGCTCAGGACGTCCACAGGACATGAGTTTTTCACAGCGTGGACATCTCCAGGTGACCCACCTCTCACAAGATCGAACCTCCAGGAAGCAAGAAGCCCCAGCTGTTCCGTGAAGGGCAGCACCAGGACGTGAGCAACTTATCACCACACCGCGTTGGCCACAGTCCCTATCCCGACCCCAGACTCTAGGAGGCCGAGACCCCACTGTACCATGGCGGAGGGACAAGTTCATACACCACTGCGGTCACCTCAGAAAAGCCCCAACCTGCCACATCGAAGCTCACAGCAATTCCCTTCCACTCCGACGCTGGGCTTGGAAGGACGCGGTGAAAGGTTTAACTCTCTCGGCCCAGGGCGGCCACTGTCACTGCCCCCTTCTACACCTGCCTGGTCAGCACCCACCGAGGCCTCCTCGACTTCATCCCCCGTAGTTCACATACCTCTTCTCCCACAAAAAAAAAGTGGCAATGAGAAAAACAGAACCTCATCGTATTAATAACATTCCCGTTAGAGCAGTGTAGTGGCTCCCTGATGACAACAGTCAGGATTGCTATTCCTGTCATCCCTGAGTTTTTACCTTATTGTGGAAGCCACAATAAGCTTGACCGACAAAACTGTATGCACATAAGAGATAAGCAACCGGCTAATGGGCCTTAACAAGCCGTGGATGGGAGAAGCCCGAGATGAGAAATGCAGGCCGACAGCTGTTCAGAACGGCCCTGGGATGCGGCTTGACCAAGGTAATTGACGTCAACCGGAATCCAAACAAACGGTCTCTGGGGTCTTGTCCACTCTTTGAAATGTAAAAGGGAGACTTCCAAGGCCAAAGATCCTAGAGAAACAAATTAGGTGAAACCTCCTCACCCCAACCAACCATATTGCCAGAAATTGGAGAACCAGTATCTTGGGCTGTGCCTTCACCCACCACAGTCCAGGCCAAATGGGATGCTTAGTCACCTGCAACTAACATATCTGTGCATGGGGAGATAGTCCTCTAGGCGACAAATTCTGATTCTAGGCAGTGATGAGTTGCATAAGGGTATACGAGCTCCTAAAAGGAAGGGAGCCTCGGCCACAATGACTTGCCAGAGCCTGGTCCCTAAGGGCTCCCAGGACCTAGAAGCCTATAATGTTTGCACAAAGCAGGCAGCCGGAGATCCCCGCAGAACCCAAGAGGGGTGCAGAGACGGACAGCAGAGCTGACAGGGGACAGAACAGAAAGACTCTGGTGTGAGCCCCCCACCAATTTCTCGGCTGATACATTGTGGCTGTCTCAGTGATCTTTTCGACTTAAAAACATTTGGCTTTTAACGTGTTGTTGTGTCGTTGTTGTTTTTTTAATTTTCATTGTCTCGGGCACCGCAGAATTCAGACCATGGCTTTGGTTTAATCGTAGGCTGCTTGAAATGATAGGAATAAGGACGAAAACACACACCTGCAAAAAGAATCAGGGAGAGGCCAGAGGGGAGCAAGAAAGAATTCGGGGCTCCCTTGGAGCTGGAGGAGGGAAGCAGAGGGACACTCTTCCGTCCACTCAGCGTCAGTGGGCCTGTCTCGGGCCCCAGAGGAAGGAGCTAGCTGGCCACTGAGGCTTGAATGTCTCACTACCCCACACTGACCCCCCCAATAGCACCTGTAGTGGGTTGAATGGTTTTCCCGAGAAATTCACGTCCACCCAGAACCTCAGAATGTGATCTTAATTGGAAATAGGGTCTTTGAAGATGTGATCAGTGAAGGATCAAGGTGAGGGTATGGGGTGGGCCCTAAATCCGATGACCGGTGTCTTATAGGAAGAGGAAAAGACACACGCTACGATGAAGGCCAAGTGAAGACAGAGGCAGAGCCCGGAGAGCTGCGGCCTCAAGCCACGGAACCCGTGGAGACGCTGGAAGCTGGAAGAGGCCTAGAGCCTTGGGAGGGAGCCTCGGGCCTGTTGACACCTTGCTGTCAGACTTCCGGCCTCCAGAATGGTGAGAGAGCACATTTCTGTTGATTCAAGCCCCCCGGCCTGCGGTGATTTGTTACGGCCCCGCTAGGAACTGAATACATCAAAACCCCACACGTCAGATCCGCAAAGAAAGGGAAATCCGGAAACAGGACTACAGACACAAAGGAAGGCAGCCAAGACGGGGTTAGCCACACTGTGGGGTTCGGGTTCTAACGTGGCTTCCCCGATCTCGGGCGACACCAAGTCCGTAATTCTCCCACCTGAACAGGAGCGATTTGAGCTGGGCGTGGGCTCCACCAAGAAGACACGGCTGTAGCGTCCCGAAGGGGCAGGAAGGCATTGGGACAAGAACGGTCCGCCTCTGTAACTTTCCCTGACAGGCGCTGTCCCTCGTGTTTCGTGGGGGAATAAAGCGAATGAGAGAACTGGTGGTGTCTCTTCAGGCTCAACAGGAGGCGAGGTGGTTGCCGGGGGCACCCACTGTAGGCGAGGGTGAAAGCTGAGGGCTGAAGCGGCTGCCCGCCTAGAGCCTACGCCAAGGTCAACCCCAAGGACGGCTCAGAGCGCAAGGGCTGCCGGCATGTGGCATGACCGCCCCCCCCAAAGGGGATGCCGTGCATCCCCTGGAACACAATCCAAATGTGAGCCACGTGTATAGTATGCGGTGGTCTCCACTGTCGGGCAAATAAAAGGCACTAAACTCCCCTCCTTCGGAGGGAGATAATGAGAAGACGAGGAAGGTCGGTCATCCTCGGAAGCGCCTTCTAAAAAAAGGGAAACGAGCCCATGGAGTGATACTCGTTCTTCTTGTAAGCCTTCGTCTTCAGTTACACTCTCCCAGCACATTTTTATTTTATTTTTCCTTTACTTATTTTGAGAGAGAAAGAGAGCACAAGCAGAGGAGGGGCAGAGGGAGAGGGAGAGAGAGGATCCCAAGCAGGGTCTGCGCTGTCCGCACGAACCGTGAGATCATGACCCGAGCCGAAGCTAAGGGCTGGACACTTAACTGACTGAGCCACCCAGGCGCCCCTCCCAGTGCATTTTTTAAAAGAAAAAAAATACGCAGTGTTGAGGTCTGTTACGTCTTCCTTTCTGGCTACACCTGTCCTCTGGGGGCCAAGTCTGTCGGCGTGAAGTTCGAGCACAGGCTCAGGAGGGGCTTTCTGTGGGAAGCAATGGTTCCCTTCTTACCCACAGACCTTATGGGGCCCCGTGCGTAAGAAGGGAGTCGGGGGTCCTTCTGGAGTCTTTATTCTTTGGAGGAAGGAGGGCAAGGGGAAAGATTCCACCAAGAAGGAGGGAAGGTCATACGGATTTTGTGCCCCTGGGCACTGGAAGCAGGCCAGGTTCTGCTGGACTGCTGGACCAAGTCACCCTGCTTAGGTGGCACTGAGGCGTCACAGTTTTCCACTCACCGGGGGCTGCTCAAAGGGCAGGCCCAGGGTTCAACCAGGTAAGTACCAGGGGTCACCCGGAGTTGGGCCATGGCTCCCCTGGGGGCAAGACCAGGACTCCCCTGGGGTAGGGCCAGGACTTACTGGGGAGCAGGGTCAGGGCTCACGAGGGGACTGGACAAAGCCCAGAATACTCTGGAAGACACATCATGTTGCCCACTGTTTGGCAGAGGACATTACTACATCCTCAACGTCATCTAGCAACGTGTGGCTTCTTTTTTCGTAAAACCCTATAGCACACAGAGATCTAGAGCTCTAAGGGCTTATACCAGGAGATCGTCCCACCTCTCATCTCCTAGCTGAAGGCCAGAAGGAGACACAGGGGGCCGAATGTCACTTTTCCAGCAGTGACAGTCAGAAGCATGACCCAGCTCTCCTGCCATCAGTCCCCCCGCATGTTTGTGTGCACCTCGCACTCACAGCCGGGGTAAGTGTTCCATGGCGCCAAGCACACCAACCCTGCCAGTTCTTTGAACACAAGGTTCAGGTGGCTCACGGCCCAGGAAGGAGGCCCAGCTGTCAGTGTGCCTGGTCTGAGTTTTCCGAGGTCACCAGAGGGGAGCTGACGGCGGAGGAAGAGACTTGGAGGACAGACACGGCGCGGGGCTTACATGCACCCGATCCGAGCTCAGGGAGGAGGTAGGTTTGCGTCTGCCCCGCTCGGTGCACCTCTGGGCAAGTCAGTCGACCTCCCTGAGCCTCGGCATCTCAGCAGAACCTATCCTGTGTGGCCAGCACGGACGAGGTGCTATGAGCACACACTTAGCTAAGTGCCTGGACCATACTAGCGTTCAACAATTACGGTCAAGAAATAGTATCACCAATCACTTCCAAGTTGCTGCCCTGGAAAAATCCAAGCTGGCATCCTGAATTCCCACCCAAGAGAGGCTAAGCAGAGAACCCCAGAGGAGGGACAGAAGAGTGACCCATGGCTCCCATCTCATCCCACGGCCGGCCTTCCATAACCCGTCCTCCTACCCTCATCGCCCAATGGAAACCAAGCGGAACCATGCTCGGGGTCATCGCCCCCTGGTCCTCCCTGGCACTGTCCCCTCACACGGGGCTGACGGCGGCATTCACAGCACGGAGGACAAAGGTTGCCCAACTCAAATTCAAAGGCAGATCCATTTTCTTTATGACCCTGAAAAGTTTGGGATCACATCCCCAGAGGCTAAATATCCCCTTCTGGAACGTGCAAAAGGAGAAAGCGGATTCCACACTCTGACATTCCAGCTCTTCCAGACTTTAATATCAACAGCCTCCTGGAGGCCCTGCCTGCAGCAAGGAACTGAAGTTGAGGGAGGAGTCTGAACCCCTTTTCTCAGCCTTCCTTCAAAGACAGTCATTTGGACAAAGCGAAGCAGGCTGGCCACGTGTATGCTTAGCACAGAAAATTCCGCGTGTGAGAGCCTAGTGTGTAGGGCAAACACAGCCACGCCACGCCTCCCACTGCCGGGCACCGAGGTACATGCCTCACGAACAGCACCCAGTGGGCTAGCTTTACTCGTCCCCATTTCTGAGATGAGATAACTGAGCTCTGAGGCGTTCAGTAGCCTGTCCCCGGCTTCAAAGTTAGCAAGTGAGGGAGCTGGGAGCGTAGTCTACATTCTGACACAGCCAGCGTCCACACAGTGCAACCCGGGCGCCCTCCCGTGTATGTGCAGCCCCCTCCCATGTCTGAAACTAAGATCTCCACGCACCCAGTGCCCATTAGCCGACAGAAAGTTCTGGGAGCTTTGAATGCCTGAATGGTAATAATTTATCGGTAAAATAATTGTTCCTGGTGCGTCTGGCTGTCGAAAAGGCCTGTCGGTCTCATCTGTCAGCCCAAATTAAGAATGTCAGCATTATTAAGACCGAGCGAACTTCAAGCAGCAACTTCCAATTATTTCATTAGCAACCCTTTGCTGCGTGTCACCACCCGAGACGAATCTTTGGGGCGCGATTGAAAGTTATCGTTTCTTCCCCAACGTGGCTCTCATGTTAGCTAATTCAGCCCCTAAAATAAGAAGATGATGCATATTGGGTTAAAAAGGACTGAGAATCTTGCAGAAATAAGCACCCTTCTGCCTTCTAAGAGAGCTCTCTTCTCAGAGAGATGGCACCCAGTCCTGCGTGGATGAAGCATGTGGCTGCGGTGGGCACCAGAGAAGTCAGGGCGCTCAGCGTTTCATCACCCAGTTCGGCCCGGATCGCCCAAAGCCCCCAAATCCTGGCGGCGGTATAAGAACAGGGACAGTGCATGGGCGTATACCCCCGAAGAACTGAAAGCGAAAGATCTAAGACTGCCCCCCTGGGCCCTGAGCTGTGGTTTCAGCACGAGGGGGAGCACAGCAGAGCCCCCAGGACACCCAGCCTCCCGACCCGACGTGATAGGGTCGAGCCAGTCTGCGGGACCCCCCCCCCCCCCGTGGGGCCACCCCTTTCAGCCACCTCGGCTCATTTTCACAGGGGGAAACTGAGGCCCAGAGAACGATGAACGCGCAGCAGGCTCGGGACACAGGGCCGCCAGGCTCCAACTCCACCTGGCCCCTGAGGCCAAGGCTGAGGGGCTGGGGCCGTGGCAACCCTTACAGAAGGCACGGCCGGGCTCGTGCTGTGCGTGGAGAAGGTTCCTCTGGGAGCAGAGGAGGCTGGGGCTAACGAAGGCCGACAGTGGAGGGGTGCCCGGGTGGCTCCGTCGGCGAGGCGTCCGACTCTCGGTGTCGGCTCAGGTCACGGTCAGTCTCTGGCTTTCGTGAGTTCCGGCCCCGCATCCGGCTCTGTGCTGGTGGCACGGAGCCTGCTTGGGATTCGCTGTCTCCCAGTCGTTCTCCACCCCTCCCCTACTCACGCTGTCTCTGTCTCTCTCCAAAATAAATAAACTCTCCAAAATAAATAAGTAAGCTGACAGGAGGCTCCCCAGGACGTGGCGCTGGCGGCCCGGGACAGGAAAACAGAGGCAGGAGTCGGGGTGACCCGGGCTGGAGAAACAGGGAGTGATGTGACAGGTGGGGTGAGTCTCACAGTGATCTGAGGTCAATTCGGGGCAGGCCAAAAGCCCGCTGAGCATCTGACATTTGAGACTCGGCTTACGGATTCCGCTAGCCGGCTCTCCCTCCCCACCTGCTAAGTGCAAACCCTGTGTTCACTTAAGTCCTCGGGAGGTGCGCTGTTTCAACTCTGCACGAAGAAAGCCTGCCTTGGATGGAGGTGCAACACACGATGCTCTCAGCTTCCACAGAGAACCACGCTGCACCCTCAGGGGGTCCCTGGGGCGCCCACCTCCCCGCAAGGCTGAGGGCGGCTCAACGCAGCAGATGCTGGGGTGGGGGGGGTTCCACGACTTTGCCAAACTGCAGCTGAAGACCGCGGTCATCGCCCTACTTCTGAGGCTTTTATGCTTTATGTTTAAATAATTAGCTCATGGAACTAATTAAGAGTCCCTCTCTTCTGGGCGCCTGGGTGGCCCAGTCGGTTAAGCGTCTGACTTCGGCTCCGGGCACGATCGCACAGTCTGCGGGTTCGAGTCCCGCGTCGGGCTCTGTGCTGACGGCTCGGAGCCTGGAGCCTTCTTCGGATTCTGTGTCTCCCTCTCTCTCTGCCCCTCCCCTGCTCTCTCTCTCTCTCTCTCTCTCTCTCTCTCAAAAATAAGCATTTTTTAATGTTTATTTATTTATTTAGAGAGACAGAGAGAGAGACTGGGGGAGGGGCAGAGAGACAGAGACAGAGACAGAGACAGAGACAGAGACAGAGACAGACAGAGAATCATCCCAAGCAGGCTCTGAGCTGTCAGCACAGAGCCTGATGCAGGGGTCAATCTCATGAACCATGAGATCATGACCTGAGCCAAGGTGAAGAGTCAGATGCTTAACCGACTGAGCCACCCAGGTGCCCCTTAAAAATAAATAGACATTTTTAAAAAAAAATTTTTTAAGGGGGGAAATTTGGACAGAGAGAGACACAGGGAGGGGAGACGATGTGAAGACACAGGAGAAGCCGAACGCCAACAAGCCAAGGGAAGAGATCTGGAATAGCTCCCCCTCACAGCCCTCAGGAGGAATCACCCTTGTTGAGCCCTTGATCTCAGACTTCTGGCCTCCAGAAATGTGAGACAAACCTTTCTGCTGGTGTGAGCCACCTAGTCCATGGTATTTGGTTTAGGCAGCCCTGGAAAACTAATACACCAAGGGCACCCGGGTGGCTCAGTCAGTTAAGCGTCTGCCTTTGGCTCAGGTCATGATCTCAGTTTGTGAGTTCAGGCCCCGCATTGGGCTCTGTGCTGACAGCTCGGAGCCTGGAGCCTGCTTTGGATTCTGTGTCTCCTTCTCTGTCTGACCCTGCCCCGCTCCTGCTCTGTCTCTCAAAAAGGAAACTAATACACTGTTTGACCTGTGGCATGGTTATTTATTTTCTCTTTCCTCCCTATTAGAATCTAAGCCCATCTGGGCAGGGACATTTCATATTTTATTCACCACCCACGTGCCTGGATCCGTGTCTGGTGTGAAACTGTTGCGCAAAAAATATTTGTGGAATAAATGAATGAATTTGTAGATTGTTCACTCTGTGACTGGCACGACACATACATTATATACAATCCTGAGGCGTTTTTCTTCCCGACACCGAATACCTGGGGTCTTTTCTACCACCGCTTCTCCGATGGTCCAACACCAACTGGGTGTCCAACGAATCAACTCAACTTGACAATATCCCTGGCGTTGGCATCAGCTCCCACGAGCTAAAGGGCTCCGTTCCTCAAGATGGCTCCCCAGTTCAGGCATCACTCACAAATCCCAAGCCCCCAGTCTTCTGACCAACCAAGAAATCAGAGCTTCTCAAGACCACCACCCGTCAGGTTTGGTAATCCTTCGGAACGACTCACAGAACTCAGGAAGGCACTTTACTTACTATTACCAGTTTGTTATACAGGATACAACTCCGGAACGGCCAAATGGGAGAGATGCAGGGGAGGGGAGGAGGACACGGAACTTCACGCCTTCTCTGGGTATGCCACTTTCCCAGCACCTCGACAGTGCTCAGCAATGTGGACACTCCCTAAATCCCATTGCTTAGGGCATTTCATGGAGATTCCATTCTGCAGCCATGATTGATTAGATCACTGGCCATTGGTGATTAATTCAACCTCCAGCCCCCCCTCCCTCCCCAGAGGCGGGCGGAGTGGGACTGAAAGATCCAGGCTTCTGCTGTGGGCTTTCTGGCGACCAGCCCTCGTCTGCTGAGTCACCTCATTAGGATGAACACTGATCCTGTCACTTTTATCACCTTTTATTCCAAGGCTTCCAAGGAGCTCTGTGCCAGGCACTCAAGACAAAGACCAAATATTTTTCCCGTGATGCCACAAAGCCCCCAAGCCTGCAAAGCAAGCAGGATATTCCCTGTGCAAGGCCCCAAAACTCTCTGCGGCACACCGCAGCACATGGTCAGGTGGGAATTCAAAGCTGGGTTTGACTTCTTTCCTTAGGTTTTACACCAGGGACACGACAACTAGAAGCTGGTTCTTAAGCAGAGGGAGAAGAGTGACAGGTTCAAGACGCAAGTAGAGAGACCTCTGTTCCCAGCCATGCACTAGGGCACAAGTGCGGTCACCATCCATATTACATATCCGAGACTCTTAGGTGGGATAAGAATGACTGTGTAGGCTTCATTAGTGCTCTGCTTTTCAGAGTTTTCACGCCTGAAATGCTGAGTTTACCAACAGCTGCTCCAGGTTATATTATACTGATGGGACGTGAAATGTATAGCACCAATTTTAATATATATTCATACAAATTAAGAGAGATCGTGTAAGAGAAGAAGGTGTAACGCAGCCAGCCTCCTGGTTCTGCTAGAGAAGAATCTGGTTCATTTCTCTTTTTGTTAGGAAGCAGAAGCTGCCTGCCCAGGTCAGGACCTGTCCTGTGAATGGCTGGTGAATCGGTCAGAGGACCCAGGGCTCATCCCATGCCCAGTACCATCCTGTAGCTGTTTCTTCCCCCGTTGTGATTGGGCTTTGCCAGTTGGCAAATAAGGAGCATTTTCCTCCACGGGCATCTCACCTGCTCGGAATGATGCTAGGAAGGAGCCTATTTGTAGCGCATTGTATGTCCGAGATATCCGCTCCTACAAATTACTCCCATAAGCTCTAAATCATAGAGACCCGGGCTGTATTAGGCATCATCCTGGGGGATCTTGGAAAGGTGGGGATTTGCCTGGGTCCTTTGTCTCTCTACAGATTGAGAGGAAAACGGTATTAGTGAGGGTTTTCAAGAGAATCAGAACCAATATAGATATACAGACTTATTATAGAAACTGGCTTACATGACTACGGAGGCCAAGAAATCCCACAATCTGCTATCTGCAAGTTGGAGAATCGAGAAGACAATGGCGTAATTCAATCTGAGTCTGAAGGCGTGACAACCGGAGGAGTGGCTGGTGTAACTCCTGCTCCAAGTCCAAAGGCTGAGAACCAGGAGAATCAATGTCAAAGGCCAAGAGAAGATAGATGTCCTAACTCAAGGAGAGAACAGATTCGACATTCTTCTGCCTTTTTGTTCTGCTCAGGACTGCTGTGGGTTAGATGATGCCCACTGGTGAGAGCAATCTTCTTTACTCAGTCTGCTGATTCAAATGCTAATCTCTTCTGGAGACACACCCAGAAATCGTTTCTCCAGCTGTCTGGGCACCCTGTCCCTTAGCCCAGTCAGGCCGACACATACAACCAACCATCACAAGAACACAGCCCTAAGCCTACAGTCCTGAGCGCCCTGAAGCCCCAACTCAGGTTCCTCCAGCATCGGGGATTTGAAGTGCTGATAAGTTTGGCCTCAGAGACCCCAGGGGTGGAAGCACATCTCCTCTTGCCTCGGCATCCTCTCCTATTTGAGTGAGTAGGGGACCCCACTCAGAACTGGCATGCATCCCCTTTTCCCTTGGTTACAGGTAACTTAGACACCCAGGACGGCTTGGGTCACCAAGACGTGTGACACGGTACATAAGAGTAAGTTGGAATCATTATTATTGTGCCTGCCTTTGTTTTTGTGCAAGCAAAATGGGTCTGCAAGGTTGTGCAGGTAACTGCAACTTAGGTTTTCCCATTAGGAATCCACAAGGCCCCTGCATCCTTAGAATCAGGAAGGAGGCAGGGCCTGCTACCAAACCCTCACCCCCCACTCCTTCTCCCCTTCTTCTCCTTTCCCTGCTCAGTCACAGAGGTTCTAACTTCTTTTTTTTTTATGTTTATTTATTTTTGAGAGAGAGAGATAGCATCGAGTGGGGGAGGGGCAGGCACAGAATCGGAAGCAGGCTCCAGGCTCTGAGCAGTCAGCACAGAGCCTAATGCGGGGCTCGAACCCACGAGCCATGAGATCATGACCTGAGCTGAAGTCGGACACTTAACAGACTGAGCCACCCAGGTGCCCCTGGAGGTTATAACTTCAGTGTGAACCACGCCTTCTGACAGCTACTGATTCAAATGAGCATCTGTCACTGACTCAGGCCAAATGGCCAAATCCAAATTACTTAAGTTTGAAGAAGGTCTCAAAGTAGCAATCAAGCAAACACAAACCTGGAGACACACAGACCCAAGTGGCTTCAGGACTGGAACCTGTCACCACCAGCGTTCTCATACACAGCTCTTTCTTCCTGGGCAGGAGGGTCACAGACCCAGGTACTGGAGCCCCAGGAATGAGAATGCTGCCTTGTGAGGGGACCTGGCAGACCACAGGTGCTTTGAGAGTGAGACAGTTAGGAGTTTAAGAATGCCAAGGCCCATGGAAGGGGGCAAGGTAAGGTTCAAGATCACCAGAGCACGATCGTAAGGCCTGGGAGCTAAAATCAGGGGGCCTCTAGGACAGGAAGGGCTGGGAAAACCCACAGACAACAAGAAACACGTGGCTTAAGTTCTCCTGGAGAAGTAAGTTCTCCTTAATCGGAGAATTATAAAATAAAAGTTGAAATGCACAGTGCAGGTCCTATGCTGGTATCCTATGACATAGGTCATACGCTTATCTCAGTGAAGAATTTTGTCAATAATACTAAAAAATCTGTTGCCTCACTTGTCAGGATGCTTTACATTTGCTATAGTTCAGGGGGAAATTGCTAAGAACTGGAAAAATATATTTACCTCCAGGAGGTCAGAGACTTCCTGCCTTGAAACGGGTGAAGAATATCACCAGTGTTGGGTTGACAGATTTTTTTTGGTTTGCAATGTATATAAAATTCCATGTTCTTTTTTTTTAAAAAAATTTTTTTTTTCAACGTTTTTTATTTATTTTTGGGACAGAGAGAGACAGAGCATGAACGGGGGAGGGGCAGAGAGAGAGGGAGACACAGAATCGGAAACAGGCTCCAGGCTCCGAGCCGTCAGCCCAGAGCCTGACACGGGGCTCGAACTCACAGACCGCGAGATCGTGACCTGGCTGAAGTCGGACGCTTAACCGACTGCGCCACCCAGGCGCCCCTAAAATTCCATGTTCTTAATTCAGCTTTGCACTTCTTACCTCTATGGGGTAGGTACAATAAACTACCTGTAAGAAATAGAGTGTGGGAATAATATTAGCTTCTATGGCAAGAAAGCTGGGTGCCCAGAAACTTATCCCACTGAGTGTGGGGTTTGGAAACATTGCTTATAAGGACGAGAAGGTGTAAAACTAGCCTGCTTTAGTTGGTAACCTGGGCCAAATTAATTGTGTTCACTTTTTGCACATTATCCACATAATGATCTCAAAACTACAATTTGCTTTCCTAGAGGCCACAGCATCTTTTATAATTTCTGGGTTTTGTCCCTGATGTCACTAATTGAGTCACTGTGCATCTTTCATTCAAAACACGGTCTTGATTGTCAGCTCTGAGCCAGGTGTGTGCTGGAGAAGAGGTTACTGACCTAGGAGACCAGTCCAGGAAGTCAACAGTGGAAATCAGGAAGTGATCAGCACCTTGGTTACACTCAGCGTAGAGGAAAGAGGGGGCCTAATTCACATTTGTTTTGTGAAAGGGTACATCAGCTATAAATGGTCCCTAACCACATAATTGATGTCTTTCAAAATCCAGTGAGTAAGTCAATTTTGTCAAACCCCATTCCTCTGAGGATCAAGTAAGGTGGCCATCAACAGTTAAGCAGAAAAGAAGACTGAGACCTTTGTCTAGAAATTCAATTCTATTCGATAAATATTTACCTTCCTTGTAACAGGTATTGTTTCCTGGCACTAAAACTTCCACAGTGAACAAAACAGGGAAAAATATTTGCCCTTCAAGAGGTATACTCTACCCAAGGAGACAAACAACAAATAAACTAAATATGTCAGATACATAGTATTTTTAGATAGTGCTCAGTTCTCAGGAGAAGAATAAAGCAAAGAAGGAGGATAGCAAAGTAGGGGGTAAGTAGTGAAAATTTTAGATGGCGTGGCTGTGGAAACCAGTAGAAGAGATAAAATAAAATTTAAAAAAAGAAGTCAAGCGTAAATTGGGCAGGAAAGGAAGAAAAAAGGAACAAAGAACAGATGCGACAAATAGCGAGATTAACAGCAAGATGGTAGATTTCAACCCATTCATATCAATAATTATATTAAATATAAATGATCTAAACACTCTAATTAAAAGTAAAGATTATCAACTTGATAAAACAAGCAAAACCCAACTATATGGTGTCCATAAAAAGTGCATTTTAAACATAGAGACACAAATAGATGGAACATTAAAAAATGGGAAGAAGTATGCCAAGCAAATACTAGTCATGAAATAGCTGAAATGATTACATTAAAATTAGATATAGTAGATGTCAAGATCAGGGATATTACCTGAGATACAGAGAGAGATTTTATAAAGATAAAAGGACCAATTACTTATAACAATATTAAACATGATTAATTACAAAGCTTAAAACTATATGAAGTAAAAATAAGAGAACTGAAGGAAGAAGTAGACAAAGCTGCAATTATAGTTGTATATTTCAAAAATACTGGCATAAGAAGAAATAGGAAAAAAAGAAAAATATATATGATACTGAATTTGTAGTTTAAATTCTCACATATTATTTGTCAATTACACTTCAATTTAAAAGAAAACAAGGTTGGGGCGCCTGGGTGACTCAGTTGGTTAAGCATCCGACTTTGGCCTAGGTCATGATCTTGTGGTTTGTGAGTTTGAGCCCCACGTCGGGCTCTGTGCTGACAGCTCAGAGCCTGGAGCCTCCTTCGGATTCTGTGTCTCCCTCTCTCTCTCTCTGCCTCTCCCCTGCTCATATACTCTCTTTCTCTCTCTCTCAAAAATAAACATTAAAAAAATTTTTGTAATAAAGAAAAGAAAAGTCCTCACAAAAAAGTCACCAGGTCTAGATGGTTTCACTAGTAAATTAGATCAAATAAGAAGTAAAATGCCAGTATCTTCCAGAAATATGTAGGAGGAAACACTTCCCTACTCATTTTATGACAAAGATAAAATGAGAAAAGAAAACTGTAGTACAATATCCCTCATAAGGTTAGATCCAAAAATCTGTAACAGAATAACACCAGCTAAAATCCAGGAAATATATTTTTTTAAAAATTACATCAGGACCAGTGGAGTTCATTCCAGGAAGACAAGGTTGTTTTCCCCCTTATATTGATAATAAGAAAAAGGTGTTCACTCTCACTGCTTCTATGCAGCATTCAGACCTCAGAAGATCCCTCTGGGAGCTCTGAAGCTAGGATGGCCCTTCAGAGACGTCCAGAATTAACAGCTAATGGGTAGCTGGGTGGGGTGCCTGGGTGGTTCAGGTGGTTAAGAGTCTGACTCTTGATTTCAGCTCAGGTCATGATCTCCCAATTGGTGAGATCCAACCCCACATTGGTCTCTGCACTGTTAGCACAGAGCCTGCTTGCAATTCTCTCTCCCTCCCTCTCTCTCTGACCCTCCCCCACTTGATCTCTCTCTCTCTCTCTCTCTCTCTCTCTCTCTCTCTCTCTTAAAATAAATAAATAAACTTTACAACATGGTAGCTGGGCTTTTCTATCCCCACATCTATCATTCATTGTGTCTAGAATGCCACAAGGCGAGGGGTATATGGTTTAGCCAAGCAGCTCCCTTCAGCTGAGCGCAATGCCTAGTTCGAATGTCAGCTGAGATCCATTATCAACCAAACTCCTGACAGGTGGGGGTGAGCACTCGGTCATGAAGGGGGGATCCGGGTGGGATCCCTATGGGAAGCATTTATTAAAGCTAAGCATGTGTGTGCCCTAGGACCTAGCATTTCCTCTCCTCATGTACCAAAAGACACGTACCAGAATGTTCACAGCAGCATTATTCATAATTGCCCAAAAAAGGAAATTACCGAGATATTTTAACAGTCAAATGGATTCATGAATGTAATGCATGCATAGAATGAAACGTTAAATAGCAATGCAAAATAAACAATCACTGCTATACTCGATATTATAAATTAATCTCACAAATATAGCATTGACTGAAAAAAAAAAAACCAGAAACCAAAGTATGTGTACTAGAAGAGTTCATTTATTTGAAGTTGAAAACAGGACAAAATTACTCAGAAGCCTACATATGCTCACTTCTGGAGTGTGGCAGATCTTGGAAAAGTCCGAAGCGGGAGGTAGTTTTATTCTAATTCCTCATCTGGGTCATTATTACAAGGGTGTTTTCACTTTGTAAAAAAAAATAATAATTGGGCTCTACACTTATGATCTGTGCATTTTGTGTACATATTATATAATTCTACTTAAAGTATTTACTAAAAAACAGTAAGTCACAGGCTGGGACTTTTGCAAACGTATAACTGAAAAAAACAAAAGGATTCATATCTGGAATATATAAAGAACTCTTGAGAATTGGTAGGAAACAAACCCAATGGGAAAATACAAGGCAAAAGATATGAACAGCCCGTTCACGAGACAGCGAGATACAAGGCCAAGAAACATATAAAAAGACACCCAATAGAAATACTAATTAGGGGAATACAGATGAAAACACTGTGAAATATTTCATAACTATCCACTTTGAAAATATTTCAAAGTCTACCAGGTTCGCTATCGTCGCAGATGTAGAGCAATGAGACCACTCACACCCCTGGGTCATTTGGTGAAGAGCAATTTGGTACAATCTCTCTGGAAAGAAAATACCTGCTCCTCGATCTACTTCTAGGAAAGTAATAAACTCTTGCAGAAGTTCCATAGGGAAAATGGCACAAGAAGGTTATTGCATTATTTGTTTGATAATAGAAAAAACCCATCCAGTATGACATTCATAAATCTTGAAAACATGCAAAAAAATATGGATTCCCACATGGGATGCTAATAGAATTTTTATTTTTTGTTCATTTTTATTTAAAAAGAATTTTTTTATGTTTTAGTTTTGAGAGAGAGAGAGAAAGGGTGAGTGGGGGGAGGGCAGAGAGAGACGGAGGCACAGAATCCCAAGCGGGCTGCGGGCTGTCAGCACAGAGACCGACGCGGGGCTCGAACTCACGCACCGCAAGATCATGACCTGAGCCGAAGTCAGATGCTTACCCGGCTGAGCCACCCAGGCGCCCCATCAGTAGGATCGTTAAATGCCATTAAAAACAAACATCACGTTCAAGACGGCGGTTACCTCTGGGCGGGGGACTGGGACGAGGGAAGGATCCTAGAAGGGTATACTGGGAGCTATGCCAGCGTGTGCGCTGTGTTGCTTCTTAAAGAAATAGGATGCACGTGTGACAAAATGTTAGCACTCAACAGAGCTGGCTGGTAAATGTGCTGAGTGTGTTATGAACTTTCCTGAATATTTGAAATATTTCACATTTTAAGAAAACCGTTCACCAATATGCCTCTTACTCCGGTGACTCTCTCTCATGCAGATCCTCTCTCCCCAGCCACCCGTCATCACAGCACGTGCAGTGTCTCACGTCCTGTGGCTCCCCCCGCCATGTCTCACGTCCTGTGCTTCACGTGGCCTGGGTCACTGTCAACAGGGAGGAAAGAATGAACAGACAACGGACCTTCAGGCTTCTGCCCAGCAGATCATATGAATCGCCGTCTCATCTCTTTTTGAAATGGGCTCTCTCTCGCTGACCACTAGGTGGGACACCAGCTTGCCAGTTGCTGGATGAATAGAACGCATATAGAATTCTCGAAACAGCCTCTGTTTCTGCAGAGAAGACCATACTCGGAAAGCAGTTAGCAGAACAGCTTAGGGAGGTGCTTCCTGAGTCTGGAAGCAGCACCTCTTCGAATTCCTGCCGATGATATTTATTTTGGGGTGCAATAAGTAATACGCTCCTACTCTACACAAATCCCAACTAATATTCAACTAACTGGAATTTTCTCTGGTCCAGAATCGTTCTTTTCTGGCTAACTATGGTTGGGACAAGGAAGAGAGAAAATGGAAAACGGCACCTATTTGGTTTATGTGCCAGGAAGCAAATTAGAGCTTTATCTCATAATAACCCTCACGCCCACCCTTCAAAAAGGGACATCGTTTCACTGTTACAAAGAAGGAAGCAAAGGCTCAGAGATGTTAGGTGCCTTACCAGCATCCCAAAAGGGAACAGCAGACTAAAGGTTTGAACCCACTTCTCTCCACCAACAAAGCTCCCTTACTTTCTACCATGCTCCCTCTCCAGAAAGCCCTTGGAGAGAAACTCTGAGAGGGGGTGGGGAGGGGAATGCAGAGAATATATTTAATATAATTTAAACCCTTCTAGGGGCGCCTGGGTGGCTCAGTTGATTAAGCGTCTGACTTCAGCTCAGGTCACGATCTCACGGCTCGTGAGTTCGAGCCCCACGTTGGGCTCCGTGCTGACAGCTCAGAGCCTGGAGCCTGCTTCGGATTCTGAGTCTCCCCCCACCCTCTCTACCCCTCCCCGTCTCATGCTTTGTCTCTCTCTGTCTCAAAACTAAATGAACATTTTTTTAAAAATTTAAACACTTCTAGGCATAGCTATAATAAGAACAGGTAGTAAGAAAATCTAAAAGGTCAAATAAAATAAAAATTATTATAACTTATTCTTTCCACAAAGTGGTTTTTAAAGAAGTGAAATGTCTACAGAACTCTTCTTAGATATCAAAAATGAAAACAGAGCCCTGGTATAATCTTTCAACACAGGGCTTGGTGAACCAGAAACAGACTTCCACAAGCATGTCAGATTCTCCCAAGCACTGTGTGCACTGTGTGTGTGTGTGTGTGTGTGTGTGTGTGTGTGTGTGTGTGAAAGAGAGAGAGAGAGGAGAGAAAATTAGTTTGCTAAGGTTGCCATAACAAAGTACCCCAGACGCAATGGTTTAAACAAAAGTCACTTATTTTCTCACAGATCTGAAGGCTGGGAGTCTGAGATCAAGGGGTCAGCACAGTTGGAGTTTCTCCTGAGGCCTCTCTCTTTGCTTCTCTCATAGGCCATCTCCCTGTGTCTTCACGAAGTCTTTCCTCTGCATGTGTCTGTGTCCTAATCTTCTCTTCTTCTAATAAGGATACAGTCAGACAGGACTAGGACCCACATATTTTACCTCACTTTAACTTAATTACCCATTTAGACAGTCTGCCTCCAAACACAGTCACTTTCTGCGGTACTGGGGGTCAGAACTTCGACACAATATGGGGAAAACACAATTCAGCTCATAACAGACAAATCATAAGATGTGAAGGACCCAGATCGGGGCTTTTTGGGGAGGAGGGTCCATCCAAACAGTCATAGATGGTGATGTGGCCTTGTCTAGCCACCAAACTAGGAGACAGCCATCCTCTCTAGAATTATCCCAAATGACTGGCATCAGAAGGGCATCATCACTAAACTCCTTTTTTGTTCTCTTAATCCTTTAAAGATAATTATAACGTTACGGGCGCCTGGGTATCAGTCGGTTAAGCATGGACTTCGGCTCAGGTCATGATCTCACCGTTTGTGAGGTCTAGCCCCACATCAGGCTCTGTGCTGACAGGTCAGAGCCTTGACACTGCTTCGGATTCTGTGTCCTCCTCTCTCTCTGCCCCTCCCCCTCTCACTCGCTCTCTCTCGCTCGCTCTCTCTCTCTCTCTCAAAAACAAATAAACATTTTTAAAAAATTTGAGGTAATTGTGACAAGGATTGTAGAGAGATTCTAGAGCATTATACTTTCATGTCCCCAAGTTCCCACATAAAAAAGAGACCAAGCAACTTGTATATTACAATCAAAGATCTGGAACTCCTACAACAAAACAGGTGACAAGGTATCCCAATGAATCTTACAAAATGAGCATCTAGGGTAAGTCATCGACAGCCAAACAACCTGTATGAGTTGAGGATCTGAGTAGGAGGAAAAGGAGGGATTCCAACAGTCCAGACAACAGGAAAACCACACCGATGGCCCATATTCACTGAAAACACAGAGGTCTAATCTGAGAATAGTAGGATCCAGTTCACGGGTGAGGACAAGGGGACCATGATACACTATTCTGACCATGATGGACCAGACTATAAGCCCTCACATATAGCATACTGAACCTTCCTGTCAAGACAAATGCCACAGTGGGAAGAATAGGGACGAATAGGCACAGAGAAAAGATCTAGCACAGAAAAAAGAGGGGGGAGGGATCAGAACGTCAGATCTCAGGAAACACAAGGCAATATTTTTTTCTTCACTTTGCAAAATCAGCGGAGGAAGGAGTACTGGAGTCATGAAGCTAGAAAACCTATCCTGACCTATCCTTCACTCTTATACACAAGCACTCATTTCACTTAGAAAGAAAGAAAGGAAGAGAGAGAGAGAGGAAGGAAGGAAGGAAGGAAGGAAGGAAGGAAGGAAGGAAGGAAAGAAAGAAAGAAAAGAAGGATGGAAGGAAGGAAGGAAGGAAGGAAGGAAGGAAGGAAGGAAGGAAGGAAGGAAGAAAGAAAAAGAAAGAAAGAAAAGGAAGGAAGGAGGGAAGGAAGGAAGAAAAAGAAAGAAAGAAAAGGAAGGAAGGAGGGAAGGAAGGAAGGAAGGAAGGAAGGAAGGAAGGAAGGAAGGAAGAAAAAGAAAGAAAGAAAAGGAAGGAAGGAGGGAAGGAAGGAAGAAAAAGAAAGAAAGAAAAGGAAGGAAGGAGGGAAGGAAGGAAGGAAGGAAGGAAGGAAGGAAGGAAGAAAGAAAAAGAAAGAAAGAAAAGGAAGGAAGGAGGGAAGGAAGGAAGAAAAAGAAAGAAAGAAAAGGAAGGAAGGAGGGAAGGAAAGAAGGAAGGAAGGAAGGAAGGAAGGAAGGAAGGAAGGAAGGAAGGAAGGAAGGAAGGAAGGAGGGAGGGAGGGAGAAAGGAAGGAAGGAAGGGGCAAATTTTTCAGAAATAAAAACTAAATTAGAAAGGACATCAGAACCAATACACAAAACAAATAATGGCTTAAAAGAAACAATGTGTAAAAGGGGGAATTTTAGAAAATCAAAAAGAAACGAAGAGGTTCCACTGCTGGTCAGGATGTAAGAGATCACAAAAGACACCACTGAGCAATGAGGAAGCACTCGATAAGCTTTCAGATTGTTTTTCTTTCTTTTTTTTTTTTAAATTTTTTTTTTAACGTTTTATTTATTTTTGGGACAGGGAGAGACAGAGCATGAACGGGGGAGGGTCAGAGAGAGGGCAGATTGTTTTTCTTTAAAGTCACTGAAGATCCGCAGATTCAAAGTTTAAGTAAAGTAAAAATTAGAGAGAGATTAGCTCGTCTTAGTGAGAGCGACCCAGTGGTCCCTTGCATTCCTGGGGCAAGTTGTTAAGCACGGGACCAGGGGTGGGCAGAAAAGCAATTGTCAGGGATAAGGGGAAGCTAACTGAGAATTTAACAGCCGATGTGTAGACTTGAATCTGGAGGAACCCAAACACGGGTTGGACATCCCTGAGTGCCGACAACTCTCTCTCACAGAAATTTACTGAGTGAATGGTGGCCAGGAAGTCAAAGGATGACACAGGAAAGAAGAGAGGAATTTTGTGGTGTCATGGTGCTTACATCTCACAGGTGCTGGAGGGAGGGGGATCCCATTCTGAAGACATTTGAAATTGAAGGTGAGCTAAATTAACTAGAGTGGCAGCCAGGAGTCTTAAATCAGCTCAACTGAATTGGTCCTAATCCAGCTCAAAGATTAGATTGTAGGGGCACCTGGGTGGCTCAGTCGGTTGGGCAGCCGACTTCGGCTCAGGTCATGATCTCACGGTCTGTGAGTTCGAGCCCCGAGTCGGGCTCTGTGCTGACAGCTCAGAGCCTGGAGCCTGTTTCAGATTCTGTGTCTCCCTCTCTCTGACCCTCCCCCGTTCATGCTCTGTCTCTCTCTGTCTCAAAAATAAATAAACGTTAAAAAAAAAAAAATTTAAAAAAAAAAAGATTAGATTGTAAAGATCACATCCTGCCCCAAGATACGCAACTCACAAAAGGACAAGCACTTTCCAGAAACAATTATTACTACTTTCAGTCTCCACTACTCTAGTACATGCAAACTGCAGCACTTAATTAAAAACCAAACAATAACAACAACGACGACAACAACAAATTACAAGACATGTGAATAAGCCAGAAAACATGACCCACGATTAAAAGGGAAAAAATAGTCAATGGAAACAGGCCCATAGGTAACCCAGAATTGGCATGAGCAAATAAAGACTTTAAATTTATTAAGGTATGAGTGTGAGCATTTTTAGTGGAAATATAGGCAAAATGGGGGAAAATATAAAGAATTTCGGCAAAGAAGTGAAAACCCCCAAAAAAGACCCAAATGGAAATTGTAGAACTAAAAAATACAGTACCAAAGTAAAGAATTTGATAAGTGGTCTTAATAGCAGACTAAACAAAGGATCTAGTGAGCTTAAAAACATGTCAGTAGAAATTCTCTAAATTGAAACATAGAAAAAAGTACGAAAAAAGTGAGAGAAATGTGAGACAATATGGAACAATCCAACATACATGTAATTGGAGTCTCAGAGGAGAGGGGGTGGTGAGAAGAAGAGAGAGAGAAAAAAAAAATGAGTCAAAATAACTCTTTGGAAAGATATTAGCTGATATTTGTTTCCAAAACTGATGAATGACACCAAAACATGGACCCAAGATTTAGACCACCATGGGGCACCTGGGGGGCTCAGTGGGTTAAGCCTTCGACTTCAGCTCAGGTCATGATCTCAGGGTTCGTGGGTTTGAGCCTCACGTCAGGCTCTGTGCTGATGGCTCGGAGCCTGGGGCCTGTTTCGGATTCTGTGTCTCCCCCTCTCTGCCCCTCCCCTGCTCGTGTTCTGTCTCTCTTTCTCTCTCTCTCTGTTTCAAGAATAAACATTAAAAAAAAAATTTTTTTTAAAAGAATTCGACCACGCTCTCTGTCCACTTCCACTTGTCCTGTGTCACACTTCCTCTCATGACTGGTAGAATGGGAGGAGCTACAGCAATTTTGGGTATCTCACTAAGGGGGTTGGGTTTACTATTAGTTTGGGTTTAATGATATAAACGTATGTGGTTCGCAGTCACTTCCATGTCAGATTAAGTTATTACCAGCTAGTGTAGTGCATAAACGATTTCTAGGAATACTCCTGCCCACTGTAACAACTCACCCGGCTTGGTGACACGTATATCACAATATATTTGCCTTGCATGCCTCATCTATATAGTCTTATAGGAGAAAAATCCACCTGAACAAGACCTAGAGTGGTTAACCAGCATGATATTTTGCAAGAGTTATGCGTTTTCAGGGAGACTTGGGTGGCTCAGTTTGTTAAATATCCAGCTCTTGGTTTCAGCTCAGTTTATGGTCTCACTGTTCGTGGGTTTGAGCCCCACCTCGGGCCCTGGGCTGACAGTGCAGGGCCTGCTTGAAATTTTCTTCCTTTCTCTCTGCCCCTCCTCCACTTGCACACTCTGTTCTCTCTCTCTAAATAAATAAATAAACTTTTAAAAAAGAAAGAGGTATGTGTTTTCTTTACAGGTTCATTGATGGAGTATGTTTAACCACACGTATAAGCTGGCTTTTCTCTGAAGAGTCTAATTATAGAGTGATGCCATTATAAATCTGTCCAAGCCTTGCAACTTGGATATAATAATATTATAAGTGCTCTAGTCTATGTTTTTAAAGATTCAAGAGAGAAACCCAAACACAACAGGAATGCAAAAAAATTATTCAAAAAATTAGTGAAGCTTAAATACGCCATTTAACTGCAATTTGAATGGATGTCTTGGAATGTTTCAATAAAACAAGTGAGAAATTATAGATCTCTCTTATATGCACAAAAAGTGTCTTTTTTGACACTTTAAAAATTTTTAAAGCACTGAGAGAAAAATACACATAAAAATTACTAGTCGGGGAGCCTGGGTGGCTCTGTCGGTTGAACATCCAACACTTGATTTTGGTTCCAATCGTGATCTCATGGTTCATGGGTTCAAGCCCCGCGTCAGGCTCCACGCTGACAGTGCAGAGCCTGCTTGAAATTACCTCTCCCTCTCTTTCTGCCCCTCTTCCACTCTCACTCTCTCTCTCTCCCGAAATAAACTATTTTTTTAATTACTAGGATACTTTAAAGCTATAAAGACGAAAATGCACAACAGAAATTACTCCAATATTGAATAGAGAATTTTACTAACAAAAAAAGTTTCGATTATACAAAAAAACAGTAAATCATTAAGACAAAGAAATAGATTCGTAATAGAAATAGTACATTCTTGAATAATTTGATATCCAATAAATAATGAGAAGTGAATCAGAGGAACACATTGCAACCAGACTTCAATTTCTTGCTTATGGGACACTGATGCTGATAAATTTCATCTAAAAGCCTTAACATGGCACCACAACTGGGACATTGATGACCATCTGGTCGGTGAGGGATGTCAATTCAAAGAATATTTACGAATAGTCACTCACAAGAAAACTTGAAATGCCTTGAAATCGTAAAGCTCATGTGTGAAAGCAACTCACTAAATATTGTCCCATTTTCACAACAATCCTGAAACTTTACCTGACATTGCCAATAATGAGTTTGTAAGGCTAAAGCCAAACGATCGCTCTTTTCTCAACTGTCAATAATAAACACATGCTGGTCACAGATTCTAGGAAAGACTGAATTACCAATCTATTCTCTCTGTTTAAATGTATTTTTAAAAATGTTTATAATGTTTATTTATTTTTGAGAGAGAGAGACAGAGTGCGAGCAGGGGAGGGAAAGAGAGACAGAGGGAGACACAGAATCCGAAGCAGGCTCCAGGCTCTGAGCTGTCAGCACAGAGCCCGACACGGGCTCAAACTCGGGAACGGCGAGATCATGACCTGAGCTGAAGTCAGACGCTTAACCAACTGAGCCACCCAGGCGTCCCTGTTTAAATGTATTTTAAAATTGTTGCCATATGAGGAGGAGAGCAAAGAAAATGCAGTCCAAAAAAATATATAAAGAGGGTAAGATAGATAGGGTGCCTGGGTGGCTCAGTTGGTTGAGCTGAAGTCAGAGGCTCATGAATCATGAGGTCAAGATCTCACGGTAGGTGAGTTCGTGCCCCATGCGACTCCGTGCTGACAGCTCAGAGCCTGGAGCCTGCTTCGGATTCTGTGTCCCTCTCTTTGCCCCTTCCCCGCCCGAGCTCTGTCTCTCTGTCTCTCTCTGTCTCTCTCTCTCAAGATAAATAAACATTAAAAAAAGAGAGAGAGAGGCGCCTGGATGGCTCAGTCAGTTAAGCGTCCGACTTTGGCTCAAGTCACGATCTCACGGTCCGTGAGTTCGAGCCCCGCGTCCGGCTCTGGGCTGATGCCTCAGAGCCTGGAGCCTGCTTCTGGTTCTGTGTCTCCCTCTCTCTCTGCCCCTCCCCCGTTCATGCTCTGTCTCTCTCTGTCTCAAAAATAAATAAACGTTAAAAAAAAAATTAAAAAAAAAAAAGAGAGAGAGAGAAAGTGGTGGTTGAGGCAGTTAATTAATAAAATATTTGGTTACTTTTCTGGACTTTTTACTGTGTGTGTTATTAAATTTATGATTGATAGCGATTTTTTTCTCTCTTACATAAATGTGTACTGTCAAACCAAAGTCTACATTCATAATTTAATACTATTTGTTTTTAAAGCTGGTCCCCCAAATACTACAAGCTTCGGGACTCACAAACCTAGACCCACCCACGCAGAGGGCTGGCCCAGTCTCTGTGGGACCGGCCACACTCCCAGTGACGGTCGGGGGAGGGGATGTGAGGACACCCCCTCCAGGTTGTTTCAAATATATCCCCACTGTCTCTTATTTTTGTTTGCCAGTTTTCTTTTTATGATTTGTCTTTTTCCCCCAAAAACAGAGGTTCAGAAGGGGAGAATTTTCAATGACCTCAAGATCGTTGATCTCGTTTCACTGTTTTATAATTAAAGCCAGAGGACGGGACTTTGGGCAAAACCACGCCCAATGATCAGAAAGATTGTCAGATACAAAGGTGAGACCATGGGATGAAAACTACCAGGAGTTGGGGGGCGCCTGGGTGGCTCAGTCAGTTAAGCATCCAATTCTTGATTTCAGCTCAGGTCACGATCTCATGGTTCGTGAGGTCGAGCTCTACATTGGGCTCCAGGCTAACAGAGCAGAGCCTGCGTACAATTCCCTCTCTCCCTCTCTCTCTGCCCCTCTCCAGCCATAGCTCTCCTTCTCAATGTCTCTCAAAATAAATAAATAAACATTTAAAAAAAAAAAAAACCCTACCAGGAGTGGTTTAAAATAATAGGGAAAATGTGAGTTGTTCTCTGTAGCGATCGGAGGGCACCATGGGGGCCACGGGGATGCCCATCCCTTTGAAGAACTCCAGCGTGGCCACTCTCTCATGAGGTTACTCCTGGGGCCATTTACCTTGGATAGTTTCCACGATGGATAGTTTTCAAAACCATCTGTCTTGACAGCTGGGCCCACACCTCAGAAGTTCTCCTGAAAAGGTCAGGAGATGCTGGTGTAATCCAAGTAGACAACGAATAGAGAGGAAACCTGTGTTGGCAGCAAAATTCGCAGACAGTGCGTTGTGTTCTGGAACAACTGGTAACGAAAGTCCACGGAGTGCTCACTCTGTGCCAGACAATTCGCGGGGCGTCTTCCCGACGTGCTACCAGAGTTAGTCTCTGCCCAAACCTCTGAGGTAGACGTGACCGTCAGCCCACACATGAGGAAACGGACCCTGAGAGGGACAGGCTGGAAGGTCAACAGCGGGGACTGGACCGTCCCCCACCATGTTCCAGCTGCCCCCGATTCCAACCCTTCCTCCAGCCCAAGTGTTGGGTGAAGGCTGGGGTCTCTGCAAAATGGTGCCACATTCTTCCAGGCTGAGTAACGGACTTCCTCAGGAGCTCGTTTAAGCAGCTCCAGGACCCAGAGCCCAAAAGGAGGTGCGTCATAAGTGGAAAAGTTAATTCCCCGGAGCGGGAAGACAAGGAGTCTAGGCTTCTAGAATGTGCCCCTTGCCAGCTGGGACCTGAATTGCACTCCCTCGGTGTCCCTCTTCCCACGAGCAAAACCAGAATGATGTCAGCCTACATGTATACAGACCGAAGAATGAGGCAGGCATTGGGGCGCCTGGGTGGCTCAGGCAGCCAACTTCGGTTCAGGTCATGATCTCGTGGTTTACGAGTTCGAGCCCCGCGTCGGGCTCTGTGCTGGCAGCTCGGAGCCTGGAGCCTGCTTCGGATTCTGTGTCTCTTTCTCTCTCTTTCCCTCCCCTGCTCACACCCTGTCTCTCTCTCTCTTTCTCAAAAATAAATAAAAAACATTTTTAAAAAAATAAAAAATAAAATAAAAAGAATGAGGCAGGCACCACTCCAACCTCTCACAACCCTACCATCATCCAACTTCACAGATGGGGAAACTGAGGCACAGAGAGGTTAAGGAACTTGCCCATGGCCGGGAATTGAGCCTGGAAGCCAGACCTCAGGTCTTCACTCCCAGCCACTGTGCGTGCATGTGCCTTATGCGAGCGCGAGAACCAAGGAGGGTGGTCTCTATCACGGCTTCTCAGCATGGTCCCTGGGCCAGCAGCACGTGGGAACTTGGTAGGCATGCAAATTCTCAGGCCCTACCAGAGACCACTGGGTCAGCAACTCAGGGGTTTGGGATGGGACCCCGCACTCTGCCTTTAACAAAACCTCCGGGTAATTCCCATGCTTGCTCAAGTTTGAGGACCTCTGCTCTAAGTGACCTGTAAGGCTCTCCGAAAGCTGAGCTGAGGAGGGAAGGGGCAGAAGGCAGAGAAGTACCAGGTAAAGCAGGTCAACCAAGGGAGAAACAGAGATGACGTAAACACAGTTCACGGAAGCACAGGCGTCGATCATGACAAGGCCATTCTGCTCCAAGAAAAGCAGCGAGGGCGTCCCATGGCCAAGCAGGTGTCTGAGAGGCTGGCCGGAGGCGGAAGTGAGCGGGACGGGACAGCCAAGCACGCACGGATGAGGCCTCCAGTGACACCTGGCTGATCTCACCACCCCAACCTCTCTCGGTGCTGCTGTCACTGCCCCTGACACTTTGAGCCCCAGGATGAAGGCTGTGAAAGTGACAGCATCCCAGAGTGGGAAGCATCCTGGGGACCATTTCACCCAGCAGGACCACTTCTAAAGCAGAGGGTAACAGCTGTCCCACCACCACCCAGAAGGGCCATGTGGAAAGACAGAACAAAAGCCACATGTTCCCTAAGAGAAATGAGCCAGGCTGGCCAGAGAAGCACCCCAGGAGGGACTCCAGCCCCTGGGAATTCCCGAGCGGGTGGCAGGACCCACAAGTGAGGGAGATTGACGTTCTGTGCAGGGAACTTTGACAATGGGAAACAGAACAGGGCCCAGAGGATAAATCCTCCCTCCTTCCCTCCTGAAGGACGGTTCTGAGTCCACAATGGACCAGCCACCCACTTGGCCTCTTTGGCCAGGTTTGTGAAGACAAACCATCTTGACTGCTTGTTTTCCCTCCCTGCTCAGTCCCTTTATCCCTCCCTCCTGCTTCTCTGGGATTTTCACTCATACACCCTCTCCCCCCAAAAAGTGTTAATTCATCGTATCTGTTCTTCCACTTTTAAAAGGTGTATCAAGAAAACTGAGCTGGGGAGTCTAGATATAAAGTGTAGCCAAATCTCCAATCATTAGTCACGGAAAGCGTGACGATCATAAAATCGGAAAACAGTCCCTATTTTCCGCTGAAATTGGAAAAGGAAGTGCCTGCATGTGACATGGGCTCAGGGCTAAAGGCCAGGGTCACGGCGAGGCAGGAACGAGTACAGAGAGGCCACGGCCAGGGAGGATCTGATGGCATGTGGGTGGGCTGGATTAAGGACAGCAGCTAGTGAATGGTGAGCAGAATTGTGCAAATCAGGATGTAAGCAATGCAAAAGTTTCAGGCACAGGCTGAAATTGGGTTCTGCTGCAAACGCCAGAAAACTGCCAAGAGCAACTTTTTCACAACTCTGGAAATTAACCAAAGACTTGCAGCAATTCCAGGGGATTTATTCCAGAAAAATGACTGAATCTCGGTAAGAAATGGGAGCTTTGTAGCATTTTCACTTGGTCCCTAGACCCCTCCTCCTCTTCCCAGAGGAGGCCGTGGGGGCGTGGGGCTCCCCTCAAAGCCCCATTCCCAGACACTGTCCCGTCTGGAAGTTCCCTAGAAATCCCAGTGGCCCACGTGACCAAGAACAGAGACCACGTGCGTAAACACACACACAGCAGCTGCTGTCACCAGAGCCCGGGGGGTGTGGTTTCCAGAGTCACCACGACATATTATTCGGTGTGTCCAGTTTTCAGAAAAAAAAAAAAAAAATTTTTACTAGACACGTAAAGACACAGGCAACATGGCCCACAGGGGGGAAAAAATCAACAACAGTCAGAAACTGCCCCCGAGGAGGCCCAGATGTTGAACTTTCCAAATCAAGATGTTAGCTCAGCTATTATAAATACATTCAAAGAGCTGAAGGAGGTAGAGAAGACAGACCCGGGGAAGAGAGGAAGGTGTGAGTGTCACAGGAGGTAGGGGAGACTCCAGTCCTTGTGTCACGGAGTCGAAGCATGAATCTCGCCGACAACAGAGAGTGAGCAGAGCCCCGGAGCCTATGGAGCGAAAGTACAAAGCTCTCAAGAGTGAGAGGGGTCCCGACTGGGTAGCCATCGAGGATGTTTGTCCCTGACCTTTTATTGGGACCTTATCAGAAAGTCTGTGAAGGGCGCCTGGGTGGCGCAGTCGGTTAAGCGTCCGACTTCAGCCAGGTCACGATCTCGTGGTCTGTGAGTTCGAGCCCCGTGTCGGGCTCTGGGCTGACGGCTCGGAGCCTGGAGCCTGTTTCCGATTCTGTGTCTCCCTCTCTCTCTGCCCCTCCCCCGTTCATGCTCTGTCTCTCTCTGTCCCAAAAATAAATAAAAAACGTTGAAAAAAAAAAAAAAGAAAGAAACGGGTCGGCCACCTGGGTCAGCTCGGTCGGTTAAGCGTCCGACTTCGGCTCAGGTCACGATCTCGCGGTTCACGAGTTCAAGCCCCGCATTGGGCCCTGTGCTGACAGCTCAGAGCCTGGGGCCTGCTGCAGATTCTGTGTCTCCCTCTCTCTCTGGCCCTCCCCGGCTCGCACTCTGTCTCTCTCTCAAAAAAAAAAAAAAAAAAAGAAAAAAGAAATGGGGATTAATATATCAATTGATTACATATACTGAAAAGACAATATCTGCCATTTCGTGGGGGGACACCTGGGTGGCTCAATCAGTTAACCATCCTCCCCAGTGCATGCTATAAACAAAATAAAGAAGTAAGTAAGTAAATAGACTTTTAACAAAATGCATTAGTGAGGCTCAGGTTTGAAGACAGGTCAGTTGAGATTACACAGGCTGAGGAAGAGAAGATTCTCAGTCAACTCAGACGCTATGACAGAAGACCACGAACCAGGTGGCTCAAACAACAGACCGTGATTTGTCACAGCTCTGAAGGCTGAAAGTCCCAGATCAGAGAGCCTGCATGGTCAGATTTTTGGTGAGAGCTCTCTTTCTAGTTTACAGATAGCCGTTTTCTTGCTGTGTCCTCAAGGGGCAGAGAGAGCTCTGGTCCCTTTATCCCCTTATAAGGCCACCAATCTCATCATGGGGCTCCACTCCCATGGGCTCATCTAAACCCAATTACCTCCCAAAGGCCCCATCTCCAAACACTGTCACTCTGATGAGCAGGGCTTCAAGATATGAATTAGGGGGACCGAGGAAGATGTAAACATTCAGTTCACAGAAGTAAGAAAAGAGAATTTTTTTTTTTTTTTTTTAATGAATAGAGCCTCAGAGACCTGTGGGACACCATCAAGTGTACTAACATACACATAATGGAAATCCCTGAAGGCGTCCTACGCCACAGGACATTTGCACCTACTACTCCTCTGCCTGAGTTGCTCTCCCTTACACAGCATCAGCATGGCTCCCTCACTTCCGTCTTCCAGGTCTCTGCTCAGATATCACCTCAACACTGAGGCCTTTCCTGAGCTCCTCATAGGAAACAGCCACTCCGTACCCCTCCTCGCCGCCCACAGGCACCTCCAGTCCTCCTACCCTACCTTATTTTTCTCCATGGCCGTCACGCATGTGCTATTCTCTGTATCTACTTGTTTATTGGATTGTGGTCTTCTCCCTCCACTGGAGGTCGGCTCCAGGAAGGCTCAGAGTTTGCTGTTTGGTTCCCTGTGGGACTGCCAGCTCCCGGCACGGTCCTGCACGCCAACGGATGTGCAACAAGTCTTTTCTGAAACAATGAACTCTGTCAGCCCTAAAAACGTCTATCTGCTTTGATCCGGCAAACTCACTCCTGGGAATTTAAGGAAAAACTTCAAGAGAAACATCACATGAATGCAAATGTTCACTGCCATCAAACTGTGTTTGTTAGACCTCATTTTACCAACCGCATAGGGAAGGCTAATTATAAGAAATCAGCATATGGAGTCGGGTTTTTAGGAAAGGTTCCTCGGAAGAGAGAGTTTTGAACAGACTCTTCAAGAGGCAGATTTGGTTGAGCAGAAGAAAGACCCCGGGGGAGCAATGTGTCTGACAAAGGAACGAAACCCAGAAGATACCTGTCATCTGCATCATTGTCCCCCCACCCCGGGGGTGGGGGTGGGGGGGGGTGGAGTTTCAGGACCAGAGAGAAGTTAGTGGGTGAGGGGGCCAGCAGGTCACAGATCGCACCTGAAATTCAGTGTGAACGTGACCGAGCTCTCCTCTCAATACATATTGGAGAATCCCAAAATGTTATAAATGGAAGGTTTGCACCTTGCAACAACTGTTTTAAAATACCTGCAAATGTGTAAAATATCTGTGACTTCCTCTCCCACATCAGGAAAGTCATTCTGCACTTGCTGGGGGATCTTGTCAAACACAACGCCCACCGGGGCTTCTGACACAGAACCTGGTGGATAAGCAGGGGCGGGGCTTCTGCACCTGCCTAACACCCCCGCACCTATTAAGGGTCCCTTATCAGATCATTTGGGGGCGTGTCTGCGACTGTCGGGAAAAGATTTTCGAGTAATCTCAACAGAAAGAACGAAAGTCATTCCTCTAGATGAGGAAAGCCTTTGACGGGCAAACTCTTCAGACGAAAATATCTGAGGACACATTAACAACAACAAAATTCTCAGGGCGTGGGCTAAATCGATCAAAAGACACTTGCAGGGGAATCTGTCTTCAGGGGTGAGTAAATTACTTGGGCGCACGTAAATCTGAGCAGTCATGTGAATTTATGAGCACCTACACATTTCCTCAGTGCGTCTTTATGGGGACCTGTGTCAAATCGGGTCACAGGCTTCGTGGTCTGGTAGAGCCCATGAGAGCAGTTTCTGTGTTCAGCAAGTCTAGAGACATACAAGGTGTACAGGTCCCAAATCCCTCGCCTGAAACTCTTGGGTGCTTTGTAATTCAGAATGTTTCAGATTTCAAGAAGACGGTGGTGCAGAAGTTTGTTGTTGTTGTTTTTTTTAATTCAAGTTAGCTAACATACAGTGTAGTCTTGGCTTCAGGAGTAGAACCCCACGATTCATCACTTACATAGGACACCCGGTGCTCGTCCCAGCAGGTGCCCCCTTAATGCCCATCCCCCACGCACCTCCCCTCCAGCAGCCCTCAGTTTGTTCTCGGTATCGAAGAGTCTCTTATGGTTTGCCTCCCTCTCTGTTTTGATCTTATTTTGCCTTCCCTTCCCCTAGGTTCATCTGTTGTGTTTCTCAAATTCCACATTTAAGTGAAATCATATGATACTTGTCTTTCTCTGACTTATTTCACTTAGGGCTACACTCTGGTTCCATCCATGTTGTTGCAAATGGCAAGATTTCGTTCTTTTTCACTTACACGTAAGTGGTGCAGACTGTATATTTATAGCGGCCCAGGAAAGTCCACCCCAGCACCCTGTAATCAAATACATCAGCATTTCCATAGCAAGACATAAACATTCCCACTAAGTGAGATGTAGGTAGCCTGAGTGCGGGTCAAGAAGTGGTACCAAACGAGCTTGCTGCAATGTTATGGAACTCTTCCTTTAAAATCCAGAATTTTTTTTTTTTTTCAAAAAAGAAAAAATCCAGAGCTTTCTGGACTTTAGGATTGTGGGTAAGCGGTGGTGGGTTGAGGAAATGAGCTGTCTCCAGAAAGGCCTGGAACTGTGGGAGACAACGCATGTGATGCAGCTGAATGGGGATCAGAGGACCTCGAATGCTCACGCCCTCAGCCCCACAGGCCACATAACGTTCACACACAACACATGTGTGATCGAGTGAGGCGACGAAGCGCCTGTGATCTCCAGCCCCGGGAGGACCTCGGGTAGGCTGACAGCCCAACTGGAGAGAACAGGGGTTAGCGGCCGTGGGATTTGGGGCGATCAGGGCCTACTCCGGGGCGGGGTAGGGGGGAGGCAGGCAGAGAGCAACAGCAGATCTCAGTCTGGGAGAGAACCCAGAGCAGGACCGGAAGCCAGTTTGAGGGCAGTTTTGCTTTAAAGCTTGCAATTTCAGGCCTTTCCTGCCTCCCCACAAAAACCAATGGCAAAGTCTTCCATAGCTTATTAATCCATTACAGCGTTGGATTTAATTCTGGGGCACGTTGAACTGCCGAGCACTGCCTCAGGGTGAGCGTGAGCCAAGGTCAGAGTGGTCCCGCCAACACCCAGGCCGCACCCACCCATCACCTGCACCCCACATCAGTGACCAGTGTCTACAACTCAGCCTAATGTCCACCACAGGAGCCCCCGGCTGCAGGAATGGTTTGTAACTATGCTTGGCAACGGGAAGGTGTGGTGTTGTTTCCCAGTGTAAGGATACCTACGTGAGTTCGCCAACAATTACACAAAGAAAGCCAGGCCCCGCGAGGTGAGGCTAACAACAGCCGTTACTGTCTAGCGGCTTCCGGTCTCCTGACAAAGAAGAACTCACTGGTCCTCACAACAGGCTGGCCAGGCGGGCACTGTTGTACTTCCATTTTACAGAGGAGGAAACTGAGGCATAGAAAGGTTTAATGACTTGGAGAGGTGGTGCTGGGATTTACACTCGGGTGCCCATGCTATTAACGAATACACGAACTGTGGTTCAGAGACCCCCATTCGTGCACTTTCCACCCAAAAGCTTCTGCTGGGCTTGCCACCTGTATGCTGACAGGTGATGGAGAGGAAAGGTCATGAAAGACTACAGTGGGTTTTTGAAAATATTCCTCAAAGAAAACAGCCCACTATTGTCTTCTGCCTCTTCTCAGCAAACCCAAAGGTAAGGCATCCAAGTGATTTGGATGGTCTCCACTTGTCAGTCTTCGGAGTTTAACCCCAGGGGAGTCCCTGAGTCCCTCCTCAGCACAAGCTTTGCCTCCTTTCCTACTTCCTGGACCTTCATGCAAACCCCACAGCCTGGGGCGCCTGGGTGGCTCAGTCGGTTAAGCATCCAACTTTGGCTCAGGTCATAATCACTTGGCCCGTGAGTTTGAGCCCCGCGTCGGGCTCTGTGCTGACGGCTCAGAGCCTGGAGCCTGCTTCTGATTCTGGGTCTCCCTCTCTCTCTGCCCTTCCCCCACTCGGGCTGTCTGTCTGTCTCTCAAAAATAAATGAGCATTAAAAAAAAAAAAAAAAAACCCACTGCCTTCGCAGATTCTGCTCACGGCAGCAAAGGGGCTCCAGACCAAGCTCCTTGGAGAGACACCAACGATTTTATATGTGTGGCCTGCACCACATCTAGAGACAGATGAAGGCCTGCTGAGTCTCCTCCCAGAGCTACTCAACTGCACTTCACTTAGAGAAGAAAACCAACTCTACTCAAGTGATCTGAGGTCTATTTAAGTGCATTTTTTAAAATGTTTTTATTTATTTTTGAGACAGAGAGAGACAGAGCATGAGCAGGGGAGGGGCAGAGAGAGAGGGAGACACAGAATCCCAAGCAGGCTCCAGGCTCTGAGCCGTCAGCACAGAGCCCGATGTGGGGCTCGAACTTACAGACTGTGAGATCATGACCTGAGCCGAAGTGGGACGCTCAACCGACTGAGCCACCCAGGCGCCTCTTAAGTGCATTTTTAAGGCTGTATTCTGATAAAGTTAGGAAGCCAGAACATAGCCACGGTGCCTTAAAGTCTTCCTCTGGGGGTTGAAGCAAAAATAAATTAAATAAAATAATAAAATATAAAATGAAATAAATCAACCCCTGAAGTCTTGAAGGATCATGTGGACTCTCCTGTAGGAATTTCTGAGGCATTAACACAGCACTTTACATTGCAAACACTCCAAATTCCCCTCTCTCCCTCTCTCTCTCCCTTCCTTCCTCCACGGAGCTCCCTTCTGGCCCTGTAGCCCTCACTTTTTCCACCTCTGGCCCCCAGCGGGTCCGCCTAGACACTCTCTCCTGGGTCAAGGACACCCCCCCCCCCACCCCACTGTGCCGTCGGCAGCCCACCGGGAAATATAGTCTGGTCTCCTGCCCCAGCTGCTTTTGTCGCACATTGGAGTCGTGGAGTTCTCTGGAATGAAGTGTCCACCTTGTTGTCCGTAGAGTGCGACCAGAAGTCCTAGAGGCACATGTATAATGCATCAGGCAAAAAGGCCAGTGCAAACAGGGGGCCCCTGGGGGTTTTGAGGAAATATTGATTAGATCATTGATTAGAAAGCGGAGGGGACCCCAAAGGACTCCAACCACTTATAACTAAAACGGGCAGAACCTCAGAAGTTGTCTGGGTGGGAGGAAAACTCGAATGGAGGTTTCTTAAGATCTAATCAATGCTGCTCCTTGTGAACAAGGAGGTAAGAACAGAGCAGAGCCAAGATGCTTCTCCTGTGGGGACACAGCCCCCTGGCTGGGGGCTTGGTCAGGGGACTGATTCTCACAACCTGGCTCATGGGTCGGTGGTCAGTGCCCAAACGATCAGCTGCCATGCAGTGGGCAGCATGTCAGGCAACCGTGAAGAACACAAAAATGCCAAAGGTCTGGATTCTGAGTCAAGATGCATGCTCCGGCAACCACGTGCAAGCCAGGGCACCAGGCAACCGCAAGCGTCTGGGGACGACGCCACTGTGGAATCTGGACTGGATACTGAAGAGCGGACACTCCGTTTAGTAGGTGTCAGCACGAGCAAGGATTTGAGGCCGAAAGGCACGAGGCTGGCTTGAGACGAGGGCAAGCACCCGTGTGGGGGGGAGCATGGAAGCAACGCGTGGAGAAGTTTTCAACATCAGTGTGCTGCTGGTTAGTCAGCTCCTGGCCCTCAGCTGCCAATGCACCTTCCCTCCCGGGCTTCGTGGTGCCGGGGCTGGAGGTCCGCCAGCCACCTTCCTGCTCTGACAGCTGCTCCCTGCGCTGACAAAGGGGGCGCCGGAGGGAGACTGCAGGGCTGGAGGGGGAGGCGGGGAAGGGCCGTCTCCTGTCTGCTTCCTGTTCCTGCCGACCTCACCCGGGCAGCCCTTCGGCATCCTGGGAAGCGGCGTTGTTGCTTCCGTTTGGGCCCAGTTCTGGAGCTTTCGATCAGCAAAACCAGCCTCATTACGCACCCCGGGAGCGGCGTCAGCCCAGGCTTCAGGACCTCCTCCTTAGAGCCTGAGAACCTCAGAGGTTCAACTCCACGGCGCCCTCTGCCAATCTCCTAAATTTTAATTCCAATTTCTTCACTTCCTACCCCCGACTGAAGGGAAGGAGCGGCTTCCTGCCGTGGCTTCCTCCACAATATGGAGCTTCACCCTTCAATCACCTCGTTAATAAATAACTTAACATCTCCTTGACAGATATTTATATTAAATTCTACTAACACAACTGCTTTGCTTTCTGTTTCCTGCTTAGACTCTAATAAAACCAGAAAGGGAAATCACAGCTCTATGTGACAAGAACTCTAAATCCACAAATTTAGAAGTACAAGAATATCCTTTCCATCCTTGTACTTAAAACAAGTTAAATCCCACGTCGTGTGTGTTCCACCCGTCGGGTTAGACATTATCAGGGCTCTATCTCCCAGTCCAGAGGCAAGTAAGGACTGAGGGAGGCTTACACAGCACCGGCACATTGATCCGTGAGTTCACTCAGTGGTATATACAACCTAGCCACTTTGAGATTCCTGCTGTCCACCCACTGGCTCATGAAAGCCCGTGCTTTAGAATAATGACTAATCTGGTTAAAGACCGTGGCTATTCTAGACCTGCCACAACAAAGATTACAAACAAGGATTGAAAAAAAAATCTAGCCAAACTACAAGCAGATTAACCACTTGCCAGAATAACAATCTGCACTATTCAAAGGAAGACAACAAAAGCCAGATACTCAACAATGTGACATTCACAACCACAAATCGCAGCAAATTAAAACCACGATGAGATATCACCACATGCCTATTAGAACAGTAAAAGTTAAAACCCTGACAATACCAGGTGTTGGTGATATTGTCAGAAACTAACTCTCATCCACTGCTGGTAAAAATGTAAAATGGGGGCACCTGGGTGGCTCAGTTGGTTAAGCTTCTGACTTCGGCTCGGGTCACGATCTCGCAGTTCACGAGTTCGAGCCCCATGTCAGGCTCTGTGCTGACAGCCCAGAGCCTGGAGTCTGCTTCAGATTCTGCGTCTCCCTCTCTCTCTCTCTCTGCCCCTCCCCTACTCGCACTCTGTCTCTCTCAAAAATGAACAAATGTTAAAAAAAAAATTTTTTAATGTAAAATGGAACAACCACTTGGAAAAGTTTGACAGTTTCTTGTGAAGTTGCATTTACACTTACTATATGACCCAGACATCCCACCTCTAGGTATTAATCCAAACAAAATGGAAATACGCTCACAAAAAGATGCATCCTCACATGTTCTTACCAGGCTTATTCATAATAACCAAGAATTGGAAACAATTCAAATGTCCATCAATAGGTGAATGGGTAAACAGATTTTAGGTATTTACACAGTGTGATACCACATGGCAAAAACTAGTTCTGATACACAGAGGAAATTCACAAACACGCTGAGTGGAAGAAGTCACGCACAGAAGAGTACAGTTGACCCTCAAACAATGGAGGTTAGCGGCACGACCCCCCTACACAGTCAAAACACTATGTATAACTTTTGACTCCCCCAAAACTCAACTACTAATACCCTACTGTTCGTCGTAATCCTTACCAGTAACATAGTCAATTAACACATATTTTGTATTGTTACGTGTATTACATGCGATATCCTTATAATAAAGTAAGCTAAAGAAAATGTTACTGAGAAAATACATTTACGGTACTGTAAAAAATCCACATACAAGTGGATGCCTGCAGATCAAACTCATGTTGTTCAAGGTCAACTGTACACACTGCATGACATTTATGGGAAATTAACCCGTAGTGATAAAAATCAGATCAATTACACAGGTCCAGGATGTGGTGTAAATTAGTTGGGAAAAGACACTAGGGGATTTGGGGATGGGAGTGGAAATATTTTGTATGTCAGTGTGGGTAGTGGTTACTACAATGTGGATAGTAAGTTTTCATAAGTCACCAAACTGTACGTTGAAAAGAATGCATTTTTATAGAACTATCCTACAACCCAGTAATTGCACAACTAGGTATTTATGCAAAGGATACAAAAATGCTGACTCAAAGGGGCACATGCACCCCAACGTTTATAGCAGCGCTATGAACAATAGCCAAAGTATGGAAAGAGCCCACATGTCAATCAAGGGATGAATGGATAAAGAAAATGTGGTGTATATATATATATATATATATATATATATATATATACAACGGAGTATACTCAGCAATCAAAAAGAATGAAATCTTGGCCATTCGCAACAACATGGATGGACCAGAGTGCATTATGCTAAGCAAAATAAGCCAGTCAGAGAAAGATAAATATCATATGATTTCACTCATATGTGGAATTTGAGAAACAAATTTATATTTGTTTATATAAACAGATGAATACGGGAGAAAGGACGGAAAAATAAGATAAAAATAGAGAAGGAGGCAAACCATAAGAGACTCTTCAATACAGAGAACAAAGTGAGGGTTGCTGGAGGGGGGGATGGGCTAAGTGGGGGATGGGCATTAGGGAGGACCCTTGTTAGGATGAGCACTGGGTGTTGTGTGTAAGTGATGACTAACTAAATTCCACTCCTGAAAAAACAAATAATTAAAAAAGTGAAAAAGAAAAAAAAAGAAAAATAAACAGTGCATTTTTATATGTTAATTATGCCAATACAGTTAAAATATACGTCTACTGGAGGAAAATTTGTCCTTTCAGTGAGCTGAAGATGGGTCAGAAAGGAATGAGACTAGAGGCAGAGGTCTCAGGTCACCCCCCGGGAGCAAGCGGGAAACCCAGGCGTCCTTCCTGGGTTTGGTCTTTCAAACCAAGCCCAGGTTCAGAGCGCAGAGTAAAAGGACACACAAACTAGCAATCAGGGAGGAAGGCGGTACAAACACCCAGCAGCAACTGACACACGTTCCGCAAAATGAAAAGAGTGGATTTGATTAGTCACTGGTACACCCAGCCAGGCCCTAAGGGTGCCACGCAGTGTGCATAAACAGGAAAACCGGTTTGCTGGCTACCGCACTAAGCCTGCTGTCACAAGGCAGTGGAGACGGAAATCACTAGAGTTTGGCAAACGCGTGGATGTGAGAAGGAGCTTCAGAGACAACCTGGTCTCGGCAGCCTGGGTTCCCACAAGAACGTCGGGGTGCGGGGAGGTCATGAACCAGAGAGATCCACTCAGAAGACAGGCTGTGGCAGAGAAGGGGAAGTATTTAGCCTGGGAAATTCTGAGCTCAAGGTGCCCACAGGACAACCAGGCGATGCCCAGCAGTGACTCAGAACATTAAACACAGGAAAGGCCACTGGAACAACACACGCGGGTTCAAAGGCCACTAGCATAATCCTTGTTCTTTTATACTGAGTGCCTTGGCAACTGCTGTTTCTTTTGTGTGAAACACTTTCCCTCTCCCCCACATCTATTCTACTTTGTCTAAAAGACCAGTTCAAATGAAACCATAAAAGTGGTCCTGCACTTATGCAGGCAAAGTCAACAGCTTTGGCCCCCGGGCATCTTACCGTGCTAATTGGGAGGGAGTGGAAAGGCTGGACTGAGAAGGGCCTGAACTCTGGGGTCAGAGTGATCTGGGTTTGAATCCTCTGCCAATCACACTGGCTGTGTGATCCTGAATAATTCACCGCGTCTGGAGTCTCAGAGTCCTCCGCGAAATGGAGAGAACATCAAACTCAAAAGGTCATTGTATTTAACGAATAAACGCCTAACTGCGGCTGCCTGGCTGTGGAAACCGTGACATAGTGTGTTGTAATTGTTTAAAAGACCTGTTCTCTCTCCCCTTCTAGACCGAGTGCCCCACTGGGCTCCCTGGGTCTCCTTGAGTAGGCGCTCACATCATGCTTGGCGCTACACAGAGCTGGAAAAAGACGTGGAGGAGGGACCCCCGTGGTCCATTCAAGCCGGGGTCATTGGAATCCTGAGCAGGTTCCGCTGTGAATTCACTCAGAAGCCACATCTGTGTTTTGGAAGACGCAGCAATGAGGCCAGCAGCAGCCTGCCACCTTCTGCCAGAAAGGAGAGAGAGAATGTCTGCAACTGTGAGTCACTGTATAGGTTTCACTGCAGATCCACCTTGGGGAGCCCGGAGGCGGAGCCGGGGGCGGGGAGGGGTCTTGAGGGTCGATCCGTGTTCCCCAGGGGGAACCAGAGTAGAAGGCAATTCAGCCTGGGCTCGGGTACTGCGGGGAGGAGAGGGTGGCCTCTGCAAGGATGTTCCTGGGAGGGTGCCCTCGGGGCGGCGACAACCTCCCTCAAGCACCACGACAGCAGGGACAACGAGGATGTGACGCCGCATGGCAGACTTGCATCCCCAGAGCACCTCTGGGACCCTGGATCCTTCTCTGGAAAGCCCCACTCTGGGGAGCTAGCCTGCACGTTGCTGGGGACCAAGGAACAGAGTCCCGCAGGACAGGAAGCAAGGCACAGTTAAGGTGCCGGCAAGCCGCAGACTTAGCAGCTCGGAGGCCGACTGCGACCCGAAACGCGAGACGCCCAGAGCGACCCGACCCAAGTGCGCGCGAGGACACAATTCCGCCGGCAGCGCCCCTCCTCCCCGGAGCGGAGGCCCGGCCCTCGGGGCGTGGCCCGGAAGCTACCGACCAATCCGTGTCGCGAGGCTTGGTCACGTGACCGCCGGTCGGCCGAGGGTTTCCTGCCTTCCGCCTCGCAGCTCCGCCCAACGCGGCGAAAGGCCGCTGCCACCACGCCGGCGAGGAGCTTCTCGCGAGAGCAACCCAGACATCCTGGCCTCCCGTTGGTCCGGCGCTGGCTGGCACCGCGCCCTCGAACCGAGAGCCGTGAAGTGCGGTGGCTCCGGTACAAGTGATGGAGGCGCCCCCAGGACAGCAGGCTCGTCGGGGCTGCCTTGGCTTCTTCTTGCCGCATCCAGCCAGGCCCCGGGGACCCCGAGGCCCTGGACGTGCACTTCCCGGGGCCGGAAGCGGCGACCGGGTTTGCAGGCGTCCGTGGGGGCCTCGGCTCGCATGATTTCCCGGCTTCTCAGAATCTTTGTCGCCACTGCCACTACACCCACTGAAAATCTGAGGCACGAGAGAACATTCCAGCAGGAAATCCAGGGTCGACCTCATCTGAGATGTGATGTGAGCACCGCTCTTGTTTGCGCGTTCCACGGTGCTCAAGCGTCTCCCCAGAAGGGTTCACCTATCCTTTAACCACCCTGCGGGGCGCGCTTTGTCCTCCCCCTTTTAGAGACGAGGAAACCGAGGTGCCGACAGGTTTGAGGAACTTGTCCATTGCACAAAGCCAGGCTTCGCATCTCAGCGTCTCCGACCGGAACCCTCCCCATCCTCCGGCTGCTTCTGAATGAGCAGCCTCAGGACCCTGCGGTCTGGAGGGAAAGGTTTGGCCAAATGCCACCAAGCACTGGTCAGGGAACGGGCTGCACACTTGATGCCCTGTCCCCGAGGCGCCAGCCGCGGAGCCTAACCTCAGATGTCCAGTAGAAGACAGCCTGTCACCGGTACCCACCAGAGCCCCTTCCGTGTTTCCAGCCTCCCGTGCTGCACCTGGTTCCCCAGTGCCAAGCTGGCGTGGACCTGGAGGAAGGAGGAGGCAGACCGTGGACCCCAGCTGTGGTGACAGTGCCCTGGCTATGAAAGGGCCACTTCTTAGCCACGGGGCTGCCAGGAGTGCAAAAAAATGGGCTTCCTCAGATACACTTCTCCGAAGGAACTCCTAAGGGGATATGAAAATTGTCCCATTTATATTTATTCATATCAGATGAACATTCGTTTCAGGCCCAACATGATACCTTCGTGGAGCCAAACGAATCTACTACTTAAGCCACTTGCGGGTGAGTCAGAGCCCACTACCACTACCATTTAAAACATCCCCTGGAGGGGCGCCCGGGGGGGGGGGCTCAGTCGGTTAAGCATCTGACTTTGGCTCGGGTCATGATCTCACGGTTTGGGAGTTGGAGCCCGGAGTCGGGCTCTGTGCCGACACCTCGGAGCCTGGAGCCCGTGCTTCGAGTTCTGGGTCTCCCTCTCTCTCTGCCACTCCCCACCCCGCACTCTCTCTAAAAAATAAATAAACATTTAAAAAAAAGAAAAAAAAACATTCCCTGGAAATGCCTGAAGTTACCATTAGCGGTTCTCTGAGATTAAGAATCATCCTGTCTGGGGCGCCTGGGTGGCTCAGTCGGTTAAGCGTCCGACTTCGGCTCAGGTCACGATCTCGCGGTCCACGGGTTCGAGCCCCGCGTCGGGCTCTGGGCTGATGGCTCAGAGCCTGGAGCCTGCTTCCGATTCTGTGTCTCCCTCTCTCTCTGCCCCTCCTCCGTTCATGCTGTGTCTCTCTCTGTCTGAAAAATAAACGTTAAAAAAAAAAAAAAAAAAAAAGAAGGGAAGATTCCTTAAAAAAAAAAAAAAAAAAGAATCATCCTGTCTAGATTCATTGACAAATGAGATGTATTAAAGCCCTGAATTTCTGATAGAGGGGAGGTAAATCAAAGCACTGGGTTCCTGGGAAGAGGGAAGAGAGAACACAAGGGGAAAGGGCCCCCCCCCTCCCAGGAGGGACTCTAGAGAGATCTAAGCGGGATCTCTCCGCTTAGTGCAAATCTGTCGGAAAGTGCAAATCCCTACTCAGTACTCCCCAAACCTTAGAAGGGTGCTCTTCTGCCCTCTGGGGTTCTGAGACCAGATGAACCTACTCAGTGTTCACAGCCACCTGTGGTCACACTCTGGGGATATGAATCCGAAGGCTCTCTGCTAACCAAACTTCCCTCCGAGCAGCAGAAATCGGAACCGTTTCTTTCTCCCGTTCCAGGAAGCAAAGCACAGCCATATTCAGAAAATAATGAGAAAGACCATTAAGTCAAAGGAAAAAGGAAAACAAGTCAATAAATCAACTGTGTGTGGCACTACAGAAAAGATTAAGAACGCCAAGGTGACATAAGCATTAAACATTGTTATTAATCTGGGGAAACTTGATTCCAGTCACAATGTTCTTTCCTCTACCAGGCAGTGTGCACCTCTACGTGAATTAGGAAAAGGCATCCCTTCCTCAAGATACGTTATTGCTGTCGGCCGGAAAAAACCTAGGATGACCTCTATGAGAATGGTGTCCCTGAAGTTGCTCAGTGCGTGACATGCGCCACTGTACAGGGTGGCCGGGAATGCAAAGCACGCTTGGATATCCTTCACGGCAGAGGGTCATACAGGCCACTGATCAGGCTGAAGCTTCCCAAGCGCCAACTACAGTTTCCTTTGTGATCAGGAGCTGAGATAAAAGACAGGTGTCGCAGATGTCTGAGCAGCCCCTGTATCTGTAGGGCTCAAAGAAGTAGGGTCTCCTTTGGTGACCTCAGGGGCACTCACAATACATAATCACAGAGGGGCTGTGCATCCTGGCTTGTATGCAGCTGCTGCTTGCCATCATATGACACTTAATATTGTAGGTACTGTGAAAAAAAAAAAAAAAAAACCAGGGAGCCTGGGTGGCTCAGTCGGTTAAGCATCTGATTTCAGCTCAGGTCACAATCTTGCAGTCTGTGAGTTCAAGCCCCACATCAGGCTCTGTGCTGACAGCTCAGAGCCTGGAGCCTGCTTCAGATTCTGGGTCTCCCCCTCTCTCTGCCCCTCCCCTGCTCATGCTCTGTCTCTCAATAATAAATTAACGTTAAAATTGTTTTAAATAAATAAAAAACACATAATTTATTAGGTTTGCTTTTTGCCCAGATAATCTGAGGCTTGTATTTGATGCTGATTTGGATCCACTGGTCCACATGCTGCGTATCATACTATAGTTACATTGTGTAGAATTATTTATTTTCAAAGGTGTGGACTTTGAAACAAAATCCACACGGGGGTCGTGGGGAGTGGTTATAGTCTGCACAGCCATTGACCCATTATCAGTCTTCTCGTGAAACAAAAGTCTGTCAAGAGTGCTTTGTATTTTCTCAGACGATGAAAACAAATACTCAAGCAGATTTAGAAAGAGCAACCGTTTCTGGATGTATCCTTCGAAGGAAAAGATGATTTTAAAAACAGTTTTTCTAACAGTAAGCAAAGAAAAAGAGATAAGGTCATATAAAATAAAGACAGCAGAATAAAAAATAAAAATAAATTTAAAAAAAAGAGGTTAGGGATGGAGAGAGCCAAAGCATAAGAGACTCTTAAAAACTGAGAACAAACCGAGGGTTGATGGGGGTGGGAGGGAGGGGAGGGTGGGGGATGGGTATTGAGGAGGGCACCTCTTGGGATGAGCACTGGGTGTTGTATGGAAACCAATTGGACAATAAATTTCATATATTGAAAAAAAATAAAAAATAAAGACAGCAGGAAGGGGACTAACACGAGACACAAGGGCTCCCGGAGGCTCGTGCTGGTGTTGTCCATGGACACAGGAAAACACACGCTGCATCTGGGGATACGGTGAAAAGCAAGTGGCATTGAGTAAAACAAGTAATTTTTTTTATTCAGCTACCACTAGTCTATTAGAGAACAAATTTCTTCTTTGGGGACACAACTGTGTTACGCTGTACCGTAGATTAGTATTTTCCGAGATTGGTGACTGTAGTATTTCTGTCCTCACATGTTTTTCCCGGATGTTGCCGTACTCCCTTCAGGAGGTGGTGTCTCTGTCCGCCTCCCCTTGAAACTCCCCTTGGAACACAGAGCCTTCGTGAATAGAATTCGATGTCTGGAGTGCATCGGGAGCAGCACTGCCCACTCCTAGGGCCAGGGCACAAAGGCAGTTAGGGGCTCGGCCAGTATCCTCAGTGCTCTGGAGTTTGTCCTTTCTCCACCGCGCCCCACACACACCTCTCCTCTCTCTCCGTATCTTTCCTTCCCCATCTCTGCCTCTCTCTCTCCCCCTTGAAACCCAAGCACCTTGCTGTGAGGTGCCCAGAGCACGGCCTGGCCCTGAAAGAGCTGAGGTCCAGGGGCTCTTGGAGGAGGAAAGGCTCTGGGAGAAACATGGGAGTAAACTGCAGGACAGAGATAAAGGCAACTAGAAGTCCAGGGAGAAAATGTTCTCTCCAGGAGAGGGAATGAAATCTCAGTAAATGAGTTGGCTCTGCATGAAACAATTATTCCACTGTCTTAATACTGAGAGTAGATGGCGGGGGTGGACGGGGGGGTGGGGGAGGAACAGGTGGGGCAAATAGAAATTCTACTTTCGTAATAGAAAACTCAGCAGGTCATATGAAAAAGAGGGGTCTCAGGAAATAACAGTATAAGCTCATATGGAGGTATGATTGGCAGACTCATGGTCTCCAAAGATGCCCAGGTCCTAATCCCTGGAACCTAACATGACAAAAGGGATTTTGCAGATATGATGAAGTCAGTGACCTTGAGGCAGGGAGATGATGCCAGATCATCCAGTGAACCCAGTGTACTCACAAGAGGCCTTGAAAGATAGGGGAGGGAGGCAGGAGGGTCGGAGAAGAAGAGCCACGGAAGCAGAGGTCCAAGGGACGTGCCTGATGGAGGAAGGGGCACGAGCCAAGGAACACGGGTGGCCTCTAGAAGCTGGAAAAGGCAAAAAGACACAGTTTCTCCCCTGGAACTTCTGGAAGGGACCATCCCCACCAACACCTTGACATTAGCCCAGTGACACCCATTTCAGACTTCTGACCTCCAGAACTGTAAGACAATAGACCTGTGTTGTTTTAAGCCACTAAGTTTTTGGTAAGTTTAAAAGCAGCAATGGGAAACGAACACAGGAAGAAACGCCCAGAAGGAAGAACAAGAAGGGTTGGAAGAATGTCCTGGGAAGTGTGATCACGCGGGGAGAGGGACTCCAGTCTGTTACCCTTCCACTATATGCCTCTGATAACTTTGGTAAAAACTGTACAAATTCAACAAGGGATCCTGACGTAGCAGTGACTCAGAGAGGAGGACGTGAGCAAACTGTAGTCCCCATAAGGAGGGAGCCTGAACACTTAAAACCACAGGGTTCCACACGCACCTTCTGTGTGCCCCCCCCCCCAACACACGCAAGGCATTAGGAGGGACTTCAAAAGATGCTCAGGCCCCAGCACTCGGGGGTCCGTCACTCCCACTTGCCTCCCACCTTGGAAGAGCCAGAGCCAGGCAGCACCACCCTGGTGGCAGGGCCCCAAGGCCAGCGAGTGCTGGGAGTCCGCGAAGATGGGGATGGGTTGGTCAGAAGGAACTGCTCGAGCTGCCCTGGAAGAACTGGAGTTGGGGGATCCAGGCACAAGAAGACAAAAGCCAGAAGAAGGAAGCGAGAATCGTGTGTTGGGGGACACTGGAGACGAGCGGAAGGCTCCATGTGGACGGGACCCGCCCCGAGGACAAGGTGTAGGGGAAGCATACAACCCACGGCTGCAGGTTTGCACACTGTCGTGTACAGCTAGGCGTGCCAGGGACGCTGACATGGCTCAGACCCATTCAGAGCAGTAACCTCCGGTGGGCAGGTCCCAGCTTGAGCCCATGACCCTTCCCGTGAGATACCATCTACTGAGAATTCACTAACACTCTAGGCACTGGGAATCCTGTGACAAGCGGCACAGCCTGGGAGCCTCCCTGGGGCTCACATTCCAGAAGGGACTTGATGGTGAACACCTGCGTTAATGCCCAAGGGCGCTGAGTGCTTTGAAGGCAGGCAAGGGAACCGGGTGTGCTGTTTCAGATGGTGGAACCAAGAAATGACTGAGAAAATGACACTCGAGCCAGAGGGCACAGCAGCTAGCTGCTTGGGACCTGCCTCAACTTACCTATCGTGGCCCCGTGGGTTAGCTATCCTCCGGAACCAAACGAGGTTCCTTCGCACCTGTCAGTAACACTGATGACAGCCCCACTGCCACAAAAAGCCATTCCAGATGTTTGCTCCCATTTGCAAACGTTACGGCTCAGCTGCCCCGCTCTGCTCGCCACAGGCACTTAAGAGCTGTTTGCCACACTGGGCTGGGCGATCTCCAAAGACAGACGCAGACACATGGTGACCTTCCATATCAGGGCGTTGAGAACATGGCACGTTCAGGAGCTCACTGAACACGCTGTTCTCCCGCCGATCCCTCCTGGAGCCCCTGCTCGCTATATAAGGCTGTGCAGCCACACTCATGTAGACATACAGTCATCAGCACGGGTTTGGTGTTGCTATCTTTGGAAATAGTACACGTCGTTTGAGCCTCACTGAGGGCATGTCCACCTGTGGCTATCTTTTGGCAGGGCGTCAGCCTTACAGAGGCACGCACATGCCCACGCCACTCAGCAGAAGGAATTCGGGCACGTGGCATTGGAGCCCTGAAGTGGTCCTCCTCTTTTTTAGGGACAGAGGAGGTAAGACTGGGTTGAGAGTTCAAGTCGACTTGCTGAGCGTTAGCAGCAGTGGCTCCTAAAGTCCACTGTGCTTAAAGATCAATTAGGTGCGTATTGAAAATGCAGATCCTGAGGTCCCAAGACCCAGAGCTTCAGATTCAGTCTTGTCTGAAGAGGAGGCTGGACTTCTGCCATGCCCAGGATGCCCCGGAGCTCCGGATGCTGGTGGTCCACACGCCTCGAAATCTGTTTTACCACCAAAACCTAGTGTTGGGGGCAAGTTTTTTGAGATGCCACCCCCAAGGCTGCCATAGTCAGCTGTAAAGAACACGGAACAGTTTCGTGTTGAAACCAAAGCACAGGGGCACCTGGGTGTCGGTTAAGTGTCCGACTTCGGCTCAGGTCATGATCTCACGGTTCGCGGGTTTGAACCCCACATCAGGCTCTGTGCTGACAGCTCAGAGCCTGGAGCCTGCTTCGGATTCTGTGTCCCCCTGTCTCTCTGTCCCACCCCTGCCTGTGCTCGCTCTCTCTCTCTCTCTCTCTTTCAAAAATGAATATTAAAAAAATAAAAATAAATTTTAAAAAAACCAAAGCGCAAACCCCGCCCGAAGTTTAAGCAGAGAAGAGGTCTAGAGAGATGCTTGTAGAGAGGGGCGTGTTTTTCAACTTACGTCCTTCCCGGAGTCCCAGGCTCCTCCCTCCAAGATCTGCCTTCCCCTTGGAGTTATGGAGTTTTTTTTTTTAAACTGAGATTTCCAGGGGCGCCTGGCTGGCGCAGTTAAGCATCCAACTCTCAATCTCGGCTCAGGTCATGATCTCACAGTTCATGAGTTCAAGCCCCGAGTCGGGCTCTGAGCTGATGGTGCAGAGCCTGCTTGGGATTCTGTCTCCCCCTCTCTCTGCCCCTCCCCCTGCTTGTGCTCTCTCAAAATAAATAAAAAATTAAAAATAAATAAATCTCAGATTTCCATTATACCCACCAAAATTCCAATCCTAGATCAAAGCCTCTTTCCTTTTATCTCCTGAGTATCACCAAAATTAGCTGATATTTGCAAAAGAATGTTAATAAAATGCTGCAGAAAACTAGGGGCATCCTTATTAAAAATGCAAATAGCCATGAAGGTGCAAGTTTCCAACATGTAGGTTTCTGGTGCTAACACGAGCATTCGTCCGCCACCCCCACCCCCACCCCCCCAGGGCCCTGGGCTCCTGCTGGTCCTCCTGCTGGCCTCCATCTGTCTCCCAACCCTTCCCTCCTCCAAGAACCACCGAGGCCGGAAACGGAAAGATGGCTTCTTACCCCACGTGCCCACACCCCCCCACCCTGGCATGCCGGTGCCCCCCAAGGCGCTCTGGTCTCTCTGGCCCCAAGCGCTGGGCTCCAGGCTCTGCAGGGATGATTTCGCGCACCCCCCATTCAGCACACGCCTGTCCCTGCGTGGGTAAGCACGATCGATATACCTGCCACAACAACCCACATGCGTGTCCCCTGCAGAACCGCTCTGGCACTCCATGGGTCGCTGCGTCCGTGGAATACAGCAAAGACTTGAGAGCCGATCCCTTGGAATCACGGCCAGTAAAAAAAATGTCAAAGTCTCCAGGTCAAGAAGGTCAAGAAGTTGAAGACTACTCTCCCCTTCGCCGAGTCTCGGGGTTCCCCGCTTCGGACACACACCGACCTGAAGTCTTAGCCTCGGAACCAGCTCTTAACCGGTCGAAGAGACCACGGCCGGCCGCAGCGACTAGATTTCCATAGCAAAAAAAGAAAGACAAGAAGTCGTGACACGATCAAGTGTTTATTTGGCTTTAGTGAGTGAATTCACGCGCAATGTCGTGTAACTCCATTAACATTCGATTGCATTTGGACGTTTAACGGATCACCTTCACTGAAAAGAATCGGGTCCCACCGAAGGGAGGCTGTCCTGGAAAATCCCGGATGTGTGGTTGCCGTAGTAATCGATGCCTTCTAGAACAAATCCACGCTTGGCTAATTACAGCCTTCTATTTTTAAACTCATCTACATTCTCCCCCCCCCCAACATTTCTCACGCTACTTCAGCAATAAAATACTGTTACTGTTATCTGTACAGCCTGTGCTGATCTCAAAATAACTTGTTTCCAGTTAGCCCCTGCGGGAGGCAGCGGCGCTCAGTCGGACAAGAGATACCTTTGAATGACCCCCGAACGCTTTACGCCATAGGGATACAAGGGCAGCACCCATCCAGGGGCACAGCCACCTCCTGAGCACCTGCGGTCTGGGGGTCGGGGAGAGGCCTGCTCAGCGGTCTGCCCACCACCTCCCTGAGCCAGGCCCAGGCCCCCACCGCCTCACGGGAGGTCCTTTGGTCACCAGCCGCGGAAGGGACGGCAGAATAGCCCCGGGGCCCACATGAAGATCAGTCAGGAGCCTGTCAGGGCATCACCCGGCCAGGTCAGAGCCCCACACCCCCAGCCTGAGAAAATGCTTCCTGCAGCCCCCTACTCTCTGGGCTTCTGACAAAAAGCCTGGCCGCCCGGGGTCCTGCTAACTCCCTCTGAAGGCCTGGCCCTCCCACCGGCAGGGCGGTGGGTGCTGTGGAAATAGACGAAGACCTGCCGGTGAGAGCAGGCAAAGATCATCATTTACCCGCAGCTTGCTCTAGCAAAGGAGTCGGCCACCATCACCTGCTGCCTTCGCTGCGAGGTCTCTGCTAACAACGTACCACAAAGCACGTGCCTCCGACAGTCCAAATTTACCCATTCAGAGTTCTAGAAGGCAGGAGTCTGAGATCATGGTCTCTGAAGAGCCAGGCTCCCTCTGAAGGTGCCAGGGAGAATCTGTTCCAGGCCTCTCTCCTAGCGGCTGGTGGCTTGTGGGCACACTTTGACGTGCCTTGGCTGGTGAATGCCTCACCCAGGCCTCCGTCTTCGTGTTCACACAGCGTTCTCATCTGGGTCCAAATGTCCCCTTTTTATAAGGATACCAGTCATATTGGATTAGGGGCCCCCTCTACCCCAGTATGACCTCATCTTAACTAATTACATCTGCGGTCATCTTATTTCCAAATAAGGTCCCATTCTGAGAGAGGGAGGATCAGGACTTCAACATACGAATTTCTGGGGGACACAGCCTGTAACGCTTGCTCTGGCAGAGACTCGCAAGCAAGCAAAGCAGGGAGTGGCAAAGCTTTATACTGGACCAGGGGGAAGGCTCCGTGTGGGCCGTGGTCAGAGGGTGTGGGGGCAGGGAAGCTAACCAGAAGGGCGGCATCCTTTGGGATTGGTTTCTCAGGTTGGCTGAGTTAGAAGCAGAGGCAAAATCTAGGGGAGCTGCGAGTCACTGACCAAGTCCTGACTGTTTGGGGCTGGTTGCTGCAGACGTTTTATGTTGTTTTTTTTGGTTTTTTTAATGCTTATTTATTTTTAAGAAAGAGTACGAGCCGGGGAGGGGCAGAGAGAGAGAGGGAGACACAGAATCCGAAGCAGGCTCCAGGCTCCGAGCTGTCAGTACAGAGCCCAACACGGGGCTTGAACCCACAAACCACGAGATCGTGACCTGAGTGGAAGTCGGACGCTCAGCTGACTGAGCCACCCAGGCAGCCTGAGGTTTTATGTCTATATACAGAGAGAGAGACTATATATACATATAGTCTCTCCATTGTCCATTTGTATATTAATTCTCTCAGTGCAGATGCCACGTTCTGCCAGCCTCAGGCTGCTGCTGGGGCCGGTGACCTGGAGGGACCTGCAGAGAGAGTCTGGAGCAGGTGGTCTGCAAAGCCCAGCACGGGAAAGGCTCAGTGCCCCCCCAAGAGCAGACCCATGATGGCGCAGCCCCACAGCGCAGACCTACTCAGGACCTCACCAGAGCAGAGGCTGATTACCCAGGGCCCCTTCCATAATCTTCTCTTTCTCTTTCCACCAGGCTGAGCAGCTGTGGGGGAGGAAAGTGTAGGCACACTGGCCAGCCGTCCTCAGGCTTCCAGATCGTAGCACCCCTTTCAGGACTCCAAAGAGCTTTTGTTTCTGTGGGAGACAACCATCAGTATTTATACCACGTTAGAAGGGAGAGATTTGGGGGGCGCCTGGGTGGCTCAGTCGGCTAAGCGTCTGACTTCGGCTCAGGTCATGATCTTGTAGTTCGTGGGTTTGAACCCTGCGTCTGGTTCTGTGTTGACAGCCGAGAGCCGGGAGCCCGCTTCGGATTCTGCGTCTCCCCCTCTCTCTGCTCCTCCCCCGCTCATGCTCTGTCTCTCAAAAATGAATAAACGTTAAAAAAAAAATTTTTTTTAAGGAAGTGAGAAACCTTTCAAATATTAAGCCCATTACGTGTTAATGTACGTAACTTATTTTTATGAAAAACATTTGTTTATTTATATTTTCCAAAAGAAAAAAATTGCAGAGATGGTAGTATTTTAAATGTATGCAAGTCTCTTGAATGTCTGGCTGAATAGAAGCCGGAGTCTCGTGTCTGCATTTCAACTGTTGTGATGTCACACATCACGCAGCCTCTGGAAAACCCCACGTCATGCTCGTGTGAACAAAAGCTTATAGCGTGGTAGAATTACCAGGAAAAGCAGTTCAACCTAGTCCCCGGGCCCTGCCATAGACTCATGCTCAGTAGCTGAAGCAGAGATCAATCAGCAAGCCTGCAAGGGAGGAGGGAGAGGGGTGCCTGGCAATGTGGGAGGAGGATTAGAAACCATCCAGGCCAAATAGACTCAAGTCTCACAAGTTAGGAAAATGCTCCAAACCTGAGCGAATAGACAAGAAATTTTAGACCCGAGTCAAAATTGGGGACTTTCAAGATCTTAACCTCCCGCCTGAAAATGCAAAGGGGCTTGCTCGCCCTGTCTCTCTCTCTCTCTCTCTCTCAAAAAAAAAGTGAGGGGCTCCTGGGTGGCTCCGTTGGTCGAGCTTCCCACTCTTGATTTCCGCTCAGGTCATAATCTCAGGGTCATGAGGTTGAGCCCCACGTCAGGCTCTGACTGGGTATGGAGCCTACTTAAGACTCTCTCTCTCTCCCTCTCTCTACCACTCGTGCTCTCTCGCTCTCTCGCTCTCTTAAAAAAAAAAAAAAAAAGCAAAGGCAAATGAAAAAAAAATAAATAATGTTTGTTAGTTCAATTTTCCCCCCACTAGTTCCTAGATTATATGCAATTAGAAACGGACTTAAGTAATGGATGCTGGGGATGCCGACGTTGTCTGGGTGGCCCTGGGGGCACCCGGGCCCTGGTTCGACCCACCGCAGCCCATGGAGCCCAGGGCTGTGAGCAGAGGGACAGCCACGGAGTAACCATGTGGGGGTGTCTTCCTTTTCCAGCCTTCTCTCCTCCCGGTCCTACCTTCTCTCCTTCTTCTTGAACTCCTCTTGGCATTTTCTTCTCCTCTCCCCCTCTGACTCTACTGTGTACCCCAAATCGTGGTTACCCCGACATTTAAGATGCAAGCAATAGCCAGCCACTTACTAGAGTAGATTAAAACTAATGCCCTTCTTTAAAAGGGTCGGTTCTATGTTATATAAACTTCACCTCATTTAAGAAATATACGAATGCCCTTATTTTAAGCCAAGTTTATTTTTTAATTGTTTAATCCTAGGAAAAGTATTTCATCCATTGGTTTATTTATTTATTATTTTCTAAATTTTTGTCATCCATTGGTTTAAATAAGGAAGAGTGACTTGGAACTTCAGAGTTCGTAAAACATAATATACAATATATGTGTTAATTTAAAAACTTTTTTATGTTTATTTTTGAGAGAGAGTGAGAGAGCACACGTGCGCATGCATGAGTAGGGGAGGGGCAGAGAGAGAGGGAGACCCGGAATCCGAAGCAGGCTCCAGGCTCCCAGCTGTCAGCCCAGAGCCTGACATGGGGCTCGAATTCACAAACTGCTAGATCATGACCTGAGTGGAAGTCAGAAGCTTAACCGACTGAGCCACCCAGGTGCCCCTATATGTGTTAATTTTTAAAGAAAATTTACTGAATCATGTAATGTTTCCAGAGGCTGTGTTCCAAATTATTTTATTTTATTTAAAAATTTTTAATGCGTTTTTTATTTATTTTGAGAGACAGAGTAGAGCACAAGTGGGGAAGGGGCAGAGAGAGAGGGAGACACAGAATCAGAAGCAAACTCCAGGCTCTGAGCTGTCAGCACAGAGCCTGATACGGGGTTTGAACTCACATACTGTGAGATCATGACCTGAGCCAAAGTCAGACACTTAACTGACTGAGCCACCCAGGCGCCCCCCCAAATTATTTTAAAAGATAAAGAACAACAGGGCCGCCTGGATGGCTCAGTCAGTTGGGCGTCTGACTTTGGCTCAGGGCATGATCTCATAATTCATGAGTTCAAGCCCTGCATGGGGCTCCATACTGACAGTACAGAGCCTACTTCAGATCCTCTGTCTCTCTCTCTCTCTGACCCTTCCCTACACCACCCCCCTTAAAAATAAAAATAAACATTAAAAATTAAAATGTCTAAAAAAATATAAAGAACAAATTAAGCATGGACACAACCATAGAGAATCAAAGATACTCAACTCAATTCTCAAAATGCAGACTTGGTCACTAGAAGTCACCTGCTTGACCAACCTGTCACAACTAAAAAAAAAAAAAAAAAAAGGATGTCCAAGCAAGGCATCGATCTCTATCCCAAAAGCACAAAGATAATCATGATGAATTTGGGGGAAAAGTAGACATGTACAAGGATAAAATTAGAAATTGGAAGTAATGGTCAGCTACTGCTACAATAATGCTGCATAACAAACAACCCCAATAGCCATTATCGTTTTCATTGAGTCTGTAATCATGGTGTTTCAGGTTGGCTGTGCTTTGGCTGATCTAGGCTGCAGTTTGGGCTGCAGTTTGTGTTGTGGTCTCTTCCCCATGTTCTTTGCATGATAAATAGCAGGGGCACAAGAGGCAAGGAAAACCATACAGGCACATCTAAGACCTCTGCTTGCATCACATTTGCTAACATTCCTTTGGCTGAAGCCAGCCAACCTGGTTTCACCCAACATCAATGGTGTGTTGTATCCGCAGTGAGAGGGGAATTGTTGTCAACCGATAATCCATCAACTTGGGGCAGAGAGGGCAGGCGAGACAAAATCGGTAGAGCAACATCTTCCAGAAAACTTGAACAACATGTTGCTTTGATTTAAAGGCTGGTAAGGAAGAGACCCTGTAGGGGAACCGTTCACTGAGATTCTTCTAAAACACTAGTATCTTGAAAACGGAGATTTGTCTCTAACTCTGCATTTTGGAACACATATATTAAATTATATCAAATAGAAAGAATGTACTTTTTGTAAGAAAAATTCTAAATCAAGTCACCCCGCCCGAGGACAAAGAGTGACTAGTGGCCATCGTCACTCATGCATTTTTCATCCACACTTGAGTGTTACTGGACGAAAGTTGTGTGCCAAGTGCTATGCTGGGGCTTGGCGCGTCAGGGCAGGGGGTGGGGGGGGTGGCGGGATACAAGGATGGAAAAGACACCCTGCCAAGAGCACTTAGTCCAGTTGGGGAGGGGGTAAAAAAGAAATAAATGTCCATGAATAACTGGAACTTAAGACAGAAAGTGATAAATGTCCATTTTTAACACATAGATAAAATGCTCCGGGGAGTTAGCAGAGGGAGCATTACTTCCAGATGCTGAATAATGATCATATCTGGTTGACGTGATTACAAGAAACTCACAGAACTTTTGAACCGGCCGATAATCCGTTCAAACTCTTTATTTTACAGAAGAGGAGACTGAGACTCAGGAAATGCAGGAAGCACTGCGGGGGTAAGAGAAGTTTTCCCTCCTTCCCTTCTAAGTGCTTTGGCTGCTCTAATAATTAAATAGACATGAGGCAGGAGATACTAAGAAGAGAAAATAAAACAAAAGTTTAGTAATATGCATACCTCCTGGTTACATGAGAGAGACCCAGGAAAACTGAGTAGCTCTCACAGACAGGCAAAGCCACCACCTTAAATCCCACCTTCAGCCAAAGTCAAAAGATGCTGGGCCCCTGGGGGGAGTCAGTTATGGGAGGTGGCCCAGAAAAGCACAGTGAACACGATAAGGTTGTTTTATAGATTTAAGTCCCCGCCTGCTCCAGTGATAACGGTCTGGAGATCTAGCCCTCCTGCTCTTCCTGGTACCTGGAAGGAGACACCTTACATGTGAAGACCTCCCTCATGTATGCAAATATCTCTTTTTTTTTTTTAACGTTTATTTATTTTTGAGACAGAGAGAGACAGAGCATGAACGGGGGAGGGTCAGAGAAAGAGGGAGACACAGAATCTGAAACAGGCTCCAGGCTCCGAGCGGTCAGCACAGAGCCCGACACGGGGCTCGAACTCACGGTCCGCGAGATCATGACCCGAGCCGAAGTCGACCGCTTAACCGACTGAGCCACCCAGGCGCCCCAAATATCTCTTATAAAAGGGTAACTTCCACTCGGTTTTCAGAGTTTCTCAAGAGCAACCAGCCTGAAACCATCCCTGTCCCCAAGAGACACATGGGGGGGGGGGCGGTATTTTCTCCTCCTTTAGTCCCACTTTTGAAACTTTAAAGCATTTTCACAGTCCAGAAGCTGAATTGATAGGTTGCTCCCTATCTCGCTGAACAAATCACTCAGTCCTGAGAACAGGTCAGTTCAGTTAAACAGCTGTGTCTCGTTCCAGGAGAATGTCTTAAAGGTGGACTCCCAAAGTTAGGAGAAATCAGGTATCTAATAAGGCATTCCCATGGGAACAAAAGAAAAACAAAGGTTAGTGATTGGAACAAATTATAAATCAGTTTCTGAGCCCAGGGGGCATCCAGTCAAGAACATTTCTAGATGTCAGGCCGGAAGCATCTTCAGATAGTGAGGGCAGGTGCTGGCAATCTGACAGATCTCTTTGAATTTGCAGTTTGCCTCTGGTGATCCTTCTGATGGATCTTCCACAGGCATCACGATTGTGTAAACATGAGCTTTTACTTTGAGTTCTGTGAAGTATATATCAAGTTGTTCATATTCAGTTTGTGGGACTTTGGGCGAAAGGGTAGTTTTTGGTTTTAGTGATTCCAAGTCAAAAGGTGGGGGAAACCTGGAAATGGTAGTTTGGAGATCTGTGGCCAGGTATTTGAAGGAGCTGGAAGAATTCAGGATCCAGTCCAGTTCCAGGTAAATAAAACTTTAAACAGAATTGGAACTTAATATCCACCAGTTGCATTAATAGTTCTTATTGAAGTAAGTTTTCACTCCAAAATAACCCTATTTCTGCCAAAGATAATTACAGTAAAATTAATTTGTTTGAAAAATAAGTCTAGTCTGGGGCGCCTGGGTGGCTCAGTTGGTTAAACGTCTGACTTTGGCTTGGGTCATGATCTCATGGTTTGTGGGTTTGAGCCCGACGTGGGGCTCTGTGCTGACAGCTCAGAGCCTGGAGCCTGCTTCACATTCTGTGTCTCCCTCTCTCTCTGCCCCTCCCCCGCTCATGCTCTCTCTCTGTCTCTCTCTCAAAAATAAACAAACATTAAAGAAAGAAAGAAAGAAAAAGAAGTCTAGTCTGAATAAACTTGACCTGATTATTTATATAAGTATAGCAAGAATAGCAGCTAACCATATAGACTCTTAGTCTGTTTCACTGGAACTTTTCATAAGGAACCTCAAATGGGACTTTTAAAAGCCTCCAAAGGCCGGGAAGCCAAACCAAGGACCTGCCAGACTGGCCTGCAATACCTGTAGATTTAGGTGAATTCCTCTCTTAAGGATCCCAAAATATCCTAAGGTTCCTGCACTTGCCAGGAAGTGACCTTCCTTAAGCACCTGGCAAGACTTCTGGGAAGTCTGTAAGCAGGGTACTAGGCTGTTTTTCCAAGGGACTTTATTGGCTCCATAAAGTCAACTTTAGTTCCTTAAGGCTATTTGGTCATATCTGAATCTACGTACATCTCTCTCAAATATGACATTCTAGTCAAAGCCTTGGTAATATAACCAATTTCCAATTGTTAGAGAACAGGAGAATAAAGAGAACAGGTTCTTATTAAACTTATGCAAATAACTATCTTGCCATAAAAATAAGAATACTCAGTGAGAGTTTCTGAATTCTGGAGAGATTAGGTAGGGAGAAAACGATAAATGTTTCATCTTTGTTCACAAAGGTGTATTTTACCAAGTTACTCTGAGATATATAGGCAGCTAGATCAATGATCTGATCTTAAAGTTATCAGACACCTGAATTCAAGGGTTCTTTCCACGAGCCTCACTAAAGATGAAACCTAATAATAATAATAATAATAATAATAATAATAATAGTAAAATTTTAAAAATAATAACAAGATGCTTGCAAAAGCATTACAGTAAAACAATAACTGTAAATGGCAAAAGATTTTTATTTTATTACTATTATTTTTTTTTAATGTTTATTCATTTTGAGAGAGAGACAGAGCACGAACAGGGGAGGGGCAGAGAGAGAGGTAGACACAGAATCCGAAGCAGGTTCCAGGCTCCAAGCTGTCAGCACAGAGCCTAACGCAGGGCTGGAACCCACAAACCATGAGATCATGACCTAAGCTGAAGTCAGACGCCCAATCAACTGAGCCACCCAGCAGCCCCTGGCACAAGATTTTTAAATGGCCATGGATCTTTTAAAGATCTGATGAGAGTTCATTATAAAATTTGCGTATTTCTGTAACATGCAACATTTCCAGATAATAATCGAATTACAAGTGATAACATTGTACTAGGACATATCAGCATTCTAGGAATTTCACAAATTTCCAAAACACCTATGATAATAACATTGTCCACACAAACATCACAAATCATTATGAAACAATACTTAATTATCTCTTTGACCAAAGTGGTAATAAAAGGTTTCAAAGGTTACATAGCCGTGGGCAAAATTTAACTCTTAATATTAAGACCCAGTTTTCTCAAGCAATCAAAGACCTGATGGTAAGGAACACAGGAAATCATTTTTTAATGTTTACTTATTTATTTTGGGAGAGTGCGCACAAGCAGGGGAGGGGCAGAGAGAGGAAGGGAGGGAGAGAGAGAATCCTAAGCAGGCTCTTCGCTTCGGCACAGAGCAATGGGGCTCAGTCGCATGAATCGTGAGATCATGATCTGAGCTGAAATCAAGAGTCAGACACTGAACCGACGGAGCCACCCAGGCGCCCCAGGAAATCATTTGGATAAAACACGAAGTCTTTGCTTTTTAGGCAGACTACTTAAAAGGTAAAGAAAAACAAATCTCTTATCAGGAGCGGATCAATAGTCCAAGAAAAGTTTATCCTTTTAGTAGCTGAAAGAAAATCAGGTTTTAGCTTTACATAAATACGCTACTGATTTTAAGCTTAATTTTATAATCCTTATAATCAACTCAGTACATTTTTAGCCCCCTTGACCACACAAAATAAAATTCTCTTTCTCTTCCCATCTTTCTTTACCAGTTTTACTTTAGGACAATTTTACCTTCTTTTCCCTTAACAAAAATCCATCTTCATATCTTACACATTTTCTTATCCAAAAACATCTTACTTTCCTTGCATACAGACTTGTTTTCCTTATTACTTCTAGTAGCTGTAATCACATATGTTAGAATTCGTAACCCTTAGAAACCTTAATTTCTAGCAAAACTAAGAAGTAAGCCGTTGTGAACAGCCTGTTACACCCACATTCTTTAGATTGGCAAATTTGTGAATACATTTCATAATTTCTAGAAACATATGCCTTTTTAAAAAATAGTACCATCTTTCAGCATGGCACAAGACATGTTTACTAACAGACCCAAATATCTTTAGTTCTTCTGTAATAAGAAGCCAAAAACAGATAAACTTAGGTTCAGTAATTGATTGGGTATTCAACGACTTTTTCATCATCTAACTCCGCAAAACTTTAAAGTTTCAAGTTAGAAAGAGAATTGAAATTATTTCTAAGGACACATACCATAAAATATAATTATTGCTAAAAAGTTTACCTGGAAACTCCTTTCCACTAACTCATTTGTTCCCAGCGATGATGCTTAGATTACTCACAAAAACTCGACAAGATATTAGCCATCATCCAGGTTACTTTTCTTGCTGATGAGTTTTGTAAAAGATAACATGAATTTGATTAGCCCACACAAGTAGTTGTTAATCTGAATTACATTTGATGTCTCCATGAGGACACACGTATCTTAATTAGACTAACAGACTTCAACAAGCTTTCATTTACCAAAGATTATCCTGCATCACGAAATTCATGAATTTGAAAAGCATTTGGCTTGGCTTCTATATTTCTGAGAGTTTTAGAATACCCAGTCCTTAATTTCTATAAGTCCTTGTTTGTTTTTAAGCCAATTGAATAGAACTCTTCACAAATGAATGTTGCCAATACCATTCAGAGGTAGAAAAATATCACATCTATAACATACATGCAGAAACACACATGAATATATAGATGCAAATGAATATTAGAGCTTTCGTTTTAAAATTTTAGCCATGAACTGAGTATAATAATGCAAAACCCCCTCATTTAGGAAAGAGCAGTTGGGGCCAAACTGAATTTCTGGCAGATGGAATAAATGAAGGTTACCTGTTGAGATGGCTAAAGCTTCCTTTACTAGTATTGGTGGAGAAGACATTTAAGATTTTTCATTTGCCCAATTTCCAAAAACCCTTTTTTTCCCTCTCTCTTATGGGAGAAACATCTCCCTAAAGTTTGAATTTCAAAGAGTGGCTCTTAGGTCCTAGACAAGATGGAGATAGAAAGTCTATATCACAAAGGCACAGAGAAAGTATCCAAGTTTTCCCAAACATGGAGTTTGGGGGGGGGGGGCATATTTGCCTATAACCAGGGGTCTAGGACAATTTAAACTTTTCCTCCTTTTCCTTTTTAATGTTTACTTATTTTTGAGAGGGAGACACACACACAGTGAGAGTGAGGGAGGAGCAGAGAGAGGGAGACAGAATCCCAAGCAGGTTCCAGGCTCCGAACTGTCAGCACAGAGCCCGACGTGGGACTCGAACCCACGAACCGTGATCTCATATGACCCAAGATGAAACCGGACACTCAACCAACTGAGCCATCCAGGCGCCCTGAACTTTCCTTCTTTTTCTTAAGGTCAAGACGATTCTGTTTCCCATGTCTCAATGTCTACAAGCATTCTGAGATGAAGAGGTGACGTCTGGGGACTGGTAAAGACAGGTGGGATGGAATTGCTTCTAGAGCCACGTTTCAGGTTTTGTAGAGCTCGGCAAGACAAAGCAATTATTTCCAACTGCCCCCCAAATTGAGTGGTGATCTGAATGATAGAAGTGTGATACATCCATCCAACTGTATTTCCTTTCATTTGCTTCTCTATCTCAGGGAGATTTCCAGCGAAGATGGCAATCAAATGATTTTTTTTTGTTTAATGTCCTAGAAACTCAGGGTTTAATACATTACATCTTCCAAAAGCCGATGTAAAGTATTTAACAAGGGTCTGTAGATGCTCTCCTCCTTTCTGGTGCAAAATTCAACCTTAGGCCAATTTATTTTAGGGGGGAAAGCCTCTAATATTGCTTCTATCAAGCCTTGAATATCAGCCTCCAGCTGAGCCATTTCCTGGTCATTTGTAGGAGGACCTGAGATGTTCCGGCCATCTGTCTCCTCTGCGAGAGGGTTTTCCCCAGGGGGGCAGCTGGCTTGTCTGATAACCATAGCGTAATCATGGGAGGAACGGACAACCATTAGCAGCCAATCCGGGTCCTAATGTGTGGGGTTATGAACGGCCGCTCATCTTCCCAACTCCTCTCTGCACTTGGTAGGATCTTCTGAAAGAGGAGGTAAAAGGCTTTATAATTTAGAAGATCTGTTGCTGCCCAGGTGACGTGAAGTCTTTGTGGCGGGGGGTCCAGGATACATCTACCAAGAACGTTGTATGGGAAGGCCTGAAGCTGGCGGGGCCTGATTACAGAGGCCTGGAAAGTAGGAGGAATTGTAAGGAACAGCAAAGTGAGCCCTGCCTCCTGTCCCGAGAGCTTCTGCTAAAGTCACCTCCTGGCATTTCATACACCTCAAGGCTGCAGAGCACACCCTGCTCCCTATAAATCTTAGGAAGAAAGGGAAGTTGAAACAGGCAGCTGGGCGTTTATGGGATTGTCTGGGGATGTTACAGGAGTCCCGGGATGTAAGGGAATTTGCTGAGGAGGTGGGGCTAGATTTGAGGGGGGGGGGTGTTGACCAGGGGCTCAGAGGCTCAAAAGATCTTCTGGAGGGTCAAGGACAGGGATCTGGGGGTAAAGGGGTGTATAGGAGCGGGGAGAGGAGCGGGGAGAGTCCATTAGATGTGGACTCTAATGTTTGCTCTGAGTCTCATTTCTGTTCTCCCATCTTTTGAAGAGAGTCCCTAAGGCTAGCTGCTAATACTTCTTTGTGTCCACTTGGAATTTGGTCTTTCCATAGGTACCAGTAAGACCACTGTTTAGGGTAAGAGCGCTCTAAAACTTTTTTTCAGATATAGCAATTTGTCCAATAAAAGGATTCAGCTTCTGGCCTTTGACAAGTAGGCAGTTAGGATCATCTTTCAATCTCCATCTGCAACTGAAACCAATAAGCCTTTGAACCACTTAACCACGGACGCAGGAGGTGGCCCAAAGGAGAGGGCTAAAGATGCAGTCCTCACAAGATCCAGAAGGTTCGTCAGATCCCAGCGTGAGTCCAGAAAGCAAAGACGTCACAGGCAGTAAGAATGCTGTATCAAAAACGGTGTCTCCAGTCCCCCATGGGAGCGTGAGACGGGGGCGCCCGGGTGGCCCGGTTGGTTAAGGGTCTGACTCTTGATTTCGGCTCAAGTCATGATCTCAAGGTCGTGAGATGGAACCCCATCAGACTCCATGCTGGCAGCGTGGAGCCTGCTTGGGATTCTCTCTCTCCCTCTGTCTCTGCCTCTCTCTCTCTCTCAAAAAAACAAGAGACAGAGAGGAAATGTGAGAGGCCTCCAGTCACGGAGCCACCAATCTGTGGCACTGGGGGGCCGGCGGAGGGGGGGACCCTGCCGGAGGGGGATTTTCCAGCACTCAGCCCACGTTGAGACAGCGGTCCATTATGGACAGGAGCCCTCATGGTGAACTCCCCTGAGAGCTGGCACCATCAGAGAGAAGGGACGCCAGCCACAAGTCCAGGTGTGGCCTGTACTCCGACCCGGCTGGCTAAAATCAGGGGGGCCCATGCCCCCCCCCCCTTCCAGATCCAGTCGACTTAACATCCTCCGGCTGGCACAGACCAGAGACAACATCCTCGCTGGTCACAAAGCCAAGGTCCGGAGACACAGAGCAAGACAAAAGGGAAACCTCATCCGGATTTTCTCAGGCCGCACATTAAGAGCGTTAGCTAAAGCCTTGGGTGTCTCCGAGCCAAACTAAAACCCAGAGTGCCGCTGGGTTGAGGACTGCGCGATGTTCTCCGGGTCACCTCTTTGCACAGTCTTCTCTTGCGACTGCCGGGTGACCTAGTGTCAATCTAACCCGTGAGCAACGTACCCTACCCCGAGAGCCTTAGAGGTAGGTGACACGGGCCCTAACAGCTCTGAAGGGCTTGACCCGTGCCCGCCACCTGCGTGGCATGGCTTCTAACATATCCCTTAGCAACGGCCTTTCCCTCACGTGCACATCAACCACGGCCAAGTTTATCTAAACAGACACAGGTCTGATGAGGACGGTGAACCCATCCGTCTGGGAGGCCGGCTCAAACAGCAGGCCGCGGTGGGGCCTGGGCCTGTGTTCTGCCCTCTGCTGTCCCGCCTTGTGACAAAGGACACAACAGACAGACAAAAACAGCATTTGGGTGAGGCACATGTTCAATAAACAAGACCTTTTTTTTTTTTAACCCGGAGTTGCCGTGCCCAAGGAACGAGTTCCACAAAGATTTTCTCCTACTAATCTCACTTGAGAAAAATGCTCACTTCCACTGCACCTGGCAGGCAGAGGGCTGGGAGACGGACGAGGTAAGAATCTTTGCTTCTGCCGTAGGGGCGGCAAAGCTTTCCCTCCTTCCTTTCTGGGTGCCTTGGCTGCTCCAATAATTAGATTGAGAGAAGACAGAGTAACAGGAAAAAGCCAACCAACAAACAAGAGTTTCATAACACGTATACCTCCCGGTTACGTGGGCAAGCCCCAGGACAAAGAAACAACGGTCAGAAATGGCCAAAGCTGTCACTTTAAGCTAAAGATAAAGATGCTGGGCAGCTGGGGGGCGTCGGTTAGGGGAAGTGACCAGGAAAAGCACAGTGAAGAGGTGGTTTTGTGGATGTAAGTCCCCGCCAGCTCTGGGGATAAGAGTTTCTGGAGATTTAGCCCTCCCCCTCTTCGTGGTACAGGGAGGGAGACACCTCACGCGTGGAGATGTCCCTCAGACACGCAAATGTGGCTTATAAAAGGGTAACTTCGCTTGGGTTTTGGAGTCTCTCAGAAACAACGAGCCTGAAACAATCCCTGTGCCAAAGAGGCACATTTTGGGGGGCATTCTCTGTCCCCCTCCGGTGACATTCCTACAATCACACAGCCTGCAGTAAAGGGGCCAGGACTCAAACGAAGTCTACTGCCCCCCTTCTGGGCCTCCTTCCGCTGTTTGCCGTGGCGCTGTTTCTAGGATCCCCGAAGCCGCTTCAGTTCAGCAACAGTTCAATTCCACACAGTGACAAATGAGAGCCCTAAGCGGAAGGCGGTTACAAGAACTGGGTTAAATAAATACCAACCCATCAGAAAACAACAAAGAAAACATCAGCCCCAAATTTACGACCTGCAAGGGTTTTCCCTACTTTTTTCTGCCATGGATATTCATCCAGACCCCTTGTTCTTTGACTGAAACACCCAGAAACACACCGGTCTTTTCCTGGCACGCGGAAGGGAGATGTTTTGAACGATCCAACGTGTCTCTTGTTCTAAGAACCCTTTAAGGATGTGAGTTATGGGGCCTTTCTTCCCGCCTTGGTTCCTTTAAATTATGCTCATAGCTTGGCAAAGAACTCTTAACTGCCTGGCCCATTAATCAGGCCGAGCCATAAATTTCCTGCCTCATTGCCCTGTGGAGAATCCGTCTGGAAGATGTTCACGCTGGAGTAGTTTGGGAAGCTCCCACAACATCAATGGCCTGGTCGGGTCAGCACCCCCCTGCACTCCAGAGCCCAGGGGGAATGGGCGGGGCCAGCCAGGACACCCGCCTCGGCCCTCCACCGTGGCTGTGTGGCCCCGACCAGCCACTTGACCACGCGGGGCTCCACATCTGCAAAATGGGAAGACTCCCATTTCTCTTTCTGGATTGTTTTGAAGGTTAATGAGATAAAGTGTATGAACCAGAAGGTGATGGTTAAAAGACCCGGTAATGACAGCAGTCTTTCCAGGGACACAGCACAGCCTTCCCCCCAAGGCCTCCTTAGCCTTTGGTCTTGCTCGGCTGGAGAAGGCCCTTCCTTCCCTGCCTTGCTGCAACCTCCACCTTTGTCCTTCAGCTGCTGCTTGAGGGTGCCTGGCAGGCTGAGTCGGTGAAGTTGGATCTCTGGGTGGTGAGTGAGAGCCCCACACTGGGCCTGGAGCTTGCTCAAACGGGAAGCCCCTGCACCATAATGGCCGAAGAAACGGTGGGCCTGGAATCTGCTGAGAGACCCCAACCGATCCTGTCTCTTCCTGTCTCCCTGAAGTGCAAAACAGGCCGAACTGGCCACCCAGAGGACCGTGAAATTTGCAAACCCCAGCTTGAGAGACTGGTCCTGGTTTCCAGGGACACCTTCCTGCAGGAGCACCAGAGACCCTCACAGCCCGAGGGCACTGCTTTTCCTTTTCCTCCAGTATCTTTGGCCACTGCCCCGAGTTTTTCCTGAAGGGGCACCTCTCAGGGTGAGTCTTCAATGGCTGAAGCGTCTTTGCTCTGTTCAGTTGTGAAGTAGTAATACTAGGATTTCAACTCAGATGTGTAGGGCATGGGTATGGATTGAGACTAAAGTTTATTTTACTTTATTTTATTAAGTTTTTATTTATTTTGTGTGTTGGGGGGGGGGGGGGTAGGGGCAGAGAGAGAGGGAGAGAGAGAATCCCAAGCAGGTTCCACACTGTCAGCGCAGAGCCCAAAGCGCGGCTCAATCCCATGAATAGTGAGATCATGACCCGAGCCGAAATCAACAGAAGGATGCTTAACCAACTGAGCCACCCAGATGCCTCCCGACTAAATTTTAGTTCTGGCCACAGCATCCGATGGGTACCACCCCAGAAGGGCTGCCTACTTCCAAGGAAAGCTGTCACATCTCTCAGAATGAGCTCTTAGGGGCATGTAATTGGCATATACTTAAACATGTAACTAGATGGGTGGGGGAAGCAGGGCCAGAATGAGCACTGATCTAAGATTAGCAGATTAAGCTTGACTGAGTACAAGAGCTCTGTGCCTTCAGAGCTCCCAAACGCTTGCCCCTACGCGGGAATGCTGTGGCCCCCTGCTCTTGCTACATCTGTAAGGCCTAGTCTTTGGCCAGAAGCTCTGGATCTCTCTCTCTCTCTGGGCAGAGAGTCCGACACAGCCATCCTAAAGAGAGCACATCTGTAGCACCTATTAACCTTCAAAACAAAACTGCCAGTTATTTTACCAGCAAAAATGGATTTACTTGGGATTAGCAGAGAATTGCAATCGGGGACAAGCCACAGCAAAACCAGAGGCAAGTCCAAGGAACAAAGGGGAGGACCGCTCTTCTGGAGAGGAAAGGAGCAGCGATCAACAAAAAGTCCATTGGGGCAAATGGGAGTTCAACTGTAGCGGCTTCTCATTGGCTGAGTGGTGACTGTCTCTCATTGGCTGGGCCAGGGCAGGCGAAAACCTTCCTTCCTCCCTCTGGGTAGTAAGACAGGATCTCCGCGCAAGGTACCTCTCTTCCGGTTGGGTCTGGGCGTGAGAGGTCCCCCTGGCGGCCTCCCGACTCCGTTCTAAATGAGGGTTCCTGATTTTCACGCACCCATCTGAAAGTCAAGGTCATGTGGATTCCTAACCCTGCCTCAAAGAAAAGCGTGTGTACTAAAAATATATATATTTAGTTTAGATAGATTAGTTTCACATTTGCTGTGTTACAGGATTCTATAATAAACGTAAATGAAGTAAAAAGACTCCTTCCACTTTATTACACGTCCGAAGTCAGTAAAGCAAGTGTAGTGTGGTTCGCCGTAGACCTCTGGCTTCCCCAAATCTTTCTCAGAACGTACTCATGGCCCTGTATCTCTTCTTAAATTAATTCCTGCTTCCTCCCCTAATTATTGTATAATTCAGAGGCGTCGCTTTTTAAAATCAAGTCATTATTCCACCAGCAGCAAACGATAAGAGAAACAGGGGGGATATGTATACTTTTTTAAAAAACATATTTTGGTGCCTCTTGTATCTCAAACATGGCCTCGCCAAGGATTACACATATGAGATTTAACCCCTCATCTTTTTTCTTTATTCACGGTGCTAGATCTTTTCTTTACCGGTTGTTTTCTAAGTTAAAGTGTACATAAAGTGGGATGCACGGACCTGAAGTATACCATCCGATGAGTTCTGACAAATGGATGAGGCTGCGTGACTCAAGCCCTTATCGTAATACGGGGCATTTCCATCACTGAGGAAAGTTGACTCATATCGTTCCCGTGAATCTTCCCGCCTACCCCCAGCCCCAGAGACAGCCGCTGCTGTGGCTCACGTCAGCATAAATGGACTTCATACATAGAATCAGTGTGCACTCTTTTGTGTCTGGTTTGTTTCACGCCACATAATGCTTTTAAGATGCATACAGTTTCATGTATCAGCAGTTTGTTCCTTTCTGTAGCTGAGTAGTATTCCGTTGTACGAACACGTCACGGTTCCTTCATCCACTCTCCTATGGATGGAAGTTGGGGTCGTTTCCAGTTTTTAGCTGATAGTAATAAAGCCGCTATGAAGGTCCTTGTACAAATGTCTTTCTTAGTGGATATGTTTTTACTTCTCATGGGTAATCTGGAAGTGGCATTGCTTGGTCACAGCGAAGGTGAGTGGTTAGCGTGAAGTGAAACAGCCATTTCCCCAAAGCATGGTGCCCGTGATGACATATGACAGCCGTGGTGACCACATCCACCACGACACTGAGTGTTGTCAGTCTTTAATGCTAGCCATTCTCCTGCAGCGTAGGGGAGAGAAGCTCATTATGGCTTTAATTTGCATATTACTGATGAATATTGAACACTTTTAATGAGCTTATTGGCTATTGATATTGTTTCCTTTGTGAAGTGCAAGTATTTTTTTTAACTTTTTTTTTTTTTTTTTTTTTTGAAGGAGAGACAGAACATGAGCAGGGGAGGAGCAGAGAAAGAGGCAGACATAGAATTCGAAGCAGGCTCCGAGCCATCAGCACAGAGCCCGACACGGGGCTCGAACTCACAAACCGTGAGATCGTGACCTGAGCCGGAGCTCGACGGACTGAGCCACCCAGACGCCCCGTGCAAGTATTTTTTTAATGTTTATTTTTGGGGGGGGGGGAGAGAGAGAGAGAAAGAGAGAGAGAGAGAGAGAGAGAGAGAGAGAGAGAGAGAGAGAGAGAGAGAGAGAAAGAGAGAATCCAAGTGGAGGAAGGGCAGAGATACAGAGGGAGACAGAGAATCCCAAACAGCCTCCAAGCTGTCAGCACAGAGCCCGACAGGGGGCTCCAACTCATGAACGGAGAGACCACGATCTGAGGTGAATCCAAGAGTCGGACACTTATCCAACCGAGCCACCCAGGGACCCCTCTGTGCAAGTACCTTGCACCCTTTTTAATTGGGTGGCCTGTATTCTCATTATTGAGTTGTCAAAGTTATTTTCCTAGTTTTTTCCTCTATGCTTTCCTTTAAAAATGTTAGAGTTTTAGCACTCATATTCAGGTCAAGGATCCACTTCAAATTAACTTTTTTGCATGACGTGAGATAGGACTTGAGGCTCATTCTTTCCACATGGAAATCCTGTTGCCCATTCATTGGGAAGACTATTTCCCCCCCATTGAATTATCTCGTCACCTTTGTGGAAAGTCAACGGGCCATGTGAGTGTGGGTCTACTTCCAGAGTCTATGTTCCATGCCAATGACCTATCTGTCTACCTGTCTGTTGACACACAGTCTCAGGTGCTACATGCTAGAGACAGAGATGAATCAATAAGTTGACGGTGGCTGAAGCTGAGTAACGGGCACAGGTGGGGAGTTCATTACCCTACCCTATTTTTGTACAATAAAATGCTTTCTAAAAGAGAAAGCTTTAAAACGCATGGCAGGGGGAGGGGGGGGAGGGATGGGACGTCTGGCTGGCCCGGTAGGTGGAGCATGTGACTCTTGATCTTGGGGTTGTGAGTTTGAGCCCCACGTTGAGGGTAGATAGGACTTAAAAATAAATTTTTTTAAACAATAAAAATAAAAAGCACGGGGGGGGGGGGGGGGTGGGCGGTGGAAAGGTTAACCTCCCTTGAAATACCAGAAACGCAAATTAGGACACTCTGTTTTCACATCCCCACTTTGATACTTAAGGGCAATCCCCCGTTTCCCTTGGCGATGCAGACTTGTAGCTTTACCTCCACACGCAGAGACACACGCCATCTGCTCCGAAGAGATGGACTATTTAAATGCGAACAATATCACACGAGAACATGTTGGACAGTGCTTATATTATCCTGAGGTGAAGAGGCCTTTCTTAGCAGGACAGAAAAATCCAAAACTATAGAGGAAATGCTTGACTTCTAATGACATGAAAACGTATCACCTCCATACGTCAAAAAACAAAATCACAGACAAATTAAAAGATGAAGGGCAAGCAGGAAAGCATTGGCAATATATAAAACAGCCACCTGGTAGTTACCGTAATGTCTTCAAGTCTCTTTAAAATTCATTAAGAGATGTAGGGGAGCCTGGCTGGCTTAATCAGTGGAGCGTGCAACTCTCGACCTCAGGGTGGTGAGTTCGAGTCCCACGCTGGGTGCAGAGATTACTTACACAATAAAATCTTAAAAAAAAAAAAATTATTAAGAGGTGCAGACTTCCACTGCATTCGTAATGTTATTTGTACGTGTCTGCTGAGTCGATAAGTTGATCTGCAGAATTTTTATACCTTTTTTGTTTTCATGAGACATTTGATAGTAAATCCAGGATGATGAAAAGGAACCAAAACAACAGAGGAGCAACCCCTTAGGAAACCGACAAAGAGGTGAATGAACGCTCCCTACCACTAACCAAATGTGATACAGTGATTTGCAAGAAGAAATACGTATCTGGCCTTTGTCCACTGTTCCAGGCACACAGTTCCAAAACTTGGAATCTCCTATACAGGAACCGCAGGGGCCTCTTTTGTTACAATACTTAGTTTTGTTCCCAGTCCCTGAAACAGCTCCAGATTGGTAAAGGGGAAGTGGGCGGCTTTTGTTATTTATAACAAACCCCTCTCCGCGGTGTGACTTTCGGAGAGCCCCCGAGGGCGGGGGCTGGTTGCCAGGGCAACCAACCTGCGATCCCAGGGTGGGAACTCCAAGCCCCGCCCCCAGCTCTACGGAGGGGAGAGGGGCTGGAGATCTGAGCTCGGTCGCCCGTCCCACCTTTGTAGTGAAGCCCGCACCGGAGCCCAGGAGGACAGGGCCCAGCGCTTCCCGGCTGGTGAAGATGGAGAAGAACGACGCACCAGGACGGGTCTTGGGTGCTGTGCCCCCTCCCACATCCAGTGCCCTACGCATCAGTTCCAGCGGGCTCTCCCTGAGTTACACCTTTTTTCCAACAAACAGGTAATCTAGGAAGTAAACTGTTTGCCTGAGTTCTGTGAGCCACTCTGGCAAATCAGTCAAACCCAAGGAGGGGGTCACGGGAGCCTTCTGATTTCGGGCCGACTGGCCAGAAACACAGGTGACAACCCGGACTCACCAGGGGTGTCTGGGGTTGGAGGGGGGGGGGGGCAGTCCTGTGGGACAGAGCCCTACACCCGTGGGATCTGACGCTACTTTTAGGGAGACAGTATCCGAACTGAGTTGGCCCACAGGACACCTGGCTGGCGTCTGGAACATTCCTCGGACGTGGGGGGAACCCCTCTCCCCACGGCAGAATTTGGTGCCAGAACTTTTACCTCGATTCTAAAAAGCTCATTCCTTCCACATCACAACGATTCTAATATTAGCACAAGTCCCACAGACTGTGGGGTCCATTCGAGTCATGGCTTTTATTTTCATTCTTCCCACGTTTCTCTTACAAATTAATGGTCCATGTGTCACTGGCAATATGTGACACTCGAGGACATACGGACGGCGGTAGGTATTAAGCGGCCGCTTATTGTACTAACAGAATTACTGCCTTGAAACAATAAATGGCTAATACTTTTGGCTAAGGGAACAGAAAAGCCCGTCCCCACGAACTGAATTCCTCATGGTGACCCCTGCCAAACAGCTTTGTCACTGGTCCCCAAGCCCCCGGATCCTCGTCTTAAGGACTTTTCCTCCAAAGGCAGTGAGTCTCTGAGTCCGCGGGAAGAAGGCTCGGTTCCTCCATCGCCAGGAGCACAGGACGGGGAGGGGATGAGCCACAGGTGGATGGGAGGCCCCTGGCTGGAGGGCCTGCGGGCGGCCTCCCTACAGGCACTCCTGCCTCCACAGCAGCGCCCGTGACAGTGACCCTGCTCACGTGGGCCGTGGTCAGGCCCCCCTACCGTTCCTTGCGCTGTAGAAACACGTCAGCCCCTCCCTTCCCTGCAGTTTCAACGAGTCGCCCGAATACTTCGATTTTTTTTTTTTTTAATTTTTTTTTTTCAACGTTTTTTATTTATTTTTGGGACAGAGAGAGACAGAGCATGAACGGGGGAGGGGCAGAGAGAGAGGGAGACACAGAATCAGAAACAGGCTCCAGGCTCTGAGCCATCAGCCCAGAGCCCGACGCGGGGCTCGAACTCACGGACCGTGAGATCGTGACCTGGCTGAAGTCGGACGCTTAACCGACTGCGCCACCCAGGCGCCCCCCGAATACTTCGATTTTACAACAGAGAACGTAGACGCCGAGAGGCTTTTCCCCCAACGTCTGGTTGTCCGTCCAAATGGTCAACATCTTTCTGGTTTTAGAGCCCGAATGCCCACATCTCCGACCCGGCTGGTGGGTTTACCGCGCTTCCAGAAATATGGAACGGTTTGGATGCCGGACCCGGAAAAGCCTTGTGTCAACTTTATTTTGCCTACTCGTTTCTCTCGTCCCCTCCCGGGTGCTCAGGACGAGGGGACCGACCTGGGGTGCCCTGGGTAACACCTGGGCCCAGCTGGGACCCTCAGATCCTGATCAGACACGCCACCCACAGCCCAGGCCCGGGGAGCATCCCTGCCTTCTGTTCTCCACCTCGGCCTCCTCCACGCCCGTTCTAACTATTCTCCCTTTGCCCACACGGATTGGCACGAAACCCTCAACTCCTGCATTTTCTCGAGACGCCCAGAAGCGCGTCGGGAGGGGGGTGGGTCCCCGTACCCCCTTGAGCACCCGACAGATCACAGAAGGGAAGAGATCCCAGCTCGTCACCTTATCACCGCTCTTCCCTTCTCTCCTCGCGAAGGGGCTTCGAGCAGGAGCCGAAGACCCCGGCAGCACCTGCTCAGTCGCCCTCGCCACCCGCTTCAGGACTAACGACGGCACCACCGCCCTCTGTCTCAGCACACGGCTGTCACCGAGGGTCACCCGGAGTGAAGTCAGGAGGGCCTCGGGGGCCTCGGCGTCCGTCCAGCTCTGATCTCACGAGGCAGGGCGTCCAAGGACTCCCGATCAGCTCAAGAAGCCTCTTGCTAGGGAGTGCACCTGTTACTAGTGAGCCTGAGACCCACTGCACTTAAGAGAACCACACTGCGTAAACCAGCGGCTCCTGGAGCTGACGTGACCGAGCTCTGTTTGCCACCAAGAGACAAACACGTGGCTCGCTGTCTGCAACAAAAATCCTTTGGAGTAAACACAAAAATAATTATGGGCTGACCTCCCCGAGCCCTAGACTTAAACTGGGTTAGACGAACTTTAGAAAGGAGACTTACATACGACGAGTGTAATAACAAGCCCGTCCCCCCCTTACCCACGGAGGGCACATTCCAAGAAACCTCAGGGATGCCCGAAACCCGGATAGTACCAAACCCTACAGATACTATGTGTTTTCTTTTTTTTTCTAATGTCTATTTTTGAGAGAGAGAGAGAGAGAGAGAGAGAGAGAGAGAGAGAGAGGCAGAGAGAAAGGGAGAGACAGAAACCGAAGCAGGCTCCAGGCTCTGAGCTGTCAGCACAGAGCCCGATGCGGGGCTCACACTCACGCACTGTCCTTCAAGCACAAGGACAGTAATTCCCAGAGAGACTGTCACGAAGAGTGAGGTGGCCAATATGAAAACTGCATCACTGGGTAAGAAAGAGTGCGCTCCCTGCCTCTCTGCCTCCAAACCCTCTGGCCAATGTGATGACCCTAAAACAGGCGTCACTGCCCTCTCCTGTGGCACCAGCCCCTTAGACGACATCTCAGGAGCCCATGGCGTGGCCTCGGGCCCCCACTCTGCCCTTGCCCCCTCCATTTTCCCTTTGGATTTGATGCTCCACCAGTCTGATTTATTCAGTGCTTGTGTCGGTTTCCTTGGAGGCTCTAACAGATTACCACAGCTTGAGAGGCTTCACACGATACCAATGTATCATCTTGCAGTTCGGGAAGTCCCAAGTCCAAAATGGGACTTGCTGGGTTCCAACCAAGGTGTTGGCTGGCCCGTGTTCCTTTCTGGAGGCTCTAAAAGAAAATCCACCGACTTGCCTTTTCCAGCCTCTAGAGGCCACATGTACTCCTTGGTCTGTGGCCCTTCCGCCATCTTGAAAACCAGCAACACGGGCCAAGAGCTTCTCATGCCACCATTGCTCTGGCCCTCCATCTTCTGCCTCCTCCTCCACTTACAGGAACTTTTATGATTATGTCGAGCCCATCCAGATAACCTGAAAAACTCTGCATCTCAAGGTCATCCGATCAACCTTAAATTTCATATGCTACCTTAATTCTTCATTGGCACGTAACTTAACATATCAAAGGTTCTGGGGACTAGAACACAGACGTCTTTGGCCGGGTTGGGGGGGGGGGGGGCATTATTCTACCTCCGTCAAAACACCGTGGCACTCACATCTCTCTGCCTTTACCTACGCAGCTCCTTCTGCTGAGAATGCCAACTCCCCGATGCCCATTCCCATTCCTCAGACTCATGTATTGTTGAAGATACTTCTCAGGTGTTACCTCCTCTGTTGGTCTATTCCTCTTCTGAACCCGTAAAACTTTGAATCACGCTGATCCTGTTACGACGATTATTTATGCGCACCAGCCCCATTAGACGGAGAACACCCAGTGTCCACCGTGTCAGGACCTTTGCTCACTCAACAGAACTTTGGCACTACGAGGTATTACTTCCCTCTTTGTGGATGGAGGGCCGTATTTCCAGCTTGTCTGTCCTTCCCGGGATCTACTTGTCTGCTCCTAGACGACCACCACCACGCTGGTTTTATCGCAGTGGCTTTATAGAACGTCCTGACACCTGGGAAAGCAAGTTCCCCACCGCCACTCACCCTGTGCCCTACTGTTCGTCTTCCTCCTGCGTTTCGTGGCTACTCTCTCAGGTGCTGCCTCTCCTATCCTGATGGTGATGGCCACCCACGTGTGTCCGTGCACCAATGCTGATCAAAGCGCACACTTGAAATACGTCCATCAACGAGAGTCTACACTGAATGCAGCTGCCACTTTGGGAATTTCGCAAATACGCAGGTGGTTAGACTAAAACTAAGGATCTTTCTTTTCCTTCTTTATGAAACTAAGTACTTGACCCCATGTTAATAATTTGGCTCCTTTGGGGGCGCCTGGGTGGCTCAGTCAGTTAAGCGTCCAACTTTGGCTCAGGGTGTGATCTCACGGCTTGTGCGTTCGAGCCCCACGTCGGGCTCTGTGCCGACAGCTCAGAGCCTGGAGCCCGCTTCGGATTCTGTCCTCTCTCTGCCCCTCCCCTTCTCATGCACGGCCTCTCTCTCTTTCAAATGTACACATAAAACATCTTTTAGAAATAATAATTTGGCCCCTTTGGTACTAGTCAGTGCTGTTGGCTAAGCACCCCTCCCCGGAAGCCTTCTCGGGTACACCCAGCAGCTTGCAGGGAGTGGCCTGCAAACGGCTTCCGTGGCACCCCCTGCCCTGGGTGGCTCACAGTAAAGTGCCAGCAAGGGGGGGGGGGGGGGGGGGGAGGCCCGTCACTCGCCTTCCCTCAAGCAGTGTCAGGGAAGAGAGTGGCCAGCCAGGCTCCTCCTCTTGCGGGGCTCGTGGGGCACCTCCCGGAGCAGCCTCGAGGGTTCTGAGATGCGATGCCTCCCTCCGGCCAGCTTCCCACCGCAGAGGGTGGATCTCACGCAAGCCCTTCTGGTGAAGCACCTCGGCAAACGGATTAGAGCCCCACCTCGGTCTGTGGAGCAGAGTCACGACCGCGCCCCCTCCGGGAGGTCTGGAGGTGAGCTCCGGGAGGGGGTCTCTCGCAGTCCCAGGTGCAGAGACCGCTGCCTATACCCTATAGTCTTCCGGCTCTTAGAGTTCTCTCACTAGCCAATCACCCATTACTCTGGTTAATAATTCTTTTTAATGTTTATTTTTGAGAGAGACAGAGGGTGAGCAGGGGAGGGGCAGAGAGAGAGGGAGACACGGAATCCCAAGTGGGCTCCAGGCTCTGAGCTGTCAGCACAGAGCCCCAGCCGGGGCTCGAACTCACAAACCGCGAGATCGTGACCTGAGCCGAAGCTGGACGCTCAACCGACGGAGCCCCCCAAGGGCCCCTGGGTTCCATCTTCTGATGGGACCCTGACTGACGCACGGCTGGGAAAACAATTCTGCAGTGAACGTCAGTGGTCTTTCACGGAAAAGGAAGGACGACGGAGAAAGTGGTGCCAGGAGCCCAGAAGAACCAACAGCTGTGGACATGGCCACCAAGGATCCCCGAGTCCTGGTCCTCATGCTGCTTTGCAGTCCCCTCCCACACTGAATACGGCTGACCCGGTGGCCCAGGAAGATACTGTAGATGTGGCACGTTGTCAGGACAAGCCACAGACATTTGTGGCTTCCCCCTTGTGCTCCTCATGTGGCTGAAGTGAGGTGCTATGTCATGAGGCCACTGCAGGAGCCCTCTGGAGAGGTCCACGTGGGGAGGAATGGAGCCTTCTGCCCACAGTCAGTGGACGGCCGAGGCCTCCAGACAACAGCCCATAAGGGAGCTGCCTTGGCAGGGACCCTCGAGCCCCAGTCAAACCTTCAGATGACTGTCGCCTCCACTTGAGCGACCCCACCCTGAGGTCATCCAGTGGAGCTGCTCCCAACTCCTGGCCCAAGGAAACCAAGAATAACAAATTATTTGTTTCTTAAAGCCACTAATTTGGGAGTGGGGAGGGAATTTGTCATATACATTACGTAGCATTAAATACCAAATATGCATGGTCTCAGAGCGTCTCCCACAAAATGCCTGCTACTTACAAAGGGAAAATTAGTAAGTTTACAATGGAGAAAGTGGAAAAATACCACTTTAATGAAGCGATCAAAGCATCACCAGTACTGAGATATAAGAAAAGCATACGCCTCCTGATATGAATTACTGAAAACAGCACGTCATCAATTCCTGGTGTTCTTGCCCGAAACGTGCAGTCATGATTTAATCACAAGAAGCATCTCACAAGCCAAAACTGAGGAAAATTCTACAAAATAACTAGTCAGAGCTCTTCAAAAATGCCGAGGTCATGGAGGGGGGGAACACAAGACCAAGGCGATGTCTCAGGAGGAGACTAGAGATATGTGACAAATCAAGGCGGCGTGTGGCCCTGGGTGGGACCTGGTCCAGAAACCAGGTGAAGTTTGAAGAGACCTGTAGATTAGCTGATAACAGTGTCAGCTAGTTTCCCAGTTTCATGACTGTATTAATGACCACATAGTACGTTCAATGTTGAAGACACAGGATGAAAAGTATCTGGGAACTCCCTGTCCTACGTTCATAACTTCTTAAAAATCCTGACGGTATTTAAAAATTAGAAGTGGAAACTAGTATCTTTCAAGAATGAAGGTAAGACTTGCTTCCAAATATCAAAAAGCAAAATAATTTACTGCTGCAATAAAGAAGAAACTAAAAGGTGTTCTGCACGCAGAATGAAAATAGTCCTAATCAGAAGTTCAGGGATGCAAGAAGAAATAAGGAGTAAGAAAGAGGGTAAATCTGAATTTGGGTAAACCCTACTGAGTGCTGACTGTATAAAAAGCAAGCATAAGTCTATTGTGGGCTAAAATTATCCAGAATTAAAATATGGTAACAGCATGTAAATTGAGGAGTGTTTACAGTTTAAAATATTCTGAAGCCCCTGCAATGTCTAGGAAAAGGGGAGACACGCTTAAGTAACATTAGTCTTTGATAAACAAACGTCACACTTTAAATCTCTATAGTAACCACTAAAGATAGACTAGAACACTGTGTAACTTACAGACTAGTGGGGGAATTGAAAAACTGAAATGGAAAAATACAATTGAAAATAGAATTGCAAAATATACAATCAATCCAAAAGAAGAAGAAAATGCACAGGAATAGACACAAGGAGGGGCGGGGGGGGAGAAAGAGGAGATATACGGTGCAATCCCAAATGATAGATAATTCCAAACATATCAGTACTTATATTAAATCTAAGTGGACAGAAGGTCCGGTTGAAAACAAAAAGACTTGCAGAGTGGATCAAGAACACATCCATGATATATACGAGACACTGTTTTTGCAAAGACACATCAAAAACATAAGGATATAAAAAGGCTACGAGTAAAAGGGTGGCAAAGGTTACGCTGCGCAAATACTAATCAAAAGAGGACCGCCGTGGCCATACTAATTACAAAGCAAAGCTGAAGGCAAAAACGGTGACTAGACAAAGACGGGACATTTTCTTCTCGGGGGAACCCCGGATGCACTCTCACTGAAGTGAGGAATAAGAAAGATACCGCTACGTCTCCGCTGTCTCCGCAACTGCACTGCACAGTATCGTTAGACGCGGCGAACGACAGATAAGCACCGGCGGGCGGGTACAAAATGTCCCTATCTGCAGGTGGCATCGCCGCATTCTGGAAAAATACGAAGATCCCATGGACAAAACCATTAAGACACAATGAGAGAATTTTGTGAGACGGCGGGATCTAAAACTAATGTAAAAGCCAACGGCCTTGGGACGCCAGAGTGGCTCAGCTGGTTAACCGGCTGACTCTGGGTTTTGGCTCAGGTCACGATCTCACAGTCGGTGAGACACTGACAGCCGGGAGCCTGCTTGGGATTCTGTCTCCCTCTCTCCCTACCCCTCCCCTGCTCGTGCTATCTATCTAAATTAATATTTTTTAACAAGCCAATGGCCTTCATGCGTTCATAAAACAACCGGCTAGAAGATATGCGGAAGAGAAAAACCCCACTGAGCAGAAACAAAGAAAAACCACCTCGGTGTAAAAATAACATGCAAAGTGGAAAGCTTTTATGCAAAGAACTTTAAAAGACTCCTGAAAGACACGGAAAATGAGGTTCACAAATGAAAAGACATACCATGTTCCTGGATACAATGCTAATTTCACATCAAAAGAAGTCCAATCTCCCCAGCTCATGATGTATACCATTTTCTTCTGAAATTAGTTATTCAAAAACTCACATGGCAGAGAACGAGCCAGGAAGGACGACCTGAAGGGAAGAGGGTGGGGCTGCCAGATGTCACGCAGCCTCAACATGAAGACAGCGTGGTTGTGGCAGGTGGACGGACTTACAAACCAGCGTCTGGAAGATCCTAGGAACTGGGTGTCACCGTACGACAGATGACAAATGCGGGATCTTTAACGGATGGCGAAAGATGGGCTTTTTAATGAATGGTGTTCGGACACCAGGGTAGCCGCCTGGGAAAACAATACAGTTGAATCTGTGCCTCACCGAACACACAATAAGAGCAACTCCAAACGGATCGAAGATTTAAATGGAAAAAAAAAAAAAAAAAGAAACCATTAAACGATAGTAGAGTGGGGAGAACTTTTCTATTGCCCCAAATACAGAGCACAGACGGTTCTAGATTTAAGGGGACTTAAGTAACGGAATGAAACGCAACGTCTGGGCCCTAATGGGATCCTACTTTGAACAGACCAGCACTAAAATGTTATATTGGGGATGGTGGGGAAACTTTGACTTTGGGCCTGTCGACAGGAACTGTTCATTTTGTTCGGTGTGATAATTATATTGTTTAAGCAAGAAACTGCCGTTAAAAAAAGAAGATGCTTACTGAAGTAACGTGGGGTGAAATGTCACATCTTCAGCGAAGACAAGATTATAAAGTCGAGGTGATGTCAGCAGATTATCGCAGGGACGCATAAAGTCTCTGAACACTTCTGGTTTGGGAAGTTTGTCTTCCCAAAGTTTGCCTGTTTGTCCTCAGCACAGTTAGGAACTGCTTTACAGTCTGAATTTTGTCAGAGCAGACATCATTCTAGAAAATACCAAAGACAGCACGAATCGAACGCTGATGCGGACACACACCCCCAGCTGTGCTGCATGCGGCCGGTGCCCGAAGCCCCAGGATCGCCACTGTCCCGTCGGCCGGCCAAGGCACCTGCCAGGTGTTGTACGAAAGGGAAGGAGGAAACCATTCCTCCCGAGGACAGAGCGAGGCCCCGAAGCCAGGTGGGAGGACAGCAAACGGGCGGAATCGTCCAGGAGGAGTCCTGCACGGGCTGCGCGCCCAGAGCTTTCCGGCAGCAGCCTGGGGAAGTGTCGGGGTCCTGGGCTCCTCCACTTTCTTGCCTCTGCAGGGTTGAGGCCCAGGCCGGGGAGGGGGACAGACCAGCGGGTCCTGCAGGAGAGCCAACTGGGAGGCCTGGAGACAGGGCCCTTCCAGCTGCAGCAAAGAGAACTTAACTCTGCCCACCAGTCTTGGGGAGAACGGGGGGGGGGGGGGTCGTAAGGTGGGTAGGGGGACTAGAGAAATTCCGTTTTGTCACCAAAACCGTGCTTTATTCGCGGGCTGGTGTGGTTTGGGAGAATTTGGTCATGCAAGAACAAATCCTTCCTCACGGTAGACAGTCCAAGGTAAGGAAGGGGCAAAGACAGACTCACTGGAAGCATCTCACATGGGCAGCCGGCTGGTCCCCTGCAGTCCTTCTAGAAAGACTGAGTCGGTCAAGGTCCTGGAGGTGGTTTTAAGCCCCTGAAGTTTCCTTTGACCATATGCTGACCCTTGCTGTCACCTCCCCAACCCAGGTTTGTATATTTAATCTGGAAGGGCGTTGCTTTTCATCTTTACGAACCCCTAAGGTGCCGCCGTGACATGCTGGCACGTGGCCATTTCTTAAAAATCGTCTTTGGGCCCAAAAAGCAACATTCTCTTGGTGCGGTTCTCCCCGATTTCCCGGTTCCCCTTCACCCACTTTCCCAGTCCTGGGCCGTGGCCCCCTTCAGGCCACAGCCCCTCGCCCGTCCACGCTGACCCTGCGGCGGCTGGCACCCTACCTTTGCCAGGCTCCCCCCACCCGCCCCCGCCTCAATGGCCCACGGGACCGGCTGGGGTAGCTGGTGCCTCTCTCCAGCCTGAGAATGCTCCGCCAGGTACCAGAGGGAAACAGCGTCTCCATCCTTGATCCCCTAGCAGATTCCCTGCTGGAGGGATTCACTTCCAGCTTGATTAGCAAAAACCACTTTCAAAAAGCTTTTTGGGGAGAGACCTTACTGGTCTGGCCGGATTCCCAGATGCAACAGGACGGGCATCTCACACCTACTTTACATCAAGCTTTGGAGAGAGCAGAGGGGGTTGGAGGTGGGGGGCGGGGGCAGACGTTAACTCTGACACAGGTACTGGGGCGCTGAGGGGGCACACGCAGGTGCCACCCAAGGGTCCTGGACCCGGGGGTGGGGGGGGGGGGGGGGACACCGGCGAGGACCAGAAGCGCATCACAGGCGGAGGCTGAAGCAGGCACATTTGAGAGGCTCGGGATCAGGAAGGCAGGAGGCTGTGGGTGGGGGTCAGGTCTTGGATGAATTTTCCAGAACCTCCAATGATGTCCGGGCAGTGGCAGGGGTAGGGTTTTAAATAGAACAGGCCAACGTCAGTAAGTGACAACTGTCAGGGAAGGGTGGGTGGGGCATGAGCAGTGGGAGGCGGCTCCAGGAGGCAGTTTGGGGGAAAGGGGAGTAGACTTCAGTCTACAAACCGTGTCCTTGGGCGGGGTGCTCAGCGTGGCTCCAAGCAGCACGCTGTTCTAAGAGTTTTGGGTGTATCCGCTCATTTCATCCCTGGGAACCCACAGGGTAGGCAATATTCTCATCCTCGCTTTTTTTTTTTTTAATTGAAAAAGTTGTATTTATTTTTGAGAGAGAGACAGAGCGCAAGCAGGGGAGGGGCAGAGAAAGAGGGAGACCCAGACTACAAAGCAGGCTCCCGGCTCCGAGCTATCAGCACAGAGCCCGACGCGGGGCTAGAACCCACGAACCGTGAGATCATGACCTGAGCCAAAGTCGGACGCTCAACAGACTCGGCCACCCAGGCGCCCCTTGTGCCCATTTGAAAGACGAGGAGGCAGAGACCCAGGGAGGTCGAGTACCCTGGCCAGTCCGGGACGAGGAAGGCGTGCGGTGTCCGGCCCAGACTGGCACGTAACGGACACGTTAACGGTGGGACCCGCCCCCCCCCCCAGGATGGTGTCAGGCCAGGCCAAGACCGGGGGGGGGGGGGGGGGGGGGGGGGGAGAGGAGACTGGCACAGAACAGGCGTATTGCCCGCCGACGGAAAACGCTCCCGTTGACTGCTTCCGGCCCCAAGAAAAGGGCTTCTCCAGAGGCTCACAATGGGGATGCCACCCCGGGCTCCCAGAGAAGATCAGTGAAACACCGCCTGGTAATTCAGGGGTCTTTACAGTCCTCGAATCACTCCCCCGCCTCTTCCCTCTGACCTTGCCAGCAACGCCCGTAAACCAGGGACACTGTCTGGGGGCCCCACCACTCCTGTCCCAGGGGAGAGCAGAATGGGGCTTAGCGCTGAACACACACCAGAGCCCCTCAGACTCCCCACCCCTCGGTAGGTCCTCACATCTCACGCTGAGGACGCTCCGAGGCAGGTGTCCCCGTCCCCATTTTAGAGTTGAGGGAGACTAGGGCTCAGAGAGGCCAAGCAACTTGCCTGAGGACACACAACCAGTACAGGGCAGACCTGGGATTTCAACCAGCCTGACTCCAAAGCCGATTTGCTCACCGCTGACTGTGCTAGGGACAGAGAAAGGTCTCCCGTGCGGGGCATCCGTTCTGAGCAGTCCCCATAAAGGAGTTTGCAGAGGCGTTAAGAGCAGTTTCTGGAGTCTGCTTGCCTGGGCTGGGGGGCTGGCCTCATCACTGCCAGTCACGGACACTCTCTCCTTGGGGCTTCAATCTCCTCCATCTGGGAAATGAAGGTCAGGACAGGACCCATCCCCCCTCGCTGGGAGGTTGTGTGCATTAAATGCGACGTGCCCAGAGCTTTTGTTGCTTCTGAACAGGGACTGTTGCGGTATCACAGAAAGAGGCTTGGTCTCTGTCCCCGGTGTCTGACCCAGAAACCCTAAGTCCCTTGTCACTCCTTGAGTGACAGGAGCATCTCTGGTTCTAACATGATGACCCTTGGGGGGCCCTGGACAGCTTCAGGATGGGGGCTGGTCTTTCTAGAGAAAGACCAGGCTTTGACTAGAAGCCTAGATCTTACTTTCAGCTCACTCCCTAACCTCCAGGGGAGGAAGGCTGGAAACTGATGTGATGAATCCTCCCTAAGACCCACCCCCTCCCCCCCCCCACCCCCGAACGAGAGGATTTAGAGCCTCTGAGCTGGTGAACATCCATGTGCCAGGAGGCTGGTGTCCCCCAACTCCACGCGACAGAAGCTCCCGCACTCGTGACCCCTCTGGATCCCACGCTCTTCATCTGGCTATTCGTTCGTGTCCTGCATAATAGCCAATAAACATAAATAACGCTCCCTCTTGAGTGCTGTGCACTGTTCTAGCAAATCACTGAACCAGAGGAGATCGCGGGAACTGCTTCACAGCTAGTCGCTCAGAAGCTGGCTCAGGACTCGCGACTGGCGTCTGAAGTGGGGGCTGTCCTGTGGGGCTGAGCCCCCTGCCCGGTGGGATCCCGCGCTAACTCCAGGTAGACAGCGTCAGAACTGAATTCTTGGGACACCCGGCCGGTGTGTGCAGGGGGTCAGAGCATCGGTTGGTATCGGGAGGAGAAAATAAATGCCTCCACTGCCCTTGTGCAGGCAAACCGACGGCAACGCGAGCCGAGGGCAGACGGTGCCAGCACACAAACTGGGAGCCGCAAGCTGGTCGTCAGGCTGGCCTTCCTCGCTGCTGGACACGCAGCTGTCCTGTAGGTGGTTCCCGCGTCAGAACTTGCTCCCGTACCAACAGACGGAGGCACAGAGGTGGCATCCTCCTCCCGGCTCAGAGACTCTCTGAGGAGCAGAGGTAAGTCCCCAGGAGCAGGGCCAGAGGGTCGTGGATCCCTGCCCCAAACTTGCCCTTCCGCCGCACTGACAGGGGAGGCCGAACCCCTGCCCCCCCCTCAACTCTTCTGCTCCATCGATTGAAGGGAGAGGCAGAATTTTTCCTGAAGAGGCCAGATGTAAAATATTTTGAGGTTTTCTGGGTCAAAAGCCAACAATCTAGGATATTGTGGATTTACATCACAAAAGAAAAAAATTTAATTGGTGAAACTCAAATATAATTATCGAGCACGTTTCTTGAGGTCCACTAATGAGTGCAATTTTCATTCTTTTTAGCGGGGGCTTAACATTTCACTGAATTGAGGCGCAAAGCTAGAGTTGCCTCTCATCACCGTCGGCTGCCCGTGTGTATCTGTTAATGCTGACCTGTGATAAGACTTCACAGATCTCATCGCGGAGACCGTCTTCACGTGGACAGGTGCCTCACAACACCCGTACCAGGCCGTAAGCACGGGATTTTTAGCCAAGCACACGGACCACCTGAAAGGCATTTGTGGAATTCTGCTAGATTTTTCTCTCGAGGCTTATTTACCTTTGGGCAGATGAATCGCTTCAACTGAAGGGTCAGGCAGGAGTTCCGCCATGGAGGCTGGGTGGATTTCGCAACATGGGAATTTCTTGTGGATTCGCATTCACGTCTGCAAGAGCACCTGCTCGAACTGCGGTGGGAGGTCCTATACCTGCTGCAAACGCGTGTGGAACGGAGCCCTCGCTTTCGGTGTTCACTCCTGACAACACGGCAAGTGCAGTGAAGCAGCGTGACGTTATTCTGACATCAGCTCCTGTGGCGAGGACTCTACCATGGTCCGAATCCCGCGTAGGAAACACTGCTCTGCTTTGTGATTTTAGACGGCATCAGTGAAGAGGGCCAAGCCTGCAGCCAAAGCTGATTTCCAAAGCTCTTCGGGGTTGGGGAGCGGTGGTTGAGGGCCGTGCTTCTCATTCAGAGAAAGTTCAATCTTCTTGGTCCTCAGCTCAGAGACTGAAATTAAACCTCACCTGAAAAAAAACTACGACACCAGCGAACTGTCGTGGGGCAGCCCACGTCCGGATATCACGCTCCTCCTGCGGATGAAACTCCACGGACCCGGGGATGGTTCAGTCCACAAGAGAGAACACAGCCCACTGTTGACAATACTGGGTTCGAGAACGCTGGACTCGAATGTTCTCCGCAAAACACCTGCTGATTTAAGCGATACAGTAAATAGCCAGAGGCTCTAAAATCTGGTACCATCACAAGCTTTGGAAGCCTTTTCTATTCCTCACGAATTTTTTTCCACCGTCGATTGCGACGCATCTTGAGTCGACCTCAGGTTGTACGGAACCCGTTTCCTCCACTTGGAGAACGTTTTTGCCGGTAGGTGTTCCACCCAGGTTGTCGACGGAGCTGAAGTCTTGAGTAACTCGTCACTCGGCACAGACTCGTCAAACCATCGAGCCCTGCTGGTGCCACAGGTCAACCCCTGTAACAAGAGTCAGGGAAAGCCACTCAAAATCGCTTGCCTGGCTTTTTAACGGACTGTTGACATCGCCCACAATATCCTCAACCCTTGGAGAGGCCGTCATCAGAGAAAGGCTAACAGTCCTACACGAATTCACTTTCCCTGGGCACAATTCTCCAGCCGCTGCATCAAAACATGGTTTAACTGACCCACTGCGGGTCTGTGGTTTCCCCTGCTTGGCGAACGAACGAGCCAATCAGAAACGCTGGTTGTAGCAACACTATCATTTGTATTTGTGTGTGTGTGTGTGTGTGTGTGTGTGTGTGTGAAGAAATTCTGTGATTACTCAATTTTAAATTTTCCCATTTTTCTGGCCACTGCTTTCTCGTGAGTTAGAGATATTTCGGTTCAGAGGCGTCACACCAGCATCTACGGCATTCTTTAGGACAGCCACCAACCACATCAAGGCACTTTATCAGTAACGAAACAATCCACCCTCCACCACGCCTGAGAGGCATGGAGATATCGGAAGTTTCCTTTCCACCTTCCTTGTTTTGACACGATGGGAAACACTGGTGAGAAAAAAACAAAACGTTGAGGCACGACCACACGCGCAGCACTCAGAAGCCCAACGGGTTATAGCTGTGTCCCAGCTCTTTGTGATCCCCCAGGCAGGAAAACGACCGTGCCACACGCTCTCTGTGGCAGTTCCTCAACTCTGCCACCGTAGCATGAAAGCAACCACAGAGAAAAACGCAAATTAAAAAAAAGAATAATCTGATGGTATTCCAATAAACTTCATTCACGGATTCTGAAGTTTAAATTTCACGCAATTTTCACATCGTGAAGTATCCGCCTGACGTTTTCCAACCGGTTAAAAGGTACAAACCACTCTTACCTGGATGGGCCATGGGAACACAGACTGGCTGTGATGTGCTGATACTTAGTCTATGGCAACGGCAGGAAGCAGAGGCCAGTCAGCCCTGCCTTTCTAGAGCTCTCCCGTCCCTGAAGGACCCACCACCGTGGAAGGAGTGCCAAGGGCCTGATGCCAGCCACGGATTGGGAAACGCAGGTAACAGTAGCAAGAAAGCAAGTGGAAACATTTCAGGGAGACAAAAAAGAAAAAAAAATGTGAGGCTTCCCTGGCGATCGCTGGAACATGACACATCTATTTTCTCTTCCATCCCGAGCCTATTTTTTACCTTTGTTCAGAGAATCCTAGAAAGCCTCCCTACCTCTTGGTCCAGAGCTACGGCCCAGGGTCCCTCTCACGTGGCAAGGTCTGGATGAAGGATAACATATGGTGCCTGGAGTTGTGGGCTCAGACGGGGACCGAACGCCACACGGGACAACCAGTTGCTGCGAAGGGCTACCGGGCTTTTGGGTCACAACACCCCGGAGCTGCCGCCAGGTGAGGGATTGCTGGACCCTGGAAACCAGAAGCAGGGAAGATGACCCAGGGAAGAGGGGGAGGGGGAGGGGAAGGAAGCAGCACATTCTCCGTCTGGATTCTTCAGAGCCTCCTGGAAGCTATTTTAGTTGCCCAGTTGGATGAAAAAATCCAGATACATCTGTTCATTTCCAAGTTCACGAAAAGCCTGTCAGAATAAAAACTTTTCAGCACTACGGTGATTCATCAGGACAATGCAGGCGGTCTTAAATAACTAAGCTTCTTTTAGCCCCTAAGCTGAGAATCTGGATTAATTGAGATTAAATTAGTCTCACCCAGAACTCTGCTTCTGGTGGTCCGACAACTGGAGGGGGCAGCCAGCGGTCGGTTGTCCTGGGGATCTCAAGGTCAAAGTCAACATGGAGAACTTCCAGCAGGCTGCCCTAGAGGCCAGTCGCGGGCCAGTCGGGCCATCTTGACCAAGTTGCTTAAACTCTTCGGTTGTCTCAAATGTAAAGGGAGGCGCTGACCACTGCTTCTCGAGCGATCACGCTTACTGCCGCCCGAGGACCCTCGTAAGATGCGGATTCTGAGGCTGATGTGGCCAGTCCCCGGACCACCAAGTGCTGAGGGACGAGACCATCTCCACCTCCCCGAGACACCCTCAGGGTCATGGAAGGCATGATGGGTAATAAGTCTTGGAACAGACAGGCTTCTCGTGTTGAAGTGCCCAGGCTCTGCTCTTAACCCCCCTTCCATCGCCTCATTCACCATCACCTGCCTGACGAGGACCCACACCTCCCACCCCAGGCCCTCAATCCGTTCTCTGGCACGAAATCGCCCACTGGACTTCTCCCCTCAGATGCCCTGCAGGCCCTCAGCGCTCCGAGTCCTGTGACGGGACACATGAGCATCCGGCCCGCCTGCTCTCCCTCAAGTGCCCCAGGCCCCGCGGCCGGCAAGCACTCTGCCCCTGCAAAGCCGCGGAGTCGACAAGCTGGAAGAAGCCCGGCTTGTCTCCCTCACCACCTCTCTCTCTGTCCACCCAGTCCCAGAGATCGATCAACTCTCCTTCCCAAACATGTAGACCCTATCCGTGTATCAACAGACACTGGCAAGGCCTCTCGATTTCTCATTACACCAGGCCTTGAACATCCTGTTGTCTTGTCCTAGGTTCTAGAACATTTCCACCACCACTTGCATGACTCCCATCTGCCCATTAGATATCGGCTTCGGCCTCGATTCCGCAGGGAAACTTCCCTCAGCACCTGGACCAGAATACACTCGGCTTCCTGGGAGGTGTTCGCCATCTATCTGCTTCCGCTCCCCAAACCAAACAGTGACATGCCGGTTGGTGTCACCCCTCGGACACAGCTAAGTGCCTTGCACACGACAGGTGTCGGGACTCCTCTCCTAGAGTCCTCACATCAGTTGCCCCAAGATCCCCGTTAATGTTCTCCTCCAGGATGAACTGACTGCTATCTTTGGTTTGGGTGTCTTCTGTAGGAAGTAGGAGGGATATCTCTCCTGGTCTTAATCCAACCAGTAAAGGAGAGAGCAGCCTCGCTCCTCGTACCCGGCCGCTCCTGGTCACCCTCTGCTAGGGCCAACGAGACAGGACTCGCAGGGGCAGGGCTGAGCCGGGGAGAAAGGCCGGTTGGCAATCATGCACATGGGAAGGCCTCAAGCTTGAATCTTCGCAGCCCCTACACGATGGGCGGGGGACACCTTCGGAAAAGCTCTCAGCTCCAGGAAGGAGGGGACCAGTGTTGCCAGCGTCCACACCCCCACACGTGGAGGAAGCCCTCGGAGAGAGTCGGGACTCGGGTCAGAGGGCAGTGGGAAGCAGATAAACGCCGGGTACGCACTCTGCAAACAGCAAAGCACCAGGCAAGTCTGGGATTGGCGAGGGAGGCCAGCCCTGCCCACGCCGCCCCAGAGGTGTGAGGTCGGAGCTGCACCCCTGCAGGCCAGGCCCCAAGGGGCAGCCACGTGCAAACAGGGCAGGCCCAAGACCGAGAGCTGTCAAGAGGTTTGCTTTACAGGTAGACGGCCGTCTGTTACCTGAATTTTAGCTGGGGGTGGGATGGGGTGGGGGGTTACTGCTGCTCCCCAAAGAGTTGTCTCTACCTCAGGTGAACACTTAGACCCCATTATCAGATCTATTGTTTTCATCTTTATCCAAAGCCACAGGCCCGTGTGGTGCACATGTCCCTGTGAGGGAACGCCAGTCATGTATATTCTAAAGCTAATGAACTGGCTTTTGCCCTAAGAAAATGTTGTCCTTAGGCTTGTTCTAAGGAAGGGAATGAAAAGGGAATCGTGTCGAGGGACTCCAAGATGGTGGAGGTAGACAGTCTCCTACCACATCAACAAAATAAACAGAAAACCAGCAGTAGCTAGCCCCCTCATGCTTTCAAAATGTGGGTTATAACCAATTAAGTTCTAAAAGCTTCCCCACGGTTATCAGTTTATGAACCCAGGAACCGATCGTCTACTGCTCCTGTTTTCTCCCTAACTCTGAAGGCTAGCCACTCCATACATCTGCCTCGGGGTGGCGACAGGGACGAGCGGAGAGGGGCCGCTGGACACAAGACGACCATGTCTAACCACACTGCCTTTCCACAGTTACTCCTGCAGCCTCCTGGAAGTTGCAGAGGAAAATTCTACTTGAAAACCATCCTTTATGGGGCGCCTGGGTGGCGCAGTCGGTTAAGCGTCCGACTTCAGCCAGGTCACGATCTCGCGGTCCGTGAGTTCGAGCCCCGCGTCAGGCTCTGGGCTGATGGCTCGGAGCCTGGAGCCTGTTTCCGATTCTGTGTCTCCCTCTCTCTCTGCCCCTCCCCCGTTCATGCTCTGTCTCTCTCTGTCCCAAAAATAAAATTAAAAAAACGTTGGAAAAAAAAAAATTTAAGAAAACCATCCTTTATGAGACGTTTAAATATCATACGTTACCTCAAAGCAAACTACAAAACATACAACCTCAGAATCGTAAAACAGACGTAAGTAGCAGCAAAACGAAGTACTGAAGGAACAGTTACAACCCAGTGACAGACTCCACGAATAACAATAAACTGGAAAATAACCCTGTTGAATCATCCACAGAAAACACTACTCACCTGAGTTCCCGGGGTGGCTGCTATATTCACATATAGAAAAAGTAGACTGATTCGTGCTGCAGAGTGAAGCTCTGTATTCAGTTACAGATTCTGTTTTTCGAGTGCTTCCCGTACCGAGCTACGATCCTTACATTCATTATTAGCTCACTGAAGCCCATGCAGAACCCCATATAGTGGATGCCACACTTACTCCCACTCTACTGAAGAAAGGGGGGCTCGGAGAGGTAAAGCGACTTGCCCAGGAGAAGAGCAAGGACTGGACCCGATTCCGAGCTGACAACCATGGGGCTTCCCAAACGTCGGCTTGCTCAGACCAGGGGGCCAGTGGCCTGGAGAACTCCTGCGCTTCACAAAGACCAAGTGGGGCCAAGGCGTGAAGGACGATGTCCCCGGCCCGCCGTTGGGACACTTAACACGTGTCATCCTCACGGGACCTCCGAGGGCTGCGGAGAGGTCACATCAACCCAGTTCCAAAAGGGAAGATGCCAGAAAGACACAAATTGTTGACGTCTGAGACACTTACATCTGACCATTTCTGACTCTGTTGGAGACTTGTCCGTGACATTTTACAATGCAATGTAAGTGATGAATCTTAGTTGCTCGTTTATATTTATTTTATACATCTGTATGTATAAAAGCTTCAATAATAAATCTACACTTTAAAATCTCTTTACTACAGACTTCTGTCAGATGAGCCGCAGGCACCTCCTGGCCCTGAGAGGCGCCTGGCTACAGGTGCAGGGTCACCCGGAAAGCTCCCCCCAAACCACAGCTGCCCAGGCCCCACCCCCACCTCCTCCATCCGTCACCAGCAACTCTGCCATGATTTGTCCTCCCCGCTTAAAAAAAAAAATGCGTATTAGCCAAGAAGATTCCCACTCTGGTCCTCCCCTCCTTCAGAAGCTCCTTCAGAAGCCGGGTGAGCTGAACCTGACCGCGGTGGGGGGGGGGGGGCGTGGAGGGGGGCAGAGGGCGGCGAGGTTCAGGCCCCGCCCGTGGAAGGCGGGGAACTCCCGACGCGAAATTCACACGCCTGAATCCCCACCCCTCCAACTTTTCAGGAAGAGGACGGTCATCTCAAGGTGCGAAACCACGAACAACAAACCGCCTTCAGGTCAAGAGACCACTAGGTGTGCAGTCACAGGTTTCCGCCAGCCGAAAACTTTCCCACGTCCGAAATGGCCGAAGACCCCCCCCCCCCCCCCCCGGGGTCCTGGTGTTCGCTGACCCGGGAAATCTGAAGAGGAGTTTCGCTCCCACAAAAAAGGCCGTTACCGTGCTACCACGGGTCTTTTTGCAAACACCAGCGGCACAATGCAAACTTCGGGAAAGCGAGGGATACTCGCCCCTGGTTATCCCGCGTGTGCTGAAATCTGAACGTTTTAGTTGGCGACGTAGCTTTCTTTTTGTCTTTGGACAAGACTTTGGGTAAGAAAGTGGAAACAAATTACTGACGACAAATACCTGGTGCTCACCGAAAGTCGTGCAAGAGCACCCTGGTGCTCACCGCTCGCTTGGAGCAACCGAAACCCGGGCGGGACACAGGCTGCGCGCACACCAGCGAGAAAGACAAACACACAAACCGATGGTCCACTTACCTTGCTCAAGGAGTCTGCACAAAAAATATCTAGTGCTTGAAACACAGGGACACGTAAAACTACGAGGCCAGGTGACCTCCAGGGGGACGGCTGTCGGACACAGGGTACTGCTATGCATTTTGAGGGACGACAAAGAAAATAAGCTATTTTCTTCGGGTCTCTTTTCTTGTTCCTTGTCCTAAAAATTACTTACTGTTATGTTTTCACCCTAGGAAATGAAGTCTAGCGAAGGAGATCCAAGATTAAGAAAATGAGAGCTTCTGCTCTACTCTGACACCAAGGGCTTCTCAGTTGGGGGGGCCACCTGCTGTCCCAGGGAGGGTTCTAAGAAATCCGAAGACCATCTCAGGGTACCAGAATGGGCCCCCCCGCCCGCCCTGCCCAAGCCTTAATCTTAAAATTTCAAACTGTCTTCATATATGGCACTAAAAACCAACCTCTGGTATCTGGAACAAACCATCTGACCTATCAGTTCTGGTCACCACTACAGAACTGGACATAAAAACGAGTACTGAGCTTGTATTCTGAGAGCAAAGTAAAGGCCAAAAGGAAACTGGAGAAGTGCCCTGGAAAAAATTTGGCATTTGCTATCCTGTCTTTGTATTTTGTTTATGTATTTTTTATCATATGACTTACTCCAACAGTTTCACAACACAGGAGCTGAGGAGGAGGGTACAGGGACAAATGCAACAGGCATTTCGTGGGTCTTCTAGAATTACCGCAGCCTTAAGAATCCTTTTTTTACAGGTCATTCTAATACTCCTTAAATAAAAATATGCTTAGGATTTTTGGAGTCTGATCCCATATAAAACGTGCCACTTACCGAAGTTAAACAAAATGCTCAGATCGTAAGAAAAAAACTAAAGCCAGTTTTTTTTTTTCCTTTCTGATGAAGTCTAACTTTGTGCAGCCAACTTGCCTTTTACGGAATCACATTTAACTTTTTAAGTAAGTTTTCTGCCTTCCTGAAAGCCACCCTCATATATACTTACATATTAATTTATAAAAGGAAAAGACTTTAGGTTACACGTTAATTCACTGTGGCGGGAGTTCCAGACTCCACACAACAAAGTCCCTGATTCGCCCCCCTACGTGGATCTGGGGAAGGAGGAACGAGATGACGTGTATTTCCTCTTGTTTCCCAGAAGGTCCAACCCTATTAAAAGAAAAACCACTGAACCCTCACATCCATTCTAAAAACTACAAGCTATTAGCACTCTGAATAGGAGAGAAACTGAATATAGTAATCACTCATATAAAGAAATGATTTTGAAAATCAAAATGATCAAAATCAAAACCTCCAATTTTCACCTTCCGGGATTTGGGAAGCCTAGGTCCACGTCACACCATTTCCTTCTTACACATTTGACCAAACTTATACTCAGTATACCTACCAGACCCATTACCTGGACCAGGTTAATTGCATAGGAAGAGTTTTTTACTATGTTTACATCTTTCTTAATTTTAAAAAAGCATAGTAAAGAGTCTGAGGACAAATTATTCAACTGTTTATCATACATAAGACCGCATGACTATGATACAAAGGGGGGTTCTTTTTCATTTAACGTTACAATATACACAGCAAGTCCGGACCAGATCTTACAATCTGCACACAGGTATTTAACCTTTTCCATGCTGTTTATGTTTTACAATGCACAGAAGTCCTGTAACCAAACCGTGTAGTAAAGCACACAAAACTGGACTGTAACATAACACAGTATGCAGAAGCATTGGATTTTATGATTTCCTTTATGTAAATAGCGGTTTAAAAACTGCTTTCGTTTTTGGTGCTTGCTAAGATGTGGCAACCAGCACAGAAAAAAATGACCTGACCCATATAATATCTTCCCCTTATAGTCCTAAACAGCAGTAACTACTGATTCCTTTTGATATTGCTATACTCAAGATGATATCCTTTTATTCACTGTAAACTTTTATGAACTACCAAGTTCAAAAATCATCCACAGGCTTGACATTTAATTACAAAATAAATATGGATTTCCTGATTAACAACAAAAAAATTTTGTGGATTATAAAAACGGTATTTCCAAGTTTCCATTCACATTCACATAGTTTTAAGCCTTTCTTTTTGTCACTGTTTACATATAAAAACCTGCTTTTTGTTCAGAAAAAATTGACCTAGTCAGCCACATGGAATTGACCAATAGAAAGTAATGTGGTGTTCTGCTGAGTTGTTTTGAACAGGGTTATCGGCAGAGGTAGATTACTGCTTCTTTCCTAGGCTTCTTTTGATCCTGGACAGATAAATTACTTATCTTCATTCTCCCAATTCAACCGCTCAAAAGTATAACACCCTAAAATTGGTCAATTTAAAATGGGAACACAAATTTAGCAACTGCCAGACTGTGTTACATTAAGGCAGCATAATCTCAAAACTAGGCACCTGTTAAACACCAGCCTGTTCACTTCAGGTCACGCATGAGAGTTTTGCTTTACTCGTGCTCATATTTTGGACCTGTTGGTGCAATCAAGGTCTTGCTTTCAAGTTTACAAGTAGGTTAATCAGGAATACAAGAATCGACTGCTGGTTCCATAGCTTCTGGATCCAGTGTCCCTTTACCTTCGGAAGCCTGAACACATTTAGAATGTAACAGATGCTGTCATCTTGAATTAGATGTCAATCTATTATGTTCAGAACACAGATTGCTGTAGATGTATTGGCTATGGATTCAACAACAGTTCCAGTTTTGTTTAAGCAATAGTACAGCCATAATTTTCAACTGACATTTAAAAATGGTCTAGTTACACCTTGTGTCAAAGTGCAGGACTGCTACATTATTGGTTACAGACATCTATGTGCTATAAAAACAGCTTTGGTACAATAAATTATCAAAAAAGAAAATAAATTTTTGTAAAATTCACAGCATAATTGTGAGGCAAAAAAGCAGTCACATAAAATTCTGCATTTTTTTAAAATGTTCAGGATGAACAGAAGACATCTTTGTGCAGAAGAAATGGTGGAGATACCACGTGCCGAGAAAAAAAGCAAAAACGAAACAAAAAAAAACAAAAACAAAAAAAAAAAAAAAACAAAAAAAGTAAAAAGCAGGAAGGGACACAGCTGTAGCTATTTCCATCAAAGCAAACCACTACTTCTGTGACCTTCAACCAATAAGGAAGTCAACTTTATGACACACGCAAAGTGACCTTGCAATACCTTACAATTAGTGGGTCACAAAAGTCTATTTTAAAAGAAAGGCCTCTTGAATTACCCATTCTCTGTGTTTTCAGCATTAAGGACTGTCTGCAAAAGCATGTCCAAAAGTGATTGCATCTGAAATGGTAGGCTCTTCTAATTTCGAGTCCAAATCCATAAGGCCAAAGGTTATCCCAAAGACCACCACTCAGACCTCCCCAGGACTGGCCACGACTGACCCGTTGATTGCTTCTCAGTGCACCTCGGTTAGGAGACCAGTCACGTTCCATTACTATCTACCGTGGCCTCTCCAACAGGAGACCCACGGGATCCCATGTAATTGCTGCTTTGCTCCTCAGTAGGTTCAGACAGGAGAGTTCTGATCCCCGCCACTTAGCATGCTCACTGTGCCTTACAAACAAACTCCAAAACAACCGTCCCTTCCATACAGCTGAAGGTGATGTTTGTGTCAGCTGGAGGTCCCTCTTCCTTACAGTACTGCGTTTCCGTGCCCAAGTGTGTTTAGAGGACTTAAAAACCCCAATTTCCCACCCCCCACCCAAAACAAAACAAACGGGGGGGGGAGGGGGGTAAAGGGAGGAAAAAGGAAAAAACAAAAAGGAAAAAAAACACCCTCGTGGGGCCCTTTATGCAAATTATGTGCAGTGCCTTTTTATTTTAAAATTAGTTGGCAAATGACCAAGACCAACATCTGAACATTAACTTCTGTGGAACAGAAAAGACAAAAAAAACCCACTACGGCTGGGGTGTGGCAAGTTAAAATGGGGGAGGCGAAAAGAGGACACCTCTGCGCTCTCCGTGACGACGGGTTTGTGGACATGGCTCTTTGAAAAACTTCATTGTCCCTTTGCAATCTTTTCAAGTTAAAAAAAAAAAAAAAAGAAAAAAAGAAAAAGAAAAAAAGTCAGCTTTGCCCTCTTGTAGCGGTTCAGTGTGTTAATCTCCTTCTGATGCAAGCAGCTTTGCACTTTGTTTTTTGGAAAAAAACACCACTTCTATAAAAACACACAAGAAACAAACTCAAGTTTCAATTTAGTCACGAGCTAGCTACAGAACTCTGTTGCACACAAACTCCTGTCATGGGGGACTCTTCTCTGTCAGCTCCTTGCCTCATCGTCAGATGTCCCTCAGTCATGTAATGTGTAGAACCTGTATTAGCAGAAAATTGGTACGCTGAATGTCCAGCTAGGCCAGTCTCTTGGCGGGGATTGGAGTAGACGGTCAAATTAACGTCCATAGCTCCGTTCTGTCCAAAGTCCAAGGTGTTAGCAGCCACCGGGCGATTCTGGTAGGCCTGGTTGCCTTGATTACCGGTAGAGGAGGAGGACGTAGACGAAGAAGTAGTTGAGGAAGACAGGGATGTCATGGAGTGGTGACTATGGCCAACCTCCATAGAATCCTGGGTAGAGGAGCTATTCGTTGGAGAATTGTAGACCCTTGGCCTGGTCCGGTTACCCAAGGCTTGTTGTCCGTGGTGGTGGTGGTGGTGGTGGTGGTGGTGGTGGTGATGGGAACTATTTCCATGGTGATGATGCAATGCATTCTGTTGAGGGGCTACATGAAAGGTTGTTTCTTGAACGGGATGAGTTTCAACAGTAACCTGTGTAGGAGCTTCAGTGCCTGACCAACCAAGGGGAGCAGGAAACTGCTGACGCACCTGTAAGAAGATTTTCGAAGCATTTATTCAGAGTACTGTTTCCAAGCTTTACTTAATCTTCAATCGAAAGCTAGGACACCAGCATTTATGTTAATTAGAGAGAGGGGATTTTTGAAACTTTTAATGTGCCAGTTCTAGAACACAAAATCCCGGGCCGCCTGGGTGGCTCAGCAGGTTGAGCATCCGACTTTGGCTCAGGTCATGATCTCACCGTTCGTGAGTTCGAGCCCCGCCTCGGGCTCTGTGCTGACAGCTCGGAGCCTGGAGCCTGCTTGGGATTCTGGGTCTCCCCCCTTCTCTCTCTGCCCCTTCCCCGCGCGCGCGCGCTCTCTCTCTCTCGCGCGCGCGCTCTCTCTCTCTCTCTCTCTCTCTCTCTCTCTCTCTCGAAATTAAACATTAAAAACAAAAAAATTAGAACGCAAAATTCCAAGTATGTTTGAGTGAACCAGTATTTTACTATGAAAGCTGCAATTTTTAGCAAGCTATACCCATAAACAGGCTCATGTATTTATTTCACTGGCCACTTTCTTTCCTGGGATGCATTGTTTATGCCAGGGATCAGCGAACTTTTTCTGAAAAGAATCAGATAACAAACATTCTGGACAGGTTCAAAATGAATTCTCGGCTTTCCCGTAAAGCCCCTCTTCTCTCCATCTTTCCCGTTTCAGTAAGAGCACTCTTTTTATCAGCGGCTCAGTAACTCCTGCATCCACACCATCAGCAAGTACCATGGAGCGTGCCTTCGGAACGGCTCCAGCCTGGCTGCTTCCCTGGTCTCCACCACCATCCCTCCTCCCAGGCTCCTACCGTCCACCGCTCACCCACACCGCACAACCGCCTCCTAAATCAGCTCCCAGCTTCCATCCTTGTGCCTTTTTTCCAATCCATTCTTCATAACAGAAGAAAAATCTTCTCAAAACACAAATCCAATCACTTTCCTATTTAAATTAAAATCCTTTAATGATTTCTCCGTGCACTTATTAGAAAAACAAAATAATGCAAAATCCATAGGTGGTCTGCCTCGGGGGCCACCGTTCGTCTCGCCAACCTTGTCCTCCAGCCATCCTTCCTCTTGCTACCTGGGCTCCAACACCGGGTCCTCCTTCCATTCCTCCACCCGGGAGTCGTATCTTTCCAACGTCTCAGGGCATCTGCGCCTACTGTTCCTTCCTGCCTAAAATGCTCTGACTTCTAATTTCTCCTCGGGTGCTTCCTTCCCATTTCGGTTCGAGTCTTCTCTGACCACTCTGGCTAACACTGCCTCAACTCCTGTGGCAGCAGCTACCAGCTGTCCACATGGCGGCACTACACTTCCCAGCCTCCCCCGTCCTCAGGTATGGCCACGGGACTGAGTTCTAGTCCGTGCAACACGAATGAACGTTTTGATGTTTTTATGTCATGGCCGGACCTGGCCCACCAACACCTCCCACATCCCGCCTGGTGGATGCCAGCAGACAGCCAGGCCCTAAGGGCCGGAGTTATTCGCCCAGGACACGGGAGACAGCCATGCCACTGACCTGAAAACCCTCCCGGGACCGCTACCCAAAAAAGAGACTTCACGCTCCCTTTGGCTACCATATTTTGTGGGGTCTATTATCAGTCTGGCTTACTCAAATCCTCATGCATCCCACCCAACAAATCGTCATCCTAGATCACATCCTGATACCTTTTATCAGCAGTACTTGCAATTTCTATTAATTTGACTCATTTTGTTTATCTACTCTGTCCCTATGAGCTGGAAAATATGTCTTTTACCAGGAGCTGACATAAAGCGTTTCTTTCTCAGCGGAAGTGGTCTGGAGAGTCAAACTTTAAGACACACCACTGAAAACAATCCAGTAGAAAAAGAGGCAGAAAGTTCTCAGAAAATACTGACGGCTCTTAAACTACAACACAACTCAAATTCATGTATCAATAGAAAATAAGCAGGGTTGCCTGGGTGGCTCAATTGGTTAGACATTGGACTCTTGATTTCGGCTCAGGTCATGATCTCACGGTTTGTGGGATCAAGCCCCGCATCAGGCTCTGCACTGACAGTGTGGAGCCTGCTTGGGATTCTCATTCTCTCTCTCTCTCTCTGTCTCTTCCATAAAAAGTTAAATAAACTTAAAACACATTTTTTTAAAGAAAAAAGAGAAACAAATAAGCAAAATAAAAATATCTTCTGTCCAATACCATTTTTCATTTCAGACTGATCAAAGGTGATCACCGTCCCCCTCCCCGATGGTTTCTCCAAAGTCTTGCTGGTGGAAGGCTAAACTGGCAAAACTAAATGGAGAGCAATTGACAGCAATTATAAAACTTACAGATCACATCACTCTCTGACCTGCGATTTCACATTTAGGGGTTCCTATCACAGGTACACTTAATGTGTATGAGTGATAGGTCTGTGGCATCCTACCATCATCTGTAATAGTAAAAAAGACTGGAAATTAACAGGGGAAATGACTTATGGAATATCTAAACACGGGAGTATCATGTGAAGAAGAAGGAAGAAAAAGTTCTCCAGGTACTGATGTAGAAAGAGCTCCAAATATATATTAAAAATACATGTAAAACATATAACGACCCCCCCCAAAAAAAACAAGCAAAAAAACAAACTCAAAACATCAACTTGTGCATGGCACGCCATCGTTTGTGTACAAAGATTAGGAATCTATATCTGTATGTGGATATGCATACAATATCTCAAAAAGGATACAAAAACCAATAGCGACATTTAAGTGAAGGTCTGAAGTGTAAGTGGCAGTGACCAAAGCCGAGAGAGGGGAAAAGTGTTCCAGGCTGAGCACAGAACATGTGAGAAACAAGAAAGAACGTGGTATATTCCAAAAAAATGACAAAAATCCAGTAAGACCAGAGCAAATAAAGAGGAGAAAGAATGCCCTGAAAAGGACCAGACCGTGGCAATCACTGAGAACTTCGCAGGAAGTCTAAATTCCCTTTTAAGTACAAAGGAAAAGCCAAACACTGGTTTAAAGTAGGGAAAAGCCGCATCAGACTGCTTTACTGAATGTTCATGTGCCTGCAGAGAAGAAAATGGCGTTGACTGCTGAATGGAGTTAGATGCTGGAAGACCAGGTTAGAACATTCTTTATAGGAAGACAGGCTGGAGACGGTTGTAGCAATGGGATGAAGTGAAGAAAATAAAAGCACATTTAGGATATTCAGAATTCACACAATTTACTATTTGATTCAACTGTGGGATGAGGGAAAAGACGAGTCAAGGATCAGCTCCCCAACCTAAGCCCCAGGTGTAAGGCTTGAACAAATGGGTGAATCTAGGGCCATCTGTACGAGGAACACAAAAGAGAAACAGAGGCCCAGGGCTCAGGAGCGAGGTCCAGGTCAGAAATGAAGCTGGAGGAGGGACCTGGGCCAAGACGGTACTGAGGCATCGGACAGGGTGGGCGAGGTCAACCGGCAAGTGGGCAAGCCTTGGGAACGTCCGTGTCTACAGGGTGGGCAGAGGAGAATCCAGAAAAAGAGACAGGGAAGGAAAGGCCAGACAAGTGAGGGAAACTCAGGGGGCATCCTGTCAAGGGAAAAAGAGGGAAAGTGCTTCAAAGGGCAGGGAGGAGCCAAAATTGTCCACGTGGGTGAGGAACAAAAAAAGACAAGCCTCTGAATGCCCGGCACCGGCCTCCTCAGTGGCGGCCGCAGGTGACACTTGCAGCAACGGTGTCCCCCACCGGAGCAGACCGAGGAACTCTTCACGGGTCCAACACAGCCACCACAGGCTAGCACGACGCAGGGCCAAACAGACACGAGACAGACACGGGCCAGGAGGAGGGCTGGCTCCAGCCGGGAGAGACCTGGGGGGATCAGATGCTGACAGAAGAGAATCAAGCAGACCCAGGAGCCAGAGGCTGAGCAAGAGGTCAGTTTCTAAAAAGAGTAGAAGGGGCGTTGGAAACAGTGCCTACAGAGAACGGGGGAGACACGAGGTGATGAGGAATGGCGAGCCCACCCAGAGGCTGGGCACTAGGAACTGGCAACGGCACCGACCGTGCCAGCTTGCTGCTTGTGGTCTTCTCCCGCAGCGCCCAGCAGCCCCAGCCACGAGAATGGGGCGTGATATTCAGCAACCTGTCCTGACTTCGCTTTTACCAAATGATACGCCGGCCCCTCGTCACACAGCACCGTGACACAGTGCCCAGTGTGAGTTAGTATTTTACAAAGAGTATTTCATAAATATTTTTACTACCAACATCCGCTTCACCCCATTGAAAAGGAAAATACCCGATTACAGCCTCTTCTTTAACACGTTTCAAAAACAAACGAGGGGGGCCTGCATGGCTGTCGGCTGAGTGCCCAACTTCGGTTCAGGTCACGATCTCACCATCCGTGAGTTCGAGCCCCGTGTCGGGCTCTATGCTGACAGCTCGGAGCCTGGAGCCTGCTTCAGTGTCCTGTGTCTCCCTCGCTCTCTGCCCCTCCCCACCTCAGTCTCTGTCTCTCAAAAGTAAATAGATATTAAAAACAAAAGCAAAAAAAACCCCAAAATAACCCCAAAACAACATGGAGGTGAGAGACCACAAACTGATTCGGAATCAAGGACCATTAGTGACCAAAGATCACAGGAAGCGGTCGGAGCACAGTAATGAAGAGCACAAGCCAGGGAAAGTTACCGAACCCATCAAGGGTCAGTTCCCAAAGTTAAAAGGGAAACTCGAACAGCGTAAGGCTCCAAGTGCTACTGTCGTAAATGAGATAAACACGGGGAATAACAACCGGAACAGTGGCTGGTATGCACCCAAGAAATGTTAGCTACTTCTACATAACGAGGGAGAAAACTGCAAAGACGTGCTTCCGTAGTTACGGACAGGGCAGAATTCCCTACACGCGTGGAAGCTACTAAGAGACCCCGTGGGGTAAACGACACAACCATCGGAAATGCGCTTGGCGCCCACCGCGGCCCCGGCCGGCTGCTGCGGGGCCGGGCCTCCACGGCGGGGAGCTCACCTGGGGACTGTGAGTCTCACAGTCCATGGCCTGGACGGCAGCTGTGAAGTGCCCGCCGCTGTGCCGGTGCTGGTGCGTCGGGTCTGACCTGGCTCTCCCACTGTTGCTCGTCCCCGACGATCCACCTTCGGGATCACAACACAGTACTTGTAAGTCTGAAGTTAACTTTGCTCAAGTATGTATTCCAACACTCACGTTAACACCGACGGTACGGCACGCACAAAAAGCTGTATGAACCTCAAAGCGTATCAGGAAGTCATCCAATTCTCTAAGTTCTTTCACACCGACCAGTGAACTAACACACGACAGTCTGGTTTGGGTTAAGTTAGGGGAAAGTTCAAGCACGTGAACAAAGTATTTCTACTTAAGAAACCAAAGGAAAACTTTGGCTAAGAGGGGCGCCTGTGGGGCTCAGTCGGTTGAGCGCCCAACTTCGCCTCAGGTCATGATCTCACAGTCTCTGGGTTCGAGCCCTGTGTCGGGCTCTGTGCGGACAGCTCAGAGCCTGGAGCCCGCTTCGGATTCTGTCTCTCTTTCTCTCTGCCCCTCCCCTGCTCATGCTCTGTCTCAAAAATAAATACAAACATTAAAAAAAACACATTTAAAAAAAAAAAAGAAAGAAAGGGTTTCGTTTCCAACTGCCAAGCAGAATTTATCACGCGTAATTAAGTATCAGAGCTTGGGGACAGGTGAAATGTTTTACTAACTACAAAGGGTAGATTTAGGTAAAACAATTCCTCCCTATCCCAACAACCAATTCTTCAAAGACTTTACAGTAACCCCACCTTGTAACAAAAATAAGAAACGCTTCCAGGCCTCCCCGAGTATCAGAAGGACCGACCTGAGCTGGAGGACGTGCTGGAGGTGGTTCCGGAGGACTGTGACTGCTCCATCGCGGGACTCGTGGACACGCTGTTACTTGTGTTTGTACCTTCGTCAGCTGTCTTCTTGAAAAAACTGTGCTGCAGGGCATAGTAAGGTTGAATTCGAGTTTTGGGGTCATAATCAAGCATCCTTAAAATGAGGTCTTTGAACTTCAAGTAGTCAGCCACGGTATGACCCGATTCCCCAGCACGACGCCCACCAGGTCCTCCTGTTTCTACTCCGAGAATATTATGAAGTTTACGGGTTCCTGGTGGTTTATACTCCTGAAGAGAAGAAAGATAAAAAAAAGCTTTCTCTAAATGTGATGGAGTATGTAAAAGCCTGCATAACTTCAAATATGCTTAAATATGTTATATATTGAGACCTTTATTAAAAAGAACGCTTTATACTCAGATTCTCTGGATTTTCACACATTACTATTCCAAATGCGCTTGTTGTTGGAGAAATTCAAAATAATTTCAAGACCAAAAATGACTATAAAGATCATGTAGCCCAGGGGTCAGCAAACAAAGGCCTAGCCTGGGCTGTTTTTCTATAGCTTCAGCTATGAATGGGTTTTATATTTTTAAAGGTTGTAAAAACAAACAAACACAGCCACATAATATGCAATAGAAGCCCACAAAAGCCTTAAGCTTTTACCTTCTGGTGCGACCGCTGCTCCGGCCCAGTGGTCTGAATCGCTTTTCTGCCTGATACACGTGACCTCGGATGCACTTCCTTTCCTAACAATGGCTCTCCAAAGCTGTGGTAATCACTCCAAGTGAAGATTCACTGTTTAACCCTACACGCTCGGATTTACCGTTCTCATTTCGTTTATTTTTTTAAGTAATTTCTACACCCAGTGTGGGACTGAACTCATGACCCCAAGACCAAGAGTTGCATGGTCTTCAGGCTGGGCCAGCCAGGCGCTCCCCCACCACTTTCATATTTAGATAAAGAAATTAAGAGCATTTAGAATATGCTGAGTAATAAATTAACACGTGTTGAGATTTTTCTGAAAACTCCTTTTTGAATAGATGGTGGTAGAACCCTTAAGACGCTTATGAATATTGAATTTATTCAGAATGGCATCACCGATTTTTGCTTCTAGTGACAGTGCAGAAATTCGTAAGAGACCACAGCTCTCACTCTGAAAGCAAAAACAAGCCAGCAGGTAGGCCACAAAATCATTCCATTTAAAAAACCCATCTGAGTGCCAAGAACTAAACAAATCAGAGCTGACGGAATTCCAGAAAATGAGAAGCCCTTTCTAGGAGAGAAGAGACCTAAGGTGAGGGAAGGAGCAAATGCCAGAGGTGTGGGTAAGAAGAATCCAGCCCAGCTCTGAACCAACTCCTGGCAGTGTGGACGGGCCAAAGGTGGAGGGCAGGCGGAGAGCCCAGACATGAGCCCCCAGGGAACTGAGCAGCAGGACGGACAGACTGCCTGGGGCAGCAGGGCTGCAGAGAGAGCACTCAGGTCTCCACAGACACTGCTTAAAACCTAGGAAGACAGTGGAGAACAGAATCTAGGTGGAGCGAACAAACAAAGCAAGGCCCAGATTCAGCTCAGCTACAAAGGAGATGGACTGAGTCCCATATGACGGAGTAAGAGGTGCATCTCTTTCTGGAGGGAGGGTTTACCTCCATCACAACTGTTCTCAGATACAAAGTCCAGCGTGCATTTAAAAAACTACAGACACAAGAAATTTTAAAAAGATGGGTCCATAATCAAAGTGCAAAAATTAGTCGGAAGACCCACATAAGTAAACCACCCAGATGCTAAAACTGGCAGGCCGGCATTACAAATAACCATGATAAACAAATAGGTAAAAGATTTTAGTTCAAAAGGTGCACAACATGTGTGAATAGATGGGGGGTTACAGAAGACCAAATGCAACCTTTCCCTGAAAGGTAAGTGGAAATGCGGAAATGTCAGAACTAAAATATGCAATATCAGAAATCAAGAATTCACGTAATGGTTTTAACAGCAGACTGGACTCAGCAGAAGAAAAAAAAAAATCAGTGAATCAGAAGACAGAGCAAAGGAATTATCCAAACTAAAACAAAAAAGAAAACAGCATGAACAAACTGGAGACCTCTGAGATCATGCTGAGCCTGTCGCACACATTTCAGTAGAGAACTAGAAGGAGAAGAAAGACTGAAGCAACAGATACTGGAAAAGATACAGTCTTAGGAAAAACTGACGAAAGCGATCAACCCACAGACCCCAGAACTTAACAACTCCAAGGAAAATAAATACAAAGAAAGCTATACCTGGAGACATAAGAGTCAAATTATTGAATAACTGAACAAAAACAGAAAACATTAAAATCAGCCAGAAGGAAGGGGGAAAGGGAGAAACATTACATATAGGGAAGGATACTTAGAAAAGCCACTGGCTTCTCTTTAGAAACAACGTGATACACAAAGCAATGTTATAACCTCTTTTCTCTTTTGCTGAAATGTCAACCTAGAATTCTACATCCATGGAAATGTCCATTATCTTCCTTAAGAAAGTAAATAAAGATATTTTCAGATAAACAACTGCTGAGAGACACCATCAGCACAAGTTATTCCCTACAAAATAAAAAAGTTAGACGAAGTTCTTCAGGCCGGAAGCCAAGAAGGGTGGGAAGGAATCAAGAACGTACATAGGTAAACAGCAATGACCTTTTTAGTATCTTTATTTTGTGTGTGTTTCAAAATTTCTTTAAAAGTCCCTTTTTATTTAAGCAGTCGATGTGTCTGCCGTGAGGGTTATAACATATGCAGAAGTGACGTATGATGCCACGTGCACAAGAGGTAGACGGTTAGACAAAAGGGCATGCTTGATCACGTGGTGTTACGTGAACGTCAACTGATGCATTAAGGGTACGTATAACACTAAAAATTACACACAGGGTAAGAGCTAAAGGGTCAAGAGAGCAGATGAAATAAAATACCAGAACACCAGAAAGTACTCCATTGACCCAAAAGAAGGCAGGAAAGAAGGAATGGGGGAAAAAGAGGTGAGACAGAGAACAAATACAACAGTTAAAACCTAAACTTCCAAATAACTAAATGGGTTAAAAACTGAACGTGAAAAAAAGAGACTATCTGACTGGATTAAAAGGCTTGACAACTAAATGTTGCATACAAAAGCTGTATTTCATATATAAATACAGACAGATTTGACGTTAAAGGGCACAAAAAGTACAGACTATGAAAATGTTACGAATAAGAAGGTTGGTACAGGTAGTGTAATACCAGACAAGTCTGACTTAACAATTAGAAATATTACTAGAGACAAAAAGAGACATTTCATCATAATGAAAAAGTCAATTTATCACAGTCACAACAATACTAAATGGGTACACACCTACTAAGAGAGCTTTGAAACACATAAAGCAACGAAAGGGAGATGAAGACAAATCCAGAATTATCACTAAAGGCTACCATTCCCCTCTGTCATTGATAAAACAAATATCCACAGGCAGACACATGTACACACACATATAAAATAAGGATGTAAAAGATATGAAAAAAAAAAAATCGAACAACCTGACCTATACTGACATCGGTAGACCACTACACCAAACAACTGTATAAAATGCAATTCTTTGCAACGGCACACAGGACATTCACAAGGTGAGATTACCTGCTATATTCTAAAACAAGTCTCAATGAATTTCACTTAAAGGAGTGAAATCATGTTTTCTGACCCATGATGCTACTGAATTAGAAATCAGCTAACAATAAGATACCTAGAAAATCCTCAAATATTTTGAAATTATATAACAACATTCTAAATAACAATGAGTAAAAAGAAATCACAAGGGAAATTAGAAATGTTTCAAAATCAATGAGACTTAAAATACATCAAAAGTTGCTGCATGCAGCTAAAGCAATAGTTAGAGGGACATTTATACCATTAAATGCTATGAGAAGAAAGTTTTAAATGAATGATCTAAGGTTCCACCTTCAGAAGCTAGAAAAAGCAAATTTAGCCTAAAGTAAGGAGAAGAAAAAGAAATAACAGAGAAAAGCACCAGTGAAATAGAAACAAGACGAAGCAACAGTAAAAACAAAAGACTGGTTGCTTGAAAAGACTGGCAAATTTGACAACCACTAGCAAGAGTAATGGGAAAAAGGAGAAAACAGGAATGACCGATGTTAGGAATATAAGAGAGACTGTATCACTACAGATCCTCTAGAAACTACAAAGATAATAATGAAATATTATGGGTCATTTTATGCTGACAAAGCCAACAACTTAGATGAGGGCAAATTGCTTGAAATCCATACCTACCAAAATGGACTCAAAAAAGAAACTCCAAATAGCCATATATTTACCAAAAAGTGTGAGCTACAACTAATAACCTTCTAACAAAGAACATCTCCAGTCCTGATAGCTTCATCGATGAACTCTATTAAACATTTACAAAAGAAATAATGCCAATCTTATACAAACTCTTTCAGAAAAATCAAGAAAGAATACTTCCCCAATAGTTTTATGAGACCAGCAGAATCCTGGGATCAAAACCTAATGAAGGCATTATATTAAAATTTTAGACAATGTAGACTAGCAAACTGAACCCAGCAACACGTAGGAAGTGTGGTTTATCATAGGTTGAGCTTAATATTCTAAGAGTTATTGATGTATTTTACCACATAACAGGGAAAAAACCATATGATCATCTCTACAGGTGCAGAAAGCATGTGACAACATCCAAAACCCACTCGTGATTTAGAAAAACAAACAAGCAAGACACTTCTCTAAAAACACAGGAAACTACTCCTTCAACCCGACAGAGCTACAAGACACATACGCAACGAGCACCATACTTAAATAGGTATGCTTTCCCACAAGATTGAGAACACGGGGAGATGTCCGTTCTCACCAAAACTACTCAATATACGGAGGTCCTAGTCAGTATGATAAAACAAGAAAAATAAATAAAGGCATACAGATTGAAAGAATAAAACTGTTCATTTGTGGAGGATGTGAGTAAGTAGAAAGCCCTACAGAATCTAAAAACAAATAAAAAACTAGAACATATAGGTACATGCAGCACGATGTTAGGATACGAGTTAATATACAAACTCAATTCTATTTCCACGTATTTTCAATGAGAAAAGTAGAAAACGATACTTTAAAAATGACATTTTAATGACATTTAACGATACTTTAAAAATTGTATGAAAAAATCAGAAATTCAATAAAACGAACTAAAAATGTGTGAAACTTCTGCACTAAACCCCACAAAATGTTGTTGAGAAGAATGAAAGACTAAATAAATGGATAAACCATGATCACAGACTGAAGACACAATACTGTTAAGATGTCCATTCTCCTGGATGGACCCTTAATGCAATCCAAACAGAAACTCCAGCAAGATTTTTTTTTTTTTTTTTTTTTTTTTTTTTTTTTTTTTTTTACAGACTTATAAGCTGATTCTAAAATCTCTACATAAATAAAAAGGACCTGGGGAACAGGGAGGGGGAAAAAAAAAAAATTAAAACGGAAGAAAAGATGCTGGTGAATTTACACTACCTGCATTGGGGACTTCCCACACGGTATGCAACCAGCACTGTCGTACTGGTTCAAGGACTGATAAAGCAACGTAACAGAACAGGGTGCAAATACAAGCCCGCACAAAAAAGAACAATAACGGAATAAAAGCACCCAGATTGACGGGGAAAGGCAACTATCCAACAAACGATGCTATAACTCTAAGGCAGGCATCTGGGGGGTGTGAACATCAACTCCTACACCTCATTCCATCCTTAAAACTTAATTCGAGATGAACCCCAGGACTAACCATAAAAGCTAGGATCAAAAAATCTTTTAAAAGAAAGCACAGAATACCCTCACAAACTTGAGGAAAGCAAAGATTTCTTCAGATACAAAGCCTTCACTAAAAAAAGTTGACAGATTTGATTTCATTTGAAAATAGTAAAATTTCCCACTCATCAAAAAAACACCACTAAGAAAAGAAATAGTAAACTACAGTCCGGGGAAAAAATATGGACACATGTATGACAAAGCACTTATATTCATTATGTGTAAAACAAAAACAAAAAAAACTCCAACTCAATTAAACAACTCAACAATAAATGAGTAAAAGACTGGAAAGATGGTCACAAAAAAAGCTCTACGAATGCTTAAAAAGCACATACCATTAGTCATGGGGAAATAAATGCAAATGAAACCGCTACGTACATTTGCCCATCCGAATGGCTAATTTCAGAAAGAGAGACCACGTCAAATGGGGAGGATGTCATACAACTAGAACCCTCATACTCAGTAGGGATGTAAAATGATGAAAAAATTTGGAGAACTGTATTTTCTCGTGAAGATCAACACACATATACCCTATGACCTGGCAATTCTACCTCCAGGCAATGACCCTAGAGAAATGACAACACATGTGTACAGAAGATTTATGCAATGATGTTCCCAGAACCCTTATTCATAATAGTTCCGAACTGGCAACAATCCAAACGTCCACGGACAGGTACATACAGATAAACTACAACATTTTAATTCGATAGAATACTATGAAGCAGTAAAATGAAATAACTGTTGACACACACTATACGCATGAATTTCCAAAAATGATGTTTGTTAAAGTGAAGGAAACAAAACAGTAAATACTATAGGACTACATTCATATGAATTTTACCTATGAACAGGCAAAAACTAACCTAGGATGAGAGAAATCAGCAAGTAGGGGTGGGATGACAAAGGGTCACAACAATATTCTGTTATCTTATTCTGGCTAGTGGTTATATTATTGTATCTAAACTATACTTCAACAAATCAGCATCTTAATTCTTCATCCGCTTTCCCCACCAAAAAAACATACACATAGTATAGATATCATTACTAGGCAGCTAAAAGGGGCTCTGGACACATAGGTGAGAAATTACCAGTAAAAATAAAATCACTGAGAAAATAAACAGTACAAAGATACCCAACGATTGCACACGCAATGAGTTTATACTTCTGGTTAAACTCCCTAGTGCAGCCTTCATAAAGTAATCATTTGGTTCTGGATTTGAGTTTTTGGTTGGTGCAAAATTTACCTATGTCCGAAGACAAATACTTATTTTATACTTTAAGTTTCTTAAATGAGTTGCTAACTGCAACTAAGGGAAATCTCATAAAACCTATAGTTAAGTAAGAGGTATTAAATACAGGTTAAGATACTTTCAATTTTAAGAAAGGAAAAGATTTATCTACTCTTTTCTGAAATGCCCCCCCCCCATAATTTTGTTAAAAAGTAATTATAGCTCAGTTTGGGAGAAATGATAGGTTTCAGCCCATAGTAGCTTCACTGTGGTTTTATAAGGCAGAGATGTGCATGGGATGGGATGAACGTTTTCTTTAGAAAAAAAGAAAAAACTGGCGGAAAAAAAACAACAAAAAACAAAAAGATTCCAAACGGAGAAAGCAGTAGCCGCCTGTACTGCGGAGAGAGAAAACACAAAGGAGGTTTCATACCCTCCAACTCTATTTCAGATCGACTGGCTGGAGCTACCTTGAAGGCTGGTGAAGCTAAGGATTCCCAGGCTGTGCTCTGGGTTCAAGGGGAAAGGGGCCATGACTGAGCTCGCTCCATGGACAAAGGCAAAAGGATTCAGGATGCTTGTGTGGTGTTTGCCAGCCCTTCCTTAGCGGGAGGAGGCTGACTGTGGCTGCCGGATATTGCCCTGCCTAGAGCTCAGAGAATAAGGCAGAGTGCAGTCAGTTACAACCAGGTATGAAAGATACAATTACAGATGTATTTTTAAATCTTCTAAAGAAAATCGTTTGGTATTAAAAGCCTACGTGAAGGTGAATTAAAGCCAAGAACCATCATCTTCAGTTCACTGGAAAGGACACCTGGTGGCAGCATCGCTAAAATGCAAGGGGCAAAATACAAAGTGGCGCGGAAATAAAACGTCCTAAGTGGTAACAACGTGTTTAAACTACAACCCCAAGGTGTCTGGTGCAAAGATCACACACCATCAGGTATTTATACATCACGTTCTTCTTACACCAGAGACAAACTAGATTACAAAACACATGATTATTTTCACATTTATATAAAACAAAAAGGAGATCAGGATGCGAAACTGCCATCGTTCACTCTGTTAAACTGACGCAGTCTAGCGATCTGAAACCAGAAGAAAATTACTACAACAACCTAACATTTTGAAAACCTTAATTGCAAGGGTTTTGGACTGACATCCCTGCTGTCCATGCCACCGAGCTAGGAACCAGAACTGAAATCTGCCGAAGGATTACTGAGTCGGTTGATATTCTTGCCACAAATCGCCCAAGTCAAAAATTCTTTTCTCCCGTCGGAACGAATTGTTTTGAAAAAGCCGTTTACTGCAATCCTGACCTCTACTGCCCACAGCTGCAGTACTGTTTACTGTGACGTCGTTATATACACTCACTGTGACAGACAGAGGTTGAACTTTCGGATTCTACTGCTGAAATGAGGCAGATCAGCTGTGTCACACGGCAGACATACAGTTTCCAACATGAAGCCTTAACTCTGCCCATTAAACACACACTCGTCCATACAGACAGTCCAGGGCAAACTATACCCAACTTCTGAAGAAAGCAGACGCCTAGGTTATTAATGAAATTGTTAACGGAGACACTGATTTCAAAATACAAAGTGAGCTACCAACAGCTGCTGTGAAGTAAGTAACACAGGCTAAATAAATATACATATAAAAATATAAATAAATAAATCAAGTTTCCCTATTTTACCCGTTTTCCATCTTTGGTCTTCTTTAAGTTCCAAGTGCCATCTGGCAACTTCTCAAAGAACTTTCTTGCTTTTGGTGCTTGGTCAAGAATGTGAGCAGGTGGAATACTCAGAACTTCCACTATTTTATTCATCTGATCTACCTGTATTAAAAATAAAAACAAAAACGCCTGTAACTTCTACTGTAGTACATCCTGCTTCTCCTCACCAGTTCATTCGTTCATCCATAAATTTTATTTTATTTTTTTTAATTTTTTTGGTAATGTTTTATTCATTTTTGAGACAGAGAGAGACAGAGCATGAACAGGGGAGGGTCAGAGAGAGAGGGAGACACAGAATCTGAAACAGGCTCCAGGCTCTGAGCGGTCAGCACAGGGCCCAACACGGGGCTCAAACCCACAGACCGTGAGATCATGACCTGAGCCGAAGTTGGATGCTCAACCGACTGAGCCACCCAGGCGCCCCTCATCCATAAATTTTAAACAGAGCATCTTGCGCGTGTCCTCTTAGGCACTGAGCACACGATAAGGAACAAAAGAGACACAGTCCCTGCCCTCCTGGAGTCCACCATTCCACACAGGGCAGGACAGACAATTAAACAAATGAACACGTAAAATCAAATAACCATCCAAAAAAAAATCCCACAGGCTTAATAAAGTGTGGACCAAATAAAGTATATTTTTAAGTGCAGGTTCATTCACTCAAATACCAAGTGTCTCCTATATGCTAGAAGCCATGCTCAGTAGAACATAGCAGTAAACAAAACAGATAAAAAAAAAAATCCCTGCCAAAAAGTTCGTACGATAGGGGAAGAGATCACTAATGAACAAACACATAATGAAATACATTATGTCAGATGACGACGAAGAACCATGAGGAAATTCAAAGATGGAGGGTGAGAAGGGGCACTGCAACCGAAAGCAGGGTGTCACCAAGAAGAGGGTATGACAGCAAAGACCCAGGCAGGGAGGGAAGGAGCCACGCGCTCCCTGGGGAAAGGGCATTTCAGGCATGGAGAAGCACTGATGCAAAGGCCTTAGTACTATGGGCCTGTGGCTACTGTTTCCAAGGGACCACAGAGTAAGGCTGCGTGCTGGCCCAGAGAGAGCGAGGGGAGGCAAGGTCGCAGAGAGAGCGCAGGAGTCACAGGGAATGGGGGATTCTTTGAACCACTCAAAGAACTTGGCTCTTACAATGGGTGAGGTGGAAGCCACTGAAGTTTCACATGATTTAATAAAATACAGTTAATAGTATCTCATTATGTTTTAGTTAGAATTAATACAATTGAATTTAATACCGTGTAAGCTCATGAGAAAGATCCTGATTTACAGGATAATATTAAGGATAACAAAACAATACCAAACACACACTATGCCAGTTACTGCCCAGGACTAGCTCACTACTCCTGTAGTTCAAGTGAATTAAAAGGATGGAAGGGACACGTTTCCGACGCCATATTAAGAGTTGTATAACCCTGTGTAAGTCATGGTCTTTCTTTTCTTATTTATAAATGCATGGACTGATCAAGATCTGTAATGGTTAACTTTTCTTCAAAACACAAAAAAACCCCACAAGGTTTTAAAGCCAATGGAAGTCCAATTCCTCTGACTACAAGAGAGCATGGCCTCTCCCGTGCCCTCCTAGGCACTGCCTCTGACTTTCCAACACCTTCTGAGAACAGACCGGAAACCCATGAATTAAAAGAATTACATATAGCCTGTAGCTCTAAAATTCTATAATCGTAATTCACCCTAAATTACTCAGATCAAATCTCATCAAGGCTGCCAGCCATCACTTCTTAAATTCTAAATCGTACCCTCAAAATTTACAGCAATGTTGACACCGTTTTCATAGTGGCCCTCATGCCTTTGTTACCTTTTTCTGTTATATTATACTTTAAATCTGTAACATTTAAACCAAAATGCGTAACATTTTCTAATCTGACTTATTGTTTTCCTTATTAGCAGATGAAAAGATCTCACTTCCCATCTCAAAATCCTAAACTCACCATTACAATAATTGAAAAACTTTTTAAATGAACAATATAAATTCAAAACTGACCCAACATTTGAATATTTAACTTGATTATAAGCAGACGTCTTTTCCTAAAAAAAAATTTTAAGATTACACAAAGATTAAAAACAAAAGGAAATTATGAAAACAGAAACAGAATTTAGAAAGCAATCATCATATACCTCATTGGCTCCACTGAACAGAGGTTCTCCAGTGTGCATTTCAACCAAAATACACCCAAGGGACCACATGTCGATAGCAAGGTCATAAGGCATTCCCAGTAGCACCTCTGGAGACCGATAAAAGCGACTCTGAATATACTGGTATATCTGAAATATATTGCAATATCATATTAATTCCAACATAAGTTTTGTTTCATTGTGCTCAACACTGAATTAAGAACATTTATCTGGTATCAACAGAAAAAACAATTGCCTAACTCCTAAGCTGGGGTTCCATTTACTGATTTCACCTTTATGCTACAAGTATCACTTAAACAAACATTTCAAGAGAGTGGTTAATCACACTGTGAAATGCAAAACATACAATTCAAGCCCTTTCGTTTAGTCCAATCCTAACTGGCAATCAAGATACACCTTAAAACAATTATGTTTTGTTAGAAAAAAGACATTATTGAGAATAGGGTCTCCCTATTAATTATTCTTTCCTGCCATGGATAGCACTTGGTTTACCACTAATTTAAGGACTAAACTGTATTTTAATTAACCTACAGAATGTATTTCAGCATCAAGTCAAATGAACTCAGTACAATGTAAATGAAAATTCAGACATCTATTACTGTACTGGTTTCACAGATGTATCTGAGAAACACCCCCATATAAAATTCAACCGGAGGTCATTCCTGATCAATCACTTCTTCTCTGCCCTGTCCTCCTCCACCTCCATTTGAGAATTCTTAGGGAAAAAAATCTTGAAATGGATAATTTTCAATGAAGTAATCTGAGAACGTCTCTAGAGACCAATTCATTTTCAGCCATCATAAATTTGTATTTAGAAACATCAGGAAAGCAAACAAAAAGAGAAAGAAACAAACAAAATCCTCCTAACTAAAGCTCTTCACGCTTAACAGTCCAATTAGGTGGCCAGCGGCGTGGTGCTTTCTCACGGATGCTTTCGTGGCTCCCACCTAAAACTCTAGCCGAGTCTCCAAAAAACAATTTGATGCCCCATAAGCAGATCAACCCCAAACCTAAGGTCTTGTCAGAATGAAGAAAGTGAAATTCAAAGGGAGAGGTAAGAACTATTACGTTTCCAAGTTTGTGGAGGGCCAACAGCATCGGTAAGCCCCAACGACTCCCTACATCTCAAAGGTCTCATTTCCCAGCTTCTGTCTGTCACTCGTCTATTTGGTTTGGTCGAAGCAGCGGCTGGGTCATCTACAAGGTTGTGCACCCAAATCCCCTGCAACACGCCTGCCCGGCCACCTTCTGAGACGGAACCAGTAAGGGCAGGGCAGGGCCACTGGGTGTGCGTCTCAGAAAGGATCTCTCGCTCTCACCTGACACGCTCACACAGTTTAAACCTCACGGAGCTAAAGGGATAGTTGTCTCAATTTGGCTGGAGAGGCACAGTAGTGTTTGATATTAGATCACAACATAGGATTTAGGTTTAAAAGGTGAGGGCGTAGAAATTTTCCAAATCTAAATCTATTCAAATGACGTTCAAGATGGGCATGTATTTCCCATTCACAATATACTTAATCCCCATCAACAACTACGCACATCTCTTGATTTTCAGAGGCATCTGAAACCCCAAACTTTGCTTCCCACTCCCCTAAATTTCAATCGGTGATCTACAGAACACTGCTACCAGAAGACAAGTTGTAGAAAGTAACAAAAAGCCTGATAGTCCTGTTAACTGGCTATGAACCTCCACAATTAAATTAACCAGCCATGCTTAAAACACAAAAAGATTGTGCAACAGAAAAGTTGCACAGGATAAGAAATCCAATCGGGAAAAACAAAAAGCGGAAAGCCAACATGAAATAGTATCTGAAAGTCAGTTGTGGCCTTTCCTTTTTTCCCCCGCTAAGAAGTGCAGTTTCAATACTTTCAAGTAAATAGGAACAGTGTCTGAAGTGAGTAAAACATCATCAAATGGGGATCTGACTTCCTTTCAAGAAGAGAGCAACCTATCACTCCTATTCTATATGCAAAACCCGCTGTTAAGGGTAGCTTTCATTAACGCTAGAAAGAATAGCAGGAAAAATCTTTCTTCCATCAGCTAAATCTAAATCCATTTATTGCTATAGACAGGTCTGTCTTCAGCAGTCTGAGAAAAACCAGTTTGGACATGTGTCAGAATGTATACAGGGCAAAAAAGATTTGAACTTATTTATCAACCCAAGTATACTAACCAACTGTGTAATTTCTATACAAGATCACCATGTATAATGTAAAATTACCTGTATTTTTCTTAACTTACCAGTTTTTGGAGAAACACATTTATCTTGATCTTTAGAGAAACATTTCATAGCAAGGATTCAATGCTCTAGTATTGGAATAGCCCCAAATTTATACTAAAACCTCTACTTGGAAAATACACAGATCCACGTAATATTTAATTCGCTCATCTCCTATTCTCTCTTTTAGGCACACAGGTCATTTTTTAAACCCCATTTTAAAAAACCAATACCTTCTCATTCAAAACCTAACTATTTACATTTTAAGAGATACTTCCCCAAAATAGGTTTCAACACAATGTGATTCAAGCAGCACATTTTAAAGATAACCATCCTGTGATTACCTCTGAATTGTATACACATTAATAACATCTCAAATATCTACCTACACTTTTACCTAATTCTACTTTAATACACAAGTCCTGAAATATACTTACCCTCTGCCCCAACTGACAGGAACTGCCAAAGTCAACGATCTTGATTGCACTGCGTTTGGGGTTACAAAGAAGGATATTCTCAGGTTTTAGGTCACAGTGAATGATACTAAGTTCTGGAGTCGCGAGGAAAAGCAGTGCAGTGCACATCTGTTGTGCAAACTTTCGTGTTAGGTTCAAAGAGACACCTCGAAAATTGGTGTTCCTCAACAAGTCATAGAGGTTGTAGGACAGCATTTCAAAAACTAAACAGAGATGGTTTCGAAACATAAAGTGGCGCTTCAAATGCACTGAAAGAGGAAGAAAAAGTTTCATTTTAAATTATATATACCAATAAGATGAGAATAATGCATGCACGAACTCTCAAACAGTCTAACAACATTTCCACGTCAAATGTAGAGTGAAAACCAAGTTAGAACTTGGAGATCGGCGTTCTGCACTAACAGCACATTCTGTAACCAGTCAGGAATATCTAGATTGTTCACCTGCTAATTAAACAGGTGTCGTGCCTGCCAATCAGCAATATAACGTGAGAAGTATCACCAAAATGCTTAGTTTAAAAAAAAAAAAAAAAAAAAAGAAATCAGGTCTGAAAACACACATAGCAAACTGACAAACAATACTGAGAATACTTCAGTGACTTCCTGCTCACTTCTGTGAGAAAGTATTTTTTACTCCCTGAGAGCCCAACCTCACAACTTCATATAAAGCCCCACCCACTGGGATCTCCAGGTTGTGACCATGCTGCTGTAGGCGGCTGTCAGGCTCTGATATATATCCATATTCCGCTTTGCTCAGCCTTGGATCTCACTAGTAATTTCCTGTAACAATTGTCAAAGGAAGGCACAGATCTTTTTTTCTTTTAGGCAAATACAACAAGTATGTGAAAAGCATGCTTTACAAGAGTTCATAATCAAGGCATTTGATTTATGTTCATCAAACCGGTACATGGGATATCTTGTGCACAACTGAAGGTTTGGGAAAACTTGAAAATAAAACTCAATCATAAGAAGAAATTGTAAGCAGGCTCATGAATGAGAAAAAAGAGTATAGAAGCCATTATATGCGATCAGTGTTGACCTCTAAAAAGGCTTAATACACACTAAATTGCTTCAAAGATTGTGCTTTTAGTATTAACACTGACTGCACATCAGATGAGGTCATTCAATAAAGTGCTGCCCTTCACTATAAAATTCTTATATATACCAAGCTGAACACTTGTTACTCAACTGGAATGACATAAAACAACCATCTGTCAAGGTTACCTTCATTTTGGTCTCTTGGTTTCATAAAAAAAACAGGTTTCTCTACAGATCTATCTGGAGTAACTATGACGGTATTCAATCTCTGGTCCCCAAAAATGGGGGATACATTGTGTGCTCCTGAATGGCCTCCCCAGGAGCAGGGCCCGTCAACATTGGTTTCACATCATTCTTGATACAAACAATCCAAAGCTGGGATAAATAATACAAATGCTAAACGGCTCTATAGGAGTCTACAGTACAACTCAACACTCTGAAAATAAAAAGAATCCTTAAAGGTTACATAAGAACGTATAACATCTGGGGCTCCTGGGTGGCTCGGTCGGTTAAACGTCCGACTTCGGCTCAGGTCACCATCTCCCTGTTAGTGGGTTCGAGCCCCACATCAGGTTCTGTGCTGACAGCTCAGAGCCTGGAGCCTCTTTTGAATTCTCTGTCTCCCTCTTTCTAACCCTCCTCTGCTTGCTCTCTCTCTCTCTCTCTCTCTCAATAATAATAAAAAAACATTAAGAAAAATTAAAAAAAAAAAAAGAATGTATAATATCTGCTCTTAATCAGTGAAGTGCATAGGTTTAATACTATAAACAGAGCTCCATGGGCAAGAAGACACCCCAGCAACATGGTCAAGAGTTTTAATTTGATGAAGCAGTAGCCACAAAAAGAATGTAGAAAGTAACTGATGTCAAAATTCCAGTGTAATTACAAAAATTCCTTTAAGAAACTCTGTGATTACAAAGTTCTTCGAATGGAAGATCGAGCCACTTGGTTCCACCTGACTTCCCAATTCATTACTCATTTACTGAGTAACTACAATGGGCTGAGCACTAAAGACACTGTCAAAGAAAGCTCAAACACAAGTATATTTATGTATCTTTTTCACCGAACTTTGGGGATACAGTTGTGTTATCTTTTTAACTGAACTTTGTTGAGGGTCAGCAAGACTTTGTTCTAAACCTAAAGTGAATTTTAACTAGACCCATGACAGATACCAAATAATCCACGTGAGCAATTATGCTGCACGGTAAAGAAGACTTTTTTTTTTAAAGTCTCACAGACCTAGGACTACAAACTATTAGAATAAACTATTCTTATCAATTACTTCAAAACAAAAAGAAGTTACTGACATCACAAAAGAGCAATATGACTTTGAGACATCTTAAATTTTAAGTATCAATTCTCCTGGCAGGGCTATGTCTAATTTTAAAGTTTTTGCTTGTTTTCCAATATAGAGCCTCAGTTTCTTGAGACACTGTACATTCACCACCTTCCTAAATAAAAACTTAAAAAAAAAAAAAAAACGCATCCCAAAAGCATCTATAATAATTAATGCCATTAATAATCATTAAAGTCAGTTTATTAAAAACAAATTGACAGCCATTATTATATACAACTGAATAACTAACATTTATTGAATGCTTACTATAAATGTGCCATGTTTTCTTTCCATAAGACAGAATTCAAATGTAATGCCATCAACATTTTCTCTACTACTTAAGCAAACACTCAAAACACAAAACACAAGAGTAAGGAGGAAGATGTTCACAGATTATAAGTCAAGTATCCTTCAAATGTCCTTCTTGAGCTTCTAAGCCCTTTGAATGAAAACAGGCTCAAATTTACACAAGTTATAACTGACACTGAACAGTAAATGTTCAGTGAGTATGAGAGGTTTTAGGGGCACCTGGGTGGTTCAGTCAGTTAAGCATCCGACTTTGTGGCTCAGGTCATGATCTCACAGATCGTGGGTTGCAGCCCCGCGTCAGGCTCTGTGCCGACAGCTCAGAGCCTGGAGCCTGCTTCGGATTCGGTGTCTCTGTCGCTCTGTCTCTCTCTGTCTCTGTCTCTGTCTCTCCCCCTCCCCCACTTGTGTTTCTCTCTCTCTCTCAAAAATAAACAAAAAAAAAGGAAAAGGTTTTAAATAGACATGTTATTACTATGGATTATATCAGGTTTTCTTACAGAGAAGAAATTAAGAAAAATTAATAATATTAAGGTCATTTTACTGTAACACTAGGGAATGAAGGCAGTTTCATAAAGGAAATCTGATCTTGGTATCTTTAAACATTCATCTTTTGTTTCCACCATTTTGGGCACACTAAAGAATCATAATGCCCACTTATTCATAAAAAGATATTTGTTAAATAAAATTTAACCTCATGTTTATCAAGTCAGGCCAGCATTTCTGGAAATGAGTTGCTATGTATACATGCCTAGAGAAACTTCTATAGTTAGTTGATCCTAAGGTCTCAATCTTAAAACTTGATGGTATTTTATATTTACTCTTGGTAGCAATTTGTTTCTTGGCACATAGAATAATGGGATCTTACAATCCTTGGCATCTTAGATTTGACTGAGAACAGTATTAAACAAGGTATATTCAGATGTTGTTGGGCCCATATATCAACTGACTTCACGATTTTCAGAATTTTTCTCTTTTTTGTTTTCAGGAAAAACACTGTAAGACAAGGAAACAAACACAGGGTCTAGATTCCAGCAGAGGTAGCTTCAGATGCTAGCTGCAGAGCCCCTGGGATCCTGGGTATGTTACACTTTGTAAACACAGTCTATAATCTAAGGACCCCACCGCTTTCCTTACAGGACTACTCTATTACAGATGATGGAAGAAAAGCACAAGGAATATGATAGGAGTTCAAGAAATAGTGGCTATTACCTCTCTTCTGTTGTAATAAGTCTTAACAGCATCTAATGCTGTCAAACTGACAAACAGCCTGAGGAGGAGTCTGAGAACTTGGCTCAGACATTCCAAAACTAGTTCTATTATTGTAATATATTTGGCTTACTTCTGATTTCTGAGGGTAGGAGAAACAGTTAAAGTTGCTAAAAAGAGGACCCCTGGATAAAGTGCATCATTACAGCAAACAAATGGCACTAGTAAGTTGCAAAACATGATACTATTCTTGTGTTTCTAAATTATACACCACGAGGAATGCACATTCCCCAAGATTTAGAATATTACTGCCAGATCGAGTAACCGACAAAAATCTATGCCCTCCAACAGAAATAAACAGTTGAATTTTTAACCTATCACTTTAAAAATTAACATATTCTCATTCAAAAACAACCATGAACTCAAACTTCTGGCCCATGTGAGGGCACATGGCTTTGTGTGCCTGTTTGTTTACCTATGTAGTATTTCATTTCAGTGTCATGTTTGTTCATGAGCTCAAGAAGTCGCACTTCTATCTGGGCTTGATTCAGAAAAGCCTTCTTGTTCTTTATTATTTTAATGGCAACCCATTCTTGCTCCACACGATCATATGCTTTTACAACCTAAAAGAGAAAAAAGATAAATAATTCTCTACTAATGGCAACAACTGCACAACATTCTACATTTAACTTTAATTGTATATTTACCTAATTCTCATTCTTCTCATCTCCCTAAGATGAGGTCCTGTTCGTTTCCATTCAGTCTCATCCATTTACTACTTTACAGTCAACTTTAAGTCAATCTTTTCTGTTACATTTCTTTTGTATCCTTACAGTATTTCTAAATATCCACAATATTGCCTTAACAAAAGCTAGATTTCTCCACAAACAAATTTACATCATGACAAGTGCTTTGCTTTTTTTACCTTTTTTACTAAATGACACTATAAAACAATTCTCCTAACCTTTTAATGGGAGAAAAACCTGGTTTAAATCTCAAGTATATGTGTAAATTATTTATTTTTTAAAGTTTTTTTAATGTTTATTTATTTTTGAGAGAGAGTACGCATGAGTGGTGGAGAGCCAGACAGAGAGGAAGACAGAGAATCCGAAGCAGGCTCCACGCTGTCAGGGCAAAGCCCAAAGTGGGGTTCAAACTCACAAACTGTTGAGATCATGACCTGGGCCAACGTTGGACACTCAACTGACTGAGCCACCCAGGCAGCCCTCAGGTAAAATATTTAAAATAAGGTTCTGAGTCATTTGAAAAGTGCAGAAAGCTTCCCAACCTTAAGTTAGACTTTCACAAACACGGGTATATAACAAAAGAATAGGTTTACTTTAAAAAAATAAATCTAATACAAATTACTCAGAAAGTTCCATGATATGAGGTAAAAGCCACAATTAGTGGATTTTGACAGTTTTAAAGTAGGAATCAATGCTAAGGAAAGTGGAGTGTTCATAAGCAAATCACCATGTACACCTCTCATCTTAATTTTACTCACTTAAAAGGAATTTCACATTATTAACAAAGAGAGTTACATAAAAATTAGGAAATCAGGGCACCTGGGTGGCTTAGTCAGAAACATCCAACTCTTGATTTTGGCTCAGGTCATGATCTTACAATTTGTGTGAGATCAAGCCCCAAGTTGGGCTCTGGGCCAACAGGGTTGAGCCTGCTTGGGATTCTCTCTTTTCCTCTCTCCTTGCCCCTCCCCCATTCACGTACTATCTCTTTCGCACACACACAAAATAAACATTTAAAAAACTCAGGAAATCAATACATTGATAAAAGAGAACTATCCACAAATCAGAAAGAGCCATCTGATTAAATGTTAATTTATATTTATAATACATACAATCTGAATAGGCAAGAGTTTTTATACATTTCCTAGCATATTCAGAAAGCCTGGAGATAGATGTAGGTAGAACTCCAGGTAATTCCAATCTGGAGGCTGAGTACCACTAGAGGAGAGGAAGAGAATGGAATGCATGAAGATTTACATCAGTCAAGGTTAAGGTTAAATATATTGTCAATGGTGTATTATAAATGGTCCAATTAAAATCAAACTTGGAGGGGTGCCTGGATGGCTCAGTCGGTTAAGCGTCCGACTCTTGGTTTCAGCTCCAGTCATGATCTCGCGGTTTCGTGGGTTCCGGCCTCACATCAGGCTCTGTGCTGCCACCTTGGGATTGTGTCTCCCTTTCTCTCTGCCCCTCCCCCACTTGCGCCATCTCTGTGTCTCTCAAAAAAATAAATAACTTGTTAAAAAAAAATTTTTTAAATCAAACTTGGAATGAAAAATGCAATTATTTCTGGTTTCATCCAATTCTAGAAAAAAGAGTGTCTACTGTCTTTAAAATCAGAGGCTACCCCTATAAACATCTGACCAAGCGGTTTTGGTATTCTTCTGTTTCACTGACTATATTGACGGCACCAAGAGCTGCAGTTCTACGCCCGGATCCTAATGGTCTCCAGGACAAAGGCCACTAACGGGCCCAACTATTTACTGACTTAGCAAATAGTTAACCGGCTAAATGCTAAAGCAATGGTTTCCGACCCTGAATTACACATTCAACAGGCAGCTTGAAAAAATACAAACGCGCAGAATCCAGCCACAGAGATTCTGGTTTAATTGGTTTACAGCCCAGGTAGCAGCTCCTTTCCCCCCAACATCCCCCCCCTCCTCCTGCCAAAGCTCCCTGGGAAATTTCAATGTGCAATCAAGACTCCTAACCATTGGCTAAAGAAATGAAGGAGCACCTTACTTGACAAGGATCTGGCAGAGTTCAGAGAAAATCTGATCAAGTCAGTATGGAAGACATTACCTGGTGAGTGACGGGTCCTGAACCTGAACACGCGTGAGCCTAAGGCAGGCATCAGTCTAACCTGATGAGATGGAGTCTGAGGTCAACGGGTCTCAATTTTCAAACGTTTAACTATGCTCACTTGCTCTTAGGAATTAAAGTATGAGAAAATCAAAGCGAAGGGGAGGAGAAAAACATCACTCTGAACTCAAAGACTACATATTTAGGGAAAACCAAAAAACCAAAATGGAAAACGAAGTTTAGAGAGTCGGCTGTATGGCCACCATTTCCACGGTGAACAACACAGGGGTTAGAAAACCGTCCTACTGAAGGCAGCTGCCCAAGTAGCTGGTGTGATTTTCAAGGTGGAGCCAGCAACCCCTGGATCTAGGGCGCGTGCGGCCTTACTAAAAAAGCTGGGCCTCAGACACGCCTTTCCTCAGGAGACCCTGAGAGAGAAGGAGCTGCTTCTGACAAAAGAAGTAATACTTCATAAAGAGGGACTCCCCCAACACTGAGAAACCCCTAACTCAAAGAAAAAGAGGTTACAAATCAAGGAGAAGGTCCCTGAGTTCTTTACAAGTACTGCAACTACTTGGAATTTGAAAGCGGGAAGGGGCAGATACTACACACAGGTGGCACCAGGGCCTTGAAGAGCCACACTGGAATTACAGAGGCCTCCTAGCAACCTTGTACATATTTCCTTACAGGTTTAATAGCTGAAGATTTTTCTGGGCCTTTTCTGGGTGGCTGCTAATGGCCCACAGTACATTTTTTGTCCTAAGTGTGATCAGACGCATGCACAGGCTGAAAAAAAGGCATTATTTTTCCTTCTCTCAGAGCAGCAATGGGTAAATAGGAGCACGCGGGTTCCATAGTTTTAAAAGGCCCCAAAACAAAACCATTTTTCTTTAAAGGTGGTTCAGGAGAGTCATTCTGAAACCCATCCTATCCTCATCACTGAAAAGTCCAAAGAAGTGTTTGAACTGCAGGTTAGTAATGGCCTCACCACACAAAGGGCGTGAGGCAAAGGAGACTGGGATCAGCAGTAAATCACACCTCACACCAAACAGAGCTTGGGGACTCAATGAGATAGGACTGACAAGTGGGAGCAGCTAGCTGGGCAGGTCCACAGCCAGAGAAAAAGTTTCTCAAAAGTGCAAAGACGAAGGTGTGATGGCTCTCGGTCTGAGCACAACTGATGCAAGAGACCGCCATATTTAGGGTTTTGCGCTCTACGCTGAGGCTGGGTGGGCAGGTGAGGACGGAAGGGCCGTGGGTGGAGACGAGGCCAGGAATAAAGAGAAACACCGAGTTCTATTGGGGAGCCCCTTCCTCTCTTTTCCTGCTAGAAGCTGCTAGAAGCTAGAAGCTAGAAGCTGCTGACTGATCCTTTCCATCACAGTCACAGTATCAGCCGTGCTGGTACTGTGAGAACGGGAAGAGGAAACCCTGAAGACCATGTGCCCACTTCAAGGCCTGAAAACAGAAGGTAAGTTGAGAGAAAAACCAGGACACAGCCCCTGGCTTTCCCAGCCTCTAAAAAAGTGGCAGGGCACCTGCTGTGCCAACTGAACTCTTTTCTTTTTGAAGAGGAATATCAGATAGGAAGGTAATTATCTCTTGCATCCAGAGTGAAGGATCATCCAGAGACCATACACAATCCATATGAAAGGGGCAACACTACCTGTTAGCGATTCCGATCAACTCATGTATCAGTAAGGTAAGTACTTGACAGCTCTGGAAAGTAAATATGGAAAGTCTAATGGAGTTTTTAGAGCTGATGCAGTTTTACTGCCTTTGAAGGACCAGGATAACCCCGAATACTTACATATCTGTTCTTTACATCTATTTACAGACATTGAAAGTGTACTACTGAGGAAAAGGCATAACAACATGATTCGCTAGGAAGCTCTAATTTAGGAAATACAGCATTTTCCACTAAATTACCTGTCCAAAGGAACCTTTGCCTATCAAGGAGTCAATTTCGTAACGATCCATCCACTTCTCTCCGTTTTTTACAATATAATCATAGTTATCATCATCATAACCATCATTGTAAACCTTCCGCTCCTTCTTATGACTAGAATCGTCTCCCTGGCCCTGTTGGTGTCTTCGCTTCTTTTTTGCATAGTAAACCTGAAATGAGAATGTACCGGTGTTAAGCGTATAATTTAAATCTTTGGGGGCGAGGAGGCGCCATGTGCACGTGCGTGTGTGTGAGACACAGATCGAGAGTATACGTGAGACAAATGTGCCATCAGGAAGAAACTGATGAATTTTTATTCCTTAGAACAAATACAAAAAAACGAAATAAAGAATTTTCTATAGTTGCTATCTGAATTACGTAATGACACTGATATATCACCGTTGAAAAACGTCTACGATGAAATTCACCTTTAAATTATATTGTTTATACATCTTATCAACAGATGCTAAGTGACTAGTCCAAGTATCCCATTCAAGAAGACTAACAGAGTCTGATTTATATTGATTCCTTAAACTGGGATGTAACTTGTATACAATGAGATGGCATAGCTTGTACGAGTAGAACATGAGGGATGGGGCAGGGAGGGGGTGTGTGTGTGTGTGTGTAGATACTGACGTAATCAACACATGCCAAACCAAATAAAGAGCTTTGTCATCCTATCAACTTCCTGCATCCCAATTTTATATTTGGTCTTAAGACAAAAGGTCTTAAAAATGAAAGTTTAGATGGGTGTGAGCTAAAATTTTCCTAATACAAAAGGCCCTCTGAGACATTCCGGTTTTTAAGCCTGTAATAACGTAACAACTAATGAAAGCCAGCCGCTCCTTCCCCTTCCCCTTCCCCTTCCCCTTCCCCATAAGGGCCGTAAACCCTGTGGCTGATCACAGTTGAGTTCTTCTCCTTCTATCTACTTTTCTTACAAAACTGTTTCTAAAGCCAGTTAAAAAAGTACAGGTAGACTAGGCAATAGTTCAAGTAATTGGTAACTAACTGAGGAAATTATAAATTACACTGCACAGAATAACACCAGAAAAATTCTAGTTTACAAGGTGCCAAAATGGTTAAAAACCTGCTTCAGCAAAGCTACTGGGCAACTCTGGTTTTACCACAGGTTAACAGCAGCTTTGTTAATAATCTCCCAGATATTAGCAAACTGACATTAATAAACCGTTAACAATTTTCCAGATAATCAAAACCAGTTTGGCACATCTTTTCTAACACATTGTGTACAAAATCCAACGCAGAAATGTTCATCATCGAGTGCATACTAATCTTATCTTGCCACACTGCCACAGTAATACAACTATACTGGCATTAAACAGCATCAAACTGATATAAACTGTACACATGCATAAGAACATGCTTTTAGTTAAATGGCTCCAGAGCTGGAACGGGGCAAGCCTTTAGTATGAAAGGAGACAGGGCTCACATGAAGAGGAAGGGAAGCATAGACACATCCACTCTTCTCCAGAAAAGCTCATTTCATAATTAATTGGAGCTAGAGCTGCAGCTAGAAGCAGATGGCAATCAAGCCAAAGGCCTAAGACACCAGAAAAATAATTTTTGGAGCCAAAGGGCCAAGGTGATAGGAGTAATTCCAAGTGCTATGTTTTTTCCTCTACTTACACCCACCAAAAACGCTTCCAAATATTTACAATAAAGCCACACACATAAAAATTTAAAAGACAATTTAAAGCCACAGAAATAGACACCTATCAAATAAAGTAGGCCAAATGACTGTTAACTGGGTGTTAGATCTCACTGAGTTTCCTGACATCCATGGCGAAAACAGAAAGACATATAATAATTTACACAAAATTCTAACATATGCATAATTTTACAGTGTCATTATTCCCTCCTTTTCTCCTTTCTTGCTTTACAGAAGAGTTATTGCAGAAACATGATCTCAGCATATATTAAATACAACTTGGAAAAAAGGGAAGTCATCCTACAATTATCTTAATTTTTTGCAGTCCTTGTTAATATAGTTTTTTTCTTTTACACAATTATATTACCTATAAATCATTAACACTCTGGTTTACACAATAATCATCAATATTATAATCACTGGGAATAAAGTTTAGTATATTTAAAAAGGCCACAAAATAACTTTTCTTCCCTGCTCTATTGCAAGATATGCTATTAAAAGAAATCAGTCATCTTACCTCATTAATATGCTTATATGTTTTGATCAAGTCAACAGAAAGTTTTCTCAGGGGAGCAGTTGCTGGATCACGGAAGGTTTGGGGCATCCGCCTCTGTAACATGACAATATCAGGCATCACCTTTAAATAGACAGAAAAGACTAGCACTTTAACTATACTGTACTGGTATAAATCCCCTCTCTTCTGTAACCTGTGTACAGGTATTAAAAAAAAAAAAAAAAAGACATCTACATTAGAAGATCATACATTCTCTCTCAGTTATCTCTTTCGCCTGGATTCCGATGAAGACCACTGGAACAAAGAAGTGAAATTAGAAGATAATGTGCCGGCTGTGGCTTTCGATCCCGTTCCCCAAATTAAAGTGGGATCACAGACACACCCACGACTCCAGGAGACACACACGACACTGCCCAAGAGGGCTTCTCCATCATACAAGGAAAAAGTTCTTCCGAATTATTCCTAAAGCCCGATCTGGTTGACAAAAGGCAAAGGCAAAGACAAACCCAACTTTCAGCTTCCTAGGACATGGTGTCAGGACCCGCTGGCACCACAAAGCAAGGCGGCCACGGGGCAAGACTGGAGCCCGGCACTAAGACGTGCAGCCCCCACACCCTCGACCCTGCCTTCTGACAAACACCTGCCCCGTAAGCAAGGCGGAAACCTGCGTTTGTTTCTTTAACAAAACATGCTCTCCCCGGTAACACGCCCGAGCTTACTGTCCGCATTCCCTCCCCGCCTTAGCACTTAGCGCCACCTGACATACTGTATTTACGCATTTACTGGTTCTAGTTTTTTCCCCTTCTCCTCCCATTACAAGAAAAACTCCATAAAGTCAGGGATTCCTTTGTTCAGTGGTGTATTATTCCCTTTGCCTAAAACAGTGGTGGGCACATACGATATGTTTCATAAATACCTGCTGAATAAACCGACGAATCCACAATACCGAAATCTCTACTTACAATTACACTAGGAGCGGACCCCAAGTAAGTTCCAGAGAACACTTTAAAGCTCGTGAAACTCTTTTAAAAACTAATTCCAACCACATTCTATTAACAACCTCCCACTCGAATCCTAAACGGTGTCCCTTTTATCCTGTAACAGGTAGTCGGAGTTCAGCTGTGAGCTTCCTGCTAGATGGGAGGGGGACCAGAGCAGGGGCATCCTCCGTACATACACCAGGAATGCCTCCACTAGTGTGCCATGATCCTGGACTGTGGTCCCAACAGGGCTTCTTGCCATCAACAGATCCTCAAAACCGATGACGTGCATCAAGGTACCTACAGTCACCATCACCAGCCATTCGCGGATTCCTGTCTAGCTCTTGCAGACAGTGATGCCACAAAATCTAATGACTGAGCCAGATCCCCTGGCACAGCCCCTCTCCGAGGACACTCGGGTCAAGGTGAGGGGCTGAGAGACAGCAAATGCATCATACCAAGGCCTCACCGAAATGTCTGGGGTCTTGGGATAATTAACCACGTCAACCCATACCAACAAAACAGAGGGCTGGTCTGTAAGGTGATGGTGGACTTAAGAGTCACCATCCCCTTGGTAAGACAAGATGGGAGCGATCGTGGCAGTTTTCCAGGTGCCTTTTCTCTAAAACTAACATTAACATTGGTTTCCTCTGTCTCTATACTCAAACTCTAAAAAGCTATTATCCAGAGAGTAATTTCACTGAATTACTGTAGTAGGCTATTAATTCATTCTCTGTCCTCATGATGTTTCCCTCCTTAAAGTTCGAAATAAAGTTTAAGGGGGTAAAACTCTTCGGTGGTTAGAACTATTTGTCTGCAAAGATAGCAGCAATTAATAAGAAAATCCACATTACTTAATTTTTCAAATATATGTTGTTTTATCTTGCCAAATATAAAGAGCAGGTACAGTGAGATGCACAGGATATTTTATTCTTATACTGTTCCTTGGAGATGTAAATTAATCGAGTAACAACACTGGTAATAAGCATGTCAATTATTTTTATGTGAATGAATGCTATAAGCAGTTATGATAATGAAAAAGGTTTGCCTTAACATATTTCCTTCTTTATTTTTTAAGACCCTGGCAACGTTTTCTCATGCAGGGAATTAACTCGGCAAGACCATCCTTAGAGCACTGGAATGCGGCTAAACCCCACCATGAGATCTTACAGAAGCTCAACCAGTGAGGTATTTCGTTACTACTCTAAGAAAAGTTTGGCGGGAGGCGTAGCTGCTGCGGTTAGAAACAAATGAATGACTTAAGTAGTTGACAATAAAATAAGAGAAGTACTTGCTCCACGCCCTGTCAGAAGCATACACAGATTTCTGCATCTCTCATAGAATCCTCGCAACGATCTCCTGAGAGGGAGCAGTGTTCTTGTCACCAGCTTGCAAGTGGGAGACCGGAGTCTATGATGTGAAATGCTCGGCCGGAGTTCTGCAGCTCGTAAAGGGCACCTGTGAGATGGGAACTGAGACCGTGCGAAGTCCTGGGCTCTGAACCACACAACACTGGGCCAGGAGCTCCTTCCTGGTCAGGGGAAGGCCTCCATTCTACCCTCTTGGCCGAGTCACTTTTAGGCTATTTGTAGGGCAACATCACGGAGTTGTGCTTAATAAATATCAATAAAATAAGCATGTGGGTTTATTAAAATTAGTTATACACAAAACTGTGACTGTGTTTCTTTAAATTTTTAACTTGTCCATTTACAATTCCACTGGTATTTCAAACATGGGAAAAACAGAACCAGTGACTCCATCTTTCCAGGAGCAATTATGCTCACTCAAAAACACCAAAATCACACAATCAAGACAATTTCAAATGTACAGGACATACAAGAAATTCGACAAGAAGGTAATTTGGACTCAGTAGCGATGATTTTCCCACACTCGACAGGAGTGTGCGCTAGGTGCTTGGCATTTTATAAAATATCACCAACCCCTTCCACAGTTGGCCAACTCTGTCTATGAGGCCAAACTGCTCAGCTAATTCTACATACCGTGCTTTTCTTATATACTTCTTGCAAAAGAAGTCAGTACTTTGGGAGCATCTGTATATGTAAACCAGAGGTATTCTGCCCACAAACAATCAGCCTTCAGACCAGACTGCATTTCATTGCTTCAAATGGCACCTTGTACAAGCAGGTGCTCAAACTATGTGGAAAGAACAAACCAAGTAACACTCCCTCCACTAACTTTCACGGCGATTTCAGGCTCGGCAGCCAAATCTTCTGTGTTTTGATACCGTGCTGCTTGCTAGAGCACAAACCCAAAATTAGGAAGTGACTTTTCCAAACACTCGGCTACGCATCTATGCTAGACTCAAGGCTGAATCCTGAGCGTTTGACATTTTTCTCCCTTTCCTGCTTCTTGTCACAAAGCCAGGAGCACAGAGAGGACCGGAGCGAGCTCCCTTCTTCCCCGGAGCCGGAGAAACCCACACCCCCAGGGCTCATAGCTCCTGGACCCCTCTGGGCAAAGACACAGATCACAAAGCTCAGGAAAGCATAGTGTGCATCTCCTGCTTAAATCAGTTCTGGGAGCTCAAACTGTTTTTTTCTTGAAAAGATTACACAGCGTAAGCTCCAGGACGTTACTTAAAAATTTTCTTCTAGCTTAATAATACCTATTCCATCCATTTTATTTATATTTACCTCATAGTTTCATATAGAATGAAGAACTAGAAACCCACATTCTGCCTTTCTTGCTGTTCTGAGAGCTACTGAAACAGCTGAAAAGCACAGGTAGGGCATACCTTAGTCTAGTCTGAGGACTGTGCAAGGTATGTGAAAATTCTAACAGCACAAAGGGACTCAGCAATCCCAACACCAAGCATACTTTTCTACAATTGCTTTTACTACGTTTCTCTTGCTTCCTGAATTTACCTTTTGGACAAAACTGTTTAAAAACCTGTATAAAACACACCACTCGCATAACCAGAAATAAAACGTTAAAGTTATTAGTTCATTTCAACTTACTTATATAATAAACCTTAAAAACAAACAAACTAGGATGTTAACAAGAAACAACAGAAATCAAATAATAAAATTATCCAAGTTTACAGCCAGAGGTAAGTTTAGAGCAGTGTAGTCTAAGGTCCCCATCATACATTCAAGGAGCAGACAGAAGGGCCGCCTCCTGCAACTACGTGAGTCAAGACCCCGGGCCCATGTCTTAGGACTTGCAGACCATATGCTACACCAGCCCACAGTTTCAGTGTTTTACGCTTCAGTTATAAGAAAAATCTCTTCTCATCTGCCTGATTAGGTTCAGAAATTTCTGGACTATGGTAGAAATACCTGGCTGAATACTGTTACTTAAAAGACAGCCTTTTTGGGTCGCCCGGCGGGGCTCAGCCTTAAGCGTCTGACTCTTGGGTTTCGGCTCAGGCCGTGATCTCACGGTTCGGGAGTTCGAGCCCCACACTGGGCTCTGCACTGACAGTGACACTGACAGCAGAGCCTGCTTGGGATTCTCTCTCACTGCTTCTCCTATTCTCTCTCTCAGAATAAATTTTAAAAACTGAATAAATAAAAATTTAAAAAGACAGTCTTTTTACATCATATGAATCCTTTAAAAACATCTTATAACTAAAAAAACAGAAATATTAAGTGAATTATTTCTGACTTTAAAATAACCCACAAATAAGATGTCAGATGTATCTCAAAACAGGTGCTGTGCTGACCGAATTACCTACTACAATTACCTACTACAACTAAAGGACTAGAATTTTTTCTAGCCTTCCATAGATGCCAGGTGTCATACAACAGAAAGGGCACTGTGTCTAAGAAGAAAGAACCTGGGCTGCACCCCCAAGTCTACGGCGTCAACACCTGGAGAAGTCACAGGTGGGAGCTCAGGCCCTTCAGCCGGAAAACAATAAAAACAGGCACCCTGCCTGACAGGCTGCTTTTGAACATGTGAGAAAATGAATCCAAACATACTCTGTTTCTTAAAAGTACAGGTGATTCTTGAACAAGGTGGGAGTCAGGAACACTAGCCACGCTCCCTGTGCAGTTGAAAATCCACACATAACTTTTGACCCTCCAAAAATTTAGTTACTGATTAGCCTACTGCCAGCCAGAGGTCTGCCAATAAACAATTAACACATATTTTGTATATTATGCACTCTATTCTTACTATGAACAAAGTCAGCTAGAGAATGGAAACCGCTATTAAGAAAATCCTAAGGAAGAGAAAATACATTCACAGTACTGGGCTGTACGTATCAAAAAGATCCCCATCTAAGTGGGTCTGCGCAATTCAAGCCCATGTTGTTCAAGGGTCAGCTGCACAATGCAAACGAATCATTGTGCTTTTACTATTTTTTGGATGTACCACAGAGCTGTCTTCTGGTACACACCTGCCAAGTTTGAACACTCGGACCACATGCTCCAATTCTCAAACACGCAACTTCTCAACTTACTGCATAAAGCAAATTCCTAAGTCTTGCCATAATTCATCTTAACTATGAATGTTATTCACGTGCTATATATATTTTATGAATGTAAAGCCAGCTCAACTGTTGACAAAATTCTTCTTATAACACATACAAGGGTGTCCCCTCATCATGATGTTACTTAATCGGAGCCAGGTGCTCATTAAAACCACATACTAGGGAATTAGAAATAAATAATCCAGTGTAAGAAATATATTGAAATTTCCCAAGGTTCTGATCATCACCTGATATATTCAAAGGCCTAAAAAACAGGGGCAACCCAAATTCCTAAGGGCCTTTTTCAGTGGTCATCACACCCTCCATCTAAGTGGGGAAAGAAACTTTACCACAACTATAGTCAGTACAAAAATTCTCCCCAAACCAAAATTCAATGTAGTGAATGCAGTTAATTCAGGAAATATGCAAAACACACACGTACATAACACACACGTGTATGTGTGCATACCAAGAGATTTCTGCATTTATTCTGTTACACTGTCCATTTTATAAACAACTGCTGAAATCTCTAGTCTGAATATTAAAATGACCAGTGTGGTTAATTTGCATTACATTTTTCTCTTCTCCATTTTAAGGAGTTTCATATTTATTGCAATGCCTGCGCGCTGAAGTTGTTTATAATGGCATAAAATCCGCTATGCTTAAGTTTGGAATCTGACCTGTTTTCCTCTTATATTCTTCTCCTTAACCACCTTTCTATAAAAATAAGCTCTCAGTTTCTTTATTTTAACAGACATTCTTTAAAATGAACTTTTCCCCTCCCTATTACAGAAGGAGAGAATGTGGCTATGGTTGGTTTATAAGTGTTTTTTAATCAAGTGGAAGAGACAGAAAAAAGAAAAAGCTGACAAACTTGAACGCAAACTTCTTGACATCCTATCTCGTCAATCCAGAATCTCGTGTATGGCACGGAAAAGTGAAAACCGTCAAGCTGTTTTTGCCTATTTACCATTCTGCCACACTCCCAACAAATCACTTCTGAAACATCACGCACTTACCTGGTTAGTGAGAGGTTGCTGAATCTGGTCAGAATAAGATAAGGCAGAAACCTGTTGGTCACTTATGTTTGGCTGGCGACGGTCACTGTACTGATGTGAATGGGGCATCTGTCCAGCCATCTGAAGGCCAGCAGCATGGAATGAAAATGACGGTGCGAGCCGAACAGATGAAGGTTTGCATGCTGAAGTCTCTCCTCCTACGAGAAGACAGTAAGTGAGGTTGAAAGGTTGTATTTATATCCCAGTGTCCCCATCCTTTGACCTAGCTGACAGTCCTTTCCACAAGGACCTTAGGATTTGGGAGTTTCAGTAATAGTAAAAGTTTTTAAAACCACACACTGCAAACAAATAACTATACTCAACACAACAGTTCGAGATTCAATGGGATAAAATACAGTGACTAACGTGTCTATAAATCTGTGGTAAGAGAAAATCTTGTCTTTTCATAAACCGCTAGGAGTAACAACCCTTAATACTTATTTTCACATAGGAGGTTTCCATCGAGAACTTTGAGTTAGGTAAGTAATCTTTGATTTTCTGAGAAGGGCCTCTCCAGTGGATCAGCTCCAGAGAAACTAACTCAGACGAGATCGGGCGTGTTCAGGGTGCTGTGGCTGTAAACACAGAAACCAACTCAAAGGAACGCCCCTGAGATGCCGCTTCGCACCCACCGGGTGTACGCGATCAATATTCCAGCATCCCCCAAACCAAGGGAAAGATCTGTCCTCAAGGTGCTCACCACCGACACGGGTCATTAACAGCTGAGCATACAAATACACGGATACAAATTCACAGGATGCTGGGTTCCTCCAACTCTTCAGACACAGTCCCGAGAGGATCCAGACCCCGCAAGCTCCCCGCGAGTACGAACGGCCAATAATCATCCCACAGGTAAGGCTGGGACCACGGTCACGATTTTCACGGTAGAAATGGAAAATGAACACTTGGTCCATACAAGCATTGGGTAGCTGGCGAATAAAAGTTCATTCTTCCATGGGGCGCCTGGGTGGCGCAGTCGGATAAGCGTCCGACTTCAGCCAGGTCACGATCTCGCGGTCCGTGAGTTCGAGCCCCGCGTCAGGCTCTGGGCTGATGGCTCAGAGCCTGGAGCCTGTTTCCGATTCTGTGTCTCCCTCTCTCTCTGCCCCTCCCCCGTTCATGCTCTGTCTCTGTCCCAAAAATAAATAAAAAAACGTTGAAAAAAAATTAAAAAAAAAAAAAAAAGTTCATTCTTCCTTGAAAAGAAGACCTTTCTTCTTAAATTTAACCACACTTGTAATCTCAGACAAAAGCCAAAAGGTGAAGCGCCGAACCCTGGCCAACAAACCGAGGGCCCAGAGTTCCCGTGCGTGCCTTCCTGAACAAACCAGCTAACTCCAACCAGACAACAGGCCGTGTCATTCAGCACCTGGGTACTTTTCCTCAAGCACTGTTTTTGAGACCTACAACAGTGCAGGCCCCACGGTAAAGAGCCCGGACGGTCGGCCAGGCTGCCGCACTTCGGAACCTGAGCTCCACGCTCCTCGACCGCGTGGCCTTGCACACCTCATTTCGGCAAACGTGCATAGGCTGTGGGGACGGTGTGTAAAATACTCGGAACAGCTCTGGCGGCTCATGAACGGCCCACACCGGCCACGATGCTGCCCTGTGCCGTGCGGTAACGGCTGGTGGGGACAGCACCCGTTCTTGCGGGGCGAACAGCCTCTTCCTTGACGGTCGCCCAGACTCCCCAAACCAGAGAGAGCAAAGCTCGGCGCCCTCCAAACACAAGTGCCACTTCTCTGCTCCACCAGAGCGCACGGCGCCGCCTTCCACCCAGTCACCCGGAACCAGAGCTCCTGCAGTCAGAGTTCTCTGCCCCCAGAGACCAGCCTCGGGCAAACAGCTGCCCAATCTGGCTGCCTCCACCTCCCGTAGAACATTCAAATACAGCCCCTCTCTTCATCTCTATGAACCCCTGTCTCACTCAGAGGACTACAACAGATCCCCACGAGCTCTTTTTTGTCTTTATTCTGCCCATTTGCAGCTCTGGATCCCTTCAGTAAAATGCTAGAGTGACTCTTCGAAGCAGCAAGCCTCGAGTCCTCTCCCCATTACTGAAACTGGAACATAACCTGCCTTGGCACGGCTCTTAGACCTTAGCTTCTGTCCCCTCCGTTACAGCCTGAGGTCCTTAACTGACCCACAGGGCATGATCAATAAATAGTTGCTGAATAAGTGAAAGGACAATGCCACTATCATGATAGATGGGGCAATTTTCTAAACATTTCATTACTCATACTAAAAAAATACAGTCCATTCAGATACATGGAACAACTCTGTTCAGCTAAAAAACAAAACAAAACTGGGAATTTAGCCTAAGGATATAATCGATGACGTGCACAAAGACACGGAAGAATGTTTATCCTGGTATTGTCCGCAACCATTTTAAAAAAAACAAAAAAACACGGAAACCTAAATGTCAAATAATGGGGGGAAAAGGAGGCTTTACATCTACATGACAAAAATACAAAAACCAAACAAACTGGGAAGGAATATAAATAAATTTAAATATATATAAATAGGATTAAGTTCTTTGATATATAAATAGCTCTTATAAACAGTAAAAACACTAAGGCACTGAAAGGCAAGTTACTTAACCACTCTAGGTCTTAGCTTCCTTATCTATGAAACAGAGATATTATTACACTAACCCTATTCCCTTAGGTTTATTATGAAGTTTTCAAAAAGTAAGACACAAGAAAACACAAATAATGGATCTTGGTACTTTACAAAATACTAGCTTCTTCTTCTACTACCAGTGTCATTATATACTAGGTTTAAACTCACTTATTGTAATATAGCAAAAAAAAGGATAAAAACCATTAGTATACAGCTTAAATAATTATCAATTGAACTTGTTAAAGGGGAGAGGGGAGAAACATGGGCATCATCCCAGAACCCCCCCCCCATCACTCTCTGACCCCTCTCAATCAATACCCAATTCTCTCTACCCCAAAGTTGCTATCTTGACCTCCAAAACCAGATTAGTTATAACTTTATATAAGTGGGTTTGTTCACTTCACGTTGTGCCTATAAACTGCAGTTTGGTCATGATCGTTACTTCATGGTAACCCATCTGTCCTACTTGCGACCGACACTTGGATTATTTCCAGTTCAGAGCTATCATGAACCGTGTCATTAGGACGAGTCTTGTTAAGGGTCTTCTGGCACATACACAGATGCTGTTCTGTTGCTCTTCTAATCGCTGTAGTTTCTAACTTCTGTAGTGTTTTTAACTGCTCCGTTTCTCCCCTGGAAGTTTATGAAAGTCCCTTCTGCTCTGTTCCTTCACTGACACCTGGAACCCTCAGTCTTCCTAATCTCAGCCACTGCTGGAGGTATGTGGTGGCTCTCCACCAACACATGAGCGTGTACAAGTTTCCTGGTGGCTATGAGCAGCTTTTCATCTATTGAAGGCCAATTAAAGATCCACTTAGGTTGCTTTTCCATTTTTCTATCAAGAAAGACTATTCCTGATACATTTCTAAAATTTAAAACATCCTATTTTTAACACATATTGGGTACGAGCCCTTTGTCAGTTGTAAGTGGTCTGCATGGTCACTCTCTTAAGGGTGTTTTTTTGATGAGTACAATCTACTAATTTCATCACCTTTTGCTTTAGAATTCGTATTTTTGGTGTCTGTTTAAGAAATGTTCCCTCATATCCAAGTCATCAAGAAATGCTGTTGGGGCGCCTGGGTGGCGCAGTCGGTTGAGCGTCCGACTTCAGCCAGGTCACGATCTCGCGGTCCGTGAGTTCGAGCCCCGCGTCGGGCTCTGGGCTGATGGCTCGGAGCCTGGAGCCTGTTTCCGATTCTGTGTCTCCCTCTCTCTCTGCCCCTCCCCCGTTCATGCTCTGTCTCTCTCTGTCCCAAAAATAAATAAAAAACGTTGAAAAAAAAAAATTTTTTTTTTAAAAAATAAAAAAAATAAGAAATGCTGTTATCTTCTAGCAGGTGAGTTTTCACCGTTCGCATCTAGATGGGCAGTGCTCTTGGATTTGATTTCTGTGCATGCGTACCACAGGAATTCAGCTGCATCCCCCCCATAACGGACATTCGACTGACTCAGGACCAATTATTACAAAGACAAACTTTCCCTGCTGCTCTGCAAGGCATGTGTATCACAAATCACATGCCCGTGCACGCTTGGATCCGGTTTTGGATTCTCTACGCTATTCTACTGGATACAGACCTACCTAGATTTCTTTCAACCTTGTGCAAGAACCAGCTTTACAAGTTTTAACATCCAGTAGAGAATTCGGTACTTCCTCAACAATGGTTTGGGTTATTCGTAGTCCTCTGCATGTCCGTATATGGTTTAGAATTAGCTCACCAAAATCACAAAACAAATAAACCTATGTTGGCACTGTGGTTGAAACCGCACACCGTCTCTCTTCAACAGTGCTGCTCGACAGAATTTCTGGCCATGATGAATGTATCGGCATCGTGTAACAGGCTGCCATAGCCACTAGCACTTCTGGACGTTTGAACGGTAGTTTCGCCTTCCCATTCCTTATTCTTCCCCCCACCTCATTCTTCTTGCCACTGTCCCTCGAACCCGGCGGTGCTCAGAGAGGGACACAGGTACTTACTTTCCTGTCTTATTCCCAATCTCAGAAAGTAAGCTTTCAACGTATCTCTAGTACTGCGGTTGATGTAGGTTTTGTTCTTCCTTGACCATTAACAAATGAATCAAGTTCCTTTCTAATCATAGTTTGCTAAAACCTTTCCCTCACAAATGGATGCTAAATTTTATTAAATGCTTCTTCTGCATCCATTGAAATGACATGAGTTTTCTGATCCGCTGTTAATGTGGTAAAATATACAGATTGATTTTTGAATGTTAAACCGACTATGCATTTCCTGGAACACAATTTGGTCATAATCATCCTTTTGTGATGGACTCACTGATGAAACCATCTTGACTTGGAATTTCCTTTGTGGGTAGTTAAAAGCTAATAATTACTTAAAAGTTGTATTTCTTTAAGAGGACTATTCAAATTTTGTATTTCCTGGTATGTCTGGTAAATTGTATTTTTCTAAGAGTATGGCTCCTTCGTCTACATTTCATATGCGCTGGCATCAAGTTCTTCATTACAGCCTCTAAGCTTTTCTATCAATGTAGGTGTAAATCTAGTGCTATCTCCTTCAACTCAGGACTGGCTAACGAGGCCGGCTCCTATCTTTTGAGTTTGCTAATTGTATTAAGTATCCTCTCTTATGTGGGTTTTCTATTTCTGCTCTCATCTTGTTCTATCAGTTAGCGAGAGAGGTGCATTAAAAATATCCTGGGGCATTTGGGTGGCTCGGTCAGGAACCGTCTGACTCTAGACTTCAGCTCAGGTCATAATCTCACGGTTCATGGGTTCGAGCCCCATGCGGGGTTCTATGCTGACAGGGCGCAGAACCTGCCTGGGATTCTCTCTCCCCCTCTCTCTGCCCTTCCCCTGCTTGTACTCTCTCTCTCAAAATAAATAAACTGAAATAAAAACCTTTTATCATCATAAACAGCCCTTCTTTATTTCCAATAATGCTTCCCTTTTTTAATATGGCCACACCACACTTTCTCATTCTTTGTGTGGTATGCCTTTTGTCCACTTTTCGCTGCCAACTTTCCATTCCCTTACATTTTAGGTTTGTCTCTTGTAAACAGTATGTACCTGGGTTTCATTTATGTATGTACACTTATAACCCTTCTATTTACTCCAACTATTTCATGTTCCTTTCTTACCTTCTGCTGGACTGAGATTTTTATACCTCCCAGACACACAAATTATTTTATTACTTTTTAGAGATTTTTTTTTTTTTAATGTTTATTTTTGAGAGAGAATGAGCACATGTGTGGGGCTGGGGGCGGGCGGGGGGGGGGGGGGGGGGGAGACAGAAGATCCGAAGCAGGCTCTGCGCTGACAGCAGACAGCCCGATGCGGGGCTAGAACCTACGAACCTTGAGATCACGACCTGAGCTGAAGTCGGATACCTAACAGACTGAGCCACCCAGAGCCCCCACTTTTCAGTTATTTTATATGCTACAGTATAGATTACCACCCTTGACTCATCAAAATCTCATTACTCCTTTAATTTGTATACTTTGTTGTTGCCTCGGGCATGTACACACACACACCTACGCACACATACTCACAATCACGAAATATCAACAAATCATCCCGCGTGAGTACAATCAGACTCAAGGATACACTTTGAGGAAGGGATGGACAATTCTGTGACATCCAGATAGCTATGAAAGAAATACAAAGAAACTGACAGCTGCTGCTTGATTATTGTAACTATCCTCCCAAAATATCTGTATCATTTTCTCAATCTAGATCCCATCAATTAACGGATTAACTGCGTGCATTAAATTCACCAAGCACCGAGAGGTTAACGTGACACTGTTTGGAGGTGACAATGCCACCCATGATCTAGAACAGTACTTCACAAACATTAATGTGCTTACAAATCGCCTCTGAATCTTGTTAAAAATGCAGGTTCTGATTCCGTACATCTAGGGTAGGGCCTGAGGGTCTGCATTTCTCTAACAGGCCACCAGACGATGCCAAAGCGGCTTCGAACATCATCTAAAAAACAACTTAATTGCTTAACTTAATGAAAGAAAGCTACTTCCAACTAATCCAAGTGGCACATAACCCAAACCTCAGCTAGAATTGTGACTATACAATACACCATAGGGCTGGTTTCCCCCCAAGAGATTTGCCTTCCTGGTTAATTATTTGGGGCTTTTTATTATTATTAAAACACTAATACACACTCCTGTACATAAGGGTGGTATGCTAGGTGACAAAGAATCCAATGTTCTTTTTAAATTTTGCTGTAGGTAATCAAAACATGGACTAACAAGAAATCACTTTATGTTTTTCACTTGTAGTACTTTTTTTTAGCTACTTACTATACCATCTATCACAACTACTAACAGTCCCAGTGATGGGGCCTCGTAACTATGGTCTGTACATAGGTGTGTTTGCCACATGCTCACTGTCTCCTTTCTGAGTTCAACTGTTATGCGTGCAATGCAGAAAGATACTCAAGTTTCATTTCCTCCCACAAGTATTTAAGTTATCCATTCATTCATTCATTCTTCTCCTATGACAAGACTCCATCCAGGAAGACAAACTAATACGAGAATTCCTTCTTTACCTGATTTTATAATCAGGCCCATCGCCACGGTTTTTAGTCTTTCCAAAGTTTCCCTCTTCCCTTTCTTTTATGTTTATTTTTGAAGGAGAAAGAGAAGAGAGAGACAGTATGCACTGGCACGAGCAGGGGAGGGACAGAGAGAAGGAGTCAGAATCCAAAGCAGGCTCCCGTCTCTGAGCTGTCAGCACAGAGCTCGACGCGGGGCTTGAATTCACGAGCTGAGCTGTGAGATCATGACCTGAGCCGAAGTCAGATGCTCAACTGACTGAGCCCCCCAGGCGCCCCTGCATCTTCCCTTTCAAGTCCAATGTTAAGAAGAACAAGGACTCAGTTCATCCTGTGATGTTAATAAAGTATTAGGCTGACCTGTAGGAAACTGCTAATCTTAGACCTCCTCTGGCCTACAAAACAGCCATTTCAAATGGTTTAACCTGACATCTATCTATACCATGCTATATGTAATCCTTGTCCAACTAAACTAAAAATGAGCTTTAATATTTTAGCTCAAGAATGTGTCAAAATACATGCTGTAGTATCAAGTCTTATAATATTTAATTCAAAATTATCTTCATAATCATTATTTGGAGTTCAGTACCAAAATAGTATTTTAAATTGCTGCCAAATAGTGTAAAAGGTAAGCTGGAAAAAGTATGCAAGTGGGGTCCTGTGCGCATTTTTATATCCTTCTGAACTATATGGAGCTTTTTTACCATAAGTATGTTTTTGAATATTCATAAAAATTTTGTTGGTAGTTTACAGGAAGGAAGGAAGGAAGGAAGGAAGGAAGGAAGGAAGGAAGGGAGGGAGGGAGGGAGGGAGGGAGGGAGGGAGGGAGGGAGGGAGGGAGGGAGGGAGGAGAAAAAGGAAGAACAACCAGCAGTAGCTTTCTCATTCCACTCCAGTTACGATGCTTCAGCAAAAACCTAAACCAGGGACCATAACACTATAGAAATTAGCGGTGATTCTTCAGAGAAGCATTGCATGAACAGATCTGGGAGACTGGGAGATGGCGAGACTCAAACAGGCAGCCGGACACAGAGAGCACACATCAAAGAGAAAAGCCATCTATTTATCTCGGATGTGAGACCCACAAGTAGCTCCGCCTGTAGCTAGCTTGAATTTCTTTTGTTGTTAATACGCTGATAGGGGACCATCCTTGTGACATCTTAAACCACATTTGATTTTAAAGAGAAAGTACGGTATTAAAGACCAAAAATAAATGAAAATAATCCAAGCTAATTAAAACTATAACATCCACAAAATGTGGAAACTCTTAGGAGGCCAAGCTTCTGAGACAGACTCCCCTGAGAAAGGAGGGGAGGGCAACCAAGATTATGTAGGAAAATGTGCCAAGATCACTTGCAACAAGGCACACCCATAACAAAGGAGAAGAATGTTAAAGGAAGAGCCGACTGCACTTAAATGATGGCTACAAACACAGGTCTGTGATGAAGAGGGTAACTGGATAGGAGTTCATGACAAAAGTTTTATTCATCAAGGTATCATCAGTACCAAGAACAGTGCCTGCCACGTTCAGTGAAACAATGAACTGAATCTATCGGGAATATTTAGAATATGAAGAAATGGTTGAGAAGGGAGAGAGCTGAAGGGAGTAAGGATGGAAGAAGTATTTTTAAAATGAGGGGCTCATGAGTCAGAAATAAAGAATAGTCTAATCACCGCACAGGCTAGAGCTGTTGCTCGACAATTTCTCTTACTCGTTTTTATATCCCGAGCACATAGCACACTGCATGGCTCCACGGGTGTTAAAGAAATACATATTAAAGTCAAACTATGAAAATAAGATACAGTCAAACTACATTAGGGCTCCATAAATTATCTAATGATAAGGACAAATAGATTTTTTATTCCCTTCTAGTTAGTGGACAGTATATGTCATGACAAAATGAGTGTACATACATAACGTGTACACACACACACACACACACACACACACACACTTGCTTTAACCTACAAGCCAGAAGAGCATATTCAGTTGTCTACAAACACGACGAATTTGCTCGTGTAAGATCCAAATAAATGTTGAAATTTTTCAGTCTGAAACTTTAATTCAATTGTGAAGAATAACTGTGGGATAGGGATAAAAACACGTACTTTTAAAAGCTTATCACATCAGTGCCTCGTAACTGACCTACCTCACGCACCGTGAGCAAAACTGGGCAGCTGCACAAAAGCACCGTTTTCAGACCCAAGACAACAGGCCATGCAGATCTGTGATCCCTGAGAAAAAGGAAACAAACCTGGGGAGCCCCACAATCACTCTGGCTTTCTCTCTGGAGACAATTTCCACAGTCCAGTGTGGGGAGAGGGGGCCCAAACACAACAGAGGGGTCTTGCGGAGTGGGGAGGATGCAGATGGGAGGTCCAGGCTGGAACTGGTAAGGCAGGCCACAGAAAGGAGGGAGCTCTGCACAGAAGGAGCTCCATTACCCTACACCTAGAAATCCCCTTGATTCTTTGGCCAAATACTAAACTGCCCAAGTGCTGGGTACAGGTCCCTGCGGGAGGCGAGGCAAAAAGCATGCGCCAGGAGCTAGGAGCTGAACAGCTATTAGAACTCGCACAGCACCCAGGAAACGTAAGTGCTCCAATCAGCTAGGGTGGAGAAACCCAAAAACACCACGGACATTCAAAGCAGACTTCCCCCACAAAAAACATCCAGGCTTCAGCAGTAGAGCCATCCTGGCTGCCTTCTGCCTGTCCCGACAGACACTGAAACATACCTTCAAGAATCAAGACAGTGTGCAGCCTGCCAGGGCAAAATTCAACACCTTTCAAAGGACAACAAAACCCAGAAGCTCAACTACCTAGTATTTCTAATGCCTGTATCCAATCAAAAATCACTAGAAAGAGGGTGTCTGGCTGGCTCAGTCAGTAGAGCATGCGACTCTTAATCTGAGTTGTGAGTTCAAACCCCATGTTGGGCATGGAACCTACTTAAAAAAACTAAAATCACTAGGCACACAAAGAAGCAGAAAAAGGAGGCCTGCTTCAGGAGGAAAACAAATCCACCTATAGATCCAGAAATGACAGAAATAATGAAATTGGCAGAGTAAAAAACAGGCATACAAAGGCTTCAAAATAGAAGGAAAATGCAGACAAAATAAGAAAAAACAGCAAATCTTCTAAGTTTATTTATTTAAATAATCTCTACACCCAACACGGGGCTCCAACTCACGACCCAGAGATCAATAGCTGCACGCTCCTCTGAGCCAGCCAAGTGCCCCCAAACAGCAAAACTGAATAAAGAGAAAACTATAAAAAGGAATCAAATGGTAATTCTAGGAATAAATAATAATTGAAATGGGGATGCCTGGTTGGCTCAGTTGGTAGAATGTGCAACTTTTGATCTCAATGTCATGAGTTCAAGCCCCACGCTGGGTGCACAGATTACTTACAGAATGAAAAACTATGAAAAATTCACTGGATCGATCAAACAGCAGATTAAACACTGCAGAAGATCAGTGAATGTAAAAACGATGCAACAGAAATTAACCTAACTGAAAACAAGTATAAAATACAATGGAAAAAATAATAATAAATGAGACAAGCATCTAAAACCTTCACAACAAAATCAAGCAAACATTCCTATCTAGAGGAAGTATTAAAAGGAAAGGAGAGAAAAATCGGGGAATGAAAATTTATGAAGAAATAACAGTTGGAAATTTTCCCAAATTCAATGAAAAGTATGAACCCACAGATCCAAAATCAATCAACCCAAGCAGTATAAAAATACACAGGAGCATCTGAATGGCTCAGTCGGTTGAGTGCCTGACTCTTGATTTCGGCTCAAGTCATGATCCCAGAGTCGTGGGATCAAGCCCTGGGTCAGGTTCTGCACTGAGCACGGAGCCTGCTTGGGAGTCTCTGTCTCTGTCTCTGTCTCTGTCTCTGTCTCTCTCTCTCTCTCTCTGGCCCTCACCCTGCTCACATGTGTGAGCACCCTCTCTCTTTAAAAAAAAAAAAAAAAAATGCATGTGCGCACACCCACACAAAGGCACTCAATTGTTAAAAGCACTGATGAAGAAAAAACCATAAAAGCAGTCAGAATGGGGAGAAAATACACATTTACATACAGAACCACTGACTTCTCATCAGAAACCATGCACACCAGGAAACAAAAAAAAAAAAAGCAACATCTTAAAATGATAAAAGAAGGGGCGCCTGGGTGGCTCAGTCAGTTAAGCCCTGGACTTCGGGTCAGGTCATGATCTCACCGTTACTGAGTTCGAGCCCTGCACAGGGCCCTGTGCTGACAGCTCAGAGCCTGGAGCCTGTTTCTGATTCTGTGTCTCCCTCTCCTTCTCCCTCTCCCTCTCTCTCCCTCTCTCTCTCCCTCTCTCTCAGAAATAAATATACAGTAAAAAGAAATTTTTAATTAAAATGATAAAAGAAAAAAACCTTTAACCTACAATTCTGTATCCACCAAAACAAGCCTTCAAAAGGCGGGCAAAACTCTTCCACAGACAAACGAAAATTAAAAAAGTCTTCAATAGCAGACTTGGCACTCCAAAAATGTCCACAGTTCACAGAAGGAAAATGACACCAGACAGAAACGGAGATCCACACTAAGGAATAAAGACCAACAGAAACGGCAGATACGTAGACAAATAGTAAACATATTTCTTGTCGGTAGTGTTAAGAGAGAACTCGTTGTTTACAGCAAAAATAACAACAAACTGTGGAGTTTACATCATTTACAAAAGTCATGCAGATGACAACCACAGCAGCAGGTATAGGACAGATAAAAGGCAAATACACCACCGTGTAAGTTAAGGGTGCACGTGCTAAGCTCGCAAGCAACCACTAAGATGGACCAGATGGACAGACAGACAACTGGAACACACAAAATCTTACTTTACACTAAACGGGTCTTAACCCTTGCAATTACAGAAGGCAAATTACATTCTCGCAGCAGAAATAAGAAGTCAAGAACTTATTTTTAGGAATAGCATCTGGAACACACACAAAAAAGATGAAAATAGCCACCCAAAATATAGCTGCTGGATTCCATAAATTATTACACCATACAAGGTATAACATGTAATATGTTTATATTTATATGGCCCCCAATATTCTAAAATTATAAAACATTTTTAAGTGGTAAAAATAAAGAAGCAGATAATACCTCCTGGTATTTTATGGGTTATCAGTAATCATGAAAATTCCAGGTAGAGGAGAAAGCAATATTTTTTTTCTTACAGTACCCAGAATATAAAAATGTTTCATCAGTAATCAGCCCATTTAAATAAAAGTTTTCCCCACTCTGTCAGAAACAAGGTGTTAAGTAACCTTTGATCCTTTAATTTCTAGAAATAAGGTGGGGGAAGTTTTTTGTTTCAAAAACAAAAAACAGGCAGACAGAGATACAGTGTCTCTAGACATAAACTTAACAGGTGAGATTAACCTCTTAAGAAATCAAATCCAACCTCTTGGAAAAAATAAAGATCAGTGACTGTGTAACTCAGCCTGGTGGCTGGTTGGTGGCCGGTGGTGTGATCGGAAGCCCAAGGTCTACCTCCTAGCGCAACGGGACTGAGACGTGAACCCCACCAGGACGTCCCCCTTCGTCCAGCTTTGTTCACTGCTGAATCCCCGGGACTTACAACAGTGCTCAGCACACAGAAGAAGCTCCAGAAGGAAGTGCTGCCCAAGTGACTAAATGAGCAGTTGAACATAAAGAGCACAGACAGTCATAAACATAAATGTGTACCCGCCGTTTGTAAAGTGAATCTGCCACTAGAAGACTTAGAAATCCCAGAACAAGATGGAAGGTTATTAATACGCTGTAATATATTAAACATACAAGTTGCAGAATTTTAGGTACGACTACCTGATACATGATTTCAAATAACTATGACGAAACTTTTGGAAAACTGAAAACAGATACTTTACCAGAAAAAACATATGTGAAAGAAAGCAACAGTATTTAACACAACAACTGAAGTAACGGTCGCTTGTACAAAGTGTTCACAAACATGCTGTTGAGGCAAATGCCGTAAGAAAGTTTATCTTCATGACTGCAGTCACACGATCCTTGCTGCCTTATAATTGTCTTAAATTTACAAATAGTGTAACCACCCCCCCCACACACACACCCCCCAATCCTTTGGGAGAACATAAAAAGTGAATTTGTTTCTAACTGAAGTTTAATTTTAGATGTTTCACTGGACAGCCTTGCAGAGGGGCAGAAAAAGATGCCTCCTGGACTAGCAGAATCCAGGTAACAGCACAAGGGAAGAGCTAATGAGCCAGGACCCGCTGAGGCAGCCTTTTCAGGAAATATCAGTGCCATCACACCAAACCAGTGTGTTGGTCACATATACAAGAGCTGAATTACGGGAGTTTCTTTCCAGCCGAGGATTAAAATAACATCATCAGGGGCGCCTGGGTGGCTCAGTCGGTTGAGTGTCTGCCTTTGGCTCCGGTCACGATCTCACGGTTCATGGGTTCCAGCCCCACGTCCGGCTCTGTGCTGACAGCTCGGAGCCTGCAGCCTGTTTCTGATTCTGCGTCTCCCTCTCTCTCTGCCCCTCCCCTGCTCATGCTCTGTCTCTCTCTCTCCCTCAAAAATAAACATTTAAAAAATATATGTATAAAATAAATAAAATTAAAATAAAACAAAATAAAATAAAATAAAATAAAATAAAATAAAATAAAATAAAATAAAATAAAATAAAATAAAATATAAAATATCATTAATTCGACGGGTAACCAATCAGGTTAACCTGAGACCAAGCCGCTAAGAAAAACATCCACAACCACTGTTGAGAAGATCTAGAAGATCAGGGCACCTGGGTGGCTCAGTCGGTTAATTGTCTGACTTCAGCTCAGGTCATGACCTTGCAGTTCATGAGTTCAAGCCCCATGTCAGGCTCTGTGCTGACAGCTCCAAGCCTGGAGCCTGTTTCAGATCCTGTGTCCCCCTCTTTCTCTGCCCCACCCCTGCTCACACTCTGTTTCTGTCTCTCAAAAATAAATAAATGTTTTAAAAAAATAAACAAACAAATAAATAAAAGATCTAGAAGATCTACACAAGCTGTGACACTAGCTCCACCAAGCATCCAGACGAACATCAGAGAAAATGGGCAGGTGACCGAGGTCCCGACTAGACGGCAGGTCCAAAAGCCAGCCTCTTCTTTAACGGGAGGAGGCACCCTCTCACCGCAGCCACTCGGCCTTCAGGAAGTTCAACCTCCATAAACACTCCTAGTGTTTTACAAAGATGATGTCATTCTAATCGACAAATTTATTAGTCATATTCAAAGAACGAATTCTTCCAAGCAAGCTGAGAAACTACGGCTCCGACCACATGGTGCGGCTGACCCTGAGATTCTGGCGTGGCTTCCAGTGAGAGGAATGACACCAGGGACCCTCCCCAGCTCAGCACGATCGGTCTCAGTCTCAGAGCGGTCTCTCATACAGGCCCCACCAGCTCAGGGACCCTTATTTGTGGTTTGGCGACTCCAGTCACCTACGCCAGGTTATCGCAGCGGTCACCGGCACGCCAAACAGCAAAAGGCAGCCAGCCAGACTGGCAACGGCACGACAAGTGCGTTCGATGAAGGCCACTCCCTACTTGCAGTCAGAAGAAAGGGCTTTCCCTCACTTCTCCCAGGTCAGTCATCTGTGGGACAGCTAAGGGGGAACACTGGAACAATCCAGACAGGTAAGTGCAGGTTCCAAGCTGTTCATAATCACTTTTGTCAAACCTTCTGGACCCGGGGCCTGCTTTCTACATCCCTACAGATTCCTCTATAGCATGCAAATAGCACATTCATTTAGAACACAGAAAAAAATGAGGAATCCATCCGGAACATTCATCTTGCCATCCTGACATACGCTGGACTAGAATCTAAGCCCTCCGCTCGCCTGCCTTAGCACAAGCATCAAGCGCAGCATGGCAACAAACAGGTCCCTTTCCTCACACGTGGAAGAGGATTCGTCATCTTGTCCAATCACGTAAATCCAAAGCACAGAGGCCTTCTCTTGCACGATGCCATGGATGTGAAATGTTACAGACTGTTGCCAGAGAAAGAAAAGGCTGCTCAACAGTCTGTTTAGAGCTTAAGAGAGGCACTTTAAAGAACGGTGGTTAAAATGTTTCTTTTTTTCAAAAAAAATCTATACAAAAACACAGTAAAATGCTATTTATCTAGAAAAATGTTAGAATGTTATGTATACACCCACGTGCACACACATACATATAAAACTTGAATTACCCAGAGATGGGCCCTCTCCCACCCTGTTCCAGTTTTCTTCAGATCTCCTGGCCATAACTTTGTCAAGGCCTACGTAAGCACACTAAAGTTGCCTTCCAAAAACCTGGAAGTACAGAAAGAAGAGAAACTCTGTATTACAATGCATCTAAAAGCTGCAATCGTATGAAGTCATGAAAAAGCTGAACACAGCCTGCTTAGCTGCCTTGCCCTCGAGGAGGAGCTGCCGTGCCCAAACACGGAAAGAGGCAGCTAGAAATAGGCAGGAACGTCACCTACCACAGGCCGCCCATCACCTTCAACTGTGCCACAACCACGGACGGCATTTTAAGAAATGTCTGAAGATGCTACTAAGTTTCAGGCACAGAAGGTTCCTTTGGAAAGAAAGCCGCCTCAAATTTTCCCTGATCTTTATACCACAAGCAGGCGCAGCAAGAGCAGCTGGGGGGGGCCGGGGGGGGGGGGGGGGACCCAAACCACAAAAACTCAACCCAACACATTAAAAAAAACCTTTCCCTCTCTCCTATCCCAAGCAGAAAAGAGAACCATACACACACCCCTCACTCTTTTTTAGTTCTGGCTAAACAGCTGTAACATACAAGATATTTTTAAATCTAGTTAAGTACTTGGGTACCTATATTGAATTGCAGCATAATACTTAAAATTACCCGATGAGGCAATCATTTGGCTTTGTGATTCCAATTAAAACACTGTATATTTACGGGATTTTCCATTACAAAATGGCCAAAAGGCAAGATATTCATCTGACCAAAGACACTTTAAAAGTTAGGCACTGAGCAAACTGTTATAACCGTTCGATAGAGGTTATAAAATTTAATAACATAAAAAAAGGTAACCCTTCATTAAAAATATATTTATGTAGCAAATAAATACATCATTTTAGGGCTCATCATTAGTTTTCCTTCTTCCAAGTCTGCTGTGCCAAAGTGCTTAAAACTTGTACCTGAGTTCTATGCCAGATGGAAACAGTACGGAACCCGTTACTGTCCAAAGTATTCTACGGTATCCTTAATACATTCTCTAATAATACAATTAACACCGAGATATGCCCCTCCCTTCAGAAAGGACAAAAGATGCAATTCTCACAAACGAATAATAAGTATATGAGAAAACTAACCGGAAGTCAAAAAGTCAATCAATAATAAGTAACAAGGAGACTTCATTTTTACCTCTCAAACAGGCAAATTTTTTTTAGAGTACCCTGAATAGTAACTGTATGGATGAAACAAGTTTCCGTGACCCTTTACTGGAATACTCTTAAGTAGTCAGAATTTTTAAAATGTAATGAAAGTAAAATTAGTAATATTCACTGAACTTTCAGTCCGTGCCAAACACCATTCCAGTATGCCTTGGTACCCCCAGAAGCTCTATAAACGAGGTGGCATCATTATGGTACTCGTTGCATTTTACAGAGAGAAGCTCCAGTCAAGCAGCTGGAGAGGGGCCCCAAGTTCCCAGGTTCACATGTTAAGAAAGCCAGACTGACTGCGTCTCCAGAGAACACTCTCGTCGCCACCCTGAGCCAGGCCCCAAAGCCGGGAGTGAGCGCAAGAGTGCTCAAGAGACATGGAAACCCCTCCTAAAAAGTGAGACTGCTGAAACCCTGCAAAGGAGCGAAGAAAAACTGAACCGGCGAGGAAAACAGGGGCCGGGAAGCGGCACCCAGCCTGCGTGCCCCTTCCCAAACACACCCTGCTTGAATTCAAGTGAAAACGGACCAGTGGGTGGCTGTGGCAGAAGAGAGAGGAAATTACACAGGAGTCTAGAGAAAACGAGTCAACTTCACATCGAGTTTCACCAAACAGAAAGGCCAGTTCTCTAGTGTCTCTAGTTCTGTAAAGAGCCCATGCAAATGTCCTGTGGGAGAAGGCAAGACTAGAGAGCGGGCCACACTCGGGCGCCAACCTCCCTTCGCAGACTAATCTTATGACACACTCCCTCCCTCGGAGGCACCCCCACACTCTCTCAAGCACACCCCCTCCTCCTCTCCTCTACTTCCAACCTGAGTGCCTCAATCACTTTGCCCCATCCACTCTCACTTGTCTTGCAAGGAGTTCAAATGTCGCCTCGACTTTGGCTTGGAGAATACAGACAAAGGAGCAGGTTAAGGGCAGAAGGGCAAGCCGGGCCCAAGAGTCTTCTTGCCAAGCTAAGGAATTTAGACTGTGTGAAACAGGTTAAGAGAGTGCCAGGGAAGGTGTGCCAGGAGCGACACAACTCCAGTTGTAGCTTTGGTTCTAGCCATTCACATTCTAGAGTGTCGAGATTCAGTTTTGCCACTTGCTGCCTAGCTACTGTGTGACTTTGGATAAGTTAATAAAATCTGTGCATCCCTTTTCTATCTGCAGAATGAGTTAATAATAGTGCTTGCACCGTAAGATCATTATGAAAATTAAACAGTTAATGTTTAAAGTGGTATCTGGCACATTTAAGTGCTCAGTAACTGTTCTATGATTTAAGCTGATCATAACAGAATTGGTGTGTAATAGGGGCTAGAACGGGGAGAGCCCACAAGCAGAGATCAATCAGGGACTTATTTCAACAGTTCAAGCACAGGACTGTGGGAGCCTTCAGGAGGGAGGGTAATGATAGAAAAGGAAGGAGACGTATGAACAGACCCTCAGAGGTAGAGGCGACAGGACCTGAGTGCTCGTCTAAATATGGAAGAGAGGAGACAAGCCAGATGCAAAAATGACTCAGAGGTTTTGAGCCCAGGTGACTTGGAAACCAGCGATGACGCTCAGAAAGGCAGGCAAGGGTACTAAGCTGAATGACGATAGTTCCTTAAATGTATTATGATCTGAACTTTAAAGACTGACTCCTAGTATTTCGCACTTTATCAGGCACGTGATAGTTAAAAAACTCTGTTGAAAAGAGAAAGGAGAGTGGGGCGCCCAGGTGGCTCAATTGGTTACGCATCTGATTTTGGCTCAGGTCACGGTCTCATGACTCGTGAGTCTGAGCGGGCCCTGTGCCGACAGCACGGGGCCTGCTTGAGATTCTCTCGCCCTCTCTGCCCCTCCCCCACTTGCACTGTCTCTCTCTCTCTCTCTCTCTCAAAATAAACTTAAAAAAAAAAAGAAAGAGAAAGAGGAAAAAGGACAAAAGCATGAAAGGAGAACGAAAAAGGTAGAGCCAAGAAAAAGAAAACTGGCCCTGGGAGCAGCCCGTGTAGCAGCTACGTGACCGTGGGATGCCCCACGCCCAAACAGCCCCTCTCCGCGGGAATATCATCACTCTTCATCTGAGGCGGCTCCAAAGTACATACATCACTCTCCTCTCCTGTCTCCAGAGCACTGTCCTGGGGAGCCTCTGTTTCTGACAGAGTAACCCAACCTGCTCTAGATGCCTGGGCAGAAAAAGAGGTTGAACGCCCCTGAATGACCACGTCCACAGTCGCTTCCAGCTCCGGCAGCACGCGACACGCCTGAGCAGACCACCGTCGGGAGTGTACGAAGATGTCGCGCTTCCCAGTGAGATGAGCGCTACGTATCTATCTACACACGGGGGAGAGGCGCCCAACTCTGCGCAGTCAGGAGCCTACCTCCACCATCAATACCAGTGACTTTGTGGTCACTGGATTTCCATCAAGTCCTCTAGGTTTGGGGCGCCTGGGTGGCTCAGTCGGTTGAGTGTCCAACTTGACTTCAGCTCAGGTCACGGTCTCATGGTTCGTGAGTTCGAGTCCCGCATCGGGCTCCACGCTGCCAGTGCAGAGCCTGCTTGGGGTTCTCTCTCTCCCCTCCGCCGTCTCTCTGCCCCTCTCTGCTCATGCTCTCTCTCAAAATAAATAACAATAAACTTTTAAAAAATAGTAAAAATAAAGTCATCTAATCTTACCTCTTAAGTTGTTTTGGACACCACGCTTTTTGACTCCCTGCACGATACCACACAGGGACATTGTGCCAATGACTTAAACATTTTAATATTAGAACCGTTGATGTTTTCTATTAATCCTACGGATATGTTCATAATTTCTATTTATTACAATACTTTTAAAGATGATCCTTAAAAGCTTTGCTTACAACATCAACGCCTGACACCGTGAAGCCGTAACCTCAAAAACTGGTGTTCCGTTTCTCTGCCTCGCTTTGTTCAGATTCGTTACATCCGGTGACCTCCACGAGCATCTAAAACCACCACAGAGGTGCTCCCATGCCTACGTCTCCTCCTCAAACAGAACCTTACCTCACGTGCACAGTATGCCCCGTAACAACGAGACACTATGTAAAATGCTGTTTAAGGGGCGCCTGGGTGGCGCAGTCGGTTAAGCGTCCGACTTCAGCCAGGTCACGATCTCGCGGTCCGTGAGTTCGAGCCCCGCGTCAGGCTCTGGGCTGATGGCTCGGAGCCTGGAGCCTGTTTCCGATTCTGTGTCTCCCTCTCTCTCTGCCCCTCCCCCGTTCATGCTCTGTCTCTCTCTGTCCCAAAAATAAATAAAAAAACGTTGGAAAAAAAAAAAAAATGCTGTTTAAGAACCCAACGTATGTAAGGGCTGAGGGATAATGTGGGGGAGATAATAACTGCTCTATATTCCAACAGGTACAGTACATAATTTTATAATGCCAAGTATCATCACAATGCTGAAAATCAGATCTGGTTAATTTTTAACACAGAAAATACTTCTTCTCATAGCTGAATGACACCAAGGTAAAAATGGTGATACGTGCCAGTGACACTTCTTCCTACCTTCCACCTAAAAAGATGTTTTCCTTTCTTTTGCAAATGTTTTTCTAACTGAGGCATAAATGACATACATCTGTTTTTGGTACACAATACAATGATTCGGTCTTTTCTGTGTTTAAGTCGCTAGAGAAACCACTTTTGAGGCTTTTAAAATAACCCTCCACTCTCTAAGACCTAAAATGAGGGAAAGGAATAGTTATAACACAATCCAATCAGTTTATGCTAGGGGCGCCTGGGTAGCTCAGTTGGTTAAGTGTCTTGACTCTTGATTTCCATCCGGGTCATGATCTCACCGTTCGGTCTGTGGGATCGAGCCCATCAGGCTCCACACTGACAGCACGCAACCCGCCTGAGAGTCTCTCTCTCCCGTCTTTCCCTCCCCTGCTCGTGCACCCTCTTGGCTCTCTCTTCCTCAAAATGAATAAACTCTATGCTAAACGAACTGGATTTGGGCCTCTTAAAATGGAATCAAAGAACATACCTCTTCAAAGGAGAGGAGACAGCAAGACAACTCTCCTCCACTACCGGGGCTGCAGAATCCACTCCCGACCGCCGCCTCAGAAGCGTCCTCCATCAGTTAACCCCTCTGTCTCCTGTTACCTTCCACCTCTCTCCCCCCGGTTCTATCAAACACGGAAACATGCCCTATGTCCTCACTGTAAAACTAAAACCCTTCCTCGAATCTACATGCTCCTTTAACAACCAATCTATCTTCTTCTAATTCATTTACTCACTCATTCATTCAACAAGTATTTACTGAGCCCCTGCTATGCTCTAGACCTGAGCTGTCCAGTACGGTAGCCACTGGTCACAGATGGCTAATGGAGCACTTGAAATGAGACTAGTAGGAATTGAGATGTGTTGCAAATGTGAAACACACACAGGGTTTCAAGGACTTGGTACAACACACACACACGCACAGAATGTAAAACATCTTATAAATAACTTTTAATTTTGAAATACTGTATTTTAAATATATTGGGTGAAATAAAATATATTACTAAGGTTAATGGTACTGTTTGTATTTGCTGTTTTTTAAACTGTGACTCCTAGAAACTTTTTTTTTTAATACTTATTTAGAAGAGAGAGAAAAAGACACGCACAGAGAGACAGAGAGTTCATGCATGTGGAGGAAGGGCACAGGGAGGGAGGGAGGGAGAGGGGGAGAGGGAGAGAGGGAGGAAGGGAGGGAGGGAGGGAGAGAGGGAGAGAGAGAGAGAGAGAGAGACAGAGAGAGAGAGAATGAATGAATGAATCCCAGGCAGGCTCTGTGCTGTCAGCCCAGAGCCCAACGCGGGGCCCAATCCCACAAGCCGCGAGATCATGACCCGAGCTGAAATCAAGAGCCGGCTGCCCAACTGAGTGAGCCGCCCACAGTACAGTTCTAGACAAAGTCTGTGGCATTAAGGACATAGTATGAAGATGAGCCAAGTCTCCAGCCTCCGAGAGCTGGTATTTTATTGCCAGGGATGGGCGGAACCCTCAAACAACAAACGAGTGAACGCGAGCATTTCAGAAAACGGTGTTCTGCAGGCAGTAAGACCGAGAAAGAGAAAGTGGAGGGGGGAGGGACCACACAGCAGTACAGGCCTCTCCCCCTCCATCCCTTACAACAGAGAAGGCCGCCAGGCTTCCTGTCGAGTACGACCTCCGCAGACCGCCGGTGGCCGTGTGGAACACGCACGAGTACAGATTCCGAGGCTCCGAGGCTCCGAGGCTAAGCTGAGCTTCAGGTGGAAGGCACGCTCGCTCGCTCGCTCGCTCCGTCAGCCGCGCCCACCATGGCTGGGGAACAGGCACGAGGGCCAAGTACGACCGCTTCGACCTGCCAGGGGCGTCTCCCACGCATCCACACAGGCTAGAAACGTCTGCCTTGGTCACTCTCTCACTCCCGCCTCCCTACGCGCGCGCCCGCACGCACACGCGCAATCACGCGCAATCACACTACGTTGCGTGGCTCCAGACTCAGAAACGTCTCACAAAGCTATCTGCTCGCTTCCGTGTTCGGTCAACCACTTCTCAGAAGAAAGTGAAGACGGGGGTCTCTCCGGTAACTGCTCCTTCTCTGGTCTCCGCGCCTGAATTCTCCCCAATGCTGCCACCTGCGTTTCCTCAGAAAGTTTCAAAACCCCCAACACTTTCAAACCCCAGAGCTTCCAGGGCGAAGCGTTTACACTTCTTGTGTCACGGACCGCCTTTCTCTCATCTGTCCTCTCGGCTGCACTGACGCTGCTCCCTGTCAAGAGGTTCTCCCTCTTTTCTGCTCCTAGAAATCCTGAACTCAAACTTCAAGACCCAGATCGAATGTCAGCGTCCCTAAGGAACCTTCCCAGAAGCTTAGAGCGAACTGCTCCCGGGCTCCATTCTTCCCGGAGTCTTCTGCCGTTTCCACAGCAAGCGTGCTCTGTGCCCAGAAACGGCACCACCTCACAATCAGAACCCAGAGGGAAGGTCTGGTCTCAACGGCGCACTCCCCTAACGACAGCAATGCAAAGGCTTCACTTCACGCGGCCACGCGATAAACGAGTGCGTGCGTGACGCCGCCGCCGCCGGCCTCTGCATCCCCTGCCCACGACACTCTCACCCCCTCGTCTGGAAGAGGCACTCCTCACAGGTGCCCTACCGCCCTGGGCTGGACTACCGAGAGCACCTCACCCAAGCTCTACGCAAATGATTTCTCTGCTCACCCACTGACCCGCGGGAAGGCTGGGCTATCTCACTCATCCCTACTAAGCCAGCACATAAAGGCACCCACTACATGTTTCCCTGACGAGTGGATGAATGGATCCTAAGAGTTATCAACTTCCCCGTCGCAATTTACATACAGAAGAGGCACCTGCTACCCAGAGAGGTTTAGTGACTTGTCCAAAAAGGTCAGTGGTCAAATCCAGACTGGAACACAGTCTCCTATCATACACCATAACATGGGACCGTATCTCCTGATGGAAAGGTCCTGAAGTGTTCGTCATTCCTTGGTCATGCATCATCTGGGCACTCATCACAGTTTGCGGGTATCATGAAAGAAAAAACGAAACGAAACAAAACTACACCACCGACTACAAAAGCCAAACGGCAACAAAAATTCACTCGTCCTTACTCCTTGGTAACCAGAGTTTGAACAGTCAAATGTTCCCGTTCAGTCAGAGTTTAGAAACTTGAGGGGTCACTCCTGCAAGATGCAGGGATACGGAGAGCAGAATCACACAGATACTCACTGCAAAGCGCCGGGAATGGCACCCCCACCAGACGGGCCTCTGGCTCAACCCTGGCTGTGTCCTCTGCTGCCTGGCTCTTTGGTTCCTACGTCTTTTTCTAGCATAGGCTCCAGCTTTCTAATCAATTCTGGGGCAAACGTATAGCCCTCCATGAAATTCACCTTCTTCTACCCAAGTTTAACCGAGCATCAATTTCTGCTGACTGCATCCAAGAACCTTGACTATCACATATAAATGAACACTGAGGGACCATCACCCCCACCCCCAGAAAAAGATCATGGTGGGCGGGGCAGAGGGGATGTTATTTAGCAGAAACACGGGAGAATGAGCAAAGGAACAATGACAGTAGTAACTACATAGCATAAATCAGTGTCTAACTATCTTTAGTCACTTGCCATATGGACTAGATTGCTCATCAATAACTAAAGGCATTTCTTTTTCCTGACTGATGCAACTCACCTCATTCAGCTTCCCTGCAGCTAGCCTCCCCTGCAGCTAATATGGCCCTGTGACTAAGATCCAGCCAATGGAAGATCAACATAAGTGATGTGTGGTGCAACCAGGCCTCACCCATAAAAATCTCCCCTGTACACATGCTTCTTCCCAACCCAGTAACTGGAAGCTAAAACCCAGGGTGATGACCTGTGGATACTATATGTATAGAACACATGAAAAACCACCACCATCCCTGAATAACTGTAGAGAGCAGGACAATTTTCCCCTGGGGTAGAAGTCAGTGGGCTGTTACATGAGTAAGAAATAAATGTACAGATTTAAACCACTGATATGCTGGGTATTTTTATTACATCTGGTAGCCTACCAAAATGAATACAGATATTAATATCTACCTAGAAAGGCTAGTATATACTTAAATATTCTTTCCAAGTTTGAAAACACTGATCACACATATGCCACTTACAATTAGTAAGGGTCTGCACTAATACAAAGTTACCTCCCCAAAGTTAAGAAATTTGTTTTTGATTTTGAGAGGGTAGACTTTTTCTTAGAGAACAGGGACAAAAGCAGAGGGTGAGACAGAAAGACTGACATGAGCCTTCAAACCAAATTAAATAACCCCTGTTACTGATATATATCTGTTTTCGGTATCTGAATTCAAAAAATCTCAATATACAATTTGTTTTTCCAGAAGAAATCATGACCTATTCTAGAAGCATGTTCTTATTTTCTATAAGTTTTCATAATGAAAACACAGTTATAGTATAAAAAGTGCTACGTACTCAACAGCTTACTTGGGGAGTTTTAAAAATACAGAAGACACCCTAACCTCTAAAGATTTGGACTTTCTTAGGTCTGAAAGGGGACCAGACATCAATATTTTTCAAATACTTCCCAGGTGATCTGGTTACAGGGCCTCTCCATTAGAACAAGAATTTTGAGTCAGATTTGTAAGATTTAAAATAGTGATGATTATGGGACACCTGGGTGGCTCAGCTGGTTGAGTGTCTGACTCCTGATTTCAGCTCAGGTTACGATCCCAGGGTCATGAGATCAGGCCCCGCATCAGGCTCCATGCTGAGTGTGGCACCTCCTTAATTAAAATTCTCTCTCTCTCCTTCTGCCCCTCTCTCCCCCGTTCGCAAGCTCACTCTCTCTCTCTCTCTCTCTCTCTCTAAAAAGAGTAATAATAATACAATAGCGATGATTAATATTTGGTATAAGGGATAATTTTAAAAATCTACAGTGTCTACTCATCAACAGAGAAGTTTCTACTAAAATCCTTTCTGCAGGGGCGCCTGGGTGGCGCAGTTGGTTAAGCGTCCGACTTCAGCTCAGGTCACGATCTCGCGGTCCGTGAGTTCGAGCCCCACGTCGGGCTCTGGGCTGATGGCTCAGAGCCTGGAGCCTGCTTCCGATTCTGTGTCTCCCTCTCTCTCTGCCCCTCCCCCGTTCATGCTCTGTCTCTCTCTGTCTCAAAAATAAATAAACGTTAAAAAAAAATAAAATAAAATAAAAAATAAATAAAATCCTTTCTGCAATATTTTACATTAACAAGTAACAAATACTCAACTGTGCAATCATTATTCTTTGCATTTTGAGGAACAAAGTCAACGAAGAAGTCACAATGTGAAGATCAGAAATACAAATTTTTTTTTGAATTATTTGGAAGAAGGTAATACAGACAGAAAAATCCATCTCTTAACAGCTCTTAATAACTAATACTTCTGAAAAGTGGGACCCTAGGGAAACAAGAGCAGCTTTCATTATCTACTTTATATATGCTTTTATTACTTTATCATTTTAACGCGCAGCTTTTAAATCACCATACACAACTCACACTTACTAGAAAACACCAACAATAAATGCTCTCAGAAAACATAAGAGACTCCCCACCTCAAAGCAAAATTAGTCACCCCCCACCTCTTGATTTAGCACAGCGATCCATCCCAAACCCAGTGGACAGAAACTACCCCTTCACTCCCAAAGTTCCAACCATCTGTCATCACTGCTGGCTACTCAGATCAATCTTTATTTTCTAGCTTTGAAGCTGAACCATACCTTCAAGAACAATGGCTGTCAAGGTCTTGAGCAGGGGTCAGTCAATTTTTTCTTAAAGCCAAAGTGTGAATATTTTAGACTTCGTGAAGCATAAAGACTCTGTTGAAATTAATCAACTCTGCCCTTGTAGCACAAAGGCAGCCACAGACAATACCTAAACCAGTGAGCGTGGCTGTGTATTTATCAAAAAGAGCAGCAGGCTGGATTTGGGATCTTGAGGCATCAGAAGCAGTACGGTTAGTATGAGGCCCCCTGAAACTATCATTCATACACACACGCACACACATACACACACACACGTGTATGTATTTATATATTACACAGTTACATAATAGGAAATATTGTAGTTAGGTAAATAAAACATGTGTTTGTGTTACTGTATCTTTCACCCCATCAATAATACAAGGTCCTTAAGGATGGAACTGCTGCTTCATTCACGGACAAATCTTTGGTGAACGAGCATGTAACACTCAAAAACCACTGCTGCCTGACTCAGCTCATGAGACTCAAAACACAGATTGAGGAGGGGGATGCAAAAGAATTAACTTCTGCTATTACAAGACTAGAGAGATTATCACACGTAAAGCTGTGCCCTCTCTTCCCCTCCTAAGCCATCGCTGTCATGAACAAGGAGGACAAGTGCTACAAGGAGGAATGGTCACTTAGACTAGTATCTACTGCTGGAGCAGTGAATCTCATCAAAACCACGCACAAGAATTACAGACAGAACACCCGCAGGGCAGGAGCCCCTCCCACCTACCCTGGACCCTATGCTTCAAGAGCAGGAAGTAGGGGTGGCCACAGTGCCTATAGCATACAACAGGCACTGAGCAAATATGGTATTAAGAAGCATAAACAGGGGCACCTGGGTGACGGTCGGTTAAGCGTCTGACTTCAGCTCAGGTCATGATCTCACCGTTCATGAGTTTGGGCCCCACATCGGGCTCTGTGCTGACAGCTCAGAGCCCGGAGCCTGCTTCAGATTCTGTGTCTCCCTCTCTCTCTCTGCCCCTCCCCTGCTCATGCGCGTGTGTGCGCGCGCGCGCGCTCTCTCTCTCTCTCTCTCTCTCTCAAAAATAAACGTTAAAAAGAAAATAATTTTTAACACATATAGGTCAGTGTATTTTAGAAAAAAGTTAATATGCCTTTGTTTTTAGAGATCCTACAGTACTTGAGATAAATAAAATGAGGCAGTGCAGTGTGATCTATTTTATGCAAAATGAGTGAATTGAGAGGACAAGTGCTCGGGAAAACTTTTTCCAACTTTCAGTCCTAAAATGTTCTTCCACATTAACTGTTGAGAAATATGGAGACTACGTATGGGTCACTAGCAGGGATTTTCAGCAACAAAATTTTCCTGCATATCTTTGCATTCTTACTTACACCCCGTCTGTCTCTCTCTCTCTCTCAAAAATAAATAAACATCAAAAAACAATTAAAAAAAAAAAAAGACTGCCAATATTGACACTGAATTCCCACCTCTTCCTTGGCTTTGTGACAAAATGGACAGCAATTACAAATCACTACTTTCCCGTCTGGAGCTGCCTGGGCTTTCATACGCACAACTGTCATTCCCCTACTCCAAGTGGGAAAAAAGTGTAAGTGGTTCAGGATACAAGAACAGATTTTCAAGATCTTATGCATGACTGTGATTGTCACTATAAAATGGAATAACCCACAGATAAACGTATTCATCTGACACAAGTCAAATGAACCAGAAGTCAAGCACTCCCTTGGGGAGAACACCCCTGACCTTCCTCGCAAAACACCGCACCTCCCCCTACTGGCTACTTGTTTAGCGGTTTGCCGTGTAGCTCTATCCGTTAGAATGTGAAGTTCCACGAAAGCAAGGGCTAGGTCTTATCTCCTAGTATATACCTAGAACCAAGAGGAATTCTTGGCACAATAAATGCTCAATAAATATTTGTTGCCTATATCACACACCATTTCATTATTTTAAACCAACTGACATCTATTCCTTAGTTACTAACCGATCAAAAAGAGTTCCATTATCTTCAGGTGTACATTCTGTACGTTGTCTAAATCAACAGAATTGCTTTGGATTTCTTACTTTTATTCCTCTTCTGTAAGTGACAAGTGAGGCTAGTATTCTAGTTGTCTGATAGTATTACAGTTTCTTTATGAAAGACTTATTAACACATTAAATGAGCGGCCTGAAAGAAAAATATCAGAGGCAAGCCTAGATGACCACCTGAAAGCACCATGACTACTGCCCACGTTTGAATTCTAGCTCCGTCACTTACTACCTACATCCTTCGGTACCTTTCTTAGTCTTCTGTGCCCCAGTTTCCTCATCAGCAAGACAGAAACGATCCTCCCAGTATCACCTGCCAGTTCTCTAGCCCTCTCACTCCTGCTGTGAACACTGGCAGTGCATCACCTACCCAGGAAGCCCCGCTCTTGATTCTATCATGCGTCGCGCTCCCTTTCATGGTAAAGCAAGGCCAACATTCATCAATTCACTATCCGTTTCTCAGTTTTCTGCAATGTGAACTCAAGGAGCTGTCCCTTATTTCATCCACCTCCACCACCACCCCACCCCAGAAAGAGAATGCCTTTACCTGACACTTCCCGTTTCTACGAACAATACTCTGCCACCCGGCCAGGAGTCATACCATGCTTCTTTAACTCTTCTTCATTCCCTACCCTGAAGGACTAATCATTCTTCAAGTTCTGTCTAGGGTTCCTTCGGAAATTCCTTTGTACGCATCTTCTCTGTTCTCCTATCTCATAACTCTCCACAGAAAGTAAATTCCTTAAGGACAGGAAGCAGATCTGATATCTTCAACAGGTCTACCTAACACCTACTAAAGGATTCTGTACTGAGTGAGCTCAGTGAGTACTTGTATAATAAATTCATGCATGTCGGACCTGCTGTGATCACCTAACTGGTTCCCCAACTCCAGATTCCTGAGCCTCCAACTCTTCCTGAATGCTTCTTAAAATGCTTCACTCCTCCAACTTGTCTGCTTAGACACACTTCTTAATATAGTCGGTTCAAGTACCCACTAGTTATAAAATATTACAGGCGGTACCGGGATGGGAGCAAAGAGCTGGAATCCAATTCCAAAAATGAGTCCTCTCCAGTTGTTCAAACAAATTACAAGTCTGTGCAAGAAACAGCCATGTAAATACTTATAATAAAAGGCACATAAAAATGCCTCTAAATATGATTAATTAGAATTAGTAGGGTCTTTTTAAGTAAGATAAGCGGAGGAAAGGAAAGCAGGCAGCTTAGGAGGAGTGAAAAACAAAAGACTCTAAGAACATAAAAGTGGTAGTTCAGGGGAGGGGGGTTAATTACAGGTTTACTTGTGTCCCCTCAAAATACATGTTGAAGTGCTAACCCCAAGTACTTCAGAATGTGACCCTACTTGGAAACAGGCTCACTGCAGACATAATGGGTTAAGATGAGGTCATTAGGGTGGGCCTTAAGCTAGTAGGACGGGTGCCCTTATAAGACGACGACGTTGGGACAGAGGCATGCACAGAGCAAGTACCTCGCGTGAAGACGAAGGCAGGGATCCAGATAACCCAGCAGAAGCCAAGGAATGCCAAAGATTGCCAGCGAACCCTGAAAAGCTGGGCAATAAACACAACCACCAGACTAGGAAGCATCAAGATAAATTACACAGGGTAGTATCTTCACAGGAGGGAGGAAGAATTGGATTAAATACTTGCTGGTCTCACCTACAAAATCTCAGAAGTGTGACTCAAAAGACTGAATTATTTTCAAATAACCTATCCCAGAAAAAAGCGTCAAGAAAATCCGTAAGAATGGAAAAATACTCAGCACTCAACAAAGTTAGAATTCACAAATGTCTGGCACACAGTCAAAATTACCAGGCATGCAAAACACCAGGAAAACGCAACCCATAACGAGAGAAAAAAATTCACCTGGAATCAACACAGCTCTCACAATTCGCAGCTAAAGACATTAAAACAAGTATTATAACCAAATTCCACATACTCAAATAGATAAAGGGGAATCACAGAAAATATTTTTTAAAAGACACAAACTGAACATGTACAGATGAAAACCACAATGTGTAAAATTAAAAACACTGGGTGAGATTAATATATTAGACACTGGAGAAGAAAAGATTAGTGAACTTGAAGACACAGCAATAAAAAGTACTGCAGAATTTCAACGGACTGCTCCACACCTAAAATAGCTGTCAAAACAGAAAAAAGGACTAAAATACATTTAAGACATTCCTCAAGTTCTGGGACAACCTCAAATACCCTAATGAGTATGTAACTTAATTTCCTCATAAAAGAAGGTAAGCAGAAAAAAATGCTAAATGAATTCACAGCCAAAATATTCCAATTTTGAAAAATATTACAAATACAGTGCCAGAAACTCAACAAATCCCAAGATCCAGAAACAAAGAAAGCTACATCAAGGTACATCATAATCAAATTGCTCTGCTTAAAACTGATAAAAAGAAACTCTTAAAAGCAGCAGGGAAAAAAGAAACATATATATATAGAAAGGAAGGAAAATAAGGAAAGAATTCTTATAAGAAACAATGCAAGCAAACAGAGCAACACCTTTAAATTCCTGAAAGAAAAAAAGTTATCACCTAGAATTTTTATACCCACTGAAAACATCTGTCAAAAACAAAAGAGAAAAACATCTTCAGATATACAAAAGGTGAAAGAATGTGTCCCTACTAGGCCCGCACTACAAAATATGTTAAAGGAAGCACTTATGACGAAGGAAAAAGAGTTCAGATATAGAGAGGAGCTAAACAAAACAATGAAGAACATAGGGATAGGTATCTACAGGGGCAAATGTGTCACAGTTTTTCTAGTAAGTTAAGTCTCGTTAAAAGAGAACTATTAAACAACATTAAAAATAATGTAGTGTGGCATCTGTAACATATGTACAAATAAAATCTAGTTAAAAACAGCTGAAAACCAGTAAAAGATAAATGAAAGCACACGATGGTAAAGTCAATACACTACATGTGAAGGGATGTGGTATTATTTGGAAGTAGACTATGATAAGATAAAAGGCAATCACTAAATTTTTTTAAAAAACAAAGAGTTAAGTAAGCCAACATCAAATCATAAAAAAAAAAAAAAAATCAAAACATAAAAAATAACTCAGTTAATCCAGAGAACGCAGAAGAGGAAGTGGGGAATAAAGAACAGATGGGACAAATAGAAAATATACAGCAGTGTCATTTAAACCAAAACACCACATCAGTGACTTGTTTTCTACCTTAATAGAAAAAATCCAAATGAAATTCAAAGTGAAAGAATAAAAAAAAATAATGAACATCCAGAGTAGAAATCAATGAAACAGAAAACAAAAAACAACACAGAAAAGTCAATGAAACCCCAAGAACTTCCATGAACAGAAGATACAAAACTACTAAACAAAATTATAGTAAACGGAATCCTACAATCTAAAAACAGGGGACAATATGGGGCATCTGGGTGGCTCAGTCAGTTGAGCGTCCCACTCTTGATTTCAGCTCAGGTCATGATCTCTCATGAGATCGAGCCCCCGCTTAAGATTCTCTCTTTTCCTGGGCATTTGGGTGGCTCAGTCAGTTAAGTGTCCGACTTCAGCTCAGTCATAATCTTCTGGCTCATGAGTTCGAGCCCTGTATCGGGCACACTGCTCTCAGTGCAGAGCCCACTTGGGATCTTCTGTTCCCCGCCCCCCCGCCCCCCTCCGCCCCTACCTTGTCCATGCGCTCTCAAAAATAAATCAACATTAAAAAAAAAAAAAAAAGATTCTCCCTCTCCTTTTGCCTATCCTGCATGAGCACTGTGCTCTCTCTCTCAAAAAATAAAAACAAATTTAAAAAGAGACAATATATTATTACCAAGTGGCCATTATTTCAGAAACAGTTTAGCATTCAGAAATCAATGTTATTCACCAAATTAACTTTAAAAAAAAAAAAAAACCACACTGGTGAATCTCAACAGATGCAGGAAAAAATGTGACAAAACCCAACAACCATTCTCAATTAAAAAAAAAAAAAAAGACCTTTAGCAAACCGGGACTTGAAGGTATCTTCCTCAACCTGATAAAGGGCAAAGACTAGCACCACACTCAGTGGTGGTGACTGAATGTTTCTCTGTTAAGATAAGGAAAAAGACAAGCCTCCTTCATCACTTCAATTCAACATTGTATTCTATGTTCTTTATGTATTCTACATTCCATGGAAGTTCCAGCCAGTGCAGAGAGGCAAGAAAAGAAATACAAGGTAATCAAACCGGAAAGGGAGAAACAAACTGTCTCTAATCACAGACAACAGAATCATGTAGAAAATCTCATGGCATCTACCAAACAGCTATTAAAGATAAGCGATTCAGCAAGCTGGGGCGCCTAGGTGGCTGTGTCAGTTAAGCACTGGACTTCGCTCAGGTCACGTTTTCACTTCATGAGTTCGAGCCCTGCGTCGGGCTCTGTGTGGACAGCTCGGACCCTCGAGTTTACTTTAGATTCTGTGTCTCCCTTTCTCTCTGCCCCTTTCCTGCTCATGCTCTGTCTCTCTCAAAAATAAATAAATATTTTGGGGCGCCTGGGTGGCTCAGTCGGCTAAGCCTCTGACTTCGGCTCAGGTCATGATCTCGCAGTCCGTGAGTTCGAGCCCCGCGTCGGGCTCTGTGCTGACTGCTCAGAGCCTGGAGCCTGTTTCAGATTCTGTGTCTCCCCCTCTCTCTCTGACCCTCCCCTGTTCATTCTCTGTCTCTCTCTGTCTCAAAAATAAATAAACGTTAAAAAAAAAAAAAAGAAAAGAAAAGAAAAGAAATAAATATTTAAAAAACATCTTTAAGTGATTTAGCAAGGTTGCAGAAAACAAGATCAATATACAAAACTCAATTGTATTCCTATGTACCAGCAACTACAATCAGAAACTAAAAATTAAAAACCACTTATAGTATCAAAAATATGAAATACTTAGGTATAAATGTGACAAAAATGTCACTGAAAGACCTGCACACTAAAAATTAGAAAAATTAGAGAAATTAAAGAAAAATCGAATCAGAGGGAGAGTTACACCACGTGCATGAGTCTGAAGAATCCATCCTGTTAGGATGTCAATTTTTCCCAAAATTATCTATAATTCAGGGGCGCCTGGGTGGCGCAGTCGGTTAAGCGTCCGACTTCAGCCAGGTCACGATCTCGCGGTCCGTGAGTTCAAGCCCCGCGTCAGGCTCTGGGCTGATGGCTCGGAGCCTGGAGCCTGTTTCCGATTCTGTGTCTCCCTCTCTCTCTCTGCCCCTCCCCCGTTCATGCTCTGTCTCTCTCTGTCCCAAAAATAAAAAAAAATAAAAAAAAAAAAATTATCTATAATTCAACACAATCCCAATCAACACAGAGTAGTCACAATTTTAAAAAAGAAGAAAACTGTAGGACTAAAACTGATGTCAATACATGTTATTAGGCTATAGTAATAAAAACTACAGTATTGGCATCAAGATACACTAACAGATTAACAGAACAGAAAAGATGCAGGCCCACGAATGATTTTCAACAAGGATACAAAGGTGGAGAGAGAACAGTCCTTTTGCCACATGGTTCTAGAATAACTGGATATCCATTTACAAAAAAAAAAACAAGTGATCTTTTAGCTACCCCTTGCAGAACCATAAGGAATGTTAACTCCAAATGGATCACAGACTTAAATGTAAAACCTAAAACTATAAAATCTGTAGGTAAGGGGGAAAAAAAAGAAAACTTTTTAGATCTTGGGGCAATTAGGCAAGTGTTTTCCAAAGCATGACCCATAAAAAGATCAAATCAATAAATTATACTTCAGGGGCGCTTGGGTGGCTCAGTCGGTTAAGCCTCCGACTTCGGCTCAGGTCATGTTCTCACAGTTCATGAGTTGGAGCCCCGCGTCGGGCTCTGTGCTGACAGCCTGGAGCCTGGAGCCCACTTCCAGTTTTCTCTCTCTCTCTCTCTCTCTCTCTCTCTCTCTCTCTCTCTTTCTCTCTGCCCCTCCACTGCTCATGCTGTCTCTTTCTCTCTCTCAAAAATAAACATTAAAAAATTTTTAAAGACATAAATTACACTTCATAAAAATTTTAAGTATCTGTTTTCCAAGATATTTTTTTAAGAAAATGAAAAGGTAAGACATGGACTATGAGAAAATCTTTGTAAATCACATTATCTGATAAAGGACCTATATCCAAAATAGATCAAGAATTCTCAAAGCTCCACAGTAGGAGGAAAAGTCAGACAAAGATCTGTACAAACACTTCACCAAAGACAACATATACAGAGCAAACAAGCATGTGCAAAGATGTTCAACATCATTAATCACTGGGAAACACGAGTGAGATATCACCACACAACTATTAAAATGACTAAAATTAAAAAGAATGACCACACCGACTCCTGAAATCATTGTTTCACTATATGCTAACTAATTTGGATGTAAATTTTAAAAAATAAAAAATAAAATTAAAAAAACTAAAATAAAAAAACTAAAAATAAAAATACACACACACACACACATACACACACATAAAAGAATGACCACACCGAATATGGTAAGATGTGGAGGAACCGAAAGGCCCTCTACAATGCTGGTAGGAATGCAAACTGACACAACCACTTTGGAAAACAGTTTACCAGTTTCTTAAAAAAGGAAGCATACACCTGCCATATGATCCAGTCATGCCATTATTAGGTGTTTTCATCCAAAACAAATAAAAACATGACCATGCAAAGACCTGTACATTAATATTCACGGCAACTTTATTTCTAACAACCAAAACTGTAAAATGAACTCAATGTCTTTTCAACAAGCGAATGGTAAATTTTTGTGATGTATCTACACAACGACTACTCAGTAATAAAAGAAATGAACTACCGACATGTACTACCATCATGGATGAACCTCAAAATGACTGTGCTGAGTGCAAAGCAGACAAAAAAGGCCAACCAGACAAAATGATTCCATTTATACAAAATTCTAGAAAAAGTAATGTGTACTGACAGAAAACAGACCAGCAGTCACCTAGGGATTGGGGGGAGGTGGGAACGAACAAGAAGCAGAACTACAAAAAACTACAAGGAAACTTCTGAGGGAGGAATGGATATGTTCATTATCCTGGTGGTGGTAAAAGTCTCACAGGTGGTACATGTGGATTTAAAGCCATCAAATCGTGTATTTAAATAGGAGGAAGCTTATTATATGACAATTATAATACAATAAAGCTGTTAAAAGAAGCTGTAGCCCATCCAAAACAGGACTTTTTATAGGCACACCCTCTCAAATCTGCTTCTTCGACAGCACATCCCATCTCATGTGATGGCAACTCAAACTTTCCAGTCACAAAGATCAAACACCTGGAAATTATTCAATGTTGTGTTTTAGTATTTTAAAAATCAAATGTCTATTCAGAAATTTGTAAACATTCATAGAAGACATGTCTTCGTAAAACTGAAATACTGCTTTAAAAAGAATTTTAAAATCCACTTTTTTTTTTTTTTTTTAACAAGAGAAACTTGAAAGTCAGTGCCATCCATCCTTCGTGGCCCTCAATAACCATCTCTTTACCATCAACCTTAGTCAACAAAATGTTCTGAAAGGGCCTCCACCTTCAACTAGATAGCATCAGCCACACCCTACTGACTTACGCTGTCACCTACTAAAATCCTATCCATTACCCAACACCATGGGAAATACCACTTCCACCACGAATCTTTTCCTAGTCCTGATCCAAAAAGGATTACTCCCACTTCCGCATTTCCACTTCTCTTACAGTGTGCATACTCTGCCATGGGATAAAGTTGTGTACAGACACACCTCAACCACCATTCTAAATTCCCGGAGTCCAAGAGTCTATGTTCCTTTGACTATGTAGGTGAATGAAGTATATATGCCTAGGAAAGCATTTTACAAATCAAATGTTACTGTTTAATTGCTTTTATTCTTTCCAAGGCTGTAAGACTGTCCAATTAGCTTATCTATCTAATTTAACTAGACTCTTAAAGACAGAACAAGTAAAGGGTTTCGTAAAAGTTCGTAGACTTGACAGACATCTAAATTCCCACGAATTATTTTTGGTGCCATCTTGTATTTCACTGCTTTAGGGCCAAAAGGGAAGGAGGAAAAGAAGTTAAAAAGTCCTATGCTTGAACCAACAGACACAAAAGGGAAAAGCACTGCTTGCCACCAAACAAAGTGAAGAAAAGCCAAAGAAAATGAGAGCTAGAACACTACAACAGCAGCTCTTATTTTAAGGGAAGGACAACCAGCCTGCCTGGAAGCCCAGGCAGTGAAATATCTAAGACACTGGGGGCCCTTGATCTATCAGTGTGACCATCTGTATTGGACAAATGAAAAACACCAGAAAAATTACTTTCATTCAACTGCTATCTATTCTTCACACTCAAGTGTTCTTCTTTCCTATTACTCTCCAGCTACTTGAATCCTAAGCCATGTTTAAAACCTTAACACAGGTGGTTCAGTCGATTTTGGCTCAAGTCATGATCTCAGTTGGTGAGTTTGAGCCCCGAGTCAAGCTCTGTGCTGACGGCTCAGAGCCTGGAGCCTGCTTCGGATTCTGTGTCTCCTTCTCTCTCTGCCCCTCCCCTGCTAGCGCTCTCTTTCTCTCTCAAAAATAAATAAAACATTAAAAAAAATTAAAACCTTAACAAGTTCTATGGGTTTCCTCTTTAAGCCTTCCCCAAACACTCAACCCATTCCCCATGTCCCTATTCTTAACATGCCTGATTTTTTTTTTTCCTGTACTCTTCTGGATAAATCCTTATGGCACTTTCTGTATGAATGTTTTCAACTTTATCTAACTTTCCAAGTATTTACCAAGTATTTATTCTTTACCTCTTAATGTTCCTTGAACAAAGCACTGAGTTTTGTATTTCCTACAGAATCTGCCACCTAACAGCACCCGATAAAGACTCGATGTAAACCAAAAAATATATATAGTACAAGCAACAGTAAAAACATCTGACTTAAATTAGAAAGGCAGTAATAGCAGGAGGTGGTGAATAACACCTGATCTTCCAACTGAACAGAAGAACATGAACCAGGAGTTCGAGTTTATGCTATTTGCTAGGTTACATGGGCAGTACAAGACAAATTCTGCCCCAAAGCTTGCAGCAATTTATGAAAAACAAACATGTACCTTTATGAAAGGTTAACATCATGAGAAAAGTCAAGTATGTTACTTATTGCAATGGTACTATTTCTCATCTGGAATAAAAAATGGTCAATTTTATTTAACAGGGTTTTAGAAAACCTGTGCATAGTGCTGCTACCGGAGTTATATTTTGAGGCAAAGCTAAATATTTCCCTTTTATGCTCTAAAGTATTTAATTAGATGAAGATTTTATACAACTTAGCTTCTGTGATATAATATACATATTTTGGTTACAGGTATTTAGCAGAGCAATTAAATCCTTATTTCCACTTCTGTTCTAAAATCCGCCTGCCCGCAGTGAGTGGGAACTGCTGCAGATCATTAAACACTCATTTATCAATGTCTCTCACCAGGCAACACAATGCAGCAGAACAGCACACAGAAACCATCCAGAACCCCAGCAACAGCGGCTAATTAGCATAGCCTACCACTAAACCGACACCATATGATTGGAACTGTTAGTCGGAATGCTAGCCAATCAAACTAGGTTATGCAAATAGCCTATTTTAGTTGCCAGGGCAGAGCTACTTCCAATTGTCCAATAGGAAAACAAGCAATAAACAAGAAATGAAATTGAGCTTTGTCACATTTTCAAGTTGCTGTTAACACTTTCACGTTTAGAGCAAAATTAACAGCAACTGTAAAGGATTAGAATCATATTTTACCTTCCACTCCAAAAGCAATCCAATGGTAATACACACAGAATACAAAGTAGTGTATTTGTTATCATTTTAACTTTTTACTCTATAGATGAGTTTTTCTAACAGAAGCTGCAATCAACATTTCAACTTTTCCCCCACCTAGTCAAAAGCAAGCATTATGTAAATGTCTTTCTATACATTTAAAAAGATTCTCAAACATTACATTTTTGAGGAATCCTACAAAGCATATTTATTCTATTATGGGAAGGCTAAATGAAAGGTGGGTATAACAGAACACATGGCTTGCTAGAAGTCTTAAATTTTATCAGACTGAAGAAAAATAATATTTTGCTTCTGATTACGACACGTTACGATATAACTTCAAAAATAATTTAAAAATAATAAAACCCAAATTAAGTATTAACCTATAGGGCTTAGGATATGCAAATTGGGACCAAGTAAACAAGACTCTTTGGAACCAAGTTCAACTAAGATGTAAGCATAATATAAACACGTTATATTCACATGTAAACTTTCTCATAAGGAATAAAACATTAAAGAAAACCTCTGTCAGTACATACTAACAACTACAAAGATAATTTTAAAGAACATCAGTGTTCAGACAATTCTTAGTTGTTGAGAGAATTTCTTCAATCTCACATATTCAGAGAAATGCTTTGAAACATGTCAAGGAGACACAGTTCCCATTTGTGCCTTATAATTCTATCTTCATAAAAGATACAATTTTATTTTAAAATAGATCGACTTGTCCCACCTATCCTAGCAATTATCTCCTTCTAAATGGAGTACAGATTCATCCCATACCAAGGAAGTTAGTGATTTTAAAATCTGTTTTTCCGCACAATGTCTGTAAATGTCTCCAGAAAGACTTTCAGCATTTGAAAACTACACTGAATTAAGACACAGAGCAGATTTTGAGCACGAGACTGAAAGAAAACAGCATGTTGGTCCTATATCACTGCATATTATCTTCCCCTTTAAGAAAACTGAAGCCACTTCACCATCTTCAAGCACCCACCACCCATAATTGTCTCCTAACTTCTTCTCATGTTCTCTCCACTTAGAGATTCTGGATGAAAACCACTTAAAGTCCAATAAAACCAAACCAGAGTCAGCTTCTTGGAGGAGAGAGATCAATTACTGAACTTTAAAGGTGGAAGAAAGCTTAAAAATCATCTAATACTAACCTCTCATTCTATTAAAAAAGAAACTATGCTTTTTAGAAAAATAGTGCATAAAAGATCCTATCTATAGATGAAAATCAAAGCCCTCTCAAACCATCTTCAAACAGTATCTATGAATAATCAATAGATCAGTCAGGAATCAATAAGTATCTTGGTTTACCCGCACATACGAAAATTATATTTAAATATAAGCTTTCAAAAAAGAGTAGCTCGGAATCATTCCCCATGCCATCACCTACAGCATCTACTAATCAAGGCTTAAGAAAAGTTTGAAAATCACTCTCAAACCCAAAGCATTTAATCCATTCCCTGAAAGACTCAATGTCACTTCACTTCAAACTTTAGGTATCATCTGGTGTGCTTAACTACTTGGAATGCTTACAAACCTCCTTTAATAGTAAGGACAAAGGCAAGAAGAGAAACAAGAGAAAATTTTTAAATCAATTTAGTTCACATTTTTGTCCATGAGCCTTTAACATTTTGGCTAGTTCTCCCAGGTTCAGGCTTCTCTTATTCCCCCCACATTGGGAAAGCAATCCTAAGACTAGCTTCCAATCAATGTCAGTAAACAAAGCATTTTCCATGTAAACAGGAATGTTTCCTAGTCCACCTCTTAAACATTCTTCATATCATGAAACTTTCCTGTCCTTGAAGGGGGAAAAATTAAAACCTTGGCACTTTTATTTTCTTTAGTGGCCTAGAGACCCAAGGAGACATCCTCTGCCTGGTTACAGGTACTCCAGGATAAAACACCCTGAATTTAAAATGTTTATCAAAAAAATTTTTAAGCTACTTAAATTGTGGAGTTTAGTTTAGGAAAGTGTCAATGACTAGTACTTTCAGATTCCCAAATTAAACACTTAAAATGTTTAAAAATAGTTAACTCACTAAATAAACCTTCATTACTAAAGTATATTTTAGAATTCAATTCCTACTAAAGAAAATAAGTTTTCTAAGAATAATTTAATCATTAATTTTTTAAATACAGTATCCCAATTACATTCTCCCCTATATGGTAAAAAGAAATATATTTAAATAACTTCTCATCGATAATTAATGATGCTCAATATATATAAAAAGCCTCCAACCTCTCAATGTCTGAACAGGCCATTATTAGGCCAAATAATAAATCATCCACGATTTTCTGAAATGACATCACACCATAACGATTTTGTATTTTAGGGAGATATACAATGTAACTTTATAATTCTAAAATATGGCAAGTAGATTAATTTGAAGCCATCTAATCTGGAAAAATATTCAAACATTTTTGGGCAACTACTTTAATCAAGTTTGTAAAACCTCATTCCATAAAATGAGCCTGCCACCATTCTGTTTTGCTAACCATCTTTTACGAAAGATTAAGCCAAGTATCTGTCGTCTCCAACTTAAGAGGAATCCCCATGCTTTCTTTTACCCCCTCCTTCTCATTAAGTCCACTTATAAAAACAGAAGGTAAACTTTTATTTAAATCTGTATCAAAGACATAAATTTTTAAAGCCTGGAATATTCTTTACCCTTGTGGATCAACTATTTCAATGTGGGGTATGGTTTCATCTTCTTCCTCCTTCCCCTGATGAAACAAAAAAGACTCCTAGAACATTATCAATACTCGTTATTTTATATTAAATGTATTTTTGCTCCCTCATCCAAGTATTGTGGAAATATAAAAGTTGACTGATCAGGCCTTTATTTAACTATTACCATTATTAACGCATATCGCTAAATCAAAAAAAGATTCTCACAAATTAAGCTGAGGGTTAAAAACCCATTTCGCCTTGTGCTCATCAAGGCAATAAAAGAGTTTCATCTTTGTTAAGTGCCTTCACCTTAAACTGTATTAAATATTTACTTGTCAATTTCCACGTCATGTGAAAACAAGAGGACAGATTTATATTTATTCTTATTTTAAAAATGAACAATAAAGGGGCAACTGGGTGGCTCAGTCAGTTAAGCATCTAACTTCGGCTCCGCTCATGATCTTATTACGGTTCCCGAGTTTGAGCCTCGGGTCGGGCTCTGTGCCGACAGCTCAGAGCCTGGAGCCTGCTTCGGATTCTGTGTCTCCCTCTCTCTCTGCCCCTACCCAGCTCACACTGTCTCTCCCTCAAAAATAAATAAAAACATTAAAAAAAATTTTTTTTAATGAATATGAGAAATTCACTTTATTTTTTTTTAGTAATCTCTACACCCAACATGGGGCTCAAACTCATGACCCCAAGATCAAGAGTTGCATAGTTGGGGCACCTGGGTGGCTCAGGTCATGATCTCATGGTTTGTGGGTTGGAGCCCCACACGGGGCTCTCTGCTGTCAGTGTGAAGCCCATTTGAATTCCTCTGTTCCCCACTCTCTTTCTCAAAAGCAAATAAACATTAAAAAAAAAAAAAAAAGGTGTTGCATGCTCATCTGAGACAGCCAGGCACCCCTGAAAATTTCACTTTCAAGAGCTTTGCGTGGGAAGCACCTGAAAGAGAAAAGCAGTCATCCTCCAAAACTCAAGGTAATAAAGAGAGGCCACGTATCTGTCCATGGGGAGGTAAAACATGTGAACAGATCAGGGACAGAGAAAAAAGTGCTGCCAAACAGACCCAAACCAAAAGTCACGAAGGCAGAAAATGAAGTACAGGTATTGACTTTCAACACGGCTGCTTCTCACATGGGCAAGTTTGAGTGCTACACTTAAAGTATACTACTTACAGCAGGAATGTTTTCCTGAGACCCAAAAGGCCACCTACTTCTTTATACAGTTGACCTTTGAACAAGGGTTTGACTGCACAAATCCACTTATACATGATTTTTTTTTTATAAAGAGTACTGTAAATGTATTTTCTCTTACGATTTTCTTAGTAACATGGTCTTTTCTCTATCTTACTTTAAGAACACAGTATACAATACATACAACATACAAAACAAAACATGATAATCGATTGTTTACATTACCTGCAACAATTCTGGTCAACAGTAGTAGTTAAGTAGTTAACAGTAGTAGTAAAGTTCTTGGAGAGTCAAAAATTATACTTGAATTTTCGACTGCATCATTCGAGGGTCAAATGTGCTACCAGAATTCACCAGTAAACAGAGAACCAAGGCCATAATTGGAATAGTGCTTTAAAAAAATCCTCTCAGACTACCAGCAAGAAAAGAAATCAACACCACACCTAGAAGTTCAGTTTCCTGAGATGGGAGAAGAGGGTCCTTTTAAAAAAGAAAATCTAGAGCACTAGCTAGACTGAGCATACTTGTTCATATTGTCCATAATATCCACCAAAATGGTAGTAGGGAGTCACAAAAATAAAATCAATTAATTAAAGCACAGAATAGGGACTTAACAGTAAACCAAAGATTCTGACAGATTTCTTCAGGACAAAAGGCCAATGGGATCATACCAACGATCAAAGGAATGTCAGCCCTCCAGCTGAAAGCTGGCACCAGAAACCACAGTGGAAGTGGCAAGTGCCATCCTGGGTGAGAAAGGAAAACTGGAGAAAAAGAAGACAACTATCTGCCACATGGTCACTCCTCTCCGGGTGCCTCTAGGAAGTACCCACTAGTCAACACACGGAGTCTCAGCCACTGAAACCCAGGCTAAGGCCAAAGAAAGACCCTGTGAGGATACTAAGTCACGTGCCTAGAAGGGCTAGATGGGCAATCCAGCAGTCCATACCTCTCGCCGGGGCCTCTTCAACCTGGCAATGGACAAATGAGTCCTTCTTGCCAAGACCCCTGAAGCCTGCCAGTCCAATGGCTCACCGTAAACACCCAACCTGTCTGCAGTCCTCTCACAGGGGGAGAAGCTGACATGGCAGAGGAAGTGAAGTTCTTGAGCTGGGCAACAGGGGTGCACAGGTATTTACTATTAGAATACTATTAAAAAAGGGGGGGGGGGGTCATGTATAGACCAAAGGTGACGACAAGTGTGATAAACAATTACTCTGCATCTGAGGCTTTTAAAAAAGTTCTTTCTGGTGAAAGTTCAATGCATATCAACTCATACAGTATCAGACAATTAAATCCTCTTACAAAACCAACCATTATATTGCCAACACCACACCTCAATCCCAGGGTTAGCATCTCACCTACGAGTGGAAGAAACTTAGTGACACAATATTTACATCTCCCTCTCTCCACTTTTCCAGGACAGTTTTTTGTTTTCAATTTTCAAAAGAATCTCAAAAACAAAACATGGGATTCAGTTCTAGTTAAGGAAAGGTGCGTAAAAGTGTATACACTTATGTACATACAATGTAAAAGTGACTATCTGGTGGGTAAAGTCTGTGACGTAGTTAAGAAATATAAAAAAGGTCCTAAAACCCTCACTGAGTATCTTGGGAAATCAAGAGAAACTGTCTAAAAGTGATGGATCAAGAAAGAGAGGTTTAAATCAGTTTTATAAAATTTTAGTCATAATCAACAAAAAAAAACTTTAATTTTTTTTTAATGTTTATTTTTGAGAGAGAGAGACAGACAGACAGACAGAGTGCAAGCAGGGGAGGGGCAGAGAAAGGGAGATACAGAATTGGAAGCAGGCTCCAGGCTCCAAGCTGTCAGCATAGAGCCCGACGTGGGGCTCGAACTCACGGACCACAAGATCATGACCTGAGCTAAAGTTGGATGCTTAACCAACTGAGCCACCTAAGCGCCCCCAGAAAAACAACTTAGAAGACAAATTGGCAGGAAGAAAAGCAGCATAGAGAGCTATTCGATTTCGTCTTTCTGGGAGGACAGTCATTAGTTTTTTAAATAATAAAACAGCTATAAACACATTACTATATTTACAGTTACAGAAGTAACCAAAGGAAGAATTGAAAAATTCAAGCTCAGTCAGTTAAGTGTCCAACTTCGGCTCAGGTCATGATCTCACGGTTCATGGGTTCCAGAGCCTGGAGCCTACTTCAGATTCTGTGTCTCTCGCTCTCAGTCCCTTTTCCACTCAAGCTCTCTTGTCTCTCTCTCAAAATAAAAATAAACGTTAAAAAAAATTTTTTTTAATAAAAAAATAAAAATAAATGAAAATAAAAATTTAAGATTAAAAGCGATTTTACCACTAAGGAGAATAAGGAAAACTGATTATTTTTTCCTTTCATAATGAAGTACTAGCATACACATGTAAACTGAGTAATTACTGCTTAATACAGAGGAAAAGTACAAATATGAATTTTTAACATGTCAGCTGAACATAGCCTAAAAAATACTACTTCTAATAGGAGGAAAGAACGCTGGTTGTAACGAGCAGGTTAGAGAAACAGCAAATATCCAACACATTTTTTTTTAACTTTTATAACTTTACAGAAAGGAGATCTAGGTTTACAATAAGAAGATAAATACTTACATTTTCAAGTGTCTGCTTTTTGGAATACTTGATTCCATGGAGTGTATTTCGGGGATGATGTATAGAAATGGAGATAAATCTGTGTTTCTCTCTAATCTAATCTCTAATACAGAGATCCATTCAACGATATAGATGCTACGCGTTTTTTTAAATTTTTTGTAATGCTTATTTATTTTTGAGAGAGACAGAGACAGAGTGTGAGTGGGGGAGGGGCAGAGAGAAAGGGAGACAGAATCCGAAGCAGGCTCCAGGCTCTGAGCAAACTGTCAGCACAGAGTCCGACGCGGGGCTCGAACTCACAAACTGTGAGATCATGACTTGAGCCGAAGTCGGACGCTTAACTGACTGAGCCACCCAGGCGCCCCAAGAGGCTACACGTTTTAAAAAGACTAGCATGAAGGATATACAGGTCTTGACCAAACTAAAGAAAGACTACAAAGTAGCCTGATGTCAAACATCAAAGGAAAAGGAAGACAAAACCTTTTAGAAAGAGGTAAAATCTTAAATTACACACCTTTAGAGAAAGTAATCTACAGTATCCAAATCTTAAACCGTAATAACTTTTTACCTCAGCTTTCTTAGTTTGGGCTTTCCTTTTACAGCTTGTTACTTCTTAAAGTAAACCACAATTTATTCAAAAATCTTTTTAAACAGTGGCCAAATCTACCCATTTTCTAAAACTACAAAAACCAAACTTCATCAAATTATTCCTAGAACCAAAACACGTATTTTATTTCACTTGAATTTACAATTCAAATCACTGTTGATAATACACATTCTTCACAACTCATACTTGCCTAAGAACAATGTTCCTTTTTAAAGCAGCAGTTACTTCCACAGACTTTCCAGAAAAGCGAATACAGATAAGCTTATTATATTTTATCGAAACCAAAGAGTAAATTATTTATGAAACTCTTGGGAATCTCTTTAAAAGAGGAAATACAATGCAGAAAATAAAAGGTCACCACCATCAACAGATTATTAATGGGTTTGTTCTCGTTTGTTCAAGAAATATTTGGGAATCTATTATGTCCCAGGTGTTACACTAATAAGACCTAGTTTCTCCATACAGAAACTTTAAAATCCTGTATAATGATACTGGGAACAAAAATTAAAAAGACAAATGCAAACTGGAAAATGTCTGATTGGCAGTAACTAAGTAACTGTTAGAGTTAAGTAAAACTCTATTTACTCTATTTACTGTTAAGTAAAAGTTAGAGTCTAGAGTCACGCTTGCTCCCAGGTTTGAATCCTAGCTACATTCACAGGATCAACCCTGGGGCAGGCCCCCTAATCCCTGCTGGGCTTATCATGCCTATCTCAGAGTTACCATGAAGAGTAAACACATTAAAAAAATGTAAATTGCTTGTAACAGTTCTTGGTATTACAATAAAGCTTGAATGAGGATCTCTTACAAATTAAAACAACAACAACAGCAACAACCTCAAAAAAATACCAGCAAAGAATATTGAAAGGAAACTCACATATGAATAACATAAAACATAACACGTGAATAACACAGAACATATTCGGTCTCACTAACATTCAAACATGTGCAAGGGAAAATAATTAAGTTACTGTGTCTATCAAATTAACAAACATTTTGAAATCGCCGGGATTCTAGAGCATGGGAAAGTTCTGATGTGTAACTGGTAGAAGTGACAACTGTACTTTAAAACATATTTGAAAATATGTATCGTAAGTCTTTTAAAATGTACATATCCTTTAATTCAACAACTACAACTTCGAGGAATTAGACCTAAGGCAATAAATCAAAGAGGAACAAAAAGACTACACAATAATGTTCACTTAAACATTATTCATGAACTAATTAGCAACAATGGGGAATAGGTTAAATAGTAACTAATTTGTAGAATACCAATTAGCCATTAAAAATGATGCTACAAAAGGATATTAAAGATGGAGAAGTGTTGAAATTGTAAAAGACTATAAAAAGTAAAATATGACCCCGATTTTGTTTCTTAAGTATGGTCTAAAGGAGCCACAAAGCACACAAAGTAAATCTGAATGTTAGGATCACTGGTGACTTCCACTGTCTTCTTTAAAGAAGTTCTACCTGAACTTGAGTTATTTTTAAGTAACAGTATGTAAGCTGGACTGTGGTAGTGAGAGCTGCACAATCGTGCTAGTTCAACAAAAACTCAAATTTACTCATAAAATGAATAAATTTTTATGGCACATAAATTATGTTTCATGGAATAGTTACACACACACGTGCGTGCGCCCCCGCCCCCCCCCCCACCTTATAAAAAAGGTGAGGGGATAGGAAAAAGTCCCTGCTGTCAAAGGAAGAAAAAAATTACAAACATGTTGTGTCTTACTCAATGGGGAAAAAGAAGAGCTTAAGTATTTCAGGTATCTTTCAATTTTGAAGGATATTGTTGAAAAATATAATAACTGCAACAAGATATTCATGTAAAAATGGATGTTATACATTCATCATTTCGTAAGTATGAAAAAGCAAAATGTTAATTTTCAGCTATCTTGGTTCCAAGAATAACACCCTTTACCCATCACAGTTTTTCCCCTTCCGCCTACCCTGCTCCTGGAAATGCTTTCTGCCTAATTCCACAGTCCAAATCATAGGCCACAAAGTAGCATAATCCCAATAATAGATAAAACAGTCCTCCAACACAAATTTTAAGTTGTGTAAATGAGATATGAATTCGAACGGACTGTTAACTCTGGTAATACAAGCCTAACATAAAGTTTGAGACATTAACGTGCAGTTTGAAAAGACATCCCAATTTCTCAAATTCAGGAGAAATTTAAGAAAATGCAAGCCCCCAATACACATAAATAGTACGGTAACGATTGGACGGGGTGAGGACACTAATCATGAAAATAAGAGCACATCTCCTGGGCGTGTGCTATGTACACACCACGTACTCTGTGTATTACAAGGTATTCTTACCATCGTTATGCTTCTAGTTCTCCACAAGAAACAGGTTTAGAGCTCTGTACTTTGTTCTGATAGTTAGTTCTATATTAACATATTTCTGGCATAGCCAGCCCCAAACCTCTTCTGTTTTCCTTCCCTCTCATTATGTGTCTTCAGTTGAAGAAGTAGGCCCCGCTGATTTCCCTACTTAAAATCCTCACCGAAATTTAACGAGTAACGGTCTCCCCTAAACTGTCCTCTCCTCCGAGCATCTCATTTGAAGTACTACCCTTTTACTCCCCATGAAGAACTATGAAGCAATCAGCAACTTTCTTCTTTCATTTTTCCAGTTATTTGAACTGCACCTTCACTGCAGAGAGCACGGGCATTCTACAACACACTCACAGATAACCATCATTCACTTTTCAGTTCCACAAGCATCTGTTTAACGCTCCCCTTCTATCCATGTCCCGGCAGTCTTTCTGGGTTGCCCAAGTTTATTCTCTAGTAGAGTCCTCAAGAAGTGCTCAAAAAGAAACCAAAGTTCCCCAAATTCATACCTGTGTTCCTAACACTTTGTCTGTTTTTATAGTTTAGTCCATTTAGCTGGATATAAAATTCCAGGCTTTCTTTTTTTGTTTTTGTTGAGAATACTAAATGTTACCCCACTGCTTCTGGCATAAAGTGTTACTATCAAAATCAAGTAATCTAATTATTCTTTCCCTTTATTTTTTTTTAAATCCTTAAAAAAAACTTTTAATTTTTTTTTTTTTTTTTTGAGGAAGAGAGAGAGAAAGACAAACAGAGCACGAGTGGGGTAGGCACAGACAGAGGAACACAGAATCTGAAACAGGCTCCAGACTCTGAGCTGTCAGCCCGGCGCCCAGTGCGGGGCTTGAACTCCCGAACCATGAGATCGTGACCTGAGCCGATGACAGATGCCTAACCAACTGAGCTACCCAGGCACCCCTATTCTTTCCCTTTAATAATGACTTATGTCTTTGCCTAGATACCCCAAGAATCTTTTTTTTTTAATCTTTTTAATCTTTACTTTTGAGAGAGACAGACAGACAATGTGAGTGGGGGAGGAACAGAGAGAGAGGGAGACACAGAATCCAAAGCAGGCTCCAGGTTCTGAGCTGTCAGCACAGAGTCCAATGCGAGGCTCGAACTCACAGACTGCAACATCATGACCTGAAGCAAAGTCAGACGCTCAACTGATGAGCCACCCAGGCGCCCACCAAGAATCTTTTAAGTCCAGTAATTTTTAAAAAATATGTCTACATGTTGGGTCATTTCTGGACCCATACAACACAAGTATACAATATACCTTTTCAAAATGTGGTGGCAAATCCTTTTTTTTTTTTTTTTTTTTTTTTTTACTTTCAGGAAATTTAACTTTTAGTATATATTAAGTTTCATTACTTTTGTTCTTCAGGATTTCTTATTACTATATGTTGAAACCTTACTGCCTGTCTTTAATAACTGTCACCTTTTTCTAGATGGTTATTTTTCTTCAGTTCTTTTTTAATTTTTTTTTTCTATTTATCTCCAGTTCGCTAAAGAAATTCTTTATTGTGTTTGTTCATTCTTGTGTTCCTTCTGGATTAGGCTTCTAGATTTTTATTAATGACTTTCTCCCCGTTTCTTCAGTTACCACCACATTTCTAGGATTTCTGTCCGGATTTATATTCACATTCATATCGCTTTCTAAATTTGTTTGGGTTTGTTCTAAAACACTAGCTTATCGTTTTCACTAGCTTTATGGACATTTCTCTCTCACGCTTTCACTGTCTGCACAAATATTACTCTGCTCCTTATTCTTTTCTTCTTACAAAAGCTCTGTGGGAAATATGACTGCAATCCTTGCCTGTTGCTCATTTTCATGTAAAATAAAAAACATTTATTTTTACTTTGTTTTTTTTTTAAGTTTACTTATTTGTTTTGTGAAAGCAAGAGAAACCATGAGCACGGGAAGGGGCAGAGGCAGAGAGAGAGAGAGAGAGAGAGAGAGAGAGAGAGAGAGAGAATGAATCCCAAGCAGGCTCCACGCTGTCAGTGCAGAGCGCAATGCAGGGCTCAAACCCACGAACCATGAGATCCTGACCTGAGCCGAAATCAAGAGTGAGACACTTAACCAACTGAGTCACCCAGGCACCCCTAAAATAAAAAAAAAACTTAGAAAACTGAAGAACTTTTCTGGTTTTGGTCCTTTCATGTCTCCATGAAGGGTACTGAAATACAGCCTCGTAAGTGAGATCTCCTGTGTGGTCACCTTCCCTCACTTCATCCGACCTTTTTTCCCTTTGCCTCCACCGCGACGTCGCCATCCTGCTTATTTTGGATTCCGTTCCCAGCAGTGTCTCCTCAAGTGCAGGCCTTTGGCCAGGAAAGGAGCTTCAACTGTCTTTGAAAGTTCATAGGGACCAGACGGCTCGGACCCTCAGAACTCGCCACGCGCCCCATACATCCTGGAAACTTGAAAACATCTTTGTCTCCGCTACCGTTCGCAAATTTGCTGGCCACCCTTTCCAGGGAGTTTTTGCTGGCGATCCTGCGTTTCTCCTGTTCTCGGGCCCTTCAGCCGGCCTGCTGCCTCCTTCTGTACAAGCACGGACACCGTGCACGTCTTGTAGTTACTGGAGATTGGCCCTCACCCACTTGCATTGGGGTTTGTGGGGACACCGTTCACTTCATCTTGTAGAGGTGGTGTCCACGAGGTATCCGTTTCGCTGTTCTAGTTACTTTGTTTTTAGAGAAAACTGTGGAGATTCAAAAAACTATGTCCTGCTGTCATCTTCCCAGAACTCAAACATTCTTTGGAGATACGTATAGTAAGTATCCCTAAAGTCTAAAATTAACCAATGTAAGTTTATCTGCTCTCACCTGGGTCTTAGAACAAAGGCCCTAAGGACTAAGAAATTCAACTCTGCAATGTGGCTACCCTTAGCTTTCTCATCATTCCCGTAAATATCGTATGTTCTTTCATGTGATATTTAATCATATCATCATTAACTGCTTCCACTTAGCGATTAGAAGCTGAAATAATACAAACATGAAATACTAAAGGGAGAGGAGACGGAAGATAATGTGGAAGTCTTAAAACCATTTTAAGAAATTTATCAGAGCAGACGCTCACATGAAAATATTATTTAGGGATAAGGATGGCAAAAGTTACTATTTTTGCAAAGAATTCACCGAGCCATTTTTATGTCCCAGGAACCCTGCTCAACAGACACAGGGTACACAAAGAGAATAAGCCATAGCCATCTGACCTTGGGGAACTGTCAGACCAGGTGGGACAAAACAACAGTTAAGCGAACGAGTGCAAATGCCATAAAAGCATTAAATAAAAATGACTTGCTAGAAAGATAGAACCTGGGAGGAGAATATCTACCAAACTATTAGCTTTGTTGCCTAATTTATACATTTCTTCTTTTTTTTTAAGTTTTATTTATTTAAGTAATCTCCACACCTGCTGTGGGACTTGAACTCACAACCCCGAAATCAAGAGTCACATGCTCTTCCGACCAGCCAGGCACCAATTATTACTTTAGACATTTCTGAAGCACTTAAAACTTTTTCCTCTATTGAGCATACACTATTACTTTTGTATTTCCTAAAATAGGAGATTCTTCTTTTTGCCAGCTGAATTAGAGTTATTTTTAACTGTAATACTCAACGCTCACAAAGATGTATCCAAAGACACACATTCATGTAATGCGAGTGGGTATAAATTGGTACATATTACCAAAGAGTTTTCTGAAAAGTTGTATAAAGGGCCTTAAAAGTTTTCAAAACTCTATAACCCCATACTCACACTCCTAGGACTCAATTATAAGAAAGTAATTTAACACATAACCAAACATTTGTGCACAGATGTTAGTACTTTAAAATAAAAAAGGAAAAGAAAAATTTAACAACAATGTCAAATAGGAGATATCCAACTAGGAAATGATCACATAATGAAATATCCTCAAATCAGCACACTTTAAAAGTGCATTTCTAAAAGTACTTCACCCTCAAAAAAGCTACAGTTCCGAATGCTCCAGATTTGCTTCGAGTTTCAAGTGATCTGACAGCAGATAACTAAGTTAGCTAAGTTTTCGATGACACAGGGGAATATTTATGACCCAATGCTAAGCCAAAAAAAGAGAGTATGTAAATAACATAAAATACATGCTAACCCAAGCATACCATCCTGAATGTCAAAAATGGCACAGAAAACAAAAACTTGAAAGGAAACGTGCCAGTGTGAACTGGACAGAACTTTGGGTATACTTCCTCCTACTTCTCTCTATTCTTACAAATTTCCAAATTTCTTCAGTGTCTGTGTATTACTTAATAAACAGGGAGAGGGGCGCCTGGGTAGCGCAGTCGGTTAAGTGTCCGACTTCAGCCAGGTCACGATCTCGCGGTCCGTGAGTTCGAGCCCCGGCGTCGGGCTCTGGGCCGATGGCTCAGAGCCTGGAGCCTGCTTCCGATTCTGTGTCTCCCTCTCTCTCTGCCCCTCCCCCGTTCATGCTCTGTCTCTCTCTGTCCCAAAAATAAATAAAAAACGTTGAAAAAAAAAAAAATTTTTTTTAAATAAATAAATAAATAAAAATAAACAGGGAGAAAAAGTAACAGACTGAGAGCAAAACATAAATCCACTGGATTTACCATTCACCAAAGACAATAAATTTGTTCAATTATTAGAAGTGGAATCTGACTGCCCAGGGTTAAGAAATGAGTAGAAGCTACAGAAGGGAAAGACATAAAGACCAGATGCACAGGGCTGTGTGAAGAACAATCCCAAAAGGAGGCAAACTGGCAGTTATGTGCCAAAATATTAAAATGTGCAAACCCAATGCACCCTACATCTGAATGAGATTTAAAAGTTCATTTTGTCTTTTAATTTACAGATCTGACTTCTAACTGCTACCCTAATAATATGCCATACTCCTAGGACTATTAAATATGCAAACCTTGCCCTAGCAAACTCACATTTTACAATGAATTAGAGGGGTGCCTGGGTGGTTCAGTCGGTTAAGTGTCCGACTTCAGCTCAGGTCATGATCTCGCAGTTTGTGGGTTCGACCCCCGCATCAGGCTCTGTGACAACAGCCTGGAGCCTGGAACCTGTTTCGGATTCTGTGATTCCCCTCTCTGCCCCTCCCCTGCTCGCACTCTGTCTCTCTCTCTCTCTCTCTCAAAAATAAATAAACATTAAATTTTTTTAAATAAATAAATAAATAATAAGATGAATTAGAGAATCTAGTTTCAAATTCTGCCATATTAGTTTTAAGCACTTAAATTCATACGCTTAAGAAATATGACAAAGACCCTATGAGCAAATCAGCACAATCTAAAATAATTTCCAAGGCATTCCACCTAAAAGAGTTGTAGTTCTATATGTTCCAGAACTCTTTCAAGTTTTAAAATGACTAACCTATGACTATTGTTCGACAATCCTAATTGTTAAAGACGATGCCAACATCAAGCATGGTATGGACTGCTGTATCCAACAGCTTTCCACAAATTATGTTCCATTGGATACTCATGAGCATAAGTAACAAATAAGGTGGGAGGTCCTTTTATCCAATAAACTGGAAAAAACAGGCAAGAGCTTTTATATTAATGTACACCATAATCTCTGAGGCAGTGCATTTTCCAAATGCAATCTCAGAAGTAAGCGATTCTACATCTTTTATTTTTTTTAAGTAGGCTCATGCCCAGTGTGGAGCCCAACATGGGGCCCGGATTCATGACCCTGACATCATGACTCGAGCTGAGATCAAGAGTCCGAAGCTCAACCAACGGAGCCACCCAGGCGCCCCTCTGCATCTTGAATAAGTGAAACGTGGTTACCTCTTAATTCACAAGGATAAAGAATGCTCCGAGGCTCCGAGGAGGACGGTGTGCTTGGGTAGACTGTCACTCATCTCTAACGGGAATGAATGGGAGGGCAGGGATGTGCGCAGAACAGACAGCCAGGGGGCGGCCACGGGAATCTGGAGCTCAGGAGAAAGGAGTAGGACACGAAAGTAGATTCGCGAAACGTCGGCACGTGGGGGTCAGGTGAGGGCCAAGTACTGTGAATGCTGTTAACCAAAGAGAGCTTTCTGGTTTTACTCTAAGGCCTTGAATTCAATACAGAAGTTTTAAGAACTGATGACAAATATCCACTGCAGCGTTTGTTTACATATCTTCCCACTTCCCCAACTGAACGGTGCCCTTAGCTTCTAGGCACAGGGATCCTTGTGGGCAGGCCGCCTGTCACAGTACGTTACAGTAGCCGGTACAAGGCAAACGTGACGCCAATAGTTGTTTGGCCACAGATAATTTTCTGTCCCCACATTGAAAAACAATTCAATTTTGCTTCATTTATAGTCTTATTTTTCAATATGCAAAAAGACCCTCAAATCTAAAGGGTATGAGAATACCCATATACACAAGTACTAGCGGTGCATCGAAGTTTGACTTCAGCTTGGTGCTCAAGAAAAATCTATTCTTAAAGCCTTTGCTTTTGAAAGACCAATCACCAGTCAACACCTAGTTCAACACACTTTCTAGCAGCTCTGGACCCACACCTAACCACCCAAGTGGGATGACAGAGCAGGGCATCGTAGCATCTAACCAACAGAGAGAGTCAGTGCCATGAAAGCCTAGGGAGAACAGAACACCCACTTTCGAGTACGCAGCAGCATTCCAGAAATAGCTTTCACGGGAGAACTCCTCGTGAGCGTTTGTGTGGTCAAGTTCTATCAGGTGAAGTACACTAAAATGTGTGCGCAGGAACACAAGAGTGACTGCTGCCTTAATTAATGATGATGAGGACAGCTGCTAATTTCGTGCTCAAAAACAATTACTAACCTTTAAGTCATTAAAAGGGAAATACAGCAACAGCTAATACATATGTAGAGAAAGCCAGATCTTCCTTCTTGAGTTTTTCCCTCATAAGCCGCCAAGTGTTGATAACTTTTAAAGAACACCAGGCCAAATGAGAGAGCCCGCATTAGATCATAAATCGAATCTTCGTAGAATTTTTGTGTTCCGGCATTCATAAAAGTGACTAGGTAACCTTTATAATAAACTGTTTTTACTCTTTAGACACCTCATGCCATCCATAAGCCTTTCAAGAAAAAGGGCTGTTTGGGAACCCTTTGTATCTCACAGAGATTAAAGGAGAAAGAAAAGAGCAACTTTGCCACGACCTCAAAATTTCATGCAGGAACACCTCCAACCAAAATCATTAACTATTCATGGATAAATCCAGGAGATACCCCACAAATGCTTGGTGTCTCTACTGACCTCGGTTGAAAGTGAACACCTACTTGGGAAAGCCAATGTGCCCTATGGTGCCCGACGAGCAATCCGCGGGCCGACGGTGCTGAAAACTGTTCCGGCACCGAGAGGTCAAACTTACAAAATCGGACAACAAAATTTTCATCAAATTCTGAAGTTTTTCTCCGTAAATATTCCTACTCATTTCTCTAGGACAGTGACACTCAGCCTCGGCACCACGATGACTTTACGAGCCCCTCAGCCAGAACGTGTACACGGGGCAGCTCTAGGGCGCACGTCTGAGAGACGGATCAAAGAGGATTACCCAATCACCTTTTACTTAAAAAAGAATTACCAGAAGATTCTGTGAATCCCGCATTAATGTAAAACATTATTTCATCTACAATTTCATTTAAAAATATATTCAAAACACAGTTCTTCATTCAAAATAGTAGAGACATTTTTTTGAATCCCACTCTAAAGTCAAAAAGGTAATTTTTTTCCTTTAGAAAGCATAGATCACCAAAAACAAAAACCAGTCACAAAAACTTTAAGAGCTACACCAATAATGCGATTAAATCTCTATGTAAGGTTTATGTCATTACTTCTTTCCCAGTTAAAGACCACATTTTCAAACAGTTTATAAATATAACCCAATAAGACTCTCCTGACAAAGTCTATAAATATAAGGCACTTGGTTCAACAAAAAGCCTCACAATCAGTGTGATTTTAAAGAATATACAAGTTTAAAAGTTACCACTTTATCCATCAGCCACCCTGTAGTTTCAAGAGTGTGAACACAGCCATAGATGGGCTAGCCTCCATTTTTCCATTTTCCATTAATAAGATCACCTCAATTAATAACTCAATCAAAAATACTCTTTCAAAAAATGCCTTTATACTGCTTCTCCCATGTAAATACAAATAACAAAAGGATGAAAGGAAAGAAGGAAGGAAGAAGAGAAAGAGAGAGGGCTGGAGGAAAGGATGAAGGAGGGAACAAGGGAAGAAAAAAACAATCCCAGACTTTATTTTTCCAAGGAATCATACATATGGGTATAATATCCTTACTTTAACTGTCAGTCTGAATTTAGATACACGAACACCTACTCTGTATGCCCTTAAAAGATTTGCTCAATCCTAATGGGGAGCTGAAGGAAACATGCATTCAACCATAAAGGTGAGTATTTTTTTGTTTTTGACAGAAGCGCTTCAATTTTTACCAAAGTATTAGCCAACCAACCACTTTTGAAAAAGTCAAGTACTAGCAATTACTATGCTGTACTTGTGTTAATACCACACTACTCAGTCACTAATATCAAACAGATTCCAAAGTCAAGTTTATTAAATATCACAACTATCTTTGTATTTATCGATCTAAATATAATTCCCCCCACTACGATGTTTATCAGAAAGCACCCACATTCAAAATACAGCACCAGTTCCCACATTCGCTCAGACAGCCATAGCTTTACTGTATTTCAAAACTTGAGTCACCTGTATGCATCGTCTTCTTTCAAGTCTCATATCATCCTGATGGGGTGGGGGGAGGGAGGGAAGAGTCCAGCAGCAAAACTATAACACTGTGTGAAGAAAAACAGATTATGATAAGAGATAAGGATGCAAGACAATCACCCCTAATTGAGGAACATCTAACGTAACTACAATCCCCAAAACAGAGATACAGTGACTGTAAACTTGTACACTAACATTTATTAAGCTTACTTGAAAATAATTTTCATTAATGAAAATCCATTATACATATATATAATGTAATGTATTCCATTGCCAGGGAGAAAAGGTTTCAAAAATCTGTCTACCACCAATGTAAACTTCAGGCATTTCTAGGTATGAAATAAAGTCAATATTTCACTCTTCTATGTAATTTATCTGGGGGGAAATGTACATTTTGTAATATCCATCAATTCACAAATCAGTATGAATGTGAATTCACTTCTCATCATGGCTTACTATCAGAGGTAGTTCGATTTGCTTGACGGTTAAGATTAACTTGTCAATCTACCAAGGTTATTTGTCAATGAAGTTCTGAGACACTGCTGCTCAACTGCCCCCACCTAAGCCCACAGGCCGCTTCTGCTCCCCAAGTGGCTTCTCTTACTTTACTGTAAGTCTTGCACCGGACTTCCTATTTACTGCTTCCATTGGTATTTCACAAATGAGCAGCAAATTTTATAGTGACTGATGGGAAAGCAATGGCAACCGCAATGTTATCAGCTGAGAGCAGGTGATAACAGACGAGAGACAAGGACAAGGACAGGCTACAACCTAACTTATAAATGAGTTCAGTCTACAAACCTACTTTTTCAACGGATACTGTGGAATTCAGTAAATATTACTAATGAAGTAATGCTGCTCACGTTGGCCAAGTTCCCAGGCCAGCCAAAAGGAACTTAAGTGATACTGAAAGATATTATTGGTCATGGGCACTGAGGACCCCTTAGAATACAATTGCAGATCCTCTCCCTGTCTGAACAAAGTCTAAACTAGGTTGTTTTTCTTTGTTAGCACTCTCTCCGATCCTGATGTCTGTAATTCCCTAAATTTTACATTAGGGAATCCCAATCATCCTGCTTCCTAATCCTTTCTCCTAAGTAAGTTCTGTGTTCCTAAATTATTATCTAAAACTTCTACTGCCTCAGTGTGATTCACGTCAGGTATGTGACAGAAAGAAATCAACTAGATGGAAATAATTCACTTTAATATTTGCAACTTTCAACAAGGATGCGAGTTAGTCCAAATGAACCCCTAATTGGTAGAATTCTAATCATGTTACAAAATAAAGGTAAAAACAACCAAGCTTGTTTGAAGAAAAACGTTTGTAGGCAAATGGTCACAGATTTGAATGTGTATTTATTGCCCTCAAATATGTCTGCTTTTCACTCATTTCTCCTTCTATTTTTGAACTCCCAAGTTCTTTGAAAGCTTGACATTTGTACTCCAAATAGCAGCAACTGGAAAGAGCAGCTCGGGGACAGAGGTTTAAATGTATGAATCATCTGTAACTTAGGAACTGCTTATGTCTAAAACTACCTATATTCCAGACTCCACTTCTAAAGAACCACTTTTCCAGTTTAGATTCTACAGTAAAACCTCAGACATGGAACCGACTGGTACCCACTTTGAGGGGGTGGGTATGGACAGGTAGAGGGATGAACATTGAAGTACTATCTCAAAATAGTTTTATTTAAAAAATAATACTTGAAACCTCAAGATTAAGGATTTTTATATCAAAGACATACTCTTCTAAAAATTTTTCACTCATGAATGGTCAAGTCTTTACAATTCCAGCATAGACCATGGAGACAAGAAATGTGAATTAAATCTCTAGCTATGAATTATATACTATCAAATCTCTTGGGTTCTTAACATCACATTCTTCACCTATAAAATGTTAACTTACAATGTTACCGACACTTTGCCAACTTCAATGGTTTCAAAAGGACAGATACTACTGATACGAGAGAAAAATAATTCATACTTCATAAGAAAAAAAGCAAAAGCAGGTAAAGCATTAGCAGTCTTTTTATTCTACTAAAAGCAGTTAGAAATTAGCAGATTATTCCATCACTGTATTAAATATCTAAAGGTAAGAAATGCGGGCAGGCCAGTGGCACAACGGACTGCGTATCTGAGGATCGGAAGAAGCATGCCTCAAGCCTGTCCAATTGAGAAAAGTCATCCATTAATCACCACTCATTTGAAAAGCAGCCTTTAGCAACGGGGAAAGCATCTCTACAAGTTACGAAACTTGCTGAGGACACACGCGGCAACCAAACCGTCGTCTACTGAGCGATAATAAACTCCGTAAGTCTTGACCTTGGACTACTTGAAATTAAGATTCTACCGATAATTCCATATATCCTTCAGGCCGGTCACTTTTCAAAAAAAATCTGCTCCTACGAGGTCAGGGTTTTATGACAATAAGTAGGTAACAGCGAACACCAGATGGACTTTGCAAACTACAAACACAATTTTCTTTCTCAAGTCTGAAAATCCAGTCATATTTTACATTCTTCTGAGAAAAACCCACAGTGAATTTTTCACCTTTCCCCCTACAAATGGAGTCATTCACAAATGATGGCGCTCAATTAGATGCTAATGAAAAGCCTCTACTCTCCCTACCACAGGAACCTCCTATAATCCTCAAGATCTTTTAGAGTATGTTTTAGCAAACATTTTGCCAAAGGCAATAAAGCGGTCTATGAACAATCCAGAAACTGAGCTTAACTGATTTTTGAAGCTAAACCTACAAACCATTTGTTTAGTTGTCTGAAAATCACTGCATGAAAGTAACCTAGAGCACATCTGCAGAGACAGAATTTCAACGCATGGAAGTTTAAATGCACGGAATGCCCAGGTAGGCGTCAGACTCCATCTGTTAGTACGGGTCTCTCTCTACAGAGGGAAGGAGGGAGAGATAAGGTGAAGGAGAGCGAGGGAGAACCCTGAGACACCTAATTAAAAGCAGTGACGGATTGAGATTTAGAAAATTAATGCTAATCCTCAAAGATCAAGATCGGCAAAACTGTGTTTGAAATGAGCGCATTAGCTTCATATGGCAAATCCAGATTAACTCAGGAGTTAATGAACTAAGTGGAAGATACAACGTCTCCTCTCTGATGTCACAATGTTTTATAATGACATACAACTAAAAAGTGTATGCAGTTTCAAAATAAATTAGTAGGTATATCACAAGCAGCAGGTGAAAAGAATCAGCCCGACACAGGCTTCGGAAGTACTGGTAGGGACTGTTTTATTTCTTAAGCCGTGTGGAAGCACACAGCTGTTTTTTAAACATCTTTTAATTTTGCATGGCGTGTATATTCGCACATGTGTATTTCACAATTAAAAAATTTAATCCAGGGGCACCTGGGTGACTCAGTCAGGTGAGGGTCCGACTCTCGATTGTGGTTCAGGTCATGATTTCATTCATAGTTCGTGAGACTGAGCTCCGCACTGGGCTCTGAAAGGACCATGCAGAGCCTGCTTGGGGTTCTCTCTCCCTCTCTCTCTCTGCCCCTCCTGCCCTCTCAAAATAAATAAACTTAAAAAAAAAAATTAATCCACGTGAAAAAATAAAATATAATACACAATAGGATTTAAAAGGGCAATTGAGATAGTTCAGAAGATGCCAATCTGAAAATAAGCTACCCACTCCCAAGACAGAACAGGCTACAAAAATGAAATCGGGGACAACTAAGCTGGCAGATCTACAATTTGATTCCATGCACTGAAATTACAACATGATTATCGAAAAACTATCCTGTGACTGGCGTTCCTTGTAAATTTCTGTTCATTTACGCTAACATTAAGGAAGAGACAGAAGAAATGTCTTCTTTTTCCACGTAACAATTTTAGGAACACATTTTCTAGAGTCATGATAACCAAAGGAGTCAAAGCAAAAAGAAAAGTTTTAAATATGGTTTTGATAACCTAACACAAGGAAAAGAAATCTATTAATTCTAATTCCCAATAAGATGACCAAATAACACAGACAAAAAAGCATTTTCGCTAACCGGGATTTCAGGTGAAATCCTTAAAACCAAGACGATTTAGGACTCCACCAAAACCCCTAGAAACAGTCATAGTCTTAAAAAAAATTAAGAAGGCAAAAAGCACAGGAGAATCCCAAAGAAATCTTGTGCAAAACGACAGGGGAAAAAAAAAAAACGTTTGCTCAACACTATGCACCAACCACTCAACTGAGACACTGTACACAGGCTGACACACTTCATCTCCTGACAGCCCGACAAGTGGGCAATGTTACTTCCATTTCATCAATGAGGAGAGCGAATTCAGAGATTAGCCTACCTGGCCTAAGGTCACAGCTTGTGCACTCTGGTCTCACACCAAAATGCCCCTCGTCAATAAGCGCTGAAACAGTCATGAGGAAATTACAAAGATCCAAGAATCAAAGGGTGTCTATGTCTGATTTCTAGACCCCATACTCAGTCTTCCACCTCAACCGTCCCAAACATAAAGTACAGTTCATAGGCAGTAAGTTAATCTGTAAAAAGTATTTCAGTTTAGAAGAACAGAAAAGAAACTCTCCTCTAGTCTAGCAGAGAAAATCTGATCACAGCATATAACGGACTGATATATAGATTCCCTTTACCAAACAATATTAAAGGAGGCAAACTAAAAAGAAGGTATAAACCAAAAGCAGGTAAGTCACTACAGCACCAATGCCTTGAGCAAGATAAAAAAAAAAAAAAAAAGAAGGGTTACAATTACATGACTCCAATGGCATACTGGAAGTGAAGGTACCTGAGATACATACATGTTAAAGGAAAGAAGATGTGATTTCTCATGAAACTATGTGAAAAAAACACAACCCTGAGTAAACATTAAAGAGAACGTTGAAGAACTAAGAGCTGAGTGGATTACATAACCGTGGCCCCAAATTTTTGCTACTTCAAGCACCAAGTTACTTGGCCTCTCTGGACCTATCTATATCTGGGCTCAAATGCCAACAAAATTAGGCACTATTTGTATACAACAATACATACAGGAAAACAAGAGGGAAATGCCTCATGTGCATATTACTTGTAACAGAATGCACTGACAAATGTCGTTTTTAAAACCAGAGAGGAGGGACTAGAAAGTTTCTAGGAGGAAGCCATGATCAGTAAGCGTCAAGTACAGGTGTCCTGTCACGAATTCAAAATAGGCCAACTACCAACATATTTACATCCAGTCTAAGTTCCTCAAATTCTCAGACCACAAAACTTTCCAGAAACCTAATTCCTACTATGAGAGAGTGACTACCAAATAAAATAGATACTAAGAAATATATCACAGGCAAACCTAAGTTCCAGAAGGCTCATTTTGAAGATGCAGGATGAAAGTCAGCCAGTATTGCAGTTATATGCGGAGCTACACGGGCTCTTACAAGGTACCGGGTTGGCTGCCTCTCTCTGCAGACTTCCGGGCCCACATTTCCACCCAGTAAACCAGGCTTGAATGTGCCAGGTATTATGTTTCCTGGTTACCACTGAATAGATGTCTTATCTTTACTGTACACATATTTTCCTGTAATTCACTTAACTCCCATAAATAGTTATGTAAGTAAGTAGTACTATTATCCCTGTTTTACAGGTGAGGAAACTAAAGCCCAAAGAAGTGGAGTCTCCACAAGTCGCACGAAGACTAACGGTAAAGAGAAAATTCAAATCCAACCAAAAGGACTCCAAAGCCAGTGCTCCCAGGAGCATGTTAAACTGAATTTACAATCTCCTCAACCTTCTCCCCTGCTCAAAACAAAAAGGGGGGAAAGACCAGGCAGGACTGGGGGAAAAAATCCATTTCTCCTTCCTGTATTCCCAGTCTCAGGTTACACGTGTCACCGTCACCCCCATCTGCCAACTAGAACCTTAATCACCTAGGACCTCTTTTCTATTGCTTGCGACACACATCCACTCTGCAAATTCTTACGTCGGGTTCCCCTCAGAAAGGTCTAGCTGGCCTCATCGCTCCACCTCTTAGTGTTCCTGCCACGGTCAAGGCCCTCCCGGTCCTATCTGCACTCCCTGCTCCAGTCTCCCCATACAGCCCACTCTCATCAGAACTGCAGGCCTCAAAACACGCTGTCACCATTCCAGCCCAATCACGATCACAAAAACGACCACTTGCCAGCAGGCTGTCCTGAAGCTGGAACTGAACAACGATGGTCTTCTCTCCATTTAAAATTAAAGACCTCAGGGGCGCCTGAGCGGCTCAATCGGTTGGGCATCCGACTTCGGCTTGGTCATGATCTCACGGTTCGTGAGCTCAAGCCCCATGTCAGGCTCTGTGCTGACAGCTCAGAGCCCGGAGCCTGTTTCAGATTCTGTGTCTGTCTCTGTCTCTGTCTCTCTCTCTCTCTCTCTCTCTCTCTCTCTCTCCCCCTCTCTCTCAAGAATAAACATTAAAAATTTTTAATTAAAGACCTCAAGGGGCGTCTGGATGGCCCAGTCAGTTGAGCATCAGCCTCTTTATTTCACCTTGGGTCATGATCCCACAGTTTGTGGGTTCAGGCCCCGCACCGGGCTCCACACTGGTGGTGCGGAGCCTGCTTGGGATTCTGTCTCCCTCTTTCTCTCTCTCTCAAAATAAATAAACATTAAAAATTCAAAAAAAAGATTAAGGACCTCAAGTGTTTCTCCCATCATTTATCTGAAATAAGCAGACTGCGTTTCTAATTATAAAACACTACATTGTTCATTATTTTTTAAAAAGGGAATGAGAAGAAACTGAATAGGAATAGCCAAAAGCCACACAAAATTCCGATATCCTATGGCATCTCTGCTCATTTTTTTTCCACACCTTTACATCAACAATTTGTATCTGCAGCACCTTACTCTATGCTTGGAGCATACACCCCTGCACTGACCTAAATTTACTTTAAACAAATACCTATTGGGGGGTATTTGGGTTATTTCCAACTTCCCACAAGCATCAATTTTGAGCCTTGGAGCCTGTTTTCACCCACTTGCTAATTAAGGAATTAAAAAAAAAAGTAATACGAACACCGAGACTTTTTCGACCGCTACTGCGGATGTGCTTGCTTAAAGACATGTTTCGTATCACCTACACGTAATGTACTCAAACCTTCTATTATTCAAACCGATCCCAGGGCATAAAAGGAATTAAAAAGGAATTAAGGGACTTCTCAGAGCGAGATCTAATGCTTAGTTATCCCTAGTGATCCCCCCCCACCAACCTGAACAGCTGGGTTCATCTCATTCATTTATATATTCCTATCAGACACAGGACTCTCAGGAAGTGTGTGTGTTCAATCGACAGCCTGCAAGTCCTTCTCATGACTAGTTTTTAAGAACAACTCTGGAAAACCACTCTGCTCTATCCTTTCTGATAGCACTGATTTTTTTCTACAGTGGTCATATATATTTATATGACACACACATATAATTTTACTTATAAAACACACATTATGTATAATTAATTTACATAAGTGCACACACACATATACTTAGTCGGCTGCATGTACCTTTATACAAATATAATTATATACAATTTTATAAACCTCTGCTTTTAATTATCTTTACATTTCCAAAATACAGAAAAATAACCAGGCCCAGAAATAATCAAAAACACACACTGTTATTAGTAGCTCACATCTTCCTTCAACCAGCCCGTGACGATTACTAAGAGTAGTAAATGAGTTTAGTTTCACTTCTTTTTCCCAGCCACACTTTTAAGAAAATTCCTAAAATGTGTGTGGCCTCGAGGCCCCCATGTCTCTTTCACGTGTAGCCCCAACCTCAGATGTTACCTGCAGCCTCATCCCCTGCCCCCTCCGCTCAGTTCTCGATCCATCTGTCCCACCAAAAGAAATACTTCAAAGTCTTACTCTGAACTGACAATGCCGGAGTCTTTTCTCCACACTCCCCTCCGGCTCAGTAGCTATTACAACGAGCCGCTGGGTGTCGCCTACAGTGCCATGTCACTACCTCAACTCCCCCCACTAAAGACGCACCCTCACCTCCTTCCTCACAGAGCTCACCTTCCCATCTTTGTCGCTAACACCAGCACTCTCCCAGCGACATCACTAGAAACTGACTTCTTTAGCCACTTGAAGTGGTCTCACTAAGTCCTGGCCAATTTTCAAAATGCTTCCTGCCTTAATTCTTCTCCATGCCCACTGCCACCACCTTGGTCTAGATCCTTATTGCATACTTGGTATTCTAGATCCTCCTCGAAAACCATCTGCTGGGCCTGGTGGTATTCTCAGAAACACTAAGGGAGGTTCTCAAAACTCGACTGCAGACTCCACACCCAAAGATACTGATTCGGGAAGCATGCAGAAGAACCCAAGAATTCTTTTTTTTTTTTTTTTAATCCAGGTGATTTCTGAGCACAGCCCACTTTGGAAACCACCGAACGTAAAAGGCAGCTTATCCCCTATCTCAACTCATCTGGCATATAGCGGCCACACAGATCTTCCGGAAGCACAGCACTTTCAACCTGGATTTAACTTACCCTCTGTAACTTAAAAACATCCGCTCAAATCTCATTGTCCTGAACACAGAGTGTGGCATGGCATTCGATAAAATGCCGTTTTGCCTCCTTCTGCACCGACGCTCAAATCGTCCCCCTACCTACAGTCTGCCCCTTCTTCGCCTAACCCTTTACCTAAATCCTACCCATCCTTCAAGACCGCCTCGATTCCCCCTCATCCAGCTGTAAGCCACTCCAGCCTCTCCTTGAATTTGCATTTAATGACCCACCACCATGTTCTGTTGGTTACTTCTGTTATACTCTTATTCCAGTGATATTATCTACTGCTTGGTGAGTTTCATATTTCTATTTTATCATGGTAGATGTTCAATAAACACATCGGTATCATGAAAAACAACATGGAAACTATTGTTCTATACAGAAAAAGTGAGTTATAAAGCAGGATGCAGACACCATATGATTACATTTTTAAAGGACAGAAAAATAGTTGTGTGCATAAAAAAATAAAATGAAATAAAATAAAATAAAATAAAATCCTGACAGGTTATCCATAAACCATAAATAGTAGTGATCTCCAGAGAGAGGAACTGAAGAAAACGGTTATTCTTATTTTTTGTACTTTCAAATTTTCCTTAAAGGAATATGTATTTTGTCACGAAACCAAATCTTCCTAGAATCCTAGACCTTAAAATCTTAACCTAGAATTTTTTTTTTTAATCAACAGAAATCCTGTGAAAAGGACCGGCATGGATATCAGCAGTCACACTGCCACAGTCTTAATACTTATGACTTATTTGTTAATGCTAACATTTCCCAGCCTTTATACTTCAAATTCCACTGGCGTCACCAGGTGGATGTTCAACTTCCGGGACCCTGTTCACAGCTGTGCAAATCGATTTTATACATGAACATGCTACTTCTCTAGCTGCACAGCGTTTTGTTTGCGCTCTTGGTTTGTCCTTTCAAGCAAAACTACAAATCTTAACATAGTGTTACTGCTCTCTTATTTCCACATGAGACCAGGAGACACAGAATCGGTGAGAAAGCTGAAATTAATTTTAAAATAAATTTTAGGAATAAAGGTCTGGAAAAACCCTTAGAACACCACCTTAAGTACCCCTTTCTTCTTAAGCAGAAAAAAAAACCCTAACAGTGACAATCTAGCCATCTCAAAGATGAATTCTCATGACAAACTATAGCAAAATGGTCCATCCGTAGTTAGAAATTCTATGCTAAATTCCCCTATACAAACTTAAGTTCCTGATGTTTCTTCTGCACACTGAAGAAACGGAAAAGAGCTGCACACAGCCTACAAAACCCTCTTCACGCGCACAAACGCTCCTCAGCTTTCCTCCAACTGAACACGAAGACACTCGACGTGCCTTAAACTGAATTAGCCAGCCTCAGTCCATTTCTCCTGCTCAAATCTCCTGCTTTCTCAATGTACGATCTCCAAACGTGTAAACAGTCTACTCAAACGCGAGCCTTGCAACACTAAGTACTGCTCCTAGGCAGTGTTCCTTTCTTCACGCGGCTCTGATACGTGGTCCACTTGTGGTCTATTATGTCTCATGTTCCATCTCTAGATGGATCCATTTCTAGATTTCGTATCTAGAAATCCCCTTCATGATAGAAAATACGACATCTTTATATACAAGTCTCATTAAAAATAACTTAGAAATCAGAAAATAAAAGATTTCAACACTAAAAAGACAAGGTGACAGAAATTATGGTATTCACATAACAAAATATTATGTCTCTAAGTCAGTTCTTACGATAACTGTATGACTTAAGGGAAAGAGTCACACACTGTATCAGAAAGAACACAAAACCTTCCCTCCAAAGCACAATCTCAGGAAAGTAAAATAAACACACTGAAAAATCTCTGAGGAAAAATATAGAAGATTAATAATGAATGTCTCTGGCTAATAAAATTCTGGGTGATTTTTAAATTTTCTTCTTTACACTTTTCTGTCCATCACAACTTTTATAAATAAGCACATCTCTTATAATCAGTCACAAACAAACAAACAAACAAAAAGGCCCAAGAAATTCAACCGACACCTTAAACGTGAAAGCCATCGTGCTATCTATAGCTCCCAGCCACAACTAGGAGAACCACCTCCAAGTACACCCAATTTTTAAAACTCCAATACAGGTAAAAAGGCTCATGCTAATGAACTATTAAAGGTCTTTATTTTTTAAAAATCAGTTAATACACTGGCAGGTCACTGTCCGCACTAAGACCCAAAAAAGCACCTAGTGTGGCTTAACTTCGCGTTGCTGACTCAAGGCCCTGCAGCCAGCCTGCCCCAGTTTAACTCCAGGCTCCACAACTTAACGGGTGGGCTCGCGCCAGGTTCCAACTCCTAGATGACTGCGTGTCCGTCCTCACCCACAAGGTGAGGATGATCCCGTAAGGTTGTTATTATCAGTGACACAGCACGTGTGAAGCACTCACAGCACTGCGGTCAGCTGTGCCGAGCGACTCTCTCCACCGGTGCGTTTCACGCTACCGCTACCCTTCACCTTTCTAGTCTTCTCTCCTACCATCAATTTTCCCCAAGCTGACACTCCAGCCACAACGGGTACAGGCCACACGTTGTTGCTGGGGCTGTTCCACGAGCTTTCCTCATCCCGCCCTGGGTGTCCACGCCAAGCTCCGGGCCCAACACCAGCGCTGCCTTCCACGGAAGTCTCCGGCCCACGCTGCCTGCAGACCCCTCTCTCCACAGCCCTGCAGAGCAGCGTTTACACCGAGACTCTCGGGCCTCACGCCACTGGCCTTGGACTGTAGCCACCTAACTGCACCCGTGCCGGCTTCCAGCCCCGGAAAATGGGACGAGCCTTGCTCATCTCGCCCTTGGGGAAGGCCAGCTTCCTCAACTACAGCAGACTCTCAATACAGAAGAGAAAAACCACGATCGTCAAGCCGCGTCATCTCCTAAAACACCTGCTTCGGGTTGCTTTGCTGAAACGAGTGAGTTGAAACTCTTCAGTATTTAAGACACGACGAGAAGTACAGTTAGGTGGTACACGAAATCTAGTGGTGGAGCAACGGAGTTCGCCATGGCTGGCTTAGTTCTAGAACTCACTTCAGTGCAAAAAGCACAAAGTCTAGCAGTTCTGCCACAGAGAATGTTGTCTGTGCTAAGAAATGTGGGATTATCAACTCCACATAAAGCTTGGGCACAGTTATATTCCTGTTAAACACCAGAACTCTTTTTTAAAAAAGAATAATCTGGGGGCGCCTGGGTGGCTCATTCGGTTGAGCGTCCAACTCTTGATTTTGGCTCAGGTCGTGATCTCATGGTCGTGGGATTGAGCCCTGTGTCCAGCTCCATGCTGAGCGTGGAGCCTGCTTGGGATTCTTTCTTTTTCTCTCTCCCCCTCCCTCCCCTAATCGTGCTCTCTCTCAAAAAAAAATTTTTATTAAAAAAAAAAAAAAAAAAAAAATTATTTTTAAGTACGGTATTACTTACACTGAAAATGCTCAAAAACCAGGCGGGCAAAATCCTGATCACTGCGGAAGCAAGGATGACAGGGACACGATGGTTCATTATGTTACTCTCCCTATGTATCTCTTAAGTTTTCCATAATTAAAAGTTCCTTTAAAAAATAAAGGGGTGGTCGAGTCTGGCGTCGGGCTCCACGCTGACAGCCGGGAGCCTGGAGCCTGCTTCGGATTCTGTGTCTCCCTCTCTGCCCCTCCCCTGCTCATGCTCTGTCTCGCTCTCTCTCAAAAATAATCATTAAAAGTAAATAAATAAAAGTGATGATATATGAAAAAAAAGTATTAGAAATACAATTCTTTAATCCATACAATATGTGAACTACTTGACAAAAGAAACTAAAAGAAATTGAAAGATTCTGCTATATTTTATCACAAGAGAGCTTACAAACAAACCGTTAACTCAGCAAAATTTGCTTTTCTATTCTTGTTTGTTTCTCTTTGGGGAGAGGAGAAAGGGGTTAAAGTAGCCTGGGAAACTATTTTCTATAAAATATTTTTAAATAAATCACTAACAAAGATTTACCTATGTAAGTTTTGGTTTCTACACAATTTTTCCAGAAGCATTCATTGTGTTACTAAATGTGCAGCTGTGGTGTGAAAATCCAGGGAGCTAGGTAGAAATGTCCTTTAGGATATCATCAGCTACCTTCGCAAGATCGATACACCACAAACTCCCTAGTGCCAAAGTCCCCAAAACAGATGATCCCACTACTCTTTTCCAGCCACTCCTGGAGGACAAAAACTGAACACTGTAACAACTTACCCCAACATTTCCTTTTGCTACCCACAGTCATGTTCTTCATTTTCCTACATTTTTTATATTATGCAGATAGCACATTTTTCATATCTAATATCGATGGATTATATAGTAACATCAAATTTAATTATCAGACAGTTACAAGGACTTCAATTTCACCTCATTCCAATCAATCCTTTAGCAGATGTGGAAACCAAAGTCTAGAAGTTATGTGCCTTACTTAGGATATCTGAAAGTAAAATCAACACTGAAAAAGATCTAATGATCAAATCAATGATAAAAGTCAAGTAATACTTAATTACCATTTTAACCCAGCATTTAAACCCCACTGCTACACAGAAGTATGTACAAAGATAACATACGTATGTAATGACAACATAAGCATACTTATACATAAATGAAAATACACAGGAAAGAGTCCAGAAAGATGAACTGCACAGCTGTAAGAGCAGTACCTCTAGTTAGGACAATGGGCCTGGGAAGGTGATGGGGTGGGAGTGGGGAGAAGTCAAGAGACATTCGTACATCTGTACACACTTCAGAAGTATCATCCTTTACACTTACAGAAACAAATGAAAAATAATGCCAAATAACGGCATATACGCAACTATCCTAAAAATCAGATGATGTCTTGACATAAGGAGACTTTTAAATTCACCATTTCTTCAATGATCACGTGCCGAGTACCAGAGACACAAGGGCACAATTTACTGTCACTACGCCCGCCCTTAGAGAACTCATGATCCAACGTGGGGAACAGACAAAAATCACAGTAATATAGGACTGCAAACTGGGCTAACAGATATGAAATATGAGTTACGAACAGAATATAAAAAGGGGAACCAATATGGATTTGAGAAAGGAGTGTCAGAAATACTCCTGCCAAGAATATGACAGGAGAGATCTGAATGTGTAGTCTTTGTATCCGTACAGCTTCTCAAGCTCACAATTCTTTTAACTTCTAGATGCACACAATGAGTGGCAATAAGAAAACCTAAAACTTCTGAGAAAATAATAGATGGATGGGAATCTGGAAGGACCAAGGCTGATCAGCCAAGATCAGTGAAAGACTAGAGGAACAGTGAGTAGATGCCTTCAAATAATTAAGCAAGTCTCACAATTATGGAATGAATTGACTAGCTTCCTGTGTTTCAAGAACACAGGACTAACATCAGAAATAAGTAGAACGTTGGGGCGCCTGGGTGGCGCAGTCGGTTAAGCGTCCGACTTCAGCCGGGTCACGATCTCGCGGTCCGTGAGTTCGAGCCCCGCGTCGGGCTCTGGGCTGATGGCTCGGAGCCTGGAGCCTGTTTCCGATTCTGTGTCTCCCTCTCTCTCTGCCCCTCCCCCGTTCATGCTCTGTCTCTCTCTGTCCCAAAAATAAATAAAAAACGTTGAAAAAAAAAATTTAAAAAAAAAAAAAAAAAGAAATAAGTAGAACGTTACAGGAGAACACGTGGAGAAAGAATAAAAGAATGAAGCCATCCGCTAATGGGGAGTTCATGAATGGCACCCCCCCATCGCTGCATGTTCCTGCAGAGCCTGGGACCCATAACACCTGCCTCAGCCATGACTCTAACACTAAGCAGGAAGTGGAATTCGATTACTCTAGAGTCCAACCCTCTGGCCCAAAAGCCCACACCATTGCATTATTTAAAAATGTGCCCGCTCTATGAAATATAACCAGGGGAATAGCTACTATTTTGTAAGAACACTTTCCTCCACTGAACCTGTTTTGCCCTTGTTCTCTGAGGACAACTTCTCAACAAGGCGGAAGGAGCTGGAGTCCAAGCAAAGCACGGGGGTCCTGCTGAGATGTGAAGTAAAGATCTCAACAACGGAAGCAGCTGGAATCTTGGTGGACAGGGCAACAGAGAGAAGGAAGCTGTGCAAAAGGGGACCCAAGAGGACCAGAATTCACATGGGCAGAGTGAGTCTACTCAAAGCTTAGCAAAGAGTGACTACTAAGACGTTGAGAACAGAACAGAAATGATGTAGAATGAGCAGGCGTAGGCATGTGGGGAGTCCCTGCCCAGGCACCGTGGAAAGATCTAACGAATATCTTATAAAGGTTCATTTAAATGTGTCAACTTGACTGGGTCATGAGGTGTCCAGACATTCGGTCAAACATTTTTCTGGGTGTGTAGTGAGGGTGTTTCTGGATGAGGTTACCATCTGAATAAACTTCTCCCTAATGTGGGTGGCTTCATCCAGTTAGCTGAGGGCCTGAATTAAAAAATAAAAAGGCTGACCCTCCCACAATAAGAGAGAACTCCTGTCTGACCACATTGAGCCGGGACACCAACCTTTTTCCTGCCTTTGGACTCAAACTGAAACACTGGCTCTTCTTAAGTCTAGCTAGAGCCTGTGGGTTTTCAGAACGGAACTTAAGTCATCAGCTCTTATGATTCCCAGGCCTCTGGACTCCAACTCAAACTACACCATCAGCTCTCCTGGGTCTCTAACTTGCCCTCAGCAGATCTTAGAGGACTTCCCAGTCTTGATAATCAGGTGAGCCAATTCCTTATAATAAATCATGTAACTCCCTTTGGGTCTATTTCACTAGAAAACCAAGACAAACACATACTCTTAACTTCCTTTCCTCATTTCAAGACTAAGGGCCGGATCTCCTAGAATATAGCCTATGAACCAATAGTAATAGTGTCTAAAACCAAACCCAGGGCAAGATATGAAGGAAGACTCAGTTTGGAAGTCACCCCCCCATATTAGAGGGGATTCACCTTGAGCTTTCCATAGATCTTGCAAAATACAGTATAAAACCAAATATATATAAATTCAAAGTAACCAACCAGCCTTCGAGAATAAACATTAACACACTTAACAAGAAGAAAATAAGATTTAGTCAAATATTAGTCAACAAGCAAAGGAAAAAACCATGTGATCCACAATCAAGGGGGGAAAAAAGGAGTCAATAGAACACCAACCCCAGGATGGACCAGATGTTAGATTTAGCAAACAAAGACTCTAAAGCAGATGTCTGGATGGATTTTAACAGCATACTGAAGACAGCAGGGGAAAAAAATCAGTAAAATGAGAGGTCAACAGAAATTACCCACTCTAAAACAGAGAAAACTGGGGCGCCTGGGTGGCTCAGTCGGTTAAGCGTCCAACTTCGGCTCAGGTCACGATCTCACGGTCCGTGAGTTCGAGCCCCACGTCGGGCTCTGTGCTGACAGCTCAGAGCCTGGACCCCGCTTCAGATTCTGTGTCTCCCTCTCTCTCTGACCCTCCCCTGTTCATGCTCTGTCTCTGTCTCAAAAATAAATAAACATTAAAAAAAATTTTTTTTAATAAAAAAAAATAAAACAGAGAAAACTGGAAAAAAAAAAAAAAAAAAACCCAGACCCTCAAAGACCTACAGAATATAAAATGTTCTGACACATGTGAGTGAAATCACAGAAAACTGTGAGGAGCAGGCAGAAAAATGTGAAGAAATCATGGCTAAATACCTCTCAAATTATAAGCATACCCAGGCATATCATGGGCAAACAGCTTACCACCAAAGATAAAATCTTGAAAGCAGCCAGAGCACAAAAAGACACTATACATCCACAGAAGAACAATATAGTAAAATCAATAGCATCTCATCAGCAACAATGGGAGCCAGAGACAGTGGCCCACCACCCTTCATGTGCTGAATGACAAAAAATGATCAACCCGAAATTCCATGTGCAGCGAAAAGAACCTTCCAACACAAAGGTAAAATAAAGACATTTGCAAGATTGTCCAAAATCGGAGAGAATTCTCTGCCAGCAAACCTACCCAATGAAAAATGCTAAAGAATTTCTTCAGACTGAAGAGAAATGAGAATGGATGGAAACACAAATCGACACAAAGGAATAAAAAGTGTCTGAAATGCAAATAAGTAAATTTTCATAAATATATTTTGCTTCTCATGATTTATTAAAAGACTTGATTGTTTAAAACAAAAACTTTTAAGTTGGAGTTTAAAACATGTACTCAAAACTCGTAAAAATTGTATGCTGGAGTTTATAATGTATAATGTAACATATGTAGCAGTAAAAACCATGGCAACAACTGTACTCAGCGAGAGGCAGGTTAAACAGACTGATGTTTATGGTTATCACATTTGGGAAATGGGTTATGAGAAGTGGAAAGTGTCGGTGACTTTCACATTTGAAAACAGAGATGCCCTGCCCTCAAAATACAGAACACCTTCAGAAGTCCCTGTGAAGATCTCATGCACAGTATTTACACAACACACAAAAAAACCTTCCATCACAACAGAAATCCAACAGATAACCCAAGGAACTAGAAATAACAGGAATAACTAAAAAGATCTTCAAAATATGTATCTTAAGATGTTCAGAGAAATAAAAGACTACTTTTTTAAAGGCTGACAAAACAATAGGCAGGTTCAAGAAAGAACCAGGTTTTAAAATTAATACACATGGGCGATCTGGGTGGCACAGTCAAACATCTGACCCTGGATTTGGGCTCAGGTCACGATCTTGCGGTCCTGAGATGGAGCCCCGCATTGGAATCTGCACAGCATGTGGGGCCTGCTTGGAATTCTCTCGCTCCCCCCCCCCAACCCCTCCCCTGCTCCCACTCACATGCACACTTTCTCTCTTTCTCTCTCTCAAAATAAATAAATATTTAAAAGTAAATAAAACCAAGGGCGTCTGGGTGGCTCAGTCAGTTAAGCGTCTGACTTCAGCTCAGTCATGATCTTGCGGTTCGTGAGTGCAAGCCCCGCATCGGGCTCTCAGCTGTCAGTGCAGGGCCTGCTTTGGATCCCGTCTTCCTCTCTCTCTGCCCCTACCCCTCTTGCTCTCTCTCTCTCTCAAATAAACACACACACACAAAGTTTTTATATAAATTAAATTAACACACACATACACACATTTATGTCCATGACTAGCTCACAACTTCAAAAACCCTCCACTGACACCATCCACTCTAAGTGTGAACATCTTTTCTTTTTTTTTAACGCTGTTTAATATGTGTGTTCATAGTTTATCCACAATGAGCTAGCTGTATTTGTCCAAAATTAGCTAAAACAAAGGAGCAGAATAAAAAAAAACAGTCCAACTATAACACATTTTCAAGTCTGATAGAACCAAGCCACATTAGAAAAAGTATAATCATAGTATATTTTTCCCTCTATCCTGCAATCTGCACCCTCTCAGTCATTAAAATTCCTAGATTAAGTGCCAACAATTTAATCATTTGCCTAAATTTAGATTCATTTTTAATAAATGCTTGATAAAAATTACCACTGTCAGCTTGAGCCAGCCCTAAAAGAATAACCCCCATTATTTAGAGACAAGTAGCTTAAAACCATTATTATAAATGACATGCAGCGTGGTGAAATTTGGGGTGAAGACTCCCAATTTGGATCCCAAATCTGGATCATCAAGCTAACACTGAAATGTTACAAGACATACTATGAACTCTTACTGTAACGGGAAACATACTCGTGAGAGATCTAAAAGTTACTGTTTCAAAAGCTACCTTCCTACTCTTCCAAATAATTTATAGGAGTGGAAGTTGAAAGATGTCACCCCCCAAAAACTATCCACATCCTTACCTCTCTGAAACCTACAGGTGTTAGCATATTTGGAAAAGGACCTTTGCTAATGTGATGATGAGTAAGTGAAAGATCTCGAGCTGAGGAGATATCCAGGTGCCCTGCCTGCCATCACAAGTGTCCGTGAAAGAGAAGGGCAGGGGGAGATCTGACACAGGAGAGGAAAAGGTGACGTGACCACACAGGGAGAGACTAGAGTGACGCCGCGACCATCCACCAAGGAATGCCAGCAGCCTCCTACAGACGCCTGAGGAAGCACAGCCACGGCCCCGCAGACACTCTGAGTTCAGCCCAACGATACGGATTCCAGACTTCCGGCATCTAGAACTGTGAGAAAATTAATTTCTATTCTTTTAAGCCACTAAGTTTGCGGTGATTTGTCACAGCAGCCACAGCAAACTAACACAAGAAAGACATTCTATAAACGTCACCTCCGAACAGTGTTCCAATCTGTATTTGTCTTCCTGGATCATGTAAAAAAGTGTGTTTCATTTACGGGCACCTCTCGCTCGGAACGATCTGCAATCTTACCGGTTTTTGGTAAGTTCGTTCAAGCTTCTTGACAATAACCACGGGCGCCTGGGTGGCTCCGTCAGTTAAGCAAGTTAAGGTTCAGGGGATCCAGCCCCACATCGGACTCTGCGCTGAGAGCACAGAGCCTGCTTGGGATTCTCACTCTCCCTCGCTCTCTGCCCCTCCCCCACTTGCTCGCTCCCTCTCTCTCTCCCTCTCTAAATAAACTTAAAAAAAACAACTCAAGGGCGCCTGGGTGGCGCAGTCGGTTAAGCGTCCGACTTCAGCCAGGTCACGATCTCGCGCTCCGTGAGTTCGAACCCCGCGTCAGGCTCTGGGCTGACGGCTCGGAGCCTGGAGCCTGTTTCCGATTCTGTGTCTCCCTCTCTCTCTGCCCCTCCCCCGTTCATGCTCTGTCTCTCTCTGTCCCAAAAATAAATAAAAAACGTTGGAAAAAACAAAAAAAAAAAACAACTCAATAAATAATAAAGACAACCGCTAGGAGACAGACCGTGTAAAATCCCCCCCCCCCCACTCATGCTCATCAAAACCCGATAGGGAGCCCCCCAACCTGGAAGAGCTCATCAAGCACGTCTCCCACATAATATGACGCAAACAGCAAACGCTAAGGTGCTGTCAGTAACGTGAGGGCACCAACCGTGTCTTTCTCCTTCTCACTACTTGAACCCTAACGTTTGGCACACTGTCAAAGAAACCAACCTTCCCATTTCCCGTAGAGACTCACGGCCACCAAAGGCCGCCTGTTTCCCCTCCCGCTCCTCCCGCTCCTCCCGCTCCTCCCACTCCTCCCGGGCTACAAGCCCCGCAGCTTCCTACTGAGCCCGCATCTCCAGCCGCAGCATCCCGCCAGGTCGCCCGGGCGAAAGGCTGCCGGGGCGAAAGCGAGGCAAATCCACCAGGCCGAAAGGAAGGATGGGTCTGAGATGTGCTGTGAAGCCGCCCCCCAGGAACAGCCACGTTTTCGATTATCCGTGCAGAAGCCACAGCCGGCGCCAGCACCGCCAAGTGCTTCCAGGCTGTGAGACCCACGCTCCTCCCACTAACGAACCCGGCCCGTGCCACTCGCGGGACCCGCTGGAACGCTACGGTGACACGCGTAGGGCCCAGCACAGGGTTCGCACCATCGGATTCGTTCTGCCTCCCTCTACTTCAGGGAAGGGGGCGCATCCGTAACCCCCGCAGGCTGGTCTAGCATCTCATCTGCCTCCCAGGTCCCGACACGAGGGGGGAGAGGAGTCCTCCGAGGACCTGCCGGAGGCTGCTCTCTCTCAGGGAAGGGGGAGAGAAGAGGGAAGTCACTCCCGTCTCCAGCTGCGCCCTCCACCTCGCCGGACCTCTCCCTTCCTCTGAACGCGAACATCCGAACATCGTACTCAGATCCTGCCCTGTTATGGCTGCAGGACTGTCTTTTAAAAAAAAAAAAAAAAAAAAAAAAACTTTCCTAAGAACATGATCACGTTCTGTTCGGAAGTCTTCTCTATGAGGTTGTAACTTCCCAATGGGCAGAGACCGTGTCACATTCAGGCCGGCCTCGCCGAAGTGCAAAGCTCCAAGTTGCCCACACTTACGACACCGAACGTGGTACTTAACTGAAGTCATCAAGTTGACACATGGTATCTTAACCATGTGGAAACAAAAGTACGTAAGTTATCTGGCCGGCTTGTTCCCCTATTGGTAGTTACGCTGGGCAGATAACTTTTTCTGAATCCCCGTTCAATTATGCAATATCAGGAAACCCAGATTTCTACTTTATAGTTATTTCTGGAGAGAACAGCACTTACCCCTTGGGTCTGTTGGGCAAATACATAAGCTCGATACCTGGAACGGACGTGACTTATAACACCACTCTAAATTCCCTAAATTCTGGATGGTACTTTTTAGTTGTGAAATAATTACAAATACAACTCATTTCGTGCTCTCTGAACCCTATGAAGCCACATAGGTACAATTTTGCACTTTCGCATGTGAGGCAAGTGAGGCACGGACTATGTACAGCCATGGTCCCCAGACGCCTCACAGCTCCAACAGAATCCCCCTGAGGGGCTGGTTAAAAATTCAGATTCAGAAACCTAACCACCAGCACCTCCAGAGAGTAGGGCCAGAACACCCATTTCGAACAAGGGCCCTAAGGCGATTTTGACACAGGGCCAAATTTAGGGACTTCTGATAAGAATTCAGAGCCCAAGAGGCCTAATGGTACATATTTAAGAAGGAGCTTCCTTCTACTGGGCTAGCTTACTGAAATGAACTATGGGCTACTCCTCCAGAAAACAGAGACGTGGCCTGTGACTGAACGTGTACCTAAATGTTCCTATGAACACAGAATGCCCCACAGATCAAACAACTCTTACCGAGCTTGTACTCTGAGGAGACAAAGGTGTCATCAGTTAGAGCTGGTTAGTTTTAGGTTTCTGGTTAATTTTAAAACTTGTCTTTTGATATATTCTACTTAGCATTTTAACCCATCACTTGCCAAAACTTCCTCTTTATAGTAATTACATAATTTTTTGCATATTTTTTTAATAAAGACCTTAAGTAACAAAGCTTCCCCCAAAAGTATACTAAGAAAATTAAATAGCTTCACCTACACTATCTGTGGCAAAGACAGTCCCCTCCTTCTTCCATAATTGTAGCCAAGCCCATGGCTGCCCAGAGAGGTTACATTTCCCAGCCTCCCTTTCGCCTAAGTATGGCCATGGGACAAAGTTGTCACGGACAAATGAAAAGTGCAAACAAGGGTGGGGTGCCACCTGTGGGCTGGAAGACACGGAGTGAACACTTCTGTGTCTCTCTGTAAACTGGGGCAAGGACAACACAACTGAGAGCCATACCTCGGGGTCTGGTGGCAAACCAAGATAAAAGAAATCTGCGTCTCCGAAAGACCAACTGAGGCAGTCACCCCCACCAACCAGGCCATTCACCTCCAGACGACTCTGTTCTTGGGGCCATCCATTAGCCGGCTCTCAGTTACAGCAGCTTAACTATGTACCCTGCTGTTTGTGTGGCAACTGGAACGAATTCCCTCCCACAACTCCATCAACCTGACGATATTTCTAAGGTGGTCACGATATTGGGTAATAAAATTCTGGACCCTGAAGGGCTCTTAAAAGATCATCTACAAAATAACTCAAGTTTGAAGACAAGGATCCTGATGGCTACGGAGAGTCAAAAGCATGACAGTAGGAAAAACACTGGCCCCCAACATTCCTCTATCTTCCCAGTTCATTCTTCCTTCAACACTATTCTACAGACTGGATTCTAAAATCGTGGAAAACAGGGGTGCCTGGGTGGCCCGGTCGGTTGGGCGGCCGACTCCGGCTCAGGTCACGATCTCACAGTTCGTGGGTTCAAGCCCCACGTCAGGCTCTATGCTGACGGCTCAGAGCCTGGAGCCCGCTTCGGATTCTGTGTCTCCCTCTCTCTCTGTCCCTTCACGCTCGCACTGTGTCTGTCTCTCTCTCAAAAATAAATAAACATTAACAAAAATTAAAATTTTAAAAATAAAATCACAGAAAAGAAAACTACATTTTTCAAAATAACCTGTGGATGACTTTCATTCACTGATTCAACAAATAATCTAGCCCAGCATCTTGTCAGCTGCCAAGCAACGTGTTTTCAGGTGAATGCAGATTTTAGAGGCCTTCAGTTTTCTGGATGTACTACATCTTTAACTCTCCTGAGCCTGCACAAATTACACAGAAAACAAAACAAGTACAAATAATGTCAACACTCCCTTGAAGGACCTAGAAATACCCAAATCAAAATGTGGCAGTTTTCTTTACAGAAAGTAGTATATTGGAAACTTCTCTTCTACTTTTCCCACCACCATCCTCTCATACTCCACATCTTTTTGGAAGACTTTTTTACCCTAAGTAACCTCTACACCCACCGTGGGGCTCGAACTCACAACCCCAAGATCAAGAGTTGCATGCTCTACCAAAGGAGTCAGTCAGGCGTCCCCACAAAAAAGCATTTCCATTTATACCTAGCCCAAAACAGAGGAAAAGGCCAGCAGACCCAGGGAACAGTATTACTCCTGCACTCCTCCTCCCCACCCACCCCCCACCGTGAACAGGGCCACTGGAGGTCCTGCCTTCCACCCCTCGCAGCCCTCCTCCCCCACCACGGCCTGCACCACACAGGAGACAGAAGCAAAGGGACAGGCCTCACTCCCTCGAGACAGGAACACCTCTTTCCTGTGGCATACAAGGGATCCTGGCGAGCTAAATAACACGAAGAGTTTTTGCTAATAGAGAGCTAAAAGGTTTTTAAATCCCAGAACAGAGTCCATTCCAGCAGTGCTTTGTTCATAAAGATAAAAATCAATCTACTTGGATGCAAAATGCCAGAGTAAAATGTTTCCATTCTCTAGATATTTTAAAAGAAATTCCACTTAACGTCAGTAAAATCTTAGTCTTAAGAAACATTAACCAAATCACATACTACAGTTTCCCAGGATTGGGGGGGCGGGGGGGGGGGGTCACAGGTCCTGTGGGGCAGGTATGATGTCAGAATATTTCTCACAGGACGATATTTCTCAACCTTTTTAAAAGTATTCCCATCCTCAGAGGTGGCGGGGGGGGGGGGGGAAGGGGGGGAAGAGAACGAAATCAAATTTAAATTAAATTTCTCCTTAATAAGAAAAATGAAACCTAAAATATCTTGTCAGGTAGGGTTCACTTTTAGAGGGCCACAAACCATCGTTAATACCTAATTTTTTCACTCCCTCATCTCCAACAATTATTACCCTGGTGGGGGTGATATTACCCCCCATGGAGAATGCATTGCTCCTCAGACTTGACATCACCCAGATCCCTTCTAAGACTTCTGAATATGCTGAGTCTGGGGTCAACCCCCAAAATCTGCACCTCGCCTTAAGCTTTCCAAAGGACTGATTATATGGTCTGTGGGCCACAATGTTTCTGATGAATTTCCGTGGTCATACCCAATGCCTAGTAGCAGAATGACCTCAAAATAAGAATCCAGATGAGAGCCGTTTAAATGAAATAGCTGTCACATCGTGCACATTAAGGAAAAAGAGATCTGTTTGGGTTTCTTACAGAAGATCTGAGGACGGTCTACCTCTTCTTTCTCCAGTAGTAAGACAAGCACAGGATTTTACTGGAGAAAAGCCAGAGGTGTTTTATGGGCTGTAACATGTGACCCAAAAGGAGATTTATGTCACTTATTTCACAAAGTACATATTCAAGGTTTCCATCTAGTACTTCGGTACTTTTGCTTAGGTGTAAATTGGAGCCGAGCATCCCATAAAGTACTCGTGATCTTTTCTTCCCCATCCCCAAATGTGGATTTATGAACCCTACCCATACACAGTCTAACTGAATTTGACAAATTATACTAACACAACACAGCTATCTGAACAGAGCTCTAACAAACACTGCATTATCAAACGAATAAGCCAGTAAGATTAGACAAAACAAAAAGAACGGAGAAGTCATCTTTTTTCCCTTCTCCCCTTCAGAAAGATACTTGTTCGTGCGGTGGAATGTTCTTTGGTGGCCCCAATAAGCCACTCTTGCCACTGACCACATCTTACAGTCTCCTCCGCCTGAATCCGGACGGGCCCAAGACTCACTGCGGGACTGAAGAAGCTGGCGACGATGACACTGTGCCGGGTCCGGGCCTAAGGCCTCAGGGGGCGCAGCAGCTCCTGCCGTCGGCACCTCTAGAATCCGGTCACCACCTCTGAAATCCAGTCAACCACGTACAAAGTCCAAGCACCCCAAGATCACACCGTGAGAAAGCGCGTGTTACAAGAAACAGCCGTGCAGAGGAAGACACACCAGACACCGTCCGTGTGAAAGACGAAGTCATCTCAGACTCTCCAGTCCCCGCAGCTGCCACGCAGAATGGAGGAAGAAGCCCTGCCCAGATTGGAAAATTGTGAGCGAAGAAATGGTAAGCCACCAGGTTTGGCCTGCTTTGTGAAATAGCCATAGATAAGCTCAACATTTTGTATGCAATCGCTTCTCGGCCTTTCGGCTAAGATCGAGTTTAACATTTTGTATGCAAATACAAAGGAAAATTACAATGTACCTGTCTGCAAAATGTTTGAAAGTAAATATTCTAGATCTTCTGAAATAATTTATCTTCTTGGACTTGAAAAAAAAGGCTAGTAAATTCTAACAGACTGTATTAACGCACTTCTTTGACAAATAACACAGGCGCTACCAGATGGCTAATGCTGGACAGAGACGGGGTCAAGGCTCCACCTCAAGACTAGAGACCTCCAGACACATCCAGAAACAGAACAGCTGATTTATTAAACTGCACTAAAAACTAACCCGTAGATGACCTCTTTCAGAGTGTATGGAGTGGAGGTTTTGAAACTGATTTGTATCTTTACATAGAGTCAGTGGGGTAAGGAAGAGTATTGTTGCCTACTATTAAGAAATGACAATCATGGGTAAATGTCAATCTCTATCAACGAGTTCGGAGAATCATTGAGAATATTATACACGATGTGCCAAGCATCCTGGATACCAGGAAGAAAAAAAAAACCAGTCTTGCCCACAGCAGTTCAACTTAGCAAAGGCCCCAAATACAAATAATGGTACTACAAACACTTTCTAGAATAAAGCTGTGTACACGTAAACACAAAAGGAACTAACGAGAACACAGAAGATGGAGCTGTTCTTTCTACCCCATTCCTGCCTCCTTCCAGGAGAGTTAGGAAAGACTAAAGGAGAGGACATCTGAGATGAGTAACTAAGGTTATGGAAGACCTCCCCTCAAACCCATCCCACAACAGCTGGAATTTAAGGATTCTAACGTTGGTCCCACTAGGGGCACGCTTATCAGCTTTGTTCCCCAAGGGTCTGTAGCATCTAAATCAGGGCTGGCCACATAATAAGATACACAAATGCCTGTTAAATGTCGTTGAACTCCTATGGACCTTGGGCAATACCACAGCATTCAGCAGCATTTATGTAAGATGAATAGTGCTGCACAGAGTTGCTCTGAAACTTATGTAAGATACCATATGATACCATTAGGAAACGAAGGTGGATAAAAGCAGTTTGAATGGCGTCATTTTAGAGGAAGTATTATTTATTTAATGTACCAAGCACCCACTATATGCCAGGATCTGTGCTCTATGGAAAATGTTGTAAAAGAAGTACAGATAATGTGCTCCAAATGAAAGTTCAGAGAAAAGGAGAACGCAACACATGTGGGGAAATGTAAACTACTTAAATAACTCTACATGGAACAAATACAGTAGGGCTGCAGAAAAAGAGATCAGAAAGGTAGGAAGAGGTACAACTACAAAGAGGACCTGAATACTGGATCTTCATTCCATGGAAATGAGAATCATGAAAGATTATAGGCTGTGGAATAGCACGATCAGGGTGGAAGGCGAAAAAGGGTAGCAGTGCAAAAGATAATCAAAGACAAAAACTGATCTGAGAAGGGAATATTACAGCTTCAATAAATATACATTCAACATAGACGGTAATCCATGCATTTACCTTTGCTCTCTCACAAAACTCCAATGAATATAAAATCTACTTAAAATCAATAAAGGAAAATAAAACAAGAAAGACAGTGATGGAGAAACAGGTTTTTAGACAGTGCAAAGAAGACGGACTGTGGTAACGGACTTAGAGGAGAATGAAGGAAGCCACAGAATGAATGCTGACACTTGGAAGTACCAAGAAAACGAGGCACCCCGATCCCGGAAAGGTTCAGGACACACACATATTCTCTGGCTCTGTCCACTGAGAGCCTAGGAGCATGCACACCTTGAGAGCAGTGAGCATACCTAATGCCCGGCACTTGCGTATTAAATGCCATTTCCATGAAAAGAACCAGAGCTCTAGGCAGAGTTCTCCAACTTGACTCAAATGGCACGAACCACTGAAGAAAAATTTACTAAACTGAACTTCATTAAAATTTAAAACGCTCACTCTGAAAAAAACTGCTAAGAGGATGAAGTGACAAGCTACGCGATACACTACGGACTGGGAGAGAGCACGCACAGACCACACAGTGAACAAAGACCCCGCACCTAGAATACACAAAAGAACTTTCATAACTCAACAGCAGAAAAAAAAAACCAATCCAATCAGAAAATGGGCAAAAGACATGAACAGTTACTTCACCGAAGAAGTGAGAGCAAATAAGCACATGAAAAGCTGTTCACCATCATCTGTCATTAGGGAAATGCAAATTAAAACCGCAACAGGATATCACTACACCTATCAGAACAGCTAAATGAAAAACAGTCATAACACCAAATGGTGAGAAGGGTATTGAGAAACGGGATCCCTCGTACTTTGCTGCTGGGAACAAAACGTGGTACGGACACTCTGGAAAGCAGTCTGGAAGCTGCTCACAAAACTAAACATGCATTCACCCTGTGACCCAGCCATCTCAATCTCGGGCACATACCACCAAGAAACGGAACACTTACGTTTATACAAAAACCTGTACTCAAACGTTGAAAGCAGTTTTATTCATATTATTACACAATATATTGGAAAACAACCTAAATGTCCCGCCATAGGTCAGTGGCTGAACAAACTTGGTCCATCCATACTACGGAATACTACTTGGCAATAAAAAGAAATTAACTATTGATTCACTCAACAACAAATGGACCTCGAGGGCATTATGCTTAGTTTAAAGAGTTGATCTCAAAAGGCTACACACTGTATGCTTCCATTCATACAACATATGGAAATGACAAAACCACAGACATGGAGAATAAACTGATGGTTGTAGGGCTGCTGGGAATTCAAAGGGGTTGGATAGCAGAAGAGAGTTCATTTAAAGTGATGGAGCAGCTCTATTATCTTCATTGTGGGGATAGGTACACAAATCTAGACGTGGTATAAAGTTACAAGGAACTACACACGCACACACGTAGGTTTAAAGAACACTAAAAACTGAATAAGGTCTGCCTGTTGTCTAGTTAACAGAAATGTACCAGATATGTCAATTTCCTGATTTGGGTATCCTGGTAGAGCTAACATAAAACTCACCATTGGGAGAAGCTGGATAAAGGAGGTACATGGGACTTTAAACTATGTTTGCAACTTCTTGTGAGTTTATGATTTTTTCAAAACAAAGGATTATTTAAAAAATAAAAACAGGGCTCCTTGGAAAAATTGTCCAATTCCAATTCCAGACTGAGACAGAAGTTCAAGATAAGCCTGCAAAGTGCTCAAAACATATTGGAGACGTGCCAAAAGGGCACAGACACCAACTTGAAGGAGCTTCTTCTAACAAAATCCTGGACAACTGGAGCATTAAAGTAAGTAACTAACTACAATTATGGATTATTACCCATTACATAAAATAGAAAATCAGGTACCCATAGTGATATAAAATAAGTGACTAAATTAGAAGTCTGATTACTAATAATGGGCTATTTACATAGTCTCAAAGTACCTCTACACAAAACACACACTAATTACAAGGGCGGGGATTAACTTTAAAATGAAGAAGTCTGAAGGCACCACCACAATCAAGTGATCAAAGTGAACATTATCAGAAAACAGGACAAAGTGAAATCACATGGCACAATAACGCTACCCACCCCCTCCCCCAAGGATGTCCACGTCCTGATCCTAAGAACCTGTGAACGTGTTACTTTACAGGGCGAAGGGTTGAATAAAGGTTGCAGGAGAAACTGAACTTGCTAATCAGATGACTTTAAAATAAAGAGATTAACCAGTATCATCACAACAGTCCTTAAAAGTGAAAGAGGAAGGAGAGGGAGACGGCAGCAGACGATGGACAAGGTCCAAAGCGACTACTCTGAAAATGGAGGAAGAGGCCAGAAGTCAAAGAGTACGGACAGCCTCTAGAAGCTGCAAAAGAAGGACAGACACTGTCCAGCAGAGCCTTCGAAAGTAATGGAAGCTGGCTTGCACCTTGATTTGAGCCCAGGTGAGATCCATTTTGGACTTCTGAACTCCAGAACCGTACTATAATAAATTTGTGGTTTTTAAGCCTCTCAACCTGTGGTAATTTGTTACAGCAGAAACACAACGCCAGGAGTACACCACCTAACAATGCAATGAGAAAAAGATAGCATCGCTTCTACGATAGTCCTACAAAGATGCTTCACATACCATCTAATACAAAGAAACATCAGACAAACACGCATAGGTGACTCTAAAATAACCAGCCTGTATTCTTCAAAAATATCAACGTCGTAGAAGAAAGAACAGATGAGGAACTGTTCTAGATCAAAACAGCTGAAAAGACATGACGATAAAATGCATAAGTAATCCTAGACTGTATCCTCTTCCCATAAAGAACACTCCCGGGACAACTGCCGCAACTTGAATGGAGTCTTAGGGATCAGACAGCTGTGATGTATCAATATTAACTTCCTGCCTTTTGTGGTGATATTACCGTTACGTTACGCAAGAGAGTGTCCCTGTTTGTAGGAATTACGTGCCACGATATTCAAAAAGAAAGAGACATCATGTCAACAACTTTCTCTCAAGTGGTTCAGGACATAGAAGTTACTTGTCGTATACCTGCAAACATTTCTGAGTTCATTTCAGTAAACAAGTAAATAAAATAAGGCAGCAAGATCTCAAATTGCAGCCCAAGCTCTGCCCAGGCAGGCAACCGCCATGTCTGCAAAGAGCCCAAAGGCATAATCTATGGGGACATGAACAGACACTCTGGACCTGGAGACATCAAGGGCAACAGAGAACAGTTTTGAGGCGGGAAACCAAAACCGAATCCATGAAGAGTCTTGACACAGAACTGTGAACTCCAGTTCCCCTCCCCAATTCTGCCTCCAGAACACCAGCAACAGGAATACCCCTTCCCTCTCCCCCAGGCATGGGGACAATCAGGCGACAGCCAGAGGCCTGGAGTGAAAGCACTGGGGACACTCCTATTCGTGGGTTCCTCGATCTCCACACCAAGCCTTCAGTAAAGAAGCCAGCCTCACACCTCACAGAGAGCTTCCATCCACTTTACCACACCTTACCCTGAAGTGAAAGCCACCAGCCCGAAAATGGCCCAATATTTGAGGAAAGGTGCCAACATTAAAGACAGAAGTCAAAACAAGCAGAAAAATGGGAATCCAGAGGAAACTGAGGCAATGCCACAAAGAGGGAAAACAAACAACCAAAAAAACAACGGTGTCAAACTATACTATCATGTGCTTGAGGAGGTAAAAGAATACATGTTATGGTGAAGTAGAACAAAACGCTAGTTTAACAGAAAACAAAACAAACAAACAAAAAAGGCAGGGCGCCTGGATGGCTCAGTCGGTTAAGCGTCTGACTCTGACTTCATCTCATGGTTTGTGGGTTTGAGCCCCGCCACGAGCTCTGCACTGAGAGTGCAGAGCCTGGTTGGGATTCTCAATCTCTCCTTCTCTCTCTGTCCCTCCCCCACACTCTCTCTGTCTCAAAATAAGGAAATAAACTTCAAGGAAAAATAAAAAGCAAAGAACAAATGATAACCCTGATGGAAGATAAAAGTTGAAAAATATCTCCCAAGAAGAGTAAGAATTAACGAATAGCAAATAGACAAGATAATCCAAGTGTACGTCACTTGAGAAGACCAAAGAAAAGCAGTTATCAAGGAAAGCATACAAAAAACTTACCCATATCTGAAGAACAGGTACCTCCAAAGTAAAAGGATGGGTCCAACACAATGAAACCAGCCACCAAAGCACATCACTACAAAACTTTACCAGAGACAAAGAACAGATCCTTAAAACTTCCAGAGAATGAACAGCAACAACAAAACATGGGGGAGGGGTCATACAAAAAGGACCAGAATCTACTAATAAATTAATGGATGTATGTAATATGTAATGGCTGCCAACAGCCTCGAATATTGTGTCCCTCCCAAAGGAAACCGATCACCCACCTACGGAGTAGTCTCCCTACCTACCACCCTCCTCCCAACAAAAAACAAAGAGAAAGCATTACATATGGGATTTTATCAAGCCTTAGATCTTATTACCAAGTACCAGAAAATACAAGGGACAGGGGAACATGTCAATGACACCACAGGGATTCACTCAACATCTAGACTAGAGATAAAACAAGATAGAAGACACCGTTTCTTCAACAAAGTCAAGGAGGAAAAAAAAAAAGATGCAGAGGAGCAATCGATCGATTAAGGGACCTTACTTAGATCCTGTTTGAATCAAGCGTTTTAAAAACATACCATTATGAGGCAATCCAGGCCATCTGAACTCTTACTGGATATGTGAAAAATTACTATTAATCTTTTTAAGGTATGATAATGGTACTGGGGTTATAGTTTAGAAATCAGCCCTTATCTTTTAGAGATATATACTGAAATATTCACAACTGAAATCAGATATCTGGGTTTTTGTAAAAACTCAAGTGAAAGAGGGGTAGGCAGGAATACCGGTTTTTTGTTGTTTTGGTTTTTTTTTGAAAGCAGCCATGAATTGATAAATGATGATGCTGAGTGACAAGTATCTGGAAGCTCCTTATGTTCTCTAACTTTTCCATAGTTTTTGTTTTAATAGAATCCAGAATACAAATTATATCTGCTACATGAAGCTAGAAGACCATGAAGTAATATACTCAGAAGTTTGCAGTAAAACTTATATTCAAACTACAATCCCATACCCAACCAAAACTTCTAATCAGGAGGGAAAACAGATTAAAGATACTTTCAGACAAGGTCTCAAAAAATTGACCTTTCATGCACCCTTCCAAAGGAAGCACTAAAAGCTGTACTCCAGCAAAATGAAAGATAAAAACAGGAAAGGTAAAGGTCAGAGAACCAGGAAACAGAAGACACAACCCTGCTGGAGATTTGCAAAAGTAATACTATTAGGCCCAAAGAGCAAGAATTTCATACAGGCAAGGCTTGATGAAGGGTCCCCTAAGAAGATTCTTGTGGGGACAGGAGAACTAGCTATCTGATATGTTTGTGCAAAAAACTATATTGAGAGCCTAATGGAAGGTATGGGAAAACTCAGTCACACGGACCTAGAAAACAAAGCAAGCGGAAATACAATTGTTAATTCCAGGAAAAACAAAACTATACAAGGAGGGAAATGTAATCATAGTATACAATATAGCTCCATAGTGTACTTACATAATCATAAATACCAAATGTTTCATGAAAAAAAAAAGTAACTATAATGGGTAGATGGAAAGAGAAAAGTATTAAGGCAGGGTTAAAGTTAAATGTTCACCTACCTCAATAGAAAGTCAACAAATAATATCTAAAATTTTAAGCTAAATACAAAAACAGAGTCAAGGTTACCTACCTAACCTACTCAGCCTCCAACCTCTCCTTTCTTCCTTTGTAATAGAAGCTGTTTTCGTTCAAGACCCATGTGCACATCACCCCAGTTAGGCACGTGCTCAGGGGACAGTGTAGCCAGCTCCACGATGATGCCCAACTGGTCAAAGGTAACCCCATTTCCCTTTCTAGTGAGTGTTTCAGAAACAGTCATACAACCCAGACAAGTCTACCAAAGAGTTTCTGGGCAGTTTCCACATTCTTACACAGCTACAAGAAAGAGTTCTCTCCTCTTCCTGTGGACACTGTTGTGTCTGGATACAACTCCTCAAACTGCTGCAGCCACCTAATTAATCTGTGCATGGAGCCAGCGAGTGACTCGAGGGGGGGATGGAAAAACTGGGTCCCTGAAGACATTACTGTGCCACCAAATCAATTAGCCCTAGAGGCCATCCTACCTCTGGACTTCCAACTGAACCTCGTCTGAGTCCGGATCTCCGTACCAGCATCCAAAAGCATCCTGACTGGTACAATAAGCGTATCAGAGAGGCAGACTGAAGAAACCAAGAGCTGAGGTAAAAGAGCTCGCCAACTAGTAGGCAGGGCACGCAGGGCCACGAATATTTCAGAGGAGCCCAGATCCCGTAAAGACCTCGGGACCTAGACAGCCTCTTGTATTCTACCGTGCCCGTGTAGACCCTGAGGTGACAACGTTTGGGAAGCCCTGCTCTAGGGTGCAGGACTACTGAGGGGTGTGTCTGGGGACAACTTTTTTCATTAGAAACCTTTCATTAGTATTCAATTTGGATTATATGCATGTTAAACTAAAAATTCCTTTTTTTATAATTTTTGTAAATGTTTATTTTTGAGAGAGAGACAGAGCATGAGCAGGAGGGGGCAGAGAGAGAGGGAGACAGAGAATCTGAAGCAGGCTCCAGGCTCTGAGCTGTCCGCACAGAACCCATGGGGCCTGAACCCACGAACCACAAGATCATGACCTGAGCCAAAGTCGGACACCCAACCTACTGAGCCACCCAGGCACCCCAAAACTGAAAATTCTGAAGAAAACTAATGCAGTAAGCCAAAAAGAGACTAATCTGATCTCTGGAGAGGTCATTAACAATAATGTGAAGAAAGAACTTAATTGAAGACTATTTCAGAAACAAAACTCAAGAGGGTTTGGTAATAAAAGTAAATTTAAAAGTGACAGGAGAGGAACCAAGACTACAAAAATGTTTCTTCTTTGGGGACATAACTCTACTAGATCACCCAAAGTGAAAACATAAATTATTTTTTGTTATACATTACACTGGTTGGATTACACTAGCCGTTACCTACCAAACTCTCAAGTTTTACAAGTACAGTTGACTCTTGAACTACATGGTTTTAAACTCACGGGTCCACCTAAATGAGGATTTTTTTTCCAATAAATACATTGGAAAAATTTTTTGGAGATTTGTGACAATTTGAAAAAATTCACAGATGAACCGCAGAGCCGAGAACTACCAAAAAAATTAAGAAACACGTATTATTGTACCCAGTATATAGTACGTATAACATACAAAATATCTGTTCATCAACTATTTGTTATGGGTAAGGCTTCCAATCAACAGCAGGCTATTAGCAGTTAACTTCGAGGAGAGTCAAAAGGTTTATGTGGATTTTCAGGGTGCCTGGATGGCTCAGTCGGTTGAGTGACTTCAGCTCAGGTCATGATCCTGCGATTCGTGAGTCCAAGCCCCACGTGGGGCTCGCAGCTGTCAGTGCAGAGCCCGCTTCAGATCCTCTGTGACCCTCTCTCTCCGCCCTTACCCCACCCCTCACGCTCAATAAATAAAATAAATAAATGAATATTACTATTATAATAAATAATAAATTTATATTATTATAATAAATACATCTCAATAAATAAAACATTTAAAAATAAATAAATCAGGTCTCTCTTTAAAAAAAGGTTTCTGTGGATTTTCAACTGCACAGGGGGGTTCAGCAACCCTAATCCCCACACTGTTCAGGGTCAAATGTAATTTAACTTGGGAAGCTGAGACACAGTATAAAATAATACCAAAACGCCAACATTCAGCCATGTATTAAGGGCCAAGCAAGATTCTAGTCCTAGACACAAAATGCACACAAAATGCACACAAAATACACATGGTTTCTGCACTCATGAAATTAACCTAGTATCTGCTAACAACACAGTCCACAGAAGCAAACACTGAACAGTAACGCTGAGTGAGGGCTGAGCCTGGTTTGAATCCTACCTTACCAACCACTACGAAAAATTACTTCAACCCTAAGCCTAAATCTTATCATCCATTAAATAAAATACTACCTTACTAAGTTGTGGTAGGCGTATACTCACACAGTGTACAGAGCAAGCTTGAGAAAGACTGTCCTTCCGCATTACCGGGTGACAAGAGGGTTTGCTGTAACATGCTAATGGGCATGGTGAAGCTTCAGGAAGGCAATTTTCTCCGAGAGGATTTCCTCCACACCACAGCATCTTGAGGACGGGTCTGCAGAGCACATTTACAGAGAAGAGAAGCTTCCCACCGTGTACTCTGCTTCGGATCCACCAGGAGTGATTTTTATTCATGTCTTCGTCCCTTAGGCCTCTTAGTTCTCTTGCGTTTTTTGGGGTTTTTTTAACCACTAGTTAGTGTCCACTCTGGAAACCCTTACCATCAGTTTAAAGACTACTATGCTTCAGTCTCCCCATACTAACTAGTGGGCAGGGCACACAGGACCACGAATGTTTCTAACCACTTATCTTTTAGGCTGACCACTCCAGTACCTGCGAAAACAGAGTACGGTGACACTAAAAACGCCTTCTCAAAGCAACAACACGTGCATTTTAACCTCATTCTTTCAGTCACTCAACAAACATTTATGGAGTCTTCTATGTGCCAAGCCCTGAAGACACAGCAGTGAACAGAACAGACCCGACCCTTGCTTTCAAGCAGCTTAGGCTAAAGAAAGCAGATGCTACATAAATAAATAACCTCACAGCTATAAAATTCAGGTGGAAAACGTGTGAAGTGATAAGAAAAAGTTCACGGCATTTTAAACCTAACGCAGACAGGAGGTTAGAAGGAGTCAAAGAGGAATCAGAGAAGGCCTCCCTAAATATATGAGATCTAAACGGAGACAGAAGAGAGGAGTAGGAGCTGGTAGGATAAAGTCCTGAGCACTTTATACGCATTCACTTACTCTTCGCGATACTATGAATAGTAGACACCTATTATCCCAATTCTATACAAAGGAAAACCGAGGCTCAGTTTACACAGCTGGGAAGAGACAGGGCTAAGATTCAAAGCCAGGTACCTAGATCAGACTCCACGGAATGCACTCTTCCCCACTACACACTGGACAGACCCCAGCATGGCTCCTATGAAATGGCCTCATGCTGTTCGTGGCCTCGTGGCATGGCCCGCTCCTTGACCCGGGTCCCGGGACCTTGCTTCTAACCAAGAGAACGCAGGAGAAGTGATAGGACGTCACTTCTGCAGGTATGATACGTAAGAGTGTACATCTGTCTTGTGAAGAGATGACACTCTCCTTTACTGTCTTTGAGAAAGTGAAGTGGCCCTGTTGGAAAGGACCATTCGGCAAAGAACTAAGGGCAGATGCCTGCTAACAGGTAGCCACAAACTGAGACCCTCAGTGCAATAGAAAACAAGAAACTGAATTCTACCAACGACCGAATGAGTCTCAAAGTCATGCCTCACACGTTACCAGAGCCCCAGCCAACATCCTGACTGTAGCCCTGAGGCCCTAAAGCAGAGGACCCAGCTAAATTGTACCCAGGCCTCAGACCCCCAAAAACTATGAGATCATACCTGTATAAGTTTCTAAGTCTGTGGAGAAACACTGTTACATACCAAAAAACAAACACTATTGCATAATAAAGTTCGTCCATCATATACCCCAGTGCTTTACTGAAATACTGATTTTCAACTACTCTTAACTACACATCAAGCCAAATTCAGGTAGCATTCACAACTGTTCTTTTTAAGCAAAACTCACGTATGAAGGTGTCAACGTTAACCATAATCTGACCCTACGTTTCATAAAAGCCATCTGAACCACCCTGTTTGCTAGTTCCATTATCTGTCATTTCTGTCTGTTTCTACTGAGTTTTCTCTTCTAGGTCTTCAAATTCATTAATCTTCTTTTGTAATGTCTAATCTGCCATTAATGCCATCCAATGTATTTTTCATCTCACACATTACTTTTCACCTCTAAATGGTTTTATTTGGGTCTCTTTTTCACCTTTCCAGTCTCTACCTTTTTAAACACATGGGATACAGCTACAATAACTGCTTTAATGTCCTTGCCTGTCAATTCTAACACCTTTCAGTTCTGGGTTGGTTTCAAATGACTGATATCCTAACTATAAGCCAGGTGAACCTGCTTTTACACATATTTAGGAATTTTTGATTGGATGCTGGACATTTTAAACTGTTAAGTATTAGGTTTTGTTATATTTCTTTAAAGAGTATTGGACTTTGCAGGCAATTACATTCCTTTCAGATTAGTTTGTGCCTTTCGAGGCTTGTTTTTAAACATTTTCCAGTGAGATCTAGAGAAGCCTTTATTTGAGGACCAATTTGGCCCCACTACTAAGACATGACCCTTCTGGAGTCTCAATGAACACAGCATTTAACAAGAACTTTTGTCTTCTGGCTACGAGGTACTCAAATTATTTCCCAGCCCTATGTGAGCTCTGAGAATTGTTCTGCTTACAGTTTTCCAGTGGATTTCTTCCCCAGGAACTGTTCCTTTATGCAACTGCACCCTACATGTGCACAGATTAATCCTCAACCAATCATTGAAGAGGACCACTAAGAAGACTTATGCTCTGCCCAGCTCCCTTCTCTCCAGAACCCTGCTCCTCAAAACAGAACCATTCTGCTGGAGCAGAACCCCAACTCCAATCTTTGCTTCCTCAACTCAGTGAGGCCAAAGGCTCTATTTGGGATCCCCCTCCCTGCACTGAGATCTGAAAATTGCCTCCAAGAAGAAAGCTGGGCCATCAAAGGGCTCACCTCATTTGCTCCCCATCTGTCAGGGATTACAGTTCTGTACTGCCTGTTGTTCAATACCTGAAAATCGTTGTTTCATGTATTTTGTCCAGTTTCCTAGGTGGTTACGGAAGGTGGGTAAATTCAGAATGTACTGCCTCATAGTCAAAAACCCAAGTCACGACTCCTGACGATGATTTTAAAGTAAATGTTTTATAAGACACATCTCCTAAACCTACCCACACCCCGTTATCTATTACAGTACCCCACCTTTATTTTTATCATGGCATTTAGCACTCTTTGCCATGGTTATTTGCTCTCTTGCTTTCTCTACTTTTCACAACAGAATTAAGCTCTGTGAGGGCAGGGATCTTGTCTATCTTGTCACTCCTGTATCCCCAATACCTAGAAGAGGCAAATTCGAATCAGCAAATTCATTAAATCAATAAGCAGCCTGCATGTAACTATTTCACTTAATGTACATGAACTCTTCCCACTAATAAATTCTAATCTAGATGCAAGTAACCCTGACCCTGGAGTTTCTTGGAATTGTCAATTACCTTAATTAGCATCATCTAAGTAAAGGTTCTTAGTTGCAAACAAAAGAAACTAACTCTGGCTTTGCTGAAACTGAAAAGGAAGTTATTAAAGCATATTAGGCAACTCACAAAAAACCCCAGGAGGGCCAGACTGGAAGGCTACATAATGAAGAACACCCAAGATTCAAACCACAGATCTGGTCCAGTGGAGACAACACAGGGTTCAGTCACTGCAACCAGTACAGACGCCAGTGACACCAGGAACCAAACGCTACAGCTGAATCTTTGTCGCTGCCCACCTCCGGGAAACAGGTGCAGCTGCCATCCCCTTGCAATGCGGGACACAGATCTGACAAAGTGTCTGCTTCTGAAAATCACTAGCTTCTGAGGTAGTGGCCTGGAGGCCCCAGGTCACACGACCACGTCCCAACTCCAAAAGATGCAGAGAAAGTGAGCAAATTTGGCTTTCAAAATTGAAGATTTCTACTTCCCCCCAAGACCCTTAAGATAAAGAATTCCTCAAATATAGAAAGCGTTTAGGGGCGCCTGGGTAGCTCAGTCGCTTGAGCGTCCGACTTCAACTCAGGTCACGATCTCGCCATTTGTGAATCCGAGCCCCGCGTCGGGCTCTGGGCTGATGGCTCAGAGCCTGGAGCCTGCTTCGGATTCTGTGTCTCCCTCTCTCTCTGCCCCTCCCCTGCTCGTGCTCTGTCTCTCTCTGTCTCAAAAATAAACAAAACATTTAAAAAAAACAATTTTTCTTAAAAAGCGTTTACACATTTTTGTTTATTATTGGAAAAAACGAATGAACCAGTAGCACAAGGCATCAATCCCAGTATACCAGAACTTGTATCTATTTCTTCAATTAATGGATTATAGAAGCTCTATGTTTCTCTCTCTTTTCTCTCTAAATGTTTAACTTTACGGCACTTACCCGTTCAACTAAGTTTTCTATTATCTGGAGGCAGCATATGCAATCTGCTATGATGATCCTTAAGCAAATTTACTTCCCTACATCTCAACCTTCTAGCTTATAAAACAGAGATACGACCAACCACCTTGTAGAGTGGCTGAGAATATTAAAATAACTAATAATGAATATGTACAGTGTCTGGCCCATAGCAGGCAATCAATTAATAATAGCTATTGTTACTATTATTATCGTTAAATAGCTTATTTTTTAAGAGAATAAATTCACTGACCGACATTAACTTTTTTAAAAAGCTACCAACACCCTGAAGATCTAAATTTCTATTTTACATGGTACTATAAATGTTCCCCCCTTTACCTCCTTCCTATGTTATCAGAGATAAAGCAACACGTAGCTTGAAGGACTCTTAACATGTTGCCACCAAAAACAAGTTCAAGAAATAAACAAAGGGAGGGAGGGAAGGAGGAAGTGCTCATGCTGAACGTGTTTCCTTTACATTTCTCTCCAGGGAGCTCCTGACTATACTGAAAAGCCTCATGAGGGCAAGGACGTTTATGTCCGTGTAACTCACTCCCAAGGGCCTTGCATGGCACCAGGCACAGAGAGGAGACCTTCAATAGCTACTGAATAATTCTGAATATTTGTTTTCCTAAATATTTACAACAGACCTGTCACTGAGAAAGGTTTCAGAACTATTTTAAACAAATCCCTTATAAACTTTTAAAAGCTCATTCACCTGGGGGCACCTAAGTGGCTCAGTCAGTTAAGCGTCCGACTTCGGCTCAGGTCGTGATATCACGGTTTGTGGGTTCAAGCCCCACGTTGGGCTCTGTGCTGACAGCTTAGAGCCTGGAGCCTGCTTCAGATTCTGTGTCTCCCTCTCTCTCTCTCTCTGCCCCTCCCCTACTCATGCTCTGTCTCTCAACAATAAATAGATGTTAAAAAAAAAATTTTTTTAAGGCTCATTCACCTGACAAGATCAACAGCTTCAATAATTTTCTAACTACGAAACTCATTCTTTAAAAAAAGAAAAAAAATCCATCCATACAATGAACTTTCCCAAATCATTTTCATTCTGTTGTCCAAACTTGAAAAAGTTAAAGCCAAAAAGCATCCAAACAAATCACCGTCTTCGCTTTTCCGTCACTTTTTAGATGAAGTCAAAGCTAGCACTTATTTTAAATGTGAACCCGACATTGGCTACTGCAAATGCCAGACTGACATTCCAGAGATCACTGGAGAATGAACCTCACTCTGCTGGCTAGGAACCGTGGAGAGTATCCAGGCTGATTCCCTCCACAATTTTTAAAACCTCTCCAAATGAACACTAAGGGCTGTACCTATTTCGATAAACTACGAAAATGATGTGCTCCTTTAATAAAGAAGGCACAATCCAATACAGCATAGTCAAATAAACTTTAATAAAAAATAAAAAGGCACGATGTTTCTATTCCATATTCCTAACATCTGGCTTCTCACAAACAGTAGGTATTTCACAGGCATTGTTAAAGGAATCCAGGAGCAAATAATTCTTTTTCCTGGCTACATGGTTTTCCAGTCCTATCTTTAAGAAGACAGTTCTTGGGTCCTTGAGACCAAATAGTAAAGATCAAAACATGTAGTTCATTGATTCACTCAACAAATAAATGTTTACTTGGTGCTCAGTATGTGCCAAACACTTGCCAATCCCAAAGAAGGGGGGAGGGGGCCAACCACTGCCCCTTCTCTCTGAAAGGCATTAGTCAACTAAGCACTAAAAAAAATTATCAAGTGTAATAAGCACTATAGAGAAAAATGCAGCAAGACAGGAGATATTAAAAACGAAGAGGTGGCAGGGGCTGGGGGGCAGCTTTCCCTGACAAGGTGACATCTGAGCTGAAAGTGAAGGAGGAAATGGAGCTGACTTCAAGAAAGGGGAGGACTACCGGCCGAAGCAGCAGCACATGTCCAGACGGGGTCCGGAGACCCGGAAGGTAAGACTGTGGAAGTGAGCTGGGGCCACACCATCCAGTTGCGGGGTCCTGTGACTAGCAGGAATCCCAATGTACCGTTTAAAAGCTGTTCTTGGGGCGCCTGGGTGGCTCAGTCGGTTGAGCGGCCGACTTCGGTTGAGCGGCCGACTTCAGCTCAGGTCATGATCTCGCGGTCCGTGAGTTCGAGCCCCGCGTCGGGCTCTGTGCTGACAGCTCAGAGCCTGGAGCTTGCTCTCTCTCTCTCTCTCTCTTCTCCTCTCCTCCCCCCGCCCTTGTGTTCTATGAAAAATAAATAGACGTTAAAAAACAAAGTTGTTCTTGCTCCTCATTTGCTCAGATCACTCTTCCACTCCTGCCCATGCTATTGAACTTTCCTTTTTTTCTCGACTCTCCCTCTATGCCTGCATCCTTTCTGTGTCTGGATCTTCGTCTTACTCAGCAAGAAGCCTTCCTCCAAGCGGTCTCTCCTGAATCCTCAGGCTCCTGTCTTCAATTTCTTCCCTCTGCAGAGCTGACTGGAATACTGCTGAGTAACCGCGGGCCTTCGGGCCAATTCTTCGGTAAATTCACCTAGCTTTCCTGATGTTTTGAACTGTACCATAGAACCATTATAGGGAAGTTGAAAAGGTGAGATTAGATACTAGTATGCTCAAATGAGATCCTAATAATTTTCCTACCACTGCTACTTTGAAAAAACTTTTACAAAATCTTTTGTACCATGGAAGTAATGTCATTCAGTAATGAATGTGTTTGATGTAAAGATGAAGTTAAAAAAAAAAAAAAAAACACTACTGAGATGACAGTTGTTCTTTTCAAGGAGAAATGATCAAATCGGAACAAATTTTTCAGCACACAGAATTTGTCTTAAAGACTAGAGTCCTATTTATATTCAAATAAACTTTAACTCAAAGTTAACTGCCGAAAGAACTCTAAAATGAGACAAAAAAATTGACCTTCAAAAGGCAACGCCAAAATCACTCAATTTCATGGACTCTGTGTTCCCTTTAATGAAGATTCATGTCTACCCTAGACTAAGTCCATGAGCCTACTCTAGAGATCCCAAAAGACCTCCCACCAGATCCTGACTCGCATCAGGACACCCACAGTAGGCTTTGCCGTAGCACTGACGCCCAGGCCCCAGTTCCACGGATGGCACCAGGAGGTACTCCATAAATAATCCCAAACACCTCACGAGATAAATACATTTTAGATTATTGGTATCCTGATAAGGATACACGTGAAAAGAAAGAGAAGATGAGACTCTTCAGGAAAACACAAAGATACTGTCACGTGTTCAGCTACTCTATACTTCGCAAACCACGTATTATGATACAACCTTTTCCTTTCCAGAGTCACACCTTGTAGCATTGCCTTCTCCCACTGCCCTATTTTTAAGCCCATCTTTAATGGTGCTACAAATGATTTCCAGCTGTCCTTAATGGAAGCCTGACTACACGAATAATTCCATCTTCTGTTCCTTGACAGTTCCTTCAGGCCTTCGGGAGGAAACGTTCTCAACCGTCCCGCTAAACCAATCATTCCGGCACCGTACCGCTACCTAGGTTCAATTCTCTCCTTTCTATCTCCACAACTTTGGCCACGCTGCTGTTTGAACACAGCGATATTCACTTGTTCTGCTGAAAAGTAAATAACTGAGACTTTTTAAGGCGCTCCGAACTTGGCTCTCCCATCTGACTTGTACCTTTCACCTCTTCGTATTCCTCCAAGCCTACACACCTAGAACGAGCTGCCTTCCAGGCAGGCCCTGCTTCTCTCACTGTCATCTCCCCAACCCAGACCCGTCATCACTGCCCTGTGGAACCTCCTCCAGTTGCCCCAAATCAAATGCCTCACAATCTGTAAGACCCATCACTGTCATTTCTCAGTGCAACCGTCCCTATCCCTCCTCCAGGATCTCTCTCTCTCTCTCTCTCTCTCTCTCTCTCTCTCACACACACACACACACACACACACACACACACACAGATACTCGGGGCTCACGAATCTGTCATTCTCCAGAGTCACCCCTCACTTCCCCTGCTACCACAGGTCACCCACAGGACAGCCCCCAGCAGACTGCCAATGCCCCAGGTTCAACCAAGACTCAGTCCCTCCTCCTCAAGGCTCACTCAAACCCCCAGAATCCTTACTTCTCTACATTCTTCTAGTCCTTCACATGTCAACTCCTCTCCCTGTCAGCAGCCGTGGTCTCTACTATGATAACGGTGCCTGCACCCAACAGCTATGTCAACACGAACAGCACAGGTAACCAAATCTCACCCACCTCTGTAGTCAGAGCTCCTACCACCACGATGCACATGCCTCATACAGAGGCCAGTCAAAAGTTTACTCAAATGATGAGGAACAAGAATCCCCTTGCACAATTTATCAAAGCATTTACAATTACAAGCATCTACAGGTTATCGAAACATCCATTTTTCATTCAACAGAACAAAGAAATGCAGGAAAATCAGAAAATATTTTTAATTATGTATCTGACAGAATAAATATTTCGTTTTTTAAAGTACAAAACTCCGAGTACAACTTAAGATGTTCAAACTCACTCATAATTAAAGAAATGCAAATCCAAACAACTGAACATCATTACTCACCTATTAAACTGACAAAGATTTAAAATTCTTGGGGCGCCTGGGTGGCGCAGTCGGTTAAGCGTCCGACTTCAGCCAGGTCACGATCTCGCTGTCCGTGAGTTCGAGCCCCGCGTCAGGCTCTGGGCTGATGGCTCAGAGCCTGGAGCCTGTTTCCGATTCTGTGTCTCCCTCTCTCTCTGCCCCTCCCCCGTTCATGCTATGTCTCTCTCTGTCCCAAAAATAAATTAAAAAATGTTGAAAAAATTTAAAAAAAAAATAAAATAAAATTCTGACGACGCCAGTATTGGTGAGATCTGGAAAACTGAACTCTCAGACCCAGCTCGTGAAGTAGAAATTGGCGCTACTTTTGAGAAGACACTTTCGCAAGACATATTCAAATGTGCATATACTTGGTGAACCAGTAATTTCCCTTTGAAATATGTAATCTAGGGCTAGTGTTCTAGAGAACACAGTTATATGCACAAGGATGTATACTGGTACACTTTAAAACAAAAATACAAGAACAATTCAAATGTTCTTTAATAGAGATTGAGTAAATTGGGGTACATCCATAACACGGAATACTCCCTAACCATTTAAAAACAACAAGCAAATATCATATGGCCGATAGGGAAATACGGCCCAAAGAGATCAAGACACTTAAGATGCAAATCTGTGTGTCTGGCACGATCCCATTTGCTCTTAACTGCACAGACACTACACACACACACACACACACATCCATCACAATGTCTGTGCACTTTAAAAAATAAATAGGATCAAGGGTGCCTGGCTGGCTCAGTCGGTGGAGTACACAACTCTTGATCTTGGGATTCGTGAGTTCAAGTCCCACACTGGAGGTAGAATTTCCTTAAAAAATATTAAATTTTGAAAAATAACAGGATCACACTGAACATACAGCTTTGTAACACACACATATAATAAATGTTTAATGCATATATATACAGTTGCACCTACATGCACAGGACATTTCTGGTAGGAAAACAACAACTATGACCTACGGAGCGTGAGGTGGGGGTGGGAGGGTGATAAGGCGCCATTCTATAGGGCTTGAACTTTTTTTTTTCTTTTTTTTCTTTTTTTTTTTTTTTTTATATCATGAGGACATTATTACTTGGTGATCTTTAGGAACTAAAATTCCCTAGGTCATCAGAACGATTCCTATATGTTTGACATGGTATAAGACCGCTCAAAAGGGATGATGAACACTAATTTAAAAAAAAGCCTTCTACTCCCAATCAAGCAATCAAGTGGGTCTTCCTCAAAATTATCCACAGTTTCATTACCAACACTCTTAGTGATAGGAGGCCAGCAGTCAGTCTAATACCACCAACCTCTGGCCACCAGAAAAGCCTCCATCAACCTTTCCAGGACTTACCACAAGCTGACACTTTTCAAAAACATGCCCTTCATTCTCCTCCGGCAAGGGCACACGTGCCCTGTTCTTCCCCCCACCCTTCCCACAAAGCTCTCTCGTTAGTACAGGTGCTCATCTCCAATTTTTAAAATGACAGCCAGCTAATTCATAAGAATAAAGTGTTAACTTGATATACAGATAAAGCACATTCCTCTGGCAATATTTCCATCTTAAATTAGGGAATCCAGCTCTTCGCTTCATCTAAAAGAATGAATTTGACAGTGAGAACTGCAGATTTTGAAAAAGAAAGTAAGAACGGGGACAAGACCTACTTGGTTCCTTCTCCTCGTGCCTGGCAGGCACCCACCTACCATCTCCCCTCACGCTGCCCATCCACGACCCTGTCCACTACAGCACTGAGAGTAACAACACCTTATTCAAAACCTCAACTTCCCACCTTTAAATATTCATCTGACTACCTCTATTTGTTAAAAGGACAATTAAGTGATCCAACCATTCACTACCAATGAGCTCACACATAAAAAAACTATTTGAGAACGACCCATATCCCTATAAAATCCCAATGCAGTTGGTATTTCGTCCTCTCTTGAGTTTGTATGAAGAACAAAGAACCAGGAGTCGGGAAAACATACACCAGCCCTGGAGACCAGCCTATTCTGGGGCAGTGGTTAGTCATTTAGCTTCTTTACATCCATTTCCTTCCCCAAAATGAAGAAGATGAACTCTATGAGTGTTTCTCAAAATGTTTCTACTGTAACAGGATTACCTGGAGTCCTAATTAAGAAAGTAGACTCCTGGGGCGCCTGGGTGTATCTGTCCATTAAGCTTCTGAATCTTGATTTTGGCTCGATTTTGGCTCAGGTCATGATCTCACGGTTCGGTTCGTGGGATCGAGCCCCGCATCTGGCTCCACGCTGACAGTGCGGAACCTGTTTAGGATTCTCTCTCCCTCTCTCTCTGCCCCTCCCGTGCACACTCACTCTAAGAATAAATTCAAAAGAAAGAAAAGAAAAGAAAAGAAAAGAAAAGAAAAGAAAAGAAAAGAAAAGAAAAGAAAAGAAAAGAAAAGAAAAGAAAAGAAAAGAAAGAGAAAGTTGATTCCAGAGCATCATCCCAAACCTATAGAAAGAGAAGTATCTGAGCTTGGGAACTCTCACAACTCTGAGAAGTTCTCCAGAAGCCTGTCTGAGAACCATTAGTTTCTTGGGTCTCCACTAGATCAAATAATAACACTCTCTAGTTCAAAGGAATCCTAGACTCTCTTTGTTCAAACCCACAGAAACTTAAGAGGAACATACTTGGGTAGTAAACTTATTTCTAAACATCACTGCTATCATCCTGGCAACTTCAGGGGCTCAAACATTTACTGAAAACCTGACAAGACACAGGTGTTATTCCAGAATTGTCTGCTGAGAGTATGAGTATGAAAATATACCATAAGAATACATACTAGGAAACTATGAAAATAAAACTCAAAAGCTGAGACTCCAAATACTGGTTACATAAAATATAGTCACAGCAATCAAGAACCACGTTTCTAGGGGCGCCTGGGTGGCTCAGTAGGTTGAGCGTCCGACCTTGGCTCAGGTCATGATCTCGCAGACTGTGAGTTCGAGCCCCACATTGGGCTCAGCACTAACAGCTCAGAGCCTGGAGCCTGCTTTGGATTCTGTGTCTCCCTCTCTCTCTGCCCCTCCCCTGTTCACGCTCTGTCTCTCTCTCTATCAAAAATAAATAAACATTAAAAAAAAAAAAAAAAAAAAAAAGAACCACGTTTCTATTAGAAAACAGTGTCAGTAACATAACGTGCCAAAATTCCTTCACTACTAAAAGTTTAGCTACATGTTTTCTAATCTGACCATATATGCGTATATCGCAGATACTAAATAGTGATCTGTGCACACCACAGTTCAAAAGATTGATGACCAAATATGGAAAATAAGTCTTATTAATTAGTGCAGTAAGTTGTCTTTTCAAGGTTTATTTCTGTATGTTTCTTCTAAAACATTTCAAGGTGTGACAGGAAATGCCTCATAATCCCCCCCCCCCCTTCTCTTCTTCAGTAGAAACAGATTTTCAACCAACCAGCTACAGCTACCCTGCCAGAGACCACATATCCCAGCCTCCTTTGCAGCTAGCCACCTGACCAAGTTTGGACCAACAGATGTGAAAAAAAGTCACGTATGCAACTTCCAGGTTTGTCTTTAAAGGGAGATGTGCTTTCCCCACATCTGTTCCTAGATGGTGGATATGGTGGGGAACGGTCTTCTACCATACAGAAAGTGGGGTTTCCTAAGCACAGGGAAGGAACCAAGGTCCCCTCTACCATGGAGCCACCACATTAGCCTTTAAAATTACTTCCAGGAGAGACAAATAAACTTCTTGTTTAAGCTACTGTATTTAATCAGAACAAAGGCCCAATCCTGTATTCTAATTAATGCATATAGAAAGTTGAAGTGTATAACAAATATTAATAACTTCTTAACTAATTCAGTAAAGCTGAAACTCTAATTATAAATTCTTGGGTAACCCCACCACTGAAATTATTGCTACTGTACCAACTTATGTTTAAATGGCATTTTACACTTTTGCAAAGCACCTCGTTACAGTATCTCATTCCACAGTCTCAAACTCCTGGGCAGGGCGGCTGGTGCTGTGCACGTGTGGCATATAAAACACTCAAGCCCAGAGAAGCTACTCTGCCCAAGACTGCACAATCATGGAGTGGTACTAGGACAGGACTCGGCAGATAGGTTCCTCACTCCATCCTCTATACACATATACGTCTAGCTACCTCTGCTGTACTGGAAGGGTGATCGAAGACCTATTCCTGTCCAGGTGGATGTTACCATCTAATGGAGAGAAGAGACAGACATTATATGAGTAGAACTGTGAATATATACGAATAATCGTACATCTATCTGCAATAAGAGCTATTAAAAAAAAAAAAGCAGAGTCCTATAAGAACGCACAGCCAAAGAACCCTACCTAGACTGGGGTTTGGGGGAAAGCCTCTCTGAAGAAGTAGCGTTTATCCTGGGACCATAACCGTGAGTATGAATGGAGGAGGAAAAAGAGGGAGAAGAGAGAGGAGAAAGCTATTAAGAAATGTGCATGTGTTGCCCCAACCTTCACAAGAGCCCTATGGGAAGTATCACAAACCCCGTGTTACAGAGGAAGAAACCAATGCTTAGCAAAATCACACGGCCAGTGAGTGGCAGGACCTGCTGAGAGTCCGGATCTGCCTGACTCTGGAGCCTCTGCCCAGCACCATCTCACAGGCCTGTACTCTGTCCACAGGACCACGCTGTCCCAATGGCCATCTATAACTAGACATTATGCACATTTTGGACGGGTGTCAGATGCAAACCCTAACCACAAATATCCATAAAACTTAAAAAAGAAAAATCAACTCTTGTCGTTGGAAATTTGATATACTTAGAAAAATTACAGGGTTACTTAATGAACAGGGATGTTATGTAAAATAAAAGGGATGTTGAAAACCAGATTTGTTCCATGTTAAACCAGATCCCTAAGCTCCTCCCCACTGATTTACACAAGCATTTTAATTATGGGAACAGAAAATTCATAACAATTCTAAAGTAAAAATACATTTTAAGCTATCATGCACTATTACATATGAGCATATGTCCCTCAAGCAAAAGGTAAGTACCTTGTCAAAACTTTAATGGTACTATAAATTTTTCAAAATCTCCTTCTAGGGGCACCTGGGTGGCTCAGTTAAGCATCCGCTTCAGCTCAGGTCTTAATCTCAGTTTGGGAGTTCAAGCCCAGCACTGGGCTCTGTGCCGACAGCTCAGCACCTGGAGGCTGCTTCAGGTTCTGTGTCTCCCTCTCTGTCTGCCCCCCACCCCCCACCCCAGCTCTGTATGTCTCTCTTTCTCAAAAAGTGAATAAACATTTATAAAGATTTTTTAAGGGACACCTGGGTGGCTCAGTCAGTTAAGCATCTGCCTTCAGCTCAGGTCATAGGCTCAGGTCATGATCTCACCATTCGTGAGTTTGAGCCCTGCGTCGGGCTCTGAGCTGACAGCTCTGAGCCTGGGGCCTGCTTTGGATTCTGTGTGTGTGTGTCTCTCTCTCTGCCCCTCCCCTGTTCCTGCTCTGTCCCTGTCTCTCACAACCTGAATAAAAGTTAAAAAGAAAAAAAAAATTAAAAAAGATTTTTAATAAAGTAAAAATAAAATAAAATACAGTAAAATAAAACAAAATAAAATAAAACAAAACTCCCCTTCTAGAACAGAGGTGCGTAGCTCTGGTAGAAAAAATCAACTGTCAAAAATCCCAAAAATGGTTCTACATTAGCACAAAGTATGCCCACCAGGACCCACATCACTTTAGACATTCAACGTACTGTAAGTTATTATCTCCAAAAGAAAATTTTAACTCGTTATACAATTCTGAAAGGATTTCAAAGCAAAAGCTTAACTTCTGAAAAATGTTTAGCTGGCCTATATAATGCAATACTTCCAAACCATGTTGTTTCCATACACTAAAAAATGAAACTCAGGCTGCCTGTAGCCACTAAGTTAGGAACACAACTTGTCTTTAATTACCTAATACGAATCTTTGATTAATTATTTTGTCCTGTGAAGCCAACATTTCATTTTCACATAATCAACGATAAACTTTACAGCTCCAGCTTAACACTGCAGGCAAGATTTCAAAAAATTTATTCATTTAGGGGCAACTGAGAAGTTTTAGATAACCTGAAATAATTTGATGATTCTTTTCCAAGTAATTAAACAAAAACTTTAGCCTCCCCAAATTTTTACTCAAAAACTGTATAAGCTGTGGTTAGGAATTACCACAATTTCTCTAGCCATCAAAACACTGACCAGCGGTGAAGATAATACACGGTAAGAAGTCTTTTAAAAGGCATAGGGGTACCTGGATGGCTCATTCAGTTAGGCATCTGACTTCAGCTCAGGTCACGATCTCAAAGTTCATGAGTTTGAGCCCTGTGTCCATCTCTGGGCTGACAGCTCAGAGCCTGGAGCCTGCTTCAGATTCTGTGTCTCCCTCTCTCTCTGTTGCCCCCCGACCCACTCACGTTTTGTCTCTGTCTCCCAAAAATAAATAAATGTTCAAAAAAAAATTTTTTAAAGGCATAATCACCGTGTATACTCAAGTCCCACAATACCTTGACAAGGCCAACTGTGTTAGCACCAAGTTTCAGGTGACCGTGTTTGATAACTTCAAGTAGTATTTTTACTTGTAAATAGAAAACAGGTATACCTACCAAAACACTCAACAGAATAAGTAGAGATTCTTAGCTCATAGCTGGAATTACTGATAAGGAATACAACAAAATTGTAAGAGCAATAAAATTCTGTGTAAGTGCTAAGTTCTTTATAAAGACTCTTCCTGGAAGTTTCTGCATTTTGCTGGGTTCAAATGTTTCATTTTTTTTCTTGGGGCAATGAGAGAAATTGCTTGGGGGCGTGGGCGTAGGAAATGTGAAAGTTCTTTGAAGTGAGAGAGAAGCTAATTCTGAAGCAAAAAGATTGACACCTTTATCACAAATACAAAGAAAGTCAAAAATGAAAACTCCTATTAAACTTACTTTTACTAAGCAATTCCCTTTGCACTCATAATAAAGTTACTTCTATCCAAATTTTCTTCCCCAAACTAGATACTTACCAACCATAAACACACATGTAAAAACATCCCTAGTAATCTAAGTAACTAAGCTGTTATTTAAAAAAAAAAGTTTTCAAGTAGTACCCAAAATTCGATACAAATTAGCATATTCGTTTTTTGCATATTAGTTTCAAAACAAAATGCAAGCCAACGGTCCTTCTATAACTTCTGTTGTAAGTTGTCTTTGACTTTGCTTTGGCAGATAAATATTCACAGCACTATAAAAACCTATGTATGTAAATTCTTTAAATACCAGTTCCCTAACCGCCCCCCCCCCATCTTTAAGTCATCAACACAATAACTCTCCATAAACTGAAACCCACCGGACAGTCATCTGACAATATTCTAGGAGGTAAAAATATACTAACCAAGGATCTTTTTTTTTTTTTTTAACTATACACATTCCCAAACAAGACACTGCATTAAAATGGAGTATTTTCATTTATTTTGAACATCAGTTCCCCTAAAAGACTGGACTAATGGGTTAATTTTTGAATCCCAACACACAGTAATTCTGTGTATCTCTTAAGTTTCTAATAAGTCCCACCAAAATGTCTTTAAAACATGTTTAAGAATCTTATACCCAAATTCCTTATAACAAAGATCCCACCAGCTCATTTGGTCCACTTCCCATCCCCTACCAATAATGACCATCCATTCATTCAAGTCTATTCCTTCAAGTCATAATCATTTTTAGATTTTAAAGTGTGCCTGCTACCTTACACAGAGGTGACCCTAGAATAATGACTTTCTGAGCTTATGCCTCTTATGAACTTTTTATACTGTTTTACAACAGAACTTGGTACACATGTTAACAGGAGTCCTTAACTTTCTGATAAGGTTGGAAGTGTAAACGAATTTGGACAGCCAACACAAGCACCGGGGCTATTTCAAGACAAATCTTCCAAAAGCACTGGGGTACTTTAAGTGTAAGTCATGTGTATATTAAAAATCTTAACTGTAACCGAGTAAACTTTTCTCTTAACTGCTGTTTCTTTGAAACTATCTTCTAGTCTCACATTTATAGTCTGTCTGAAGATAATTATTTCTCTCAAGGTAACTAAACAATCAAGACATGACAAATTTAGGAAAACAAAACCTAAAGGTAATTCCACTGAATTATTAGAACTCCCCCAAATCAAACTAAATATATCCATTCTTAAACATTTTGTGTATGTAAGATACAAGAGGTCATACAGGAAATCTATTCAAAGATTTAAAAATTCCTAAAAATAACTTTACACAAAACTTTCTCATGACTCATCAATACTTAAGTGATGCCTACAGTTAAAATTAAGTGTGAAGAACAAAACGCACCAAAAAATATTTAATTCCTTCCATTCAAGAACTGCCTACATAGTTGTTTTTTTTTTTCTGGGGGGGGAAGGGTGGAGGGAAGATCTGACAAGTTTCTTTATGAGGGTCTCCTTTCAATCTTTCCACTTCCGCAAAGACAAAGTTAATTCCATGCTCAACACTGTCAGGGGCACAATCTCTGGGTTAGAACCCTGAGTCATTATTCACAGATCGCTCCAAAATTTGCCAGTGTTTATAATAATAATCGGTTATAACCTAGTGATTATGAGCCCAGGCTGGCTACAGACTCCTGGCTCCTGGAGTCCCAGCTGTATGACCTTGGATGAGTCACAGCTCAGTTTCCTCATCTGTGAAATGGGTTAACAGTTCCTACCGGTAGGAAAAGCAAGTTCATACATGTAAAACCCCGACAATACTGCCTGGTACCCTTCGTCCTAATCTTTAAAAAATGCGTGTGAAAACAATGCCATACGGTGTATTTTCTAACAACTTGGGCGGAATTCAAAAACCAAACGGTGTTGGCATTCAAGTCCTGCACCTAGATTACGAGGACCATATAATCTAGTGCTGGACGAAAAGCAGAGCCCATTAGTCGGAATCGCTCACTAATTTTGCCATTTTTAACTATTTCAGACTAGGGAGGGGCTTTTCGAGAGGTGTTAAGAAATTCGGCAGCTTTGGTGGATCCAAACGAGAGCGGGTTTGTACCTGTAAATAGACTTGTGAAGTTTTGTTGCAATAGCCAGGTATCAATTATAATTTACGCATTCTCAACCACCAACTCCTCCGGCTGCTAAACAGGTCATTACTCCACCTCGAGTAGCCGGGATCACTTGCACTCACTGCACAACTTCGGAGCACGCCGAGTGCCCTCGCTCCGGCACACACCCCAAGGGCCGCTGAGGGACCCGGCTCCCGACCTTCCCCGGCGCCTCGCCCAGCAGCCAGCCCCATTTTCTTAACCCGTGCATTGTCCTTGCGGAGAACCCCGGCGGATCCCACACTGGTGGGGACCGAGAGGAGGGACGAGGGAGGAGCTGGGGGAAGAGGATGAGGAGGAAGAGGAGGAGGAGGAGGAGGAGGAGGAGGAGGAGGAGGAGGAGGAGGAGGAGGAGGAGGAAGAAGAGAAGAAGAAGAAGAAGAAGACGACGACAACCTCCTCCCCTCTGCTCGGGCGACCAGTGAAGGTCTGGCGCTTTCTCCGGCCCCCAGGCCCCGGCTCTCGGGAGGCCGTGGCCCCTGCTCCCACCCTCCGCAACTTTCCCTCCGCTCGCACCCGCCTCTCCTCCGGGACCGGGCCTGTCGGGCTCCCTCCCCCGGCGGCCGGCCCCGGGCCGCGGCGCCTCCTCCTAAAATGGCAGGTCCCTCCCTCCGCCCGGCCGGCCTCGGCGCGGGCCCGGCTGCAGGCCGCGGGGGGAGCCGGGCGCCGGGCCGGGCGGGGCCGCGGCCGGGCCGGACACTCACCGGGACGATGGCGGGGCGCTCGCGCCGCTCCCTCCGGTGAGTCTCAGCCTCGGGCTCCCGCCGCTGCGCTCCCGCCGCGGCCTCCGCAGCCAGCGCCGCCCCGGCCGCTTCTCTCCGCCCCCGGCGCTCCCGGCTCCGCGGCCGAGCCGCAGCCTTCTCAGTCTCTCTCCGGCTCCGCGGTTCCAGCGGCGCCCGGGGCCGGGGAGGCGACAGCCCCCTCCCCGGCAAATACCGCAGTCCCCGGACCCCGACTCCCGGCGGCGGGGCCGCGCGGTCCGGCGCGGCGCGGAGGGCGGCGGCGGCGAGGCCGGGCGCCGAGTCGCGGCCGCTCCCGGCGGCTTCTTCCCGAGGAGGATTTTGTAAATCTCACAAAATGGCGCGCGCTCCAAACCTGCGCAGCGAGAAGCGCCGGGGCCCGAGCGGCGGCGGCGGCGGCGGCGGCGGCTCCTCCGCCAGGAGAGCCCGAACCGCCCGCCCCCGAGTCCCCGCACAGACAGACAGACACACACACACACTCACACACACACACACGCACGCACACTCGCCCTCGCACACGCTCACTCACACACACTCACACTCACACCGGTCCCGCCCGCTCGCCGGCGGCGGCAGCGGCACCAACAGCAGCAGCAGGAACAGCAGCAGCAGAAGCGGCGGCGGCGGCGGCGGCGCCCGCACCCCCCGCTCGAGGTGTCCGCTCCCAGAGCCCGACCTGGGCCGCGATCAGCAGCAGCGACGGCAGCAGTCTCCCCGAATCCCCCCGCCGCTCTTGCCGCCGCCACCCCCGCCTCACTCCAATGGGGCTTTTTATTATTATTCGGGCGGGAAGCGAAAGGGTTTAAAAAAAAACCAACCAACAAAATGGCGACGGACCGACCCGGTCGCTATAGCAACTGTCAATCAAAACGCAAAACCCCGGCTGACGTGCTGACGTCCTCCTCCCGCCCCCCGGCCCCAAGCCGGCGGGCGGGGCCTGTTGCTCGGGCAACGGCAGATTCCGTTCCCTCCTTTCCCTCTCCCCCTATGTCCCCAACCAACCACCCAACCCCCTCAGGTCACGTGAAGGATAAATTCGGAGCTCGGGCCCGCTACGAGTGTCAGAGGAGGGCGCGTGATTCGCTCGGGGGAGGGGAGAGGAGGGGGACGGCCGGGCCGAGGGAGGGAAGGGAAGCGAAGGGGGGCGAGGCGGCGGCCCGGCCTGTGCGCGAGCGCCCGCCGCCTCCCCGGCCTCCTGGCCGCGCCCCGCCCCGCGCCCGCGCCCGCGCCGACTGCGGCCCGGGGAGCGCGCGCGGCCTCCGCGCCGCCGCCCCCGGAACCCCGCGCTTCCGCGTCGTGCGCCCGCAGCCCCGCCCGCGCCGAGGGGGAGGGGGCCGGGCTCTGCGGCCGCGCGGGGACCCGGGAAGCCCACCCCCTGGCGCCCGGGCCCGGGGCTCTCACCTTCATCCCCGGGGAGCGCGCCGGCCGCGGGAGGGCGGCCCGGGTGCGCACGGCCGCGCCTTTCAACTGTTCTTCGAAGGGTTCGCGTGCCCCCCTCGCCGGAAAATGCCCACGGAGGCCGCGGCGGGGGTGGGGAAGAGGCCGCCTCCGCGTTTCAGACATCTCAGGAATTCCGGACGCTTCGCCCGAATCAGGGATGCCCCTGCGGCTGACACCTTGATTAAATCCTGCCTCTCGATTTTTGCGGCAGCCAATGCCAACGATCAGATATTATGCACGGAGCCATCATAAAAACTTTTTTAGGCTGTGCACGCTCTCCCAGGCTTTCCCACCTATTCCAAACCCCTCCCCACCTTTCTGGGTGCAGCCTTTCCTTCTGGATCGGAATGCCCCCAACATTCATCCTCTTGAGCTATTACTGTATCCTGGTTGCCCGACTCCCTGTTTTCCTCTTTGATGCACCATCTCCGCTTCCCGATTCTTTTCGCCCACCGCTCTTCATTAATATTCTGGCTTCCGTGCGTTTTTATTTTATATACCCCTTCCGCCTGGCTAAATATCGCTAGGTGTGCTTCCCAGGCATTAAATTCTAGATATGCTAGTAGCCATGCTGTGCTGGCTACATTGTAAGCAGTAGACAGCCACTGGCTAAAAATTATATTCTGTACCAATGCTAATAAAATGGCACTTAAAAACGTTACGCTAAAAAGGATGATATAGGTGTTATTTTACACCAAGTCACAAATTTATTGATTTCTAAGCTTATTTTCCCATCATATAATAGTGTTCCAGTTTTTTTAAGCTGTTCACAAATACATTAGCAACAGCTATGATCTTGTTGGCGTACAGAAAGGCCCCATATTAAGTACTGGTCTCTATCCTATGTGACTCAAGGAAAGATACTTGCTTTAAATGATTTACAACAAACGTTTCCCTCCTACACTTATCAGAACATTGGTATAAGGCAACAACTCAAATTAGCCAGGCCCTGAAAAAAATCAGACTAAACCTCAAATAAATTAGCTAAAAAGTAGTCAGGCAAATAGCTTACTTCAGACTGATTCTCCATGTTGTCAAAAGTTCACTTGGGGGGCACCTGGGTGGTTCAGTCAGTTAAGCATCAGACCCTTGGGTTCTGCTCAGGTCATGATCTCAGGGTTCTTGGGTTGGAGCCCCACTTCCTCCCAGGGCACAGCCTGCTTGGAATTCTCTCTGCCCCTACCCTCCCTCTCTCCTCCCCCCTCCCTGCCCCCCCCCCCGCAAAAATAAATATTCTTTTAAGTTCTTTTGGATTGCTGCTCCTCAAAATTGACTCACTAATGCAATTAAAATCCACATTCGACTTGATTTTTTTTGAAGGAAGTAGCCAAGCACGTCCCTACTGAGGTGAAAGATCCTACCTTGATTCTTCCCAAGCTCACACTTCTCCTTACACAACTTACACAATCAACTTCTTCCTCCACTGGCTCGTCTTCTCCCTGCTCCCCACCCCACCCTGATTCACCAGTTTCACTTCTATCAGAACACTTAAGCATTTACAACCGGTAACACTAGATTTGAGTCAAATTTTTATTGCTGGTGATGAAGGAAACTTGCATAATTAAACTTCTAGGTAACCTGCAAAATTTTATGGCAATGTCTCGGGAAATGTGTCCTTGTCTTCAGTCAAATCAATCTGGAAGATCAGGTTGAGGCAGAATCTTGAGCTAATAGTCATGCATAATAGAAAACATTGATGGTCTTCATATCTAGAAGGCTATATCCCTTCTCCCCAACACCCCTACCCCCAGCCTGACAGCCTTACACAATATTGATCAATGAACTATCGTGCCCAGGTTGGAGTGCTGTAAAATTAGTTTTATATAGGGCTTCACCTAAAAAGGAACATGTAAGTTGTACTGACTCCAAACAAGTGAACACAGGTAGGCAGGAAGGACTCTGGTAGAAATGCCAGTTCAGTGTTGACCAGGTTCATCACTGTCATCTGAGACTTAGCCCTAGCAGACCCAGTGGCGGATATATCCAATCATAGAAGTGAACCTCTAAAAGCAAAGACCCCCCCCAACTCACAAATAATAATAGCCTCCATTTACCCAGTACATTCTGGGGTACCTCCAATCTCATAGCAACATTACATCCCCACTATACAGATGAGAAAATAAGTTCTGAGTAATTCAAAAAACTTTCCCAAGGTCATACCCCCAGTACCTGGTAAAGCCAACATTGAAACCCAGGTGTAATTGCAAAGCCCATATTCTTTCCACACCAAGATGGCTCAAGAGTATTTGGAGATTGGGTTCTTACCAGAGGTAATCAAGAGTAAGCCCTAATCGAATATGACTTATGTCCTTTTAAAAAGGGGAAATTTGGACAGAGACAGAAACACACACAGGGAAGACAAAGGAAAACACCTTCTACAAGCCAAGGGATAACTGCCAGAAACTAAAAGAGAAGTTGGGATTATTGCTCACAGCCTTTAGAAGAAACCAACCTCCTGGGGTGCCTGGGTGGCTTAGTCGGTTAAGCGTCCAACTTCAGCTCAGGTCATGATCTCACAGTTCATGGGTTCAAGCCCCACATCGGGCTCTGTGCCCATAGCTCAGAGTCTGGAGCCTGCTATGGATTCTGTGTCTCCCTCTCTCTCTGCTCCTCCCCCACTCGTGCTCTGTCTCTCTCTCTCTCTCTCTCTCTCTCAGAAATAAACATTAAAAAAAATTTTTTTTAGAAGAAACCAACCTCCTGACACCAGAGTTTTGGAGTTGTAGCCTCCAGAACTGTGAGGCAGTAAATTTCTGTCCAGCCACCTGGTTTGTGGTGCTTTGTTTTGGCAACCCTAGCAAACTAATTCGCAGATCCAAGCCAAGATGCCCGGATTTTTTGTTTGTTTCCACTTGTGTTAATGACCTATCTTGGTGGTGCACCTACTAAGCCCAGGGGTTCACTAGATGGAGCCCTGCCAGGAATTAGAACCCAGACTTTCCAAGGACAAACTAACAAATATTCCTATCTCTGCCCCTCATACCAGGTGAGAAGGTGGACTATTGACAACTTACCCCTGCACAGCGGTGTGGCTTCAATCTGACACCCATGCTCTTCTTATAGACTTCTGAATGAAGGTCCTTGATTGATCCCTTTATACAAGTTTTACTGTTTGCTCTGAACTTAATAGTAATTCATGTGTATAAAACATGAAAAACAAACAAAATAAGACAAGAGACGGGCATTATTTAAACTGACAATGGTAGCATGTCATGAACCAAGAAGTTAATACAGTTGGCCCTCGAGCAACACAGGGTTAGGGGTGCAGACACCCCCTTCCCATTACAGCCAACACAGAGAACTTTTGACTCCCCCAAAATTTAACTCTTAAGAGTCTACTGTTGACCAAAAGCCTTACCAATAACATAAACATACAATTAATACATATTTTGTATGTCATGTGTATTATAAACTGTATTCCTACAATAAGCTAGAGAAAGAAACATTTTTTTTTAATTTTTTTTAATGTTTATTTATTTTTGAGACAGAGCACACGGGGCAGAGAGAGAGGAAGACACAGAATCTGAAACTGGCTCCAGGCTCTGAGCTGTCAGCACAGAGCCCGACACAGGGCTGGAATTCACGGACAGCGAGACCGTGACCTGAGCTGAAGTCGGACACTCAACCGACCTAGCCATCCAGGCGCCCCAAGAAAATTGTAATTTTTTTTTAAAGATTATCAGGGGCTCTCCCATTATTATTTCTTTAAAGTTTGTTAATGTTTACTGATTTTTGAAGGAGAGAGAAACAGAGTGTGAGGGGGCAGGGGCAGGGGCAGAGACAGAGGGAGACACGGAATCCAAAGCAGGCTCCAGGCTCTGAGCTGTGGGCACAGAGCCTGACATGAGCACAAGCCATGAGGTCATGACCTGAGCTGAAGTCGGCCGCTTAACCAACTGAGCCACCCAAGTGCCACAAGACAATTGTTTTTTAAAAATCACAAGAGGGGAGCCTGGCTCAGTCAGTTAAGCACCCGACCTCAGCTCAGGTCATGATCTCAAAGTTTGTGGATTCAAGCCCCACATAAGGCTCTGTGCTGACAGCTTGAAGCCTGCAACCTGCTTCAGATTCTGTCTCTCTCTCTCTCTCTCTACCCCTCCCCTGCTTGTACTCTGTCTCTCTCTCTCTCTCTCTCTCTCTCTCTCTCAAAAATAAGTAAACATTAAAATTTGTTTTTAAGTCACAAGAGAAAATACATTTACGGGATCAGCTGTACTCAGTTCTCTACATCTGAGATCCAAAAAAAATAAAAGTGATATATGGTCACTGCAAACAGTTTTACGAAATGGAAAACAGTAAAGAGGTACAGATTATTCGTAGGTGTCCCCAGAGATAAACCTGATTCGTATCTTCATATTGACATATACCCTCCCAGACATTCTTAGGAATGAATGCGTACACACATAGAGGTGCATTTCATGCCTTTTTTACTTACAATTCTGTTATGAACACATTTTTCTGTTAATCAAGTAACATTGAGGTGATTGTTTCAACAGCTGCAAGTATTCTATCAGTTGAGTGGGCCATAATTCATTTAACTGTTCCTTTATCGTTTAAGGAAGTTTTCCCTTTTATATTACAACTAAAGCTGTACAGAGGTGCCTGGGTGGCTCTGTCAGTTAAACATCCGACTCTTAGTTTCAGCTCAGGTCACGATCTCACGTTTTGTGAGTTCAAGCCTCACGTAGGGACTTGGGATTCTCTTTCTCTCTCTCTCTCCCTCTCTCTGCCCCTCCCCCGCTCTCACATGTTTTTCTCTTTCTCTCTCAAAATAAATATTTAAAACAAATAAATAAGTAAAGCTGCATAAACATCGCATAAATACATTTAACACACCTGTCCAGCTATTATTCCTCAGGGTGAGGTAAGGGCATACATCCTTAAAAAGCTTTGATTCCTGTTGCCAAAATATCCCTCAGAAGCGATTTCACCAATTTGCAGTCGTAAAAGTCATGTGTGAGAATGACTTTTCCCACTCTCTTGTTTTAATTTACCTTTCTTTGATTATTTAAGGTCTTCTGTCTTTTATATGTCTATTGGCTATTTATTCCCTGCCTGTATATATATTCATTCCATGCTCATCTGGGAGAGGTGGGATTTTATTGATTTTATTTTTCTAATTTTAATTTTTCTATTTCTATTTTTTTTTAACTTTACTGCAAAAAAAGAAATAAAAGGGAACAAAGGAAAGAAAACTGGAAAGCTATATGTAATGGTTAGGCTAGTGTTAGATGCCCATCACCCTGATTTATCTGTGGCCATCTCTATTCCTGTCTCCCCGGGGGATCTAACCTGGACCTTTTCCCTGCCTCAGCCTCTGCCCTCCCCCTCCTACCTCCTCTTGATGAGACCTTTGACCAAGTGCTCCATTCTCCTAGCATCAGGAGGTTGTTTCCAAGGTTGTTCGATGCCAAGATTTGGATCTAACGGTGCCATCTTTAAAAAGGAGGACAAGGGGTGCCTGGGTGGCTCAGTCGGTTGGGCGTCCGACTTCGGCTCAGGTCAGAATCTCGCGGTCTGTGAGTTCAAGCCCCGCGTCGGGTTCTGTGCTGACAGCTCAGAGCCTGGAGCCTGTTTCATATTCTGTGTCTCCCTCTCTCTCTGACCTTCCCCCATTCATGCTCTGTCTCTCTCTGTCTCAAAAATGAATAAACGTTAAAAAAAATAAAATAAAAATTTTTTTAAAAAATTAAAAAAAATAAAAATAAATGAAAAGGAGAACAATATTCATAACTTTCCTATCATGTAAGAATGTTTACCAAGTATTATCGCACGAATTATAGTTAACGTTTTCTCTTCCTGTGACATCAAGATAAAGGCTAAATAGAAAATGTGAATGATTAAATAGAATATGTAATAGTATATACTTTGCACTGTTTGAGAATAGCTTGAAACAGTATTTAAAAAAATTTTTTTAATGTTTATTTATATTTGAGAGAGAGAGAGAGACAGCGCATGAGTTGGGGAGGGGCTGAGAGAGAGAGACACAGAATCCGAAGCAGGCTTCAGCCTCTGAGCTGTCAGCACAGGGCCCGATGTGGGGCTCGAACCGCAAGCTGTGAGATCATGACCTGAGCCGAAGTCAGTCAACCGACTGAGCCACCCAGGCGCCCCTGAAACAGTATTTTGCAACATTTTGGCAAGACTTGAAAAGGAATGCACTTTAATATATTGATTCATAGGTATATAATAGCTTCCTCAAAATTAACAAGTTGGGAGAAAATGCCCTAATGAAACTGAAAAACAATTAAGTATGTGGAATTAAAAATTAGGTAGAAGACACAGAAATCTACAAAGGTCACTTACTTCAACGCTTCGCTAGCTCAACAATTCGTGAGTTGGGGATTATTTTCTTGGCTTTTTAATGTAGGTACGTAATGGACATCATTTAATATTCCTACAGTGTTTACTGATATGTGCGTTTCCTGCTACCGTCTTCAACATTTTTGCTATTTTGCTTCTATCCAATTCAAAAGACGTCTGTGATTGTGGCAGTGGCGTCCCTTTATTATACTGCATTTGCATGCCTGTCTCTTAACCACCAGCGTGCTCTTAGGGCAAGGATCCTACATTTTCAGCCTTTCATCCACTCCCACTGTATCTGGTCCACCATAAATACAATCTCGTTTTGTATTTTTTTTTTTTTCAACGTTTTTTGTTTTTTTTTTTTTTGGGGACAGAGAGAGACAGAGCATGAACGGGGGAGGGGCAGAGAGAGAGGGAGACACAGAATCGGAAACAGGCTCCAGGCTCCGAGCCATCAGCCCAGAGCCCGACGCGGGGCTCGAACTCACGGACCGCAAGACCGTGACCTGGCTGAAGTCGGACGCTTAACCGACTGCGCCACCCAGGCGCCCCTCGTTTTGTATTTTTTAAATGAATGGTGAGCTCTAGCCATTTGCTTCCTATTTTCCTCCATCCCATCTGACGTTTTAGGCAATTGTAAAAATTTAGGGGAAACTGTCCAGCGATTTGTACAGAAGCAGGAAATGTTCTCTTCTGATCTTAAAATGGATGGAATTTCTCTAGCACAAGAGGAAAGATTGTTGCAGTCAGCAAAGCCAGCAAAAGAAAATTCCACGTAAGAGATACAGTTCTGTTCGTGATTACCATGGAAATAGTTAGTTCTACCACCGCAGTGTTTCTCAAACCAGTGTTCGTGCACAGTCTGCAGTTCACCCCAGGTATCTCCAGTTTGAGAAACTATAAATTCGGGCATTCTCAGTGGACAGAGATTTCAGAAGGACCTCTGTGTCACTGACTCTTTTTTTTTTATTATTTAAAAATTTTTTCTTTAAGGTTTATTTATTCATGAGAGAGAGAGAGAGAGAGAGAGAGAGAGAGAGAGACAGCACAAGCCAGGGAGGGGCAGAGAGAGAGAGGGAGACCCAGAATCTGAAGCAGGCTCCAGGCTCTGAGCTGTCAGCACAGAGCTTGATGCAGGGCTTGAACTCGGGGAAAGGCGAGACCATGACCTGGGCTGAGTTTGGACACTTAACTGCCTGAGCCCCCCAGACGCCCCTGTGTTGCTGAGTCTTTTAACATCTATGTAGCTGCCTGCCTGCACTGTTGGTAACTCAGGGGCAGGGCCAAATAGTCAAAAGTCCATTTATGAAGGAAAGCAAACACGTCTGTCTATTCCCACATCTGAATTTACTTCCAGACTCTTAAAAGCAAAAATTATTTATTACATTTCCTTCTTAAATATGTAACACACAGAGTATAGAGGACCAGACAAAAGGAGCCACTAATCCCATTGCCCAGATAATGTTTAATTTTTTTAATAAAAACAATTCAAGTATGTGGTTTGAAAAGCGGAAAACAAAACACAATAAAATAAAGAGGAAAAGCCCCCTCCTAGCTTCCCTGTCTCCTTTCTCTGTCACCCTCCTTTCCAGGGCCACAAGGACTTTTTCTCAAATGCTGTGTCATTTGAACAACCCAAAGGGCTCTCTTAGCTTTCGGGATAACATTTCTGTCTTTCTTTTTTTTTTTTTAACGTTAATTTATTTTTGAGAGAGAGAGCGAGCATGGGAGGGGCAGAGAGAGTGGGAGACACAGAATCCGAAGCAGGCTCTAGGCTCTGAGCTGTCAGCACAGAGCCTAACACGGGCCTCGAACTCATGAACTGTGAGATCATGACCTGAGCCAAAGTCAGACACTCAACCTACTGAGTCACCCAGGCGCCCCTAGGGTATAACATTTCTACTACTTGTTAGTGTGTCACGATCTAACCCCTAGGTCCTTCTTGGCCAGTTGAGACCCCAGAACATAACTGGCCTTTTTCTGCATACTCTTCTCCCCCCTGGAAGGCCTTGTTCCCTGGCCAAAGCCTTTACCTTCCTGTGTTTTTATTGAAAGCTCCCTTTTCCGTCAGCCGGGAGAAAAAGAAGCTCTTCAAGAGCAGAGACCTAACTCACTCGGCTTTTTTTTTTACCTCCCCTCCCCCGTGCTTGGCATATACTAGTTACCAAATAAATGTTCTGGTGAGAATAAAACAACCACAGAATTGCAAGACAGCAGGAGCTGGCTTCAGTAGGCAAGCAGCTGAAACCAGGAAATGGTTAAAACCAAGAGGAATACACTTCTTCACCCAGGGCTTGAAAGGGGTGGCCATCTGCTTCCGGCTTTCCTCTCCCTCCCACAGTGGATGCAGGCTTCCTGAAGACTGGTGGGGATCCTGACTGGGAGGGTTGTCAACCCACAGGAAAGGCTGCAGTGGCTTCAGTAAAGCACGGAAGGAGTGTGACTTGGGGGGTGGGGATGTCACTGTCATGGTACCTTCTGATTTACTCTGGCTAGAAAGACGGGTTGGGGGGGAAGGTGGGGGAGAGGAGGGATGGAGGGGTGGAGGGGAGGGGGGATGGGAGGGTGGGGGGGCCAGGGGTCGTAGGGGTGCAGCAGGGAGCTGGTCACCTGAAGATGCTGCCAAAATGGGACCTTGACATTTCCTTCTAGAATGTCTAGTCCGAGAAGGACTGGGATGAAGGCAAGAATTCAGGAGGAAGCAGAAAGCAGGAACCAATTCCTGGGCGACGTGCTGTGCAGCGAGGCAGGTAGAGCGGAGGGCGAAGCCCAGGGGTCCAGGGTTCTGAGTTGAAAGGGTCCAATATATTCGAGGTATATGATTTCAGACCACTAAGGAAGGGCGCTCTGTCCTGGGCAGAAGTCATCTGAGGCATCATAAGCTCGTAGGCTATCAGAATGGGAAGAGCCAGGCCCTTAACCTGTCCAAACCCTAATCGTGAAGTTGCTGCTATGGGCCAGAAAAAACACACAGGAGACCTTATCTGTTAACTGTATGGCGACATGCTGGTCACATTCGTCATTGAAAAGATTTTCATTTTCTTGCAGGAAAGCAGGGCATAGGCAATGTCCTGTGAATCTGGACTTTCTAGAAGAGTTGGTGACCTTAGTAATCTTCAGAGCAATTGGGAAAAAAGTGGTTGTAGGAATGAAGAATGTGGGGATCTAGTCTAGGGTCAACCGCATCCCAGCTGTAAGGTCCTGGGCGATTTAGCCTCTCTGGATCTTTTTCCTCGTTTTAAAAGGGGGATTCTTATAAATAAAAAAGTAGTAACAAGAAAAATAAAAAGGTAAACGGGGATTCTTTATCATCTTTGTGAACTGTCAATCATTATGCAAATATTGGGCCCTGATATATAGAATAAGCACATTGCATTCAAATTTTCACTTTTGAAGCCTTTCGCAACTGGCTTTCCCCTTCCAAAAAAAAATAGGTGCACAAGTGACTTATTCCACACTCTAAAATGCTCCAGTCTCTCTAAACGTAGTTAAAGCATTATATTCACAGACGTGATCTTAAGCCTATGCTTAAGCATCTTCACCAGCTGGAAACTCATGACTTCCTGAAACTAACCAGACTTTTGACCGCCCTTGGGGAGGAAAGTCCGTCTTTATGCACCAGAAATTGATCTCCCCAGAGTTTCCACCCACCCGAAGTCTTCCCTGTTGGCTCCGCACAGACCAAGTCAAACTCCTCTTAGAAATGCCAAACTTCAGGGTGCCTGGCTGGCTCAGTCAGTGGCGTGTGTGACTCTTGATCTCAGGGTTGTGAGTTCAAGCCCCACTTGGATGTAGAGAGTACTTAAAAATGAAATCTTGGGGCGCCTGGGTGGCGCAGTCGGTTAAGCGTCCGACTTCAGCCAGGTCACGATCTCGCGGTCCGTGAGTTCGAGCCCCGCGTCAGGCTCTGGGCTGATGGCTCAGAGCCTGGAGCCTGTTTCCGATTCTGTGTCTCCCTCTCTCTCTGCCCCTTCCCCGTTCATGCTCTGTCTCTCTCTGTCCCAAAAATAAATAAAAAACGTTGAAAAAAATTTTTTAAAAAAAAATGAAATCTTTAAGGGATGCCTGGGTGGCTCTGTTGGTTAAGCATCTGACTTGGGCTCAGGTCACGATCTCACAGTTCATGAGTTTAAGCCCCTTGTTGGGCTCTGTGCTGACAGCTCAGAGCCTGGAGCCTGCTTCGGATTCTGTGTCTCCCTCTGTCTGCTCCTCCCCCACTCGTGCTCTATCTCTCTCTCTCTCACACAAATAAACATTTAAATAAATAAATAAATGAAATAAAATGAAATCTTTAAAAAAATGCCAGCCTTCAAATGTTGCAAGAAAATTGTGATTTCTCCACCTGAGTTTAACTCCTTGGCTTCCAACATTTGCTTATCTTATCTATTTCCCGGGGCCAAGCCCCCACACCTCCTTCACAAGCTTCAAGGATTTCCTCAAGTTGAAACATTGAAAACAACCTAAACATCCAGCAGGGGAGCCTCGGTTTAAAAATGTGGCATATCATGGGGGCGCCTGGAAGGCTCAGTCATTTGAGGGCCCAACCCTTGATTTGGGCTCTAGTCATGATACCAGGATCGTGGGATCGAGCCCTGTGTCATGCTCCATGCTGAGCATGGAGCCTGCTTAGGATTCTCTCTCTCTCTCTCTCTCTCTCTCTCATTCTCTCTCCTCTTCCCCTCTTTCCCCACTCTCTCTTTCTCTAAACAAAAAAAACAACAACAAAAAAAAATTGAAAAACAAGAAATGTGGCATACCATGTCAAAATAGAACACATAATAAAAGAATATTTCATGACATGATAAAAATGATCACAGTCTGTTAAAAGATAAAGGAGGTTATAAAGTAGTAGTATTTAATTTTGTAATAAAAAGTGCATACTTTTTTTTAAAGTACATTATTAAAATAAATTTTTGTAATATTTATCATTGGGTAGTACAACTTCAGGTGACATTTATCTTCTCTGTGCCTTTTTTCAAATTTTTTACAATTATTGGTAATCAGGAGAAAAAACAGGCTCTATGTCTCTATAGGTTCTAATGGCCCAGGTTATCATAAAATAAGCTTTTCCCACTTCTCATTTCGGGAAAAAAAAAAAAAAAGTAACAATGAGCCCAGAATACCACGAACCTGGTGGACATCCAAGAAATATTGGTTTCCTTCCTTATTTGCTACGTTCTTTTTTTTTTTTTTTAATTTATTTTTGAGACACAGAGCCTGAGTGGGGGAGGGGCAGAGAGAGAGGGAGACCCAGAATCCAAAGCAGGCTCCAGGCTCCAAGCGGTCAGCACACAGCTGGACGTGGGGCTCCAACTCACAAACTGTGAGATATGACCTGAGCCGAAGTCAGATGCTTAACTAACTGAGCCACCCAGACGCCCCTTTATTTGCTAGGTTCTTAGGAACTACTTTCATATCCTCCCTTCTTACTTTCTCTCATCTGCTTTCTTCATTTATTTGAGAGAGAGAGAGAGAGAGAGAGAGAGAGAAACAGCACAAGCGGGGAGAGGGGCAGAAAGAGACAGAGACACAGAAGCAGGCTCCAGGCTGTGAGCTGTCAGCACAGAACCTGACGCCGGGCTCGAACTCACGAACCCTGAGGTCGTGACCTGAGCTGAAGTCAGACGTGTAGCCGACTGAGCCACCCAGGCGCCCATCTCTCGTCTGCTTTCTGTGACGTGTTTCAATTTTCCATGTGACGTTTGCTGTACCTGCAGCTTTGTCCAAGCTATTGATTGGAGGTCCCTGATAGTCAGTAGCTCCAACGACAAAAAGCAGACACATCTCTCCATAAGGGAGAAAAGTATGAAAGGAATGTCAGTTCCAACACTTTGCAGCATTTTTAAGCCCGAAAAACCCCAGGATATATCTTTTTTTTTTTTAATGTTTTTTATTTATTTTTGAGACAGAGAGAGACAGAGCATGAGCAGGGGAGGAGCAGAGAGAGAGGGAGACACAGAATTAGAAGCAGGCTCCAGGCTCCGAGCGGTCAGCACAGAGCCCCATGCGGGGCTCGAACCCACAGACTGTGAGATCATGACCTGAGCTGAAGTCGGACGCTCAACCGACTGAGCCACCCAGGCGCCCCACAGGATAGATCAAAGCCAGCTGTGAGTTAATTGTTCCGTCTATACCCATGACATCGTATTAGAGTACGGCCTATTTTCTGATCCCTGGATCTGCAAAGGGACCGGAATCCTTTGCCCTGGAGTGAGAGTGCAAGTATGCACCGTTCACGACTTTGTATGTTACAAGTTTTTGTCAAGAAGGAAATCCAGACAGTGAGTGGTTAAACATAAGTAAATGAGGAAACAACAACAGCAACAACAAACCGGAGGTCTCAACTTGTCAAACCAGAACTAGCCTTCATCCTACATTGTTCTCTTAGATGACACATTCGGGCCTACAGCCGCCATTTTTTACAAACCGAGTTATAAGTTGCCACATGAATTGACTCCACATGTATTTGGATACCTGCACTGTGTCAGACACCCTGATCATGCGGGAGATACAAAGATACATTGGATGGGGCTCCAAATCTGAAAGAGTCAGAGACCAGTGGGGAAGACCAGCCATGCACCAGAAAAACTATAATATGGCAAGTTCTGGGATAGAAAGGAGGGGGGCAGATGACCCTTGTCTTGGGGAATCCCAGGTCCATAGTCTGAAGCATTTCTCTCCATATAGTCTTTTTGAGCTTCCACCCCACCCTCCCACACTGCCCACACCCAGCTTTTAATGATTCACTCTGGAATGCCTGGAAGAGAGGTGATGAGAACTGCAGAAAAAGAAAGTTTGTATAAAGACTGTTTCCCATGAAGAACTTCAGGACAAGCCACCCCAACATATGACTTTTGGTACATTGATTATTTTGAACGGAAGGAACTGAGGAACAGCAGGTGCAGGGCCGACTCTCTCTGAAATCCCTCATCTGCCTGAAGACATCTCCAAATGGAACTTGGTCATCTATCCCCTCCCAGGAGTGTCTTCAGCAGGGAAGATAGACTCTCATCACTGGAGACATGAGACTAGAAGAAACTGTCATACATCCCATCTAGTCTTCTGAGGGCCCCCTGCTTCCCTAAAGTCATCTGCCTTCCCCTAAGTTGGCTACACCCCCCTCATTCCGCTATTAAGACATACATAAGCTTTCAAGTCTCACCCACCTTTCAGTATTCTCTTTTGTCCCTACAACGCCCTTGTGTGCATTATATTAAAAGTGAATACATCTGTCGACTTTTTCTGCTGTGAATGTGCCTGTTGTCTGTCTAGTTCATACACCCAGCTACACAGCCTAGGAGGGTAGAGGAAAGTCCTTCCTCCCCTACAGGGGAACCTCCAGGTTCCAAGACTGTTGGTGACACCAGGTTACCTTTGTGGCTGGTGGTCTTTCCTTCAAATTGCTGCAAACGCTTTGTAAATTCTCTCTCAAAACCCGACAGAAGGAAGGCAGAAGAGTGCAGAGGCCCCCGGAAGAGGCGTCAGCTGGCCCGTGTGCTACCACTCTGCAGTTCATGGGTGCTTCAACTTTGGGCAAACCTCACAGTCCCTCTGGGCTGCCATTTCTCATCTGTGCAAAGGATGGGGGGTGGGGTGGGGAGAGTATATTGAGTCATCTCTCAGATTCTTTACTGCTCAAGAACTCAATGAGCCGGTTCCTGAAACTTGGGCAGAAGCAAGAGAACATATTTGTTGCATCATTTGTACCATGGGCACATTCGATAGCTGGTTGGAGACCTACTGGCTTGGTGTTTCCCTTTAATGGGCTGCTTTCTAATTGCTTTTCCTCTTTTTGAAATGGGTATTAAGGAAATATCTGATTTTTTTTCTTTCTTGGCTTACAGCCATGGCTTCTTGTCCCAGCGTTTTCCAAGTCTGTGAATAATGATCTGGTTTAACGTATGGATACCCTGAAGGTAATACCACAAATTGCTCATGATTCAGTTTTGCTTGTGCTTCCCCGTGCAAGGTTCTCCCCGTCTAAAACACTCCGGGATGAGAACTTTACCCACAATACTACTTTAAATGTACACAGACCTTTCCACTAGAGTGTCTTTCACATCTCTGATAGCAGTGATCAACACAGGCTTTAGTGAGGAGTGAGGAAAAGTAAACATCTTCAGTAGTGTTAGAAGGGCTGTTTAAAACAGATTTCTCACTTTAGTTTTCATTCTCCAATTTCTTCGTGGCTAATGTATATAAACAATTGATTTCGGTATTTTGACCATGTATCCCACAGCTTTGCTGAATTCACTGATTAGTTCTAATAGACTGTATAACTCTCTTTGGATTTTCTGTGTATACAATCATCAGTGAATAACACTTTGACTTCTTCAATTTCTTTTTTTTTAAGTTTATATATTTATTTTAAGAGAGAGAGAGAGCCTCTCTGCCCCTCCCCCGTTCATGCTCTGTCTCTCTCTGTCCCAAAAATAAATAAAAAACGTTGAAAAAAAAAAAAAAAGAGAGAGAGAGAGAGCATAAGCAAGGGAGAGGCAGAGAGAGAGGGAGAGACAGAATCCCAAGCAGCCTCTGCGCTAACAGCATGGGGTTCAATCTCACAAATCTTGAGATCATGACCTGAGCCAAAATCAAGAGTTGGACGCTTAATTGACTGAGCCACCCAGTCACTCCTTTCTTTTCAAACTATAAGCTTTTTTTGTCCCTTACTTCTTCTGCTCTTGCACTGATATGAACCGCCAGTATTATGTTGAAGATAAATGGTGAGAACAAATGTTTTTTCTTCCCTGAACCCAGAGGGAAAAGCATTTGCTATCTCACAATTCAGAATTTTTGTATGTTATCCATAGGCCTTTGTAGATACTCTCACCAAGTCGGGAAATATCCTTCTCTTCCTACTTTACTGAGTGTTTTTGTGACTGATGGGTATTGAATTTCACTGAAGGACTCTTCTGCATCTATTGAGATGATACTTTGGTTTTTCTCCTTTATTTTGTTAGTGACTTTTTAGTTAATAATAGCTTTTCAAATGCTAAATGTACTTGGTAATGATATGTTAACCTAAATTGTTGGATTTAATTTGGTAATATTTTGTTTAAGATCTTTGCATTCACCAGAGATATTGGTCTATAACTTTACAATGTTTTTGTCAGGTTCTATTATCAAAGTTATACCACCTCAAAAAATGAGTCAGCGAATATCCCCTTTTTCTCATTTCTGTGAAAAAGTAATATAAGATTAGTATCATTTCTTCCTTAAATTTTTGGAAGAATTTACCAGTGAAGTCACCTGAGCCTGATGTTTTTATAGTGGGCCTTTTGTTTTGTTTTGTTTTGTTTTAGTAGACTTTGCACCCAGCTCAGAGCCCAACATGGGGCTTGACCTCACCATTCTGAGATCAAGACCTGAGCTGAGATCAAGAGTTGGGTGCTCAACCAACTAAGCCACCCAGGTGCCCCTATAGAAAGACTATTTTTTAATAATAGATTCCATTTCTTTAAAAGATATGAGAATATCTATATATTATGTTTCTTCTTGTATCAATTTTGATAAATGAATTTTTTCAAAAAATGTCTCCATTTCACCTAACCTGTCAACTTAACTTTGTTTTGAATGTCCTTCTATTATGCTCTCATGTCTGTAGGATCTGTGGTGATATCTCAGTTTTCATTACTGATATTAATAATTTGTATTTTCTTTCTTTTTTAATCATTAGTCTGATAAATGTTACATTATTTTTATTAATCTTTTTAAAAGACCAACTTCTGGTCTTGTTGATTGTGTCTATTGTCAGCCTATTTTTCCATTTCACTGATTTCTGCTCCTAAGTATTTTATTTCTTTCTACTTTCTTTGGGTTAAATTTCATCATATTTTTCTAGCTTTTTCAGATGGAGTTTAAATAATTGATTTTCAACGTTTCTTCTAATTTATGCATTAAAGCAATACATTCTCTTTTAAGCATTGTTCTCGCTACATCCTCCACATTTTGCTAGGGGGCGCCTGGGTGGCTCAGTCGGTTAAGCATCCAACTTCCCCTCAGGTCATGATCTCATGGTTTGTGGGTTCGAGCCCCGTGTCGGGCTCTGTGCTGACAGCTCAAAGCCTGGAGCCTGCTTCCGATTCTGTGTCTCCCTCTCTCTCTGCTCTTTGCATGTGTGAGCACGTGTGCGCTTTCTCTCTCTCTCTCTCAAATATAAATAAATAAAAACTTTTAAAAAAGTATTATGGTTTGAATTCAAAATATGTTCAATTTTCATTCTGATTTTTATTTGATTCATGGGTTAGTTAAGAATGTGTTACTTAATATTCAGATATTACTGGTTAGTTTTGTTTTTTTGTTTTGTTTTTGTTTTTTTTTTTTAATTTTTTTTCAACGTTTTTTATTTATTTTTGGGACAGAGAGAGACAGAGCATGAACGGGGGAGGGGCAGAGAGAGAGGGAGACACAGAATCGGAAACAGGCTCCAGGCTCCGAGCCATCAGCCCAGAGCCTGACGCGGGGATCGAACTCACGGACCTCGAGATCGTGACCTGGCTGAAGTCGGACGCTTAACCGACTGCGCCACCCAGGCGCCCCTGGTTAGTTTTGTTTTTGATTTCAACTTTAATTTCACTGTAGTTAGGAAACATGCTTTGTGTGACTTCAGTCTTTTGAGATTTGTTAAGACTTGTGTGTCACTGGTGTGCCTGAATGGCTCAGTTGGTTAAGCATCTGACTCTTGATTTCAGCTCAGGACATGATCTCAAGGTTCATAGGTTTGAGCCCCACATCAGGCTGTGTGTTGACAGTGTAGAGCCTGCTTGGGATTCTCTCTGTCTCTCTCTGCCCCTCCCCTGCTTGTGTTCACGTGTGTGTGTGTGCACATGCACACATGCTCTCTGTCTCTCAAAATAAATGAGTTATTTATTTATTCATTTATTTATTTTTGAAAAGACTTGTAAATCAATATACGGCTCAATGTATGATTTATTTCAGGCGCACTTGAAAATAGTGTTACTGGGCAGTTTTGGGGTGAAATGATTTATAAATACCAATTGGGTTGATTTGGCTATCAATGCTATTCAAATCTACCGTGATTATACTGATTATTCTTGCTTGTTTTATCAGTTATTGAGATCAGAAATTGTGGATTTGTTTATTTCTCTTTAATTTCTGACAAATTTCACTTTTCATATTTTGAAGATATACATACATTTAGATACACATACATTTATGATTCCTCTGTCTTCCTGTTGAATTCACCCTTCCAATATTATGAAATGTCCGTCTTTATCACTAGTAGTATTTCTTGCCTTTCCATCTATTTGTGTGTGTGTGTATGTGTGTGTGTGTGTGTGTGTGTGTGTGTGTGTGTGAGAGACTAATTTGCCAGACCAACCCAGTGTGGAGCCTGATTTGGGGCTCGAAGTTACGAACCGTGAGATCATGACCTGAGCCGATATTAAGAGTTGGACACTTAACTGACTGAGCCACTCAGACTCCCCTTTTTCTGACTTAAAAAAAAAATGTTTGTTTATTTTGAGAGAGAGTGCATGCAGCAACCAGGGGAGTGGCAGACAGAGAAGAAGAGAGAGAATTCCAGGCAGGCTCCATGCTGTCAGCCAGAGAACTGTGAGATCATGACTTGAGCCGAAATTATGATCTGGAAGCTCAAACGACTGAGCCACCCAGGTGCCCCTTTTTCTGACTTTAATAGTTTAAATGGACACAGCTTCTTAATAGGCAAGGAATTGGTACTGAATAAAAATCACATGGAAAAGCCATATTTGCAGGAGAGGCATCTTGTTAGTGAGAAAAGTTGGAGCAGAGAGACTCAGCATTAGGAACAGCACTGCAGAACTGACTTTTGGTCATTGGGAGAAATAAAAGTGGAAAGAGTGCATCCAGGCACACTAATATTCAGAAACATAACCTTGGCCCCTCCTCCATCTGAACCTGTGTTTGTCCATACAAAACTTAGTCTACTCAGTCTACTTCATCTCAAAGTGAATTAAAATAGGACTGATAGAATTATATTGTCAGAAGTACATGAAAAAGGAGGAAAAAATGACAAATGATGAACATTAGATAGAAAAATATTGCCGTAATGAAGATGAACACTGTGAGAGTAGATGAAAATCGAACAGATAACACTGAACTACAAAAGCTCAGTGAATGTGTTTCCCCTACAATGCAAAAGTGCAAATAGAAATGTAAGTGGCCAGGAAAAATGCCCAGACAACCCCCCAAAATGAAAGCTTAGAAAGGAAATCGAATAAAAAAATCCTGGAAATGAAGGTCAAACTGAGAGCAACGCAAAGAAGAAAGAACATTGTGGAAAGCGTAAGAATGGAAATGGAACATAGGAAAAAGAAGAGCAAGAAAAAAAATAAAATAAAAATGAATACATATTTTTAATGGATTAGAAAGAATATATGGAAGACCAATACCAATAAGATCCAACATACATAACCTTCATCCCATTAGAAGAAAACAAAACAAAACAACAACAATGAAGACAAGGTGGAGAGCGGAAAGTATACGAAAAAATATTTACAGATACAATTCAAGAAAACTTTCCAAAGATAAAAGAGGACTTTATAGAGTATAAGGAAATAACTTGTTCCAGGGGGGAAAAACACACATAAAAGTTTAAACATTACTATATTATCTCAAAGTTTCTGTTCTTCAAAGATACTTCTTTAGGCATCCTGTAAAAAGATCAAGTTATGTAAGATGACCACATAATTTGTTATTTAACTGGAACAACCGAGGGAGTCAAAATGGGTTATTAGTTATTAGTTGTCACATTGGTGCAACAGCATGAACTGGGGTTGTCTTTGGTAACCAGATGTATAGATAGCCATTCTCCTTATAAGAGGAAGGAGTACACGAACCCCAGACTTTTTCACAACAGCAATTAATGAGCATTCCTGGCTTCCTCCAGGGAAGTGTATGCAACCTCAGAATTTCACACAGAGACTACCGTTCCCATGAACACTTTTTAAAGAAATTACTACAGAATGCAATTTAACCAGCTAAGATAGCATGACCACATATAAAGCAGTGATGAACATTAAGCCCATGTAACTATATGGCAAGCAGGGAGACTGTGCTCATCAAACAGAATAATAACACTGAAACTCCAGAGAATGTAAAAAATGAAATAACTCAGAAAGCCTGTGGGCAATGTGGAAAGAGGGTGGGAACTGTATTTCTCCATCCTTTTTATAACCAGAAATACAAAGATATCATTTAGAGCCAAAAAATGAGGGATCAGCATATTTAAAAACATAAAGGTGAACTTCAAAAGAAAACCTAGTGATTTAGTAGAATTGCATGGTAGGAGGAAAAGGACAGAGAGGAAGAATAGTAATTCTAACATTGCTTATAGTGAGGGGTCAAAATATGACATCTAAAGAAAAAAATCATCTCCATTTGGATCACTAAGCCAAACCGTCTACAAGAGAAATACCTAAAACAGAGTGACTCAGCAAGGTTCACCTGTTCATTCATTAGTATTTATTGTCCTACTGTGTGTCAGGTGTATAATAGGTGCCCGCAAACTACCCATGAACCAAAACGACAAAGCTCTTACCCTAAAAATGCTTTGTTTTAGAAGAAGCAGACAGATAATAAACAAGAAAATATACGGTGTGTCAAATGACAAGGAGTCCTACAGAGAAAAATTAAGCTGATAAAGAAGTGGGGATTGAGGAGAACTATACGGATGAGTAATCAGGGAAGCCAGGCCACATAGGATTCTGCAGGCCATCAGACAGACTTTACCCTCTCTCTGTGTGAGATGGAACCCTCTGGAGGGTTTTACACAATGGTTGCAAATCAAAGAATCCGTAAAGAAATATGAGGTAAGCGCTAAAGAAAGAGAGCAGGTAACATGATTTTTATTTCACACATTGGTTAATTCAAGGCAAAAAAAAGAGACAGAAAAAGGATATTTTAAAGGCATTAACACCCACAAAACAAAAATTACTAGAAACATAAGGAATGAAACAGAAGATCTCTCTATGACAGGTCAAATTAACAGAAATGAATAAGTATGTAAAAGATCTGAATAACGTAGTTATGAGGTAGATGACAATGACACATACACTGTATTCTCACAACAAGCTGCTTTTTAAGTGCTCACAGAACATTCACAAAAACTGATAACATACTAGATCACAAAAAAAATCTCAATTCTTCTCCCCATATAACCAATAATTCCTCAAAATAGCAATAGCACAAAATACCAGTTCCTAATCACAATGTGGTATAACCAGATATAAATAATACACTAAAAACCAAAAAGGTGCTGGGGCGCCTGGGTGGCGCAGTCGGTTAAGCGTCTGACTTCAGCCAGGTCACGATCTCGCGGTCCGTGAGTTCGAGCCCCGCGTCGGGCTCTGGGCTGATGGCTCGGAGCCTGGAGCCTGTTTCCGATTCTGTGTCTCCCTCTCTCTCTGCCCCTCCCCCGTTCATGCTCTGTCTCTCTCTGTCCCAAAAATAAATTAAAAATGTTAAAAAAAAAAAAAAAACCCAAAAAGGTGCTACTTCCTGGAAGTTGAAAAATTCTTTCGTAAACAACATTCAGGTATAGAGACACAACAATTGAAACTGCATAATATCTAGAGAAATAATCACAATTAAAAAAACTAAGTCAGAACTCCTGAGATAATGCTAAAGCATAACTTGAAATGCGTTGCTCAACTCTATGCAAATGCATAGGAAACCAGAATGAATACTTTTCAGGGTGCCTGGGTGGCTCAGTCAGTTAAGCGTCTGACTCTTGGTTTTGGCTCAGGTCATAATCTCAAGGCTTTGTGGGTTCAAGCCCTTCATCGGGCTCTGGGCACTGGCCGCGCAGAGCCTGCTTGGGTTTCTCTCTCTCTCTCTCTCTCTCTCTCTCTCTCTCTCTCTCTCTCTCTCCCTCCCCCTCCCCCACTTGTGCTGTCTCTGTCTCTTTCAAAATAAATAAATAAACTTAAAAAAAAAAAAAAAGAAATGGACACTTTTCATGGAAAATGTAAATTAACAAAGTCGACCCCAGAAGAGACAGGAAACTAAAACGACAAAGCCTCTCACAAAAAAATGCCAGATGGATTTAACCATAGAATTCAACCCAATCTTTAAGAGATAGACAATGCCAATACTATCTAAATTGTCCTAGATTGCAAACAAGATGTCCCCAACCTTTTCTGCAATGATAGCTTAATGTTAAAACAAAAACCCAACTACAGTAGCATAAACAAAATGACAGAGTAGTATCATTTAAAACTGACAAGGTGGGGCACCTGGCTGGCTCAGTCAGTAGAGCATTCAACTCTTGATCTCAGGGTCATGAGTTCAAGCCCCACATTAGGCCTAGAGCTTACTTAAACAACCAAACAACATAAACAAACAAACCTGATGAGGCAGGAATTCTAAATAAAATATCAGACAAACATTACACGACTATTTCAATGAACATGTGGAATACATTAAAGAAAATGAAAAGGTGTGTTGCTATTAAAAAATCTATTAAAACAATTTACAATATTAAAATATTCAAAGAGAAAATAATTGATTGTTTCTATTGACAATAAAAAAGCATTTGATAGCAGCCACTTCTGGTTTTATAAAAATATTCTCACTACAATAAGGGGAGCCTGGCTGGCTCAGTAGGAAAGAGCATGAGACTCTTGATCTCTGGGTCTTGAAGTTCCAGCCCCATGTTGGGTGTAGAGATTACTTAAATAAATAAATAATTTTGGGGCGCCTGAGTGGCTCAGTCGGTTAAGCGGCCACCTCACCTCAGGTCATGATCTCGCTGTCTGTGAGTTCGAGCCCCTCCTCGGGCTCTGTGCTGATGGCTCAGAGCCTGGAGCCTGCTTCCGATTTTGTGTCTCCCTCTCTCTCTGCCCCCTCCCCTGCTTGTTCTCTGTCTCTCTCTCTCTCTCAAAAATAATAAAACATTAAAAAAAATTTTTGTTAATAATAAATAAATAAATAAACAAAAAATTTGAAAAACATATTACAAAGCTACAGTAACTTTTAAAAAGAAAAGGGTGGGGTACCTGGGTGGCTCAGTCAGTTGAGCATCTGACTTCAGGTCAGGTCATGACCTCACAGCTTGTGGGTTCAAGCCCCACATCAGGTTCTGTGATGACGGCTCAGAGCCTGGAGCCTGCTCAGATTCTGTGTCTCCCTCTCTCTCTGCCCCTCCCCCCTCACACTCTGTTTCTCTTTCTTTCAAAAATCAATAAACATTAAAAATTTTTTAAAAAACAGAGGAAAAGTGTGCATTTCATTAATAACAGTGGGTTATTAATAACAGTGGTTGAACTGGGAAAAAAACACATTAATAACAGTAGTTGAACTGGGAAAAAACACAAAAACCATGGCAATTGGCTTGGAGTGTTGGCGCTGGAATTGGATGGATTCAAGAAACAAATGGGGTGCCTGGGTGGCTCAGTCAGTTGGGCGTCCGACTTCGGCTCAGGTCATGATCTCACGGTCTGTGGGTTCCAGCCCCGCATCGGGCTCTGTGCTGATGGCTCAGAGCCTGAAGCCTGCTTCCAATTCTGTGTCTCCCTCTCTCTCTGACCCTCCCCCATTCATGCTGTCTCTCCCTGTCTCAAAAATAAAATAAACGTTAAAAAAAATTTTTTTTTAATTAAAAATTTTTTTAAAAAAAGAAACAAATAAGAAATAATATGAGAGGTACTATGTTTTCATAGGACTTGGTGATTGATTGTATTGTGGAAGGGAAGCGGGGTGGGGTGTTGAAGGAAGGGGTGAAGGAGAAATTGTCAAAGGTGACTTCCTGGTACATGATAGAGCCATTTCCTGAGCCAGGAAATACTGAAAGAGGTAGATTAGTGAGGCATTATTTTGAGTTCAGTTTTGGATCTCCTGAGTTTAATCCAAATGGAGATGTTGAATAGACAGTTGTGTGTGCCCAAATGATCTCAGGAGAAAAGTAGAGATAAATTTTTGAATTTCTGTGTGTTCGAATGGCTTTTGAAGCCGTGGAGATAGATAAGACAGGTGTGAAGGGAGAGAGCCCAAGATAAGTCCTCGGGAATCCCAATATTTGAAGGTCCAAGGAGGGTGAGGGAAGGGACTTGACAAAGGATACCAAGAAGTGGTGTTAGAGGAAGAAGACCAGAAGTCGGTGGTGACACGGAAGCCCAAAAGATCAGATTATTTAAACCAAAAACTCTTCAGGATCTCAATTATGTGCCACATAAATTGAGGTGAATTGAATTGAATTGAATTGAATTGAATTGCATTGCTGGATTCACTGAAGAAGAACTGAGTCAGAAGCTGAATGGTATTGTAAAAGCATGCTGCTGCTAAATAAAGCTCAGTTCTTTACACTCATGGCCTCCCCTTGGCTATTCAAGGTCAATAGCACAATTGTCTACTCTGGTCTTTCTGGAGGACTTGGAGGTGGCCTCCCAGCCCTGCTCTATACACCACCTCAAGCAGCTACCACCAGCTAATCAGACTGGCCCACAAGAGAATAGATAATACCAAACTGTCCCTCTCACCTCTCACTTGGTTCTCCTCATCCCCATCAGCCAACCAGACGGTGCCATTCATTTCTAGAGGATCCACTGGTTCTTATCCTTGCCTCTCCACTTGTACCACGGCCACCATGGGGCTGAGCTTTCCTCTCTTGACCACCTCATGCTTCCGGCTTGGTCTCCCTGCATCCCAGGGTGTTCTCTGTCCAATTAATCCTGCAAACAGCAGCCTTCAAATAACCTTCTGAAAATGCAATTTTTTTACCATCTTAAGCACCCGTTCAGAAATCTTTGGTGACTCCACACAGCAAACATAGTTCAAAATCATGAGCATGACACTCACAGCCAGCATCCACCTTTCCAGTCACATCCCTTGTTCTTGCCTCATGCAAACTTCTAGCCTGTCAAACCATAGACCACAGCCGCGAGAAGTTCTCTTGGTGGTTTCTCACCTTTATTTCTTCTTCACATTGCTCTCTTTCTTGCCTGGAAAACTCCATGCCCACTTGAAATTCTACCCATCTGTCAAGGTTAAGTTCAAATCCTAAATCTTCTGTGAAAACTTTTCCAATTGTCTCTGCCCCGCTGCTTCTGTGATATGTTAGTACTAATACTCACTTGGCTTCCCATCTACATCATCTGTCACCTACTTTGAGCATATTTTTTGGTAAATCCTAATGACACTGTAAACTCATTCAGGACAGGACACCTGTCCTCCTCTGTAGTCTTCATAACAGACACCACTGCATCTTATTCATTGTAAGCTTTAAACACTAACTAGGTAAACAATATCCCCATAAAAGATTTAACATATAAAACAGCATTTTCTTTCTTTTTAAAAAAAACTTTTTTTAATGTTTTTTTTTTTAATTTTTGAGAGAGAGAGAGAGTGGGCAGAGGGGCAGAGAGGGAGTGAGACACAGAATCTGAAGCAGGCTCCAGGCTTTGAGCTGTCAGCACAGAGCCCAACGCGGGGCTCAAACTCACAAGCGGTGAGATCGTGACCTGAGCCAAATTCAGATGCTTAATCGACTGAGCCACCCAGGCGCCCCTAAAACAGCATTTTCTAATACATCGTAATCACAGTGAATCACTCCATAGTCTAATCATAGCTCCTAATATGAAGAATCAAATAAAATCTTCAATCAAAGAATCTGAATTTTACTATTTCTACAATGGCATCCGTTTTGGGAGAAGAAAAGAACTTTAAAAAGTTTTAAGTATAGGGGCGCCTGGGTGGCTCAGTCGGTTAAGCGTCTGACTTCGGCTCAGGTCACGATCTCACGGTCCGTGAGTTCGAGCCCCGCGTCGGGCTCTGTGCTGACAGCTCAGAGCCTGGAGCCTGTTTCAGATTCTGTGTCTGTCTCCCTCTCTCTCTCTGACCCTCCCCCGTTCATGCTCTGTCTCTCTCTGTCTCAAAAATAAATAAACATTAAAAAAATTTTTTTTCAAAAAAAAAAAGTTTTAAGTATAAAAGTTACATCCTATTTGTCAGTTGGAGCTTTCTCGTGTCCTACCGAGTTAGCGCTATTAACTGTTTGACTCTACTATCGGATGTCAACTTGTTGCCAAGACCATTGGACTTAAACGCTGGTTTTAAATGTTTTCTTAAGGGGGTAATGAATTTTACAATCAACATTTGCAAAATACCCCATGCTCCCACTGGCAAGTTTTCATTCATGAATCTTAAAGCAGGTTACCTTAAAAAAATTTTTTTAATGGAAAGAATAACTGACACACAGTGCACAAGTCTTATGTGACCAGCTGGAGGGATTTTCACATGTGTGTGTCCTGTGCCATCAGCACTCAGATCAGCACATAGAGCATTTTCAGCCCCCCAGAATGCTCCCTCCTGCCCTCTCCCAACCAGTATCTGGGTAACCCCCCTGCTCCGTTTCCCGTCATGATAGATTTTTGCCAGTTTTTGAGATTCACAGAAGTGCTATCATCCAATCAGGATTCTCTCTGGCTGTTTTCACTCTACGTCTGTGTTGTGTGCTCGGTAGTCTGTTGTTTTATCATTGCTGAAGTCACATTACCTTTGTTACTGTACACTTTTTTTAATTGACAATTTTTTGTTTTTTTAAGTTTATTCTCCTTATTTTTAGTGATCTCTGCACACAACGCGGGGCTCAAACTTGCAACCGACTGAGCCAGGCATCCCTGTCACGGGGCACTTTTTATTGCAACCGACGATAAATTGACCATACATGTATTTAATTAATACGCTGATATTTCCTTTGCATTCACAACATTTATCTACATTTTATACATTTAGATGTACTACACCTGTGGGTTTAAAATTTCTTGTTTTACCCCAAGTAATAGCAACTGAGCAAACAGATGACCCATAGCAGTTATGAAAAGCAAAATCTGAGAATATTTTTGAACAACATGATCAATGGTTTTTACCTTAATGACCTGGGGAGAAATGTAAGAATATTACTAGTATGGTCTTTAGTGTTTACTTTAGGAAATGTTGGTGAGTTTTGAGGATAGATTGTCTGCAGATGTTATTTTAATTATTGAATCTTAATTATTGATTGATTAGGTAACACTAAGCAAGTTAAAACGTCTAACTCACCTTTCCCACACTGCTAGTGTTTGGCCAGGAGAATATAATCTTTTTAGTGCTCTGAGCATCACAGAAAAATCACCCAAAATCCAAGTTATCATCATATTAGTTGGCTTTCACTAAGTTAGGTTATAACTAACAAATAATCCCAATGCTACAACATAACTTTGTTCTAACAAGTCTCTGCGGCTTGCTGCGGTTGATCTGTTCTTCATAATACATGTCCGCGATCCATGGCTCTCACCGCGTATTCTTTATTTCAGGACCTGGGCTAAAAGCAAGTCTCTCTTGAGACATGCCTGACTCTACATAGAGGGAAAAGAGATGTGATGGCTTCTAATGCTTCTTCTTCTCTGCGACAAACCTTCGGCTGGAGCAAGTCTTATGGCCGAGTGTGACCTACAAGGGGAAGGAAAATCCTGTAGGATGAGTCCCAGGAGATTGGAAGTGAACATATTGACTGAGAATTCAGTCTACATCAGGTAGTGTCATAGTATCATCATCACTGTCACCACTATTACGCATGGTCTATGCCGTATGAGATTTTGCCTCCATATTCCTCTGAGAGCCTATGGAACTCCTTTGTTTGGGATGACAACGGCCACCTGTCTACACAAGGGTGGATAATTCAAAAGCAATATGTGGATACCCCAACATGTAAAAACATTAACTCTTTTTTAGCATTTGCCTTTTCATGCAGGTGTACAAATCTTGGGTAAGCAGCCATTGAGGAAGCCAATTCATATCCAAAGCCACAACTGACACCAGCAACTGACCTTTCCAGAAGGAGTAATAGTACATTCGAACCAACAGAGCACCTGCTGCTTGTGTGTTACCTGGCTATGGTTTCAAGAATAAATGAGCTGAATGAGTCAAAGTGACTGCCAAATAGCCTGGAAGATGTTCCTGGTCAAATTGACACAAGTATATTCTGATGGAGAGATATTTATGATATTAAGGTATGCATAAGCACCTATCCCACCTGTCCAAAGGTGAGATGATCATGCTTTAGAGAGAATGAACTCCAGGTCACCTTATCATTCGAGATCAGTTTGTCACTAACTGCTGTGTGAAATTGATAGGTAACCTTGCTTGACTTTGTCTTACAGGAAACCTGCAAGGCTGATAGGAGTAATGAATGCCCTGTTTCTATATAATTCCCAGGTCAATACTGTGTATTGGCTTTACTGATTGGAAGCCATGTTGTTTAAAAGGCAGAAAGAGGGGCGCCTGGGTGGCTTGGTCGGTTAAGCGTCCGACTTCAGCTCAGGTCATGATCTCACGGTCTGTGAGTTCGAGCCCCACGTTGGGCTCTGTGCTGACAGCTCAGAGCCTGGAGCCTGTTTCAGATTCTGTGTTTCCCTCTCTCTCTGCTCCTCCCCTGTTCATGCTCTGTCTCTCTCTGTCTCAAAAATAAAATAAAAACGTTAAAAAAATTTTTTTTAAGGCAGAAAGAAGCACCCTTGAGAAATATTCAGAGATCTTAAGGTGTTGGCAGTTGTTATCAATAGAGGAGAATGTACCTGGTCTTTTATCCAGTTATACTTCTTTTTTTAAATAAAACTCAGACAGAAAGGGGGGGTGGGTGCCCTGGCTGGCTTAGTCAGTAGAGCATGTGACTCTTGATTTTAGGGTCATGAGTTTGAACTCCACACTGGGTGTGATGATTGCTTAACAAAGAAAATAAAGTTGATGAAGAAGAAGAAGAAGAAGAAGAAGAAGAAGAAGAAGAAGAAGAAAGAGAAAAAAAGGGGAAAAAAGAGAGAGAGAGAAAAGATTGGTATAGAACCAGTTGCGGTTCAAGATAGAGGTCAACAAATTTGTCTGCAGAGGGCCCGATAGTGAATATTTATGGCTTTGGGAGCCATCCAGGCTCAGTCCCAGAAACTCAACTCTGCCATTGGAGTATGAAAACAGAAGATACATAGGCAAGAGGATATGGTTGTGTTAAGCAAACATACATACAAAACACTTTATTTACAAAACACAAACTTCTGGAATTCAATTTGGCATTTGGCCTGCAGGTTGTAGTTTACCCACCCTGCTCTAAGATAATGTACGCGGGCCTGCCATAACCTTTGATGACAATGTTCTAGGCATTCTAGAACTCTTAAATAGGGAGTAAATGCAGGAAAGGAACTATGACTTAAGCAAGGATGGTAGTTATGCCTCAGTGCTGTGGCCCCCCAGAGAGAACACAGTCTGGGTAACACTGCTAGAAGGGAGCATACCTTTTCCCCACTTCTGTTTTCCATAGTGAGAGTTTTCCTCTAACACTAGAGAGGTGGAACCATTATTTAGAAGATGAGGTAGCATGCTTGGCTCAGCTCTGCCCTATTTCTTCTTGAGAGGAAGTTGCTTACAAGGACAAAACGTCCCCTGCTGTGTTCTCATGCCTACACAGTACCCCCATAGAGGGAGGCTTGATCCCATGAAGGACTCCCTGGGACTAGGTAAGAAAGACTGCCCAATCTGAGAGTTAATATTGACAAGCTAACTTGTGGAATAAGCCGAAAGCTTTGTTTGCTAATGTGGCCTCCATTATTAATAAGATAATAGTTTGGTCCTCATTGTTTTTCTTCAAACTATTTACAAGTCAAGTAAGGGAGGGTGGCATTCGTTGGGTGCCAACTAACAGGCCCCAACATATAAAACAACATTGTTTAATTTAATACTTTCATTTGAGAGAGGCAAATAAAATACTTTAAGTCAGGTTTCAGACCACCAAGATAAAGGTATGACCAGAAGTGAACTGAGTCTTACTGAAACTGCAACCCAACCCCAATCCATCTCAGTTCCCAACTGAATTGAGGTGATTAGCTCTTCACCCTATATATTTCACATAGGAAAGATGAAGTCCTGGAGACTCTACAATCCTTTTATATATAATGTCTGACATACAGTAAAAAAATAAATTTTCAAAGAGACAAGACCATATAATGAGTAACCAATAAAAACATAAATAAACAACTGATGCAGACCAAGAAATATTACAAGTATCATCATTAACAGACAAGGACTTTAACCATGAACACCGTGTAAAAGTAAATGGAGGAAAAGATGGATAAAATGGGTGAAACATGGAGACTTTCAACGTAGAATTCATTCGTAGATGGAAATCTGTAAAAAGAAACATGGACATTTTTGGACTGAAAACAAAATTACCGAAATTAAGAACTTATGGGAAGAACTTAACAGAAGACTGGCATAACGGGAGATAGAAATAATAAAATAGAAGTGAGATCAGTAGAAAAAAAAAAATCCAAACTGAAGCTCAGGGAGAAAAAAACAACAGACTTGGCATAAAACATTTGTGGGACACAGCAAAAGGTCTCACAAATGTACAACTGGAGTCTCAGATGGAAAGGAGACATAGAATAGAGCGGAAGCCATAGCTGAAGAGATAACGCGGGAGCATGAAAACATTAATCTATAGGTTCAAGAAGCTTGGAAAACTGCAAGCAGAATAAATAAAAAGAAATTAGTATTCAGTCACATTATGTCCAGATTACTAAAACCAAAAACAAAGAGAAAACACCATTTAGAGTAAAAAACATATCTTTAAGAAACTACAATTAGACTGACAGCTGATCTGTCAATGAAACTATGGAATCCATAAAATAATGGAGTCACATCTTCAGACTGCTAAAAGGAGAAAGAAACACTGACAGCAGACTTCTATACCTAGTGAAACTATCCTCCAGAAATGAAAGCACATAGAATCATTTTCAAACAAGAATGGGGAGACTTTATTGCCAGAAGTTCTGGATTCAATAAACTGCCATAGGAACTTCTTGAAATTGAAAAGAGATGATCACTCAAAGGAAATTAGAACCTCCAGAAGCACTGAAGATCACCGAAAAGGCTAAATAAGAGAAAATATAAAGGACTGTTGATTGTATAAACCGGTAACAATCCCGTCTTAGGTGCTCTCTGCCATCCATAGGAGGATAATACATGACCACATTCGCACAAGGAGCAGGAAAGGAGTATAAGAGTTATGGTGTCATGAGGCTCCTGCATTTAGTAAATGGTAAAAGTACGAATTCGGACCCAGTTGTATAAAGTCAAGGGTGAATGATGAGATCTCTCGCTAAAAATTATATAAGAATATTTAGTTTAAAAGATAATAGAGGAGGGGCTCCTGGGTAGCTCAGTTCACTAAGCGCCCAACTCTTGATCTCAGCTCGGGTCTCGATCTCAGAGTCATGAATTCAAGCCCAGAGTTGGGCTCCATGCTTAGCATGAAGCCTACCTAAAGGAAAAAAAAAAAGATAATAGAGGAGAGAAATGGGATGTTATGATGGAGATGGTAAGAGTGGTTATTTCTGTGGGGAGAAGGGCACAAGGAAGGCTGATGATATGCTGGAAATGTTCTCTACTTTGATCTGGGTGGTAGTTATGAGGATATATTTAAATTATAAATGAATGTATGTTATATATGATATACATACCTTATCCTACTATTAGCATTTACAATCTAATGCACATAATTATATAAATGTTACAATTAATTATAAACATATGAATATATCATATGATATACGCTATAATATTTATATACATTTACATTATATATAAATATTATGACATATTTATATAATAGCATATAATGTATATAAAATATGTATTTTTTAAAGATTTTTAAAAGTTTATTTATTTTGAGAGAGAGAGAGAGCAAGCACAGAGGAGGGCCAGTGAAAGAAGAAGAGAGAATCCCAAGCAGGCTCTATACTGTTAATGGGGAGCCTGAGCAGGGCTCGAACTCACGAACTGTGAGATCGTGACCTGAGCTGAAACCAAAAGTCGGACGCTTAACAGATTGAGCCACCCTGGCACCTCTATAATATACACATTTACATACAAATTCACTGAGCTGTACTCTCATGGTTTGTGTACTTTATTATGTGCAAAATAAATCTTAATAAAAAATTTAAATATGTCAGCAAAATAAGAGAAACATTGTATCCATGAAACAAGAATAGGATGCTTAAAATGGAACAGATTGGAGAATCAAAATGAGTCTTTGAAAACTGCAAATATGATAGATATAAATATATATAATAGCAAAAAGAAAAGAACAGTAAAAGAGCTGAAAGATTAAGTCTAAAGTATCTCTCTGAAAGTAGAACAAAAACACTATGTCCCACAGGAGAAAAAGGTAACAAAATTAGAAGCTCATTGTGGATGTTGAATATCTGGCTAACAGGAGTCCCGGAAAGATAGACCAGAGAAAGTGGGGGAAAAAAGGAAATTATTGAATACATAGTTCAATGAATTTTCCCAGAACCAAAGAACACGAGTCTCCAAATGAAAACTTCCACCGAGTGTCCGGCACAATGAATGGAAAGAGACCAACATCAGAGAACACCATGGTGCAATGTCAGGACATCAGATAGAAGAAAATATCCCAAGAATTTTTAGACAGAAAAAGAAGGTCACCTACAAAAAGCCAGGAATTGGAATGGAATTCAAGTCCTCAACAAAACACAGACAGCTATGAGATAAGGAGGCGAAAGAAAACATGCGATCCAAGAATCTGGGGATCTAACGCAGAAGAGACACACTGGGAATTCCCAGCTCGGTGATGAGGCAAAGTCCCAGTTAATAATTGTGCAGTAGGCCTGGGGCATGCCGTGCAGACCCACACAGGTGGTCAGAGAACTCCACACCAGGCGTCCTCACAAAGACAGTGCGACTGATACAGATTATCTGGGGAAAGATGGCATTGAGCGGGATTTTACAGAGCTGTTATTTTTAGGTGAGAAAACACTTAATGGCTCCTAAAAAGCAAAGCAACTGAAGAAATCAAGCAATTAAGTCCAATAAAATAGGCAATTTTTACAATACAGGAACTGTAATTGTTGTATACTCATTAGTCAGTATATGGTCCTATATCATGTAGTAATAATAGTGAGAATATTGAATATGGAACTGAACGCAAGAGAGCTGGCATCGTCTCCTACTACACCAGAGAGTTATTAGATCCAAAATTGTCGGACCCAAGAAATAGCAGTATCTGGGTTTATTTTTAAATTGGGAGGTAAACACAGAACTGGCAGCCAAATGCGTCGAAGGCAGGTATCGTGGGAAACAGGAAATGGAGGCACGGGGAAGACCGCATTTTTTGTAACGAGGCTTTTTGCCCCAAGCCGTTTTCTCTTTTATTTTGAAAAATGTCAAGTGTATGGAAAAGTTCAAGGGTACAAGGAACACCCAGATGCTCTTAACCTGGATTCCACGTGACCTTTATCTCTCCCTTATTTTCTTTTATTTTTTTCTGAACCTCTTGAAGTGAGTTGACAACATCACAATACTTCCTTCATAAATACTCCAGCTGGTGTCTCCTGAGAACGAGGACATTCTCCTCCACACTCAGAGGATCATCATCACATCCAAGAAAATGAACACTAATCCCTTGTGATCCCCTATGTGGATTGATGTACAGTCTACAGTTAAGTATTCTCCATAGTCTCCCAAATCCTGTTTATATATATATATATATATATATATATATATATATATATGTATGTATACGTATGTGTGTGTATATATATGTGTGTGTGTATATATATGTGTGTGTGTATATATATGTGTGTGTGTATATATATATATGTATATATACATATACACACACACACACACACATATATATATATATATATTTTTTTTTTTTTCCATCAGGATTTAATCAAATTTCACAGTTTGCCTTTGGTTGTTTCATCTCTTTGGACTTTTAAATTATGGAATAGTCCCCAGTGCCCAGGTCTTTCTTGTTTTTCATGACACTGACTTTTTGGACGGGACTCTAGTTGTTTGGTACGATGGGTCACATGCTGGAGGTTTCCTCATGACCGGATTCAGCTTCCTATGGAACTGTTCCCAGGCACTATTATATTACTGTAGAAAACAAAATCAAATGGAAAAAACGGAGATGGTATTTGTTTACATTTATTGAAAAGACGACTCTGTTTCTCTCTCTCTCTCTCTCTCTCACTCTCTCGGTCACCTTGGGCTGGAGTTTGCTGCCTTCCCTGTGTTAATTGGGTCAGCATGTGCTCACTAAGTGATCTCTGACACAAGTCACTCCAGGAAGCAGGTTAAACACCTTTTCTCAGAGAGGCATACATTTTCACAGCTTTTCATTTGAAATTTGTTCCCAGTGGGGATTTTTTTCCCCCTCATCTTCCCAAGAAATTCTGTGGCTGAAAATTCGTGTGTGAGTTATCTCAATCACAAACGGAAGTTGTTTCTGCACAAATCCCTCGGTAGCTGAATGGATTTGATTCTCCTGTGTGATAAAGCCAGATCCAAAGGCAGCCCTGTAGGGACATGCGTTCTGTGCCCGGATCTGCCATTGACACCTTGGGTGACCTTGAGGAAGCCCTTGGCCTCTCTAGGCTCCAGTGTTCTTATCTATAAAAAGAAGGGGGCAGAACAAGTTGATAATGAAAGGTACCTTTCAAAGCATGATTCTGAAGTGAGCAGAAAGAGAGGTCAAGGGCGGATAGCCACCCCACACCTGGTGGGTGGCCCTTTTTACCTTCCTGGAACTCAACTCAGACACACTCTCCACCCAACAAGTCGATCCTCGGCTGTGATCGGGAGACAAATAGGTGGGGGAAGGGCACAGAGAAGAGCAGATCAGGGGCAGTGGTGTAAATACCAGTGCTAAGGGGGCGGAAGAAAATCCCGCTTCCAGGGTGATCTATGTGATGATAAATCGCGAGACAAATAGTCTAAGAAACCAGTGTAATGTTAAAAGCAAAAGAAACCTCAAAATATTCTTGTGAAGTCCTCAACAAACACTTAATAAATTTAATGATTTAATGGCAAAGGACCTCAGGACACACTCCCCCAATATGTGCCCCTTTGGAACACCGATTGTCTTGAGCTGAAGGCTCTGGAAAACAGCAGATACAGGACAGACCCTCTCTGATCGCCCTTATCTGCCTGGAGACATCTCCAAAAGGAACTTGGTCATCTATCCCCTCCCAGGAGTGTCTTCAGCAGGGAAGATAGACTCTCATCACTGGAGACATGAGACTAGAAGAAACTGTCATACATCCCATCTAGTCTTCTGAGGGCCCCCTGCTTCCCTAAAGTCATCTGCCGTCCCCTAAGTTGGCTACACTCCCCTCATTCCCCTATTAAGACATACATAAGCTTTCAAGTCTCACCCACCTTTCAGTATTCTCTTTTGTCCCTACGACGCCCCTGTGTGCATTATATTAAAAGTGAATACATCTGTCGACCTCTTCTGCTGTGAATGTGCCTGTTGTCTGTCTAGTTCATACACCCAGCTACACAGCCTAGGAGGGTAGAGGAAAGTCCTTCCTCCCCTACAGGGGAACCTCCAGGTTCCATGACTGTTGGTGACACCAGGTTACCTTTGTGGCTGGTGGTCTTTCCTTCAAATTGCTGCAAACGCTTTGTAAATTCTCTCTCAAAACCCGACAGAAGGAAGGCAGAAGAGTGCAGAGGCCCCCGGAAGAGGCGTCAGCTGGCCCGTGTGCTACCACTCTGCAGTTCATGGGTGCTTCAACTTTGGGCAAACCTCACAGCCCCTCTGGGCTGCCATTTCTCATCTGTGCAAAGGATGGGGGGTGGGGTGGGGAGAGTATATTGAGTCATCTCTCAGATTCTTTACTGCTCAAGAACTCAATGAGCCGGTTCCTGAAACTTGGGCAGAAGCAAGAGAACATATTTGTTGCATCATTTGTACCATGGGCACATTCGATAGCTGGTTGGAGACCTACTGGCTTGGTGTTTCCCTTTAATGGGCTGCTTTCTAATTGCTTTTCCTCTTTTTGAAATGGGTATTAGGGGCGCCTGGGTGGCTCAGTCGGTTAAGCATCCGACTTCAGCTCAGGTCACGATCTCACGGTCCGTGAGTTCGAGCCCCGCATCAGGCTCTGGGCTGATGGCCCGGAGCCTGGAGCCTGCTTTGGATTCTGTGTCTCCCTCTCTCTCTGCCCCTCCCCCGTTCATGCTCTGTCTCTCTCTGTCTCAAAAATAAATAAATGTTTAAAAAAAAAAAATTGAAATGGGTATTAAGGAAATATCTGATTTTTTTTCTTTCTTGGCTTACAGCCATGGCTTCTTGTCCCAGCGTTTTCCAAGTCTGTGAATAATGATCTGGTTTAACGTATGGATACCCTGAAGGTAATACCACAAATTGCTCATGATTCAGTTTTGCTTGTGCTTCCCCGTGCAAGGTTCTCCCCATCTAAAACACTCCGGGATGAGAACTTTACCCACAATACTACTTTAAATGTACACAGACCTTTCCACTAGAGTGTCTTTCACATCTCTGATAGCAGTGATCAACACAGGCTTTAGTGAGGAGTGAGGAAAAGTAAATGCCTTTGATAATGTTGGAAGGGGTCTTTAAAACAGATTTCTCATTTACTCCTAGACTCTAAAATTTTTCCTAGATCCCGAGAGCCATGAAAGCCTGGAGAAAATAGAAGAGGAAGGAACTCGGATGTATAGTGCTTTTTCAAACAGGGGATAAAATGCTGAGTCAACCAGGCGGTCTCTGATTCTAGGTCAGACTTACCAGGGGGTGAGGATTGAGGAGAGAGAGACATACGGAGGCAGTGCCCCAAGACTTAAAAGTCTTAGGAGATACATTGGGGCATCTGCCTTTGGCTCAAGTCGTGATCTTGTGGTTCTTGAGTTTCAGCCCGCATTGGTCTGTCTACTGTCAGCACAAAGCCTGGATCCTCTGTCTCCCTTTCTCTCTGCCTGTCTGTCCCCTGCTCATGTGCTAGCTCTCTCTTTCTCTCTCTCTTTCTCAAAAATAAATAAACATAAAAAAAGTCTTGAGAGATACATTAATCAATCACAACGAGTGGACTTTTTTTGGAACCTGATTCAAACAGCTTGTTTAAAAAATTATAAGGGGCGCCTGGGTGGCTTAGTCGGTTGAGCGTCTGACTTTGACTCGGGTCATGATCTCATGGTTCGTGAGTTGGAGCCCCGCATCGGGCTCTGTGCTGACAGCTCGGAGCCTGCTTCGGATTGTGTTTCCCTGTCCTGCTCCTGCTCTGTCTCTCTCTGTCTCTCAAAAATCAATAAACGTTAAAAAAAAAATTATTCCTATTTTAAGATGCTCTACTCGGGGCGCCTGGGTGGCTCGGTCGGTTAAGCGTCCGACTTCAGCTCAGGTCACGATCTTGCAGTCTGTGAGTTCGAGCCCCGCATCGGGCTCTGGGCTGATGGCTCAGAGCCTGGAGCCTGCTTCCGATTCTGTGTCTCCCTCTCTCTCTGCCCCTCCCCCATTCATGCTCTGTCTCTCTCTGTCTCAAAAATAAATAAACGTTAAAAAAAAATTAAAAAAAAAAAAAAGATGCTCTACTCATGTTCTTCATGTTCATTTTGGAAAGTTTGTATCTTTTAGGATAATTCTTCTAACTGAACTGATAACTGAAATCATAATGATGTCTGGTGATCGCTTCAAAATAATTTGAGTTGGGGAACCAGGTGGGGTTATAGGTAGAAATAGAGAAGCCAAAAGCTAATGAGCATTGAAGCTGATGGATGAGTCTGGGGAGTTTGTGCTATGAGTCTTCATTACCTGTTCGAAAATTTCCATAACAGTTTTTAAATAACTACCAAGAAAGCAAATCTTCTCACAACAGAGCAATAAGGGAAGTGAGAGAAGCCAGGGTTTGCCCGTCCCGTTTTACACTAGGCACCCCTTTGGGGTTTTGGGGTAGAAATAAACTCTTAGAGTTTGAGGTAACCGTGAAGAATGGAAATGGGAGAAGGAAGAAAAGTCTCGATGCTTTTATATTCCCCAACAATGCTAATATCGCCACACATTCGAATAACGTTTCACAGTCTCAAGTCCTTTCTGTCTCACTGGATCTTGGAAAAACCTGGTGTGTATATTCATTGTCATCTATGACACCTGATGAAATGTCGTCATTGTGTTGTGTTCGTGTTTGTTTTTGGATGATTTACTTTAAACATCTGGAAATAGACTCTTGCTTCTTTATTAGTCTCATAGTTGATACTTACGGATTTATTTCCTGTTCGAGTTTTGCGTGGAAGACAGTCTGCATGTCTATTTACGGTATTAGAATTCTTAAATGCTCCCCTATCATGATTTGGAGCAGTTTTCTTTTTCCTCTTAGCTTCTATTTGGGGCGGGGGGGGGGGGTGTACAGGGGAAAAGCCATTCTTATTTCCGTTGAGCCCACCCAGCTCTTTTATTTTGTGTTTCCCCTTATCTCCCAGGCTTCCAGCAGGAGTTGTGAAGCCATCAGAAGTGTTCTGTTCTTTTAAATCCCTTACCAGCTTTTCCTTTATTAGCTACATTATCCTTTATCTCTTTCCTGTGACGGCTTTTGAAACACAAATTGATGAAGCCATGTCTTTTGTTATTTAAATATTATACACATCAACATTTACAAGTGTATTACAGGAAGACTTAAACCCAATATCCTACCCTAATTCTGACAAACCTACACATCTGAAGAAATACCACTTTCCTTTCCCCCTTTTTTGTGTATCTCGGGTTCCAGGATTCTACCCTCCTAGCGCGTGAAACTACCAGAGGGTCTGGCATTAAAAATTCCAAACTGGTCACAGACCTTCAGCGAGGTCAAGAGCAGTAAACACCTTATCTTTATAAGGGCAACACATTCTTAAGTTAATACGAAGGCCTGGATGTATTTTGCCAGCATTGGTCTTTATGCAATCACGGGACCACCACTGAAGGGTGCAACGAACTTCTATGCCATCGGAAGATCATCCTTTAAGGGTCTCTAAGCCGAGCTCTGGTAGGGAAGGGATCCCTTGGGTGAAGGCTTCCCTGGGCTCCGACAGGAGTCACTCTGTGACTCTGCAAATATTAAATATAGCCACATGAATCACACTACAAAATTCCAGCCCTGAAATCTGGTGTCAGGCATAACAATTTGTTCTCTCTCCTTGCTCATGAATAACAAAGAATCAATTGAAGAAATTTTGGCCTGTCTAAAGAATACCCTGATGTTTTTTTCCTCCCTGGAGGAGACACATTCTGTATTTGACATGACATATGCTTCTCAAGTGTTATTTTGTTTCATTAATCTTTGAACTAAATTGTCAGTCCTTGTAACTAGAAAGACATTTCCCCAGAACCCTCCTGACTCATGCTAAGGGTACACAACAGCTGATAAACTCTAGTGACCTCTGAGGAGACAGATGGGCTGTGTGGCTTTCAACACCCACGTGGCTTTCTGGACCGTGGGTGACAACATAACCCAGGTTAAAACGCTCGGCAAAAATGGGCAGACCATTTCCAGACGTGTTAAGTCGAGAGCAGGGGCTGCATTAACCGGTTCTACTGTCCTATCAAATCTCTTGGCTTTAACTTTCCTCTCCCTTATTCTTTCTCATTTGTTTACGCCTTTGTGTGTTTCTGTTAATAATTACAAAGTAATGCAGGCTCATTGCAAGAGTAACAACGGCTAACATTTATTGATGGCTTCTAAGGTGCCAGGCACTCTAGGAAAAGCTTAAAACTCGCACCTCACTTCATTTTCAACAGCTCTTTGGGGGAGGTAATATTATCTCCAAATTACAGATTTAAAAAGCTTGGACGTACAGGACTCAGAAAGTTTATCACCCACTCATCCTTCCTGAAAAAATTTCCTTTGGGGAAAAAGCAAGGAATCCAAGAAAGAGAATACAATTCGAAACTTGTAAAAGTGGTGAGAAAAATAAAGTAGTAAAATGTAGACTTAAATCTTAAGGTTAAGAGATTTAAGAAAGGGTTTTAAGAGACAAAACAGAGTAATGGGAAAAGAACTTAAGTGATAAACTGGAAGTAAAATTTCAGATTATTGCTCCAAGACATGAATTGCTTAAGATCTTGTCTTGTTTCCCCCCAAAAGTTACACTGACTCATTCTAAGCGCTGGTAGAAAAGCATTATTAAAAGCTTTCATTAAAATTGAGGGCCATCTCCTACAATTGTCAAGGTCATCAAAAACAAGGAGAGACTGAAAAGGAGTCAAGTCACAGCCAAGAGGACAACTGAGGAGCGGATAAAGAACATTTGACAAAAGCTGAAGAAGTATGAATAAAGTATAAACTCCATTTAACAAAATGTCTCAATATGGGATCGTTAATTTTGACAGACGTGCCATGTTGAGTATACAGGAACTCTCTGTACTGTCTTTGCCATTTTTCTGTAGATCCAAAATTACTCTAAAATAAACATTGTATTAAAAAAAATAAAACCAACCTCATACAGGTGTTGTAAGGATTAAATGAGATAATCAATACAGAAAGATCTGTGCAGGGACTAGAATATAGTAGTTATGTGAAAATGTTGGGGTTGAGAGCGAACAGTCAAGAAGGAATTCTTGAGGCACCTTCACTGAAAAAAGGGTGGTTTGATTAAAGGACAGGGACAGGACCCGGGGGCGGAAAGAGCTGCACTGGGGTTGTGAGGAGTGACTGATTATTTAATTTCAAGTTGGGAGGGCGTTGGGGATAGCGGAATTTGGAAGCAAGGTTTCCAGGACCTTGAGGGACTGGCAGCTGTTAGGAAAAGGTCATTTTACCACTGTCTACCAAAACCTTAGTCCTGAGACCCTTCAGATGTAGATCAGTGGGCCATATGCTTGGAAGATGATTCCTAACATAAATCTTGGGGGCTAGAGAGAAAGGAAGTTTCCAAAAGAATTTTTATATGTTAAAGGAGACTTACAGGATCCTGGACGTCAGGCTAATGTTAAGCTAAAGTATTAACATCGAGGGAGGTGAGCTCCTAGAGGAAGGTCACTCTGCCTGTCTCAAGGACTCGTCAATGGGCTGTAAGTTGTAAGGAGATTTTATTTATTTGTTTTTCTTTTGCCTTTGTTCTCCACATCAGTAAGTTTTCAGTAAATATGAGTTTTTAATAATGATTAAAAAATGAAGGGCTGTCAATAGAAGAAAAGGAATAGAATGCATATTTTTCCAAACTATGGGAGAAGTAGAAGACTTAAAGAAAATTCAAGAACCCAATAAAAATAGAAATGTTGGGGCGCCTGGGTGGCTCAGTCGGTTGAGCGTCCGACTTCAGCTCAGGTCACGATCTCGCGGTCCGTGAGTTCGAGCCCCGCGTCGGGCTCCGGGCTGATGGCTCGGAGCCCGGAGCCTGCTTCCGATTCTGTGTCTCCCTCTCTCTCTGCCCCTCCCCCGTTCATGCTCTGTCTCTCTCTGTCTCAAAAATAAATAAACGTAAAAAAAAAAAAAAAATTAAAAAAAAAAAATAGAAATGTTAAAGAGCAAAGAAAGCAACGTAAATAAAAAAACGTAAAATAAGACACAAGGACTCGGTAACTACAGTAAATGTGAATGAGCTAAACTCATTATTAAAAAGCAAGTGTCCACACTCATTAGGTTGGCTACTATCAAAAAACCAGAAAATAACAAGTATTGGCAAGTAAAATGTGTTGCACTCAATTCCAATGTGGGGCAGGCAGGGAGGGATTCCTGTACAACCACCAAGCAACGAACTCAATTCTGACAGTATCTACCTGGAGATAGCATCAGATCCCACAAGTTAAGGGTTGTGTCTCACAGACTAGCATCCCCTCCTTCAGGTGCCAGCCACAAGACCAGGCTGTCACCTGTGCTTCAGTTCTTTTGACCAGAGATGGGAGGTTCCAACAACCCCTGCCTTGGGTTCCATTAATTCCTAGATTGGCTCACAGAACTCAGAAAAGCATTGTACTTACTAGATCTTTGGCATGTTACAAAAGATTGTAACGCAGGAGTAGCCAGATGAACGAGATGCATAAGGCAACATGCCCAGAAAGGGCTCAGAGATTTCATGCTCTGTCTGTGAAAACCAATTTCCCCAAATCTCCATGTGTTCACCAACTCAGAAGCTCTCCCAACTCACTCCATTTGGATATTTATGGAGACTTCATTACACAGGCATGATCAATTAAATCATTGGCCATTGGTGATCAACTGAGTCAATGTCTAGGCCCTCTCCCCTTCCTGAAAATGAAGGGAGTGAGTGGGACTGGAAGTTCCAACCCTCTCTAATCACAAGGTTGGCTCTACTTGGCAACCAGCCCTCATTCTTAGGTGGAATCCAAAAGTCACCTCATGAACATATAAAAGACACCTTTACTGAGCAATAAAGAAGTTCCTTAGTTAATTCCAGAAAAGGGGGTGAAGATACACACACACACACACACACACACACACACACACGTGTGTGTGTATCTTTCCTCAAATATATATTTGTTGTTATAAATCACAATATTATGGTGAAGATGTGGAAAATTGAAACACTTGAGCATTGGTATTGGGAATGTAAAATGATGCTACAACTATGGAGAACAGTATGACAGTTCCTTACAAACCTAAAAATAGAATGACCATATGAACCAGCAATTCTACTTCTGGGTATATATCCCAAAGAGTTGAAACCAGTCTCGAAGAGATATTTGCACACCCATGTTCATAGGAGCATATTCACGATAGCCAAAAATGGAAGCAACCCAAGTTTTCACTGATAGATGAATGGACAAACAAAATATAGCATATACATACAACGGAAGACAATAGTATATACATACAGAATGAAGAAGAAATACATTCTGACACATGCTATGACATGGATGAACCTCGAGGATATTATGCTAATCATAAAAAATGTTGGGGGCACGTGGGTGGCTCAGTCGGTTAAGGTGAAGAGTCTGACTTTTGGTTTTGTTTCAGGTCATGATCTCATGGTTCATGAATCCAAGCCCCACGTGGGGCTCTGCACCGGCTGTGTGGAGTCTGCTTAGGATCCTCTCTTTCCCTCTCTCTCTGCCCCTTTCCCTCTCTCAAAAAATAAATAAATAAACTTAAAGTAATGTTGTATGATCCCACTTATATGATGTTTCTAGAGTAGTCAAATTTATAGAAACAAAAACAGAATGGTGGTTGCCAGGGGCTGTTGGGAGGGGAAATGGGGAGTGGTTTCATGGATAAAGAGTTTCAGCTTTGGAAGATGAAAAAGTTCTGGAGATTGGATATACAACAGTGCAAATGTACTTAACATTTCTAAATGTTAAGTATACTTAAGTATACTGTATACTTAAAAATGGTTAAGATGGTAAAAAAAAATTATTTTTAATTTATGTATTTATTTTGAGAGAGAGAACATGCACTTATGAGCCAGGGAGGAACAGAGAGAGGGAGAGAAAGAATCCCAAGCAGGCTCCACACTGTCAGTGAAGAGCCAGAAGTGGGGTTCAGCCTCATGAACCGTGAGCTCATAACCTAGAGTGAAATCAAGAGTCAGATGCTCAACCGACTGAGCCACCCAGGCACCCCGAAGATTGAAAATTTTACGTTATGTGTATTTTACCAGAATTTAAAATTTTTTTGAAGAGAAGATTCTTAGACTGGGTGAAAACATAAAAATGCATCAAGACCATTCTGTGTCACCAAAGAAAAGGAAACTAAACAACAATGAGATATTGCTACATACTCATCAGAATGGTGAAAACCCAGAACACTGACATCACCAAATGTTGGTAAGGATGTGGAGCAGCAGAAACTCTCATTCACTGCTGGTGGGAATGCAAAGTGGTAGGGCCACTTTGAAAGGCAGTTTGGCAGTTTCTTGGAGAACTAAACATACTCTTACCATAAGATCCAGCAATTGTGTTCTTTGGTATTTACCCAAACAAATTGAAAACACGTACGCACAAAAACCCATACACAGATGTCTGCAGCAGCTTTATTCATATTTGCCAAAATTTGGAAGCGACCAAGATGTCCTTCAGCAGGCAAGCGGATAAAGTGTGGTCCATTCCGACAATGGCATATTATTCAGTGCTAACATCAATGAGCTATTAGGCATGAAAAGACGTGAAGGAACCCCAAGTGCATATTAGTAAGTGAAAAAAAAAAGCCAATCTTAAAAGGCTATTTATGGTATGTTTCCAAATATATGACACTCTGGAAAAAGCAAAACCATGGAGATAGTAAAAAAAAAAAAAAAAAAAAAAAATCAGAGGGGCACCTGGGTGGCTCAATCGGTTAAGTGTCTGACTCTTGATTTCAGCTCAAGTCATGATCTCACAGTCTGTGGGATTGAGCTCCGCACTGGGCTCTGGGCTGACAGCACGGAGCCTGCTTGAGATTCTCTCTCTCCCTCTCTCTCTCTGTCCCTCTCTCTTTCTCTTTCTCAAAATAAATAAGTAAACTTAAAAAAATAAGTATGCCAGCAAATAAGACAGAAATGGAGCTGCCATTTAGGACCCACTGCTGGAAGTCACACGGTAAAAATACTCAATTGGTCAAAGCCACCCCAGATCCACTGGATTCAAAGGGAAGGATAGACCTAATCTCCTGATGGGAAGACTAGACAGGTCACATTTTAGAATGTCTTGTCGGATGGAAGGTATTTTTGCAGCTATCTTTGGAAAACACAATGTGTGACATAAATAAAAATCAATAACAATACAGAAGATTTGAACAATGCTATTAAACTGATGCAATTAGCTTATGTAGATCCCTGCATATACGACTGTTAAGTACAAAATACCCACCTTCTGAAGTATTCATGATGTCTTTACCAACAGCGATATATGCTGAGCCAGAAAGCAAATCTCAACAGATTTCAAAGGGTAAGAATTATATAGAGAATGTGTTCTGACCCGCGCGACCTGAGCCAAAACCAAGAGCCATACACTTAACCGACCGAGCCACCCAGGCGCCCCTAAGTCATGGGGGCTAAATCATGATTTTAGAAACAGCATGTATCAAAACTTGTGAAACTTCTGCATGTTGCCACGTTGTAGTAAGCGGTACCAGTCTAGCCTTCCCACTCTTCCCACTCAGAAATGGCTAGAAAACTTTAAACTATATATAAACTAAATGCTGTCAGATATCACACAATACACAGTGCTGGACTATAAGGTCTTTAAAAAAATTTTTTTAAATGTTTATTTATTTTTGAGAGAGAGAGAGAGAGAGCACAAGCCCATGTACGAGCAGGGGAGGGGCAGAGAGAGGAGAGAGAGAATCCCAAGCAGGCTCCATGCTGTCAGTACAGAGCCCAACAGGGGACTTGATCCCAAGACCATGAGATCATGACCTGAGCTGAAGTCAGACGCTTAACCAACTGAGCCAGCCAGGCACACCTTATTATTATTTTTTAAATGTTTATTTATTTCGAGAGAGAGTGCAGGGGAGGGCCAGAGAAAGAGGGAGAGAGGATCCCAAGCAGGCTCCACACTGTCAGCACGGAGCCGGATGCGGGGCTTGATCCCATGAACTGTGAGGTCATGATCTGAGCCGAAACCCAAAGTGGGCCACTTAACCGACTGAGCCATCCAGGCATCCCTGTCTCTCCAATCTTGTTGCCACAATTTGCCTTGTGTCATCCCCTCTCTTATGGATCCGAGAAGAGTTGTTAACTTTTTCGTCTGTTCGGCTTTTTACTTATTAGGATGGAGTGGTGGCTTGCCAAACTTCTTACATGTAGAACCAGAAAGTGTTAAGTCTCCCTCTTTCATTTCTAACACTAGTAACTTGTGTCTTTTTTTCTTGGTTGGCTTGGCTAGAGTTTGATCAGTTGTATTCATTTTTTTTTTTTTCAATGTTTGTATTAGAGAGAGAAAGACAGACAGCCAGTTCGTGAGTGGGGAAGGGGCAGAGAGAGACAGAGACAGAATCTGAAGCAGGCTCCCGGCTCTGAGCTGTTAGCACAGAGCCTGACGCGGGGCTTAAACCCATGAACCGAGAGATCATGACCAGGACCCAGGAGCCCCATGATAAGTTGTATTTTCATTTTTATTCAGTTTAAAATATTTTAAAATTTCTCTTGAGAATTTCTTCTTTAACCCATGTGTTGTTTAGAAACGTGTTGTTTGCTGTGTCTCCCTCTCTCCCTCTGCCCCTCCCTCCCTCTCTCTCTCGCTCAAAAATAAACATTAAAAAAAAATAAAAAGAAATGTGTTGTGTAATGCCCAGATAGTTTAGGATTTTCTAGTTATCTTTCTTTCATTGATTTCTAGTTTAATTCCACTGTGGCCTGAGAGGACGCTTTGTATGATTTCTATTCTTTTAAATTGGTTGAGGTCTGTTTTATGGCCCAGAACATGGTCTATCTTAGTGAATGTTCCATGTGAGCTTGAGAAAAATGTGAATTCTGCTATTGCTAGATGGAGCAGTCTATAGTGGGCTTAGAAATAAACCCATACAGGGGCGCCTGGGTGGCTCAGTCAGTTAAGCGTCCGATTTCACCTCAGGTCATGATCTCACGGTTCGTGAGTTCGAGCCCCGAGTCGGGCTCTGTGCTGACAGCTCAGAGCCTGGAGCCTGTTTCGGATTCTGTGTCTCCCTCTCCCTCTCTCTCTCTGACCCTCCCCCGTTCATGCTCTGCCTCTCTCTGTCTCAAAAAGTAAATAAACGTTAAAAAAAAATTAAAAAAAATAAAAGAAAGAAAGAAACCCATATAATTATACATGTTTATAAATGTGTGTCCTAAACTACTCTACTTGGGAATATTTTTGCTTGTTTTTGGTTTGGTATGTTTCTAATGTTAAGGCTTTACAATACTAAAGCAAAAAAAAAATTATACAAAACAAAATAAAATAAAACAAAACAAAATAAAAAACAAAACAAAAAAAGAAATAGACCCATACATGTGTGCTCAGTTGGCATAAGAGGGCAAAGACAATTTGCTGAGGAAAGAGTGGTCTTTTCAACAAATGGTGCTGGGACTCTAGACAGCCACATAGAAAATAACGAAGTTAGAGCCCTGCCTTACACCAGGCACCAAAATTAGCTCAAAATGGATCAAAGACCTGAATGTAGAAGCTAAAGTATGAAACATCTAGAAGAAAACATAGGAGTAAGAAAATCTTCATGACCTTGGATTTGGCAATGAATTCTTAGATATGACACCACAAGCACAAACAACAAAAGAAAAAACAGAGAGATTGGACTTCATCAAAATTAAAAACTTTTGTGCTCCCAAGAAAGTTATTAAGAAAGTCAAGGGGCACCTGGGCAGCTCAGTCGGTTCAGCATCTGGTCTGGATTTTGCTCAAGTCATGATCTCCCGGTTTGTGAGTTCGAGCCCCACATCTGGCTCTGCAGTGATAGCACAGAGCCTGCTTGGGATTCTCTCTCTCTCCTTCTCTCTGCCTCTCCCCTGCTTGCTCTCTCTCTCTCTCTCTCTCAAAATAAATAAAGTTTAAAAAAATTTAAAAAGTATTTCTTTCTGAGGGTCCTAGGCCAAAATATTCAAAGCCATTGATTTAATATCTGAAGTTATTGTCTGAACATGCTAGAACAGATGTCACAAAATGTTTCTTACGTCTGATCTTGAGCAATTTTACCTTTTACCGTGTTAGTCTCAAACAATTATATTATGTATAACTGTATTAGACTTTGTTTCACAGCCAGTTACATCTATAGAAATACAGCCCATAGAAGAAATTATGGTTTGAAAAGCCTTTCTATTTTTCTTTCCTTTTTTTAAAAAGTTTATTTATTTATTTTGAGAGAGAAACAGCACGAGTGGGGAAGGGATAGAGAGAGAGGGAGAGAGAGAAGAATCCCAAGCAGTCTCCATGCTCTCAGTGTGGAGCCCGATAGGGGGCTCGAACCCATGAAACTGTGAGGTCATGACCCGAGCCAAAACCAAGAGTCTGACACTTAACCGACTGAGCCACCCAGGCACCCCAAGCCTTTCTGTTTTTCTTTACAATATTTAAACTCCTTTGTTGAATAGCTAGATAAAAATTTACAGTTAAATATTTAACATACTTAAATGTTTGAATATTTGAATTTCCTTAAAACATTAGTTTAAGGTCTGAAATCCGCAACTTAACTGACATTTACCTTGGGTTGGGGATGAGAAGTGATGGAGGGCCTGATCTAGGTTTTACTTCTTATTAATACAACCTTGTCTATAAAGGAATACGGCTCCATGGAAAAGTGATGTCAACTATTAATTGGTTTATTGACTTGGCTATAATATTTGCTTTATTTTCTCGTGGCGTAAATATTTCATAACAAAAAGATTTTTTAATGCTGTCCTTGTAATTCTAACGTTTTAGTGCCATTTAATTCACAAACACCTGAGATGTAACTAAGGGGGTCATTAGGTTCTTGAAGGGAGAAATAGTTTTTGTTCGTTTTTTTTTTTAGTCTTGACGCATTTTGATGAAAAAAATGTCCTTACTATGACCTCCTGTTTCCATGAGATAGAGAGCGGGTCTTTAGTCTTTGGAAGCAGAGGAGCCCGAACTTAGACGGTAGAATACGTTGTTTTGAGTACACGTGTCATACGAGAGCAAAAGCCTACCGTGGAAAGACCAGTCAGGAGGGCAGTGTTGCAAAGTCCAATCAAAGGAAACCCCTCCCTCAATCTGAGAAGTTGTGCTGTGAAAGGAATGGACGTTCAGACACTGAAAAGGAAACTGAAGACTCCTGGTCTCGAGGTGGGCCCTCAAATGTGTCCAAGGTGTGAGAGTAACCATGAAATCGAGACAGCAATGGGTCAGGCAAGGAGCGGACAGTCTCCTTGGGTCCTCTGACAGACAATACTTTGGCCGCCTTGAAAACGGGTAGGCCTGGAGGTGAAATGGACAGCCACACTCAAAAGGAAAACTAAATATTCCTCCTCAGATCCAACCCCCCACAAAACCCACTCTTAACCATAGTGAATATATAAAGAATCATCAGACACTCTGGAATACTCAACAGGCACCCTCCCTCCTCCTCCCTCCTACTCGCTCCTCTAAATAAGAAGGTACGCACAGATACAGTGAGCTTTTTGGAGACGTTGGAGAACTCTCAAGATGCTTTATTTTCTGACACGCATGCGTTCAACCTATTTGGAAAACGTCCTACTTAGAGCAATGTTTCTCACCCTTAAATTCACCAAATAATTTTTAATAAAATAAAAGCTACTAAGTATATTGTGCTCGCTGTGGCAGCACAAATACTAAAATTGGAACAATACAGGCAAGATTAGCATGGCCTCTGCACAGGGGGACACACAAAAAGCTACTTAGTACAGGGGCGCCCGGGGGGCTCCGTCAGGTGATCCTCTGACTCTTGATTTCGGCTCAGGTCATGATCTCACGGCTCGTGAGTTCGAGCCCTGTGTCGGGCTCTGTGATGACAGCACAGAGGCTGCTTGGGATTCTCTCTCTCTTTCTCTCTCTCTCTCCTCCCTCCCCCATACTCACACACACACACACACACACACACACTCTCTCTCTCAAAATAAATAAACAAACATTTAAAAACAAAACAAAAAACACTACTAAGTATATAGTTAAATGTGGTTTGTTTAAATTTGAAAGACAGCTATAGATCTTAGCATATTTTATTTTGGATTGCATCAGAGAGGAGTTGAACACAAGCTCTGAGATGTTATTTTCATTCAAAGGAAGGGGGGTCATCCGTAGCCGGCATGTTTCTATTCACACGCTAGTTACATGCTGCACAAGACCCATTCCCGTGAGAGGTAACTGCCTTTGGAGGCTTACTTTTAAGATCGCTAATTTAAGAAGTTTCTTCTTACTTTTGAGTGTAGATAGTTATGTGTTCTTTCAGAGGTATTCCCCTGAAAAAATTTCCATCCTTATTTTTAGAGTTTCTTATTATGGAAAAATTGAAATACATGCAAAAGTAGACAGGCTAGCACAATGAACCCAAGTCACCTAGATTCAACAGTTATCAGCTCAAGGTCAACCTTGTTTCATCTATGCCCTCACCCACTTCCTGCCTTCCAGTATTGTTCAGAAGCAAATCCTGACATCGTATCATTTCAGGCGTAAATATTTCAATATGTAACTCTAAATGACAAGGATTCAGATTCTTTTTTATTTAATTAATTAATTAAGTAAGTAAGTAATCTCTACGCCCAGTGTAGAGGCTCTGATTCACCACCCTGAGATCAAGAGTGTGTGTTCTTCTGACGAGCCAGCCAGGCGCCCTGACAGAGATTATTTCCTTTTTCTTTTCTTTTCTTTTTTAAGACTTTATTTTTAAATGATCTCTACACCCAATGTCAGACTCAAACCCACAACCCTGAGATCAAGAATTACATGTACCACCAACTGAGCCAGTCAGGCGCCCCAAGTATTTTTTTTTTAATAAAATAAATCTATAGTTCCATTTTGCACCTAAAAATTAATAATGATTGTATAATTTCAAATACAGGCGACATATCACATTATAGATAGTAATTCAAACCAAACTGGGTTTTTGAAAGCTCTCATTTTGTACCGTAAGGAAGACATTGTGGTCTGCCTTCCTGACTCTGGAAGGAAGGGATCCGAGAGTTAAACCAGGACAGAGATAGGCAAAGGGAAATGTGATCTTACCTGGATTAGTGAGGACTCTGACTGCAGGTCAGAGCTGGAATAAACAACCATAAGAGGCTCTTTTCTTCCTTTCTAAATGTTTTATTTATTTTTGAGAGAGAGTGCACTATAAGGGGAGGGGCAAAGAGGGGGGATAGTGGATCTGAAGTAGGCTCTGTGCTGACAGTAGTGAACCCAATGTGAGGACTGAACTCACGAATCTTGAGATCATGACCTGAGCCGAAGTCGGACGCTCAACCTAGTGAGCCACTCAGGCGCCCCAATGAAACTCTTTATTTCGAGGATACTGGAGTGTCTGATGGAAGGGAAGTACAGGAAATCAGCAGGGGCTCAGAAGGGATCTGAACTGAGAACTGGGGTGGAGGCACGCCAGAGGGACCCTCTCCATCAGACAACTCTCCTCTCTCTCTCTCACCTATATTTCATTCCTCTTGAGTGGAAAAACAGCTGTGTGAAAGACCCCGAATTTTCTCTCTTTCTTTGTATGAGAAACCAAACAAAACTGGGATGGGAATATCTTAGTAATAATTGCAAGTTTCCAGGAAAACCGGCTCCGATTGGGCCAATGTGGGTTAAGTGTCCACCCTGGGTCCAGTCGGCAGTGACTGATGGGGGGAGTGTCACATGTCACAAACATGGCTGCCAAAGTTTCCCCATGGTCTGGTGGGGAGGCGAATCTCCCAGAGAAAACCAAGGGCCGTTGCTCACGGACTGGGTTGTTGCCGAGGAAAACCGGGAGCAGAAGCGTCTCTGGAGCTAAGGAATCAATGGTGGATCACCGTGTGCAGGGTCTCACAGACAGGAAGGCATTCCTCCCTCCTTATGCAAAAGTGGACAGGTGTCCTCACGAGCGAAGAGGTTCCGTCCTGGGCTGGGTTGTCAAATTCAACCAACACTGTGCTTCTCTCCCCCTCAACAGTGATCCCAGAGTGAGAACCACCCTACAAGCCAGTGAGTGAAGGTTTCGTCTACCTCTAGCTCGGTCATGTCCCATGGTGGGTGGGGGCTGGGAAGTTGCAAGAGAAAACCCTTTCAAACTATGCCCTCCGACCGTCACAGGGGGACTCCTCTACCTGAGAGCAAGGCTAAGAGGCAGGTAAAGAGGAAGGCACACAATGAGATGTGGATATGAGACAAAGAGGTTTGGAAAGAACCAAAGACTAAACTCAGCTGAGGTGCTTAACAAAAGGCCTGGCTAGGCATCTTCATCACTTTCATTGGGTCCTACTTATTTCTTACTCTTTCTTGTTTGGTTGCTTTCTTGCTTTCTCTTTCCTTCCTTCCTTCCTTCCTTCCTTCCTCCCTCCCTCCCTCCCTCCTTTCTTTCCTTTTTTCGATTTCTTTCTTACTTGCTTTCCTTCCCTCTCCCTCCTTTCTCTCTTCTTTATTCAGTGTTCCTTCATCTGTGTTTTGAAGATCAGCAGCAGAAATCACCTCGGAGGCTCCTGCAAGATTCAGACTCTGGCCATTGTTCCCAGACATTCAATTTGGTCTTGAATGGGCCTGGCCTGGGAATCTGCCTTCGTAACAAGTCAGGAGATTTTAATGCACACCCAAGTTTGAGCACCACTTGCTGTGGACAGAAACATTAGTCAAGCTGGCCCCAGAATTTTCCATTCATTCCCATGCCTTTAAGCAAGATGAATTTTCCTAATATAATTTCCCTACATTTCTGTGGTGATGGAGATGTGTGGAGCCAGCATACTGCAGTTGTCAGTCGAGGCATTCAAGTCTACACCCTAAATACCTCTCCTCCTGCCCCAGGAGCTGCCCTAAACAGCTGCCTCATTCGAGAAAAGCTCCCCAAACTCTCCTGTTCTCCGAGTCATGTCACATCTCCCCAGATGAGGGAAGTGGTTTCTTTGCCTCTCTCAATCTAATGTATTAACACTCTTGAACATGGCATTGGTTGGCTAATATAATAACAAGCATGTTTATATAGAAATTGTCAATTCTAATTTTTGAAATGTCACCAAGCCCGATTTGATATAACATCGTCTAGATTTATACGTCAAAGCGCCCTCCTCGGGAGAGAGTCTCCCCATGCGAAGGTATGATGGCTACCATGAAATTATAGGCAAGGCAAGCTGGTTGTATAAAGTAGTCTTGGGCTGGTCCTGAAAGAACCATTTCTTTTCATTTCTTTAAAAAAAAAAAAAACAGCTTTAGCTTTATTTTCAGCCTTTTGGCTAAGATCAAGTGGAGGATCTGTTCTTATCAGTTTCATACCTGATACGTCCCCTATCCAAGGACAATGCATTAAATGGATTGTAGGAACAGGTAGATAGAAAAGGAGCTTGCTCCGCCCATTCCTCCAGGTACAGTCCCCCCCCCCCCCCCGCCCCAGTCCAGAGCTTCAAACTTGGGATGGCTGGGAATGCAAGCTGGTACAGCCACTCTGGAAAAAAAGTATGGAGGTTCCTCAAAAAACTAAAAATAGAACTACCCTACGACCCAGCAATTGCACTACTAGGCATTTATCCAAGGGATACAAGTGTGCTGTTTCGAAGGGACACATGCACCCCCATGTTTATAGCAGCACTATCAACAATAGCCAAAGTGTGGAAAGAGCCCAAAGGTCCATCAATGGATGAACGGATAAAGAAGATGTGGTATATATATACAATGGAGTATTACTCGGCAATCAAAAAGAATGAAATCTTGCCATTTGCAACTATGTGGATGGAATTGGAGGGTATTATGCTAAGTGAAACTAGTCAGTCAGAGAAAGACAAATATCATATGACTTCACTCATATGAGGACTTTAAGAGACAAAACAGATGAACATAAGGGAAGGGAAACAAAAATAATATAAAAACAGGGAGGGGGACAAAACAGAAGAGACTCATAAACAGCGAGAACAAACTGAGGGTTACTGGAGGGGTTGTGGGAGGAGGGATGGGCTAAATGGGGAAGGGGCACTAAGGAATCTCCTCCTGAAATCATTGTTGCCCTCACTATATGCTAATTTGGATATAAATTTAAAAAATAAGATTTAAAAAAAAAAAGAAAAAAAGAAAACGACATAAAACTCTAAAAAAAAACAAACAAACTTGGGGTGGCTTTGGGGCATCTGGCTGGCTCAGTTGGTACAGCATATGACTCTTTATATTTTTTTTTTAACGTTTATTCATTTTTGAGAGACAGAGCACCAGCGGGGGAGGGGCAGAGAAAGAGGGAGACACAGAATCCCAAGCAGGATCCAGGCTCTGAGCTGTCAGTACAGAGCCCGACGCAGGACTCAAATTCACGAACTGGGAGATCATGACGTGAGTCGCAGTCGGCTGCTTAACCAACTGAGCCCCAACCCAGACGTCCCAAGCATGGGATCTTGGTCTTGGGACTGTGAGTTCAAGTCCCATGTTGGGCAAAGATGTTGCTTAAAAAAAAATTTATATACCATAAACTCACCCATTGCAAGGATACAGTAGATGTGTTTTAGTGAATCTCTACATTTACACACACATTATGAATGAATTCAGTCTTCTTTTTTTTTTTTTTTGAGGTTTTTTTCTTTTTAAAGTTTATTTATTTATTTTGAGAGTGAGAGAGTGAGCAAGCGAGCAGGGGAGGGGTAGAGAAAGGGGAAGAGAAAGAATCCTAAGCAGGCTCCGCATTGTCAGCGAGGAGCCTGATGTGGGGCTCGAACCCAGGAACCGTGAGACCACGACGCAAGCCAAAGACGGATGCTTAGCCAACTGAGCCACCCAGGAGCTCCTGTTTTGTTTTTTTGTTTTTTTTTAAGTTTTATTTCTTTTTGAATCCAGTTTTCCAACGCTTCCATCCGTCCGAAAGCCTTCCTTTGCCTGTTGGCAGTCACCCCCTGCTCCCACCCGCAGCCCCGGGGCAACCACTGATCTACTTCCTCCACAGTTTTGCCTTTTCTAGAAATTTTCTAGAAATAGAATTATAAATAGAATCTATAATAGAATTATAAATAGAATTGTAGTCTTTGTGTCTGACTACTTTCACTCAGCAAAATGCTTCTGAGGTCTAGCTCAGGCTGTTGTGTAGACCAAGAGTTCATACTTTTTCATTGCCAGGTAGTAGTCCATGTAAAGGATCATTTTAAGGCCTTCATTTAAAATGTCTTCACATCGGTATGATTGGAACTTCTCTATGACTAGAAACTCCAAACCTAGACAATTTCTTGCCGTCTCTGTGACATGAGTGGAGAGGAGGCCTGCCCGTCATTTCAACTGTACCAGGTGGCAGAGAAGATGAGAGGATCGTTTTCTGAGTGTTGCTTCAACATTCAGCTTGTATGCTCAGACTGCAACCTATTTTTCAGTAGAAAAGCAGGGCGTGTCTTTTCCAAGATGTAACTGTTGAATGCAAGGTGTTTCTGAAACATGCTAATATCATTGATCAGGGAAGATTTATAATACGCCTGTGAGCTTAATCACCCTTTTATATGTATTTTACTACATAAGAAGATCCATGTAAGACTACATGATCTAGGGGCACCTGGGTGGCTCAGTCTGTTAAGCATTCCACTTTTTTTTTTTTTTTTTAATGTTTATTTATTTTTGAGACAGGGAGAGACAGAGCATGAACGGGGGAGGGTCAGAGAGAGAGGGAGACACAGAATCTGAAACAGGCTCCAGGCTCTGAGCGGTCAGCACAGAGCCCGACGCGGGGCTCGAACTCACGGACCGCGAGATCATGACCTGAGCCGAAGTCGGATGCTGAACCGACTGAGCCACCCAGGCGCCCCCAAGCATCCCACTCTTGATCACAGCTCAGGTCTTGATCTCAGTGTTGTGAATTCAAGCCCCACCTTGGGCTCCATATTGGAGCCACTTAAAAAAAAATTTTGTTTTAATTAAAAAAAAAAAGCCAACTACGTGATCTATCGCAAGCATACCGGTCTGTGGCACACATGTTTTATAGTTACCTTAATTCTTGGATTCCCAGGAATGGGCTACAGGTCCTAAATGAGCTAAAACTGTGATATTCTGTGAATGTGCTCCATGCATCTATTTTGGAGTGCATGGTCTCTGGTTCGAATATCTTTGTGCATATATTGCTTTGGAAATACTTTCTCAGCTTCGGAGGCATTCTCCAAACACTTTCCGACATAGCCCACATTCCAGGGTGTTTGCAGAAGGGCTGTCGCTCTCCCCCCACGATCCATTTCCGGCTGCACAGCTGAGTGGCCCAAAGAGGAAAGAGTATCTAGTAGTTTGGAGAATGTAGTTCAGTGGGCCCTAGAGGTCTTTATTTTTAACAGTGTGATTAAACAATATTTCTGACAGCACAGGAAATTAGACACATGCTTATGAAGTGCTTCTTTTGAAAAGGGCACGATGCCAGGCTAGAAAGCAAGGATTTATAGACTTCATTCATTAAAAAGACTTTTTAGCAAATTAAAAAAAAAAATTTTAGCAAATTTTTAAAAAAGAATTTTGCTAGGTGCGGTGGGAGGTACAACCGGGAGTAATTCTCAGCTTCAAGCATGTACCATCTGAGGAGGAAATGGGACTTTGGCGTTATTCCTCAGGTGATCTGTGTTTGTCGATGGACTTTAGAAACCTACATGTTCTTTCCTTTGGTTTGGTTTGGTGTGACAGAAAAATGGTTTCTGAATTATTCTGGAGACAGAAGTCTTTTGCTTCACCAGAATACAATCAGAAGAGCAGGAGTTAAGTGGATCCAATTGTTTTGGGAAGGTGCATTTAAACAGGTCTGCAGCTTAGGAGATCTTTTGTCTTTTGTGTCCCAGGAGCCAAAACAACCCGTGCTGATTCGGGCTTTGCTGGTTTTTTGTTTGTTTGTTTGTTTGTTTGTTTGTTTTTTAATGTTTGCTTATTTTTGAGAGAGAGACAGAGAGTGCGAGCAGGGGAGGGGCAGAGAGAGAGGAAGACACAGAATCCCAAGCAGGCTCCAGGCTCCAAGCTGTCAGCACAGAGCCCGACGCGGGCTTGAACTCATGAACCTAGAGATCATGACCTGAGCTGAAGCCGGATGCTTAATTGACTGAGCCACCCAGGCACCCCCCTCCCTGCCCCGGCTTTGCTGTTAATTACCAGGGTGATCTTGGCATCTCTGTGGGTTTCCCCAGGGTCTTGGTTGTTTCTCGTCTAGAAAAGGAGGACACGTGTGGCTATAAGTTTTTAGGTTCCTGTCAGCAAGAAAATTCCACAAGGCCTTTTTCACTGGGAAAACAAATCCCTGGCAAGCTCTTGTCTAATAATTACTTGTTCGGTAACCCTCCTAAGGCTTTATGACTTTTCTAATCTTCTGGCGTTATACATTTTTTTCTTTCCTTGGGTTTGTAATGGAGCAAAGTTAAGAAACATGTCATTGATACATATTGAGGTTTTAAACATTGACCTTTGCCTGAGTAGCAATGAGAAAATGAACGTTTGTGTTTCTTTAACATATATATACACATATACACACACACATACCCCTTCTACCATGAAAATGAGAAAATCAAGTCATTAACATAAACAAATGAGAAGTGAGACTTTGGGGTTTGAGTGTGATTCCTCCCACCCTCCTCCAACCTCCGATACGAGACTGATAAACCGCGAGGATGGTGGTGGGAGTCACCTGATGCCATGTCCCAATGTCCCGCCGTTCTTAAATAAAGGAAGGATAAAATCCCTGTCTTCGTAAGGTAAAAAAGTAGTCTTTGTTCACCTTTTACGTTTTGACGATTAATTTCTCAGCCATCTGCAAAAGCTGTGATGAAGCTTTAAGAAGAGCAAAGGATAACAGAACATCAAAAACATAGAAATGAAAGATTCAGTGCTCACCCTGCCTCCGTGTACGTGACGCGATGCAACTGGGCATAGGGCACCCTGGTACATGTTGATAAAATTCAGATATCGGGTTTTAAATCCGTAAGTCTTCATTCTCACCAAACAAATATCTGTTCTTCAATTTTAAAAAGGCGTATCAAGAAAATCGACCTCGAAATTTAGGAGTTAAGTCCAATCTCCAATTCGTTAGTCATGGAAAACGTGATGATCAGATAATCAGAAAACAGTCCCTTCCTATCCTCAGCTGAAAATGGAAAACGAAGGGCCTGTGTGTGATACGGGCTCGGGAAGAAAGGCCGGGGTCACAGCAAGGCAGGAGCGAGCACAGAGAGGCAATGGCCAGGGAGGATCTGACGGCATGGGGGGACTTGGATTAACGGTGAATCTAGTAACAAGTAGGCATAGAGTTTTGCAATCTGGATGTAAGCAATACAAAAGGAAGCGTCAAAGAAAAAAAGAAGAGTGAGTTTCAAGCAAATGCTGAAATGAGGTCCTGCTGCAAACGACAGAAAGCCCAATGTAACAGTGGCTTAAACATGATTCCGATGTTTTCTCTAAACAGTCGCGTGAAGAGCGCCTCCATCAACAGGAATCCAGGTTCCTTCCTCTGGTTGCTCACATCCTCAACATAGAGCTTCACCTCATGGGCCAAGACAGCCCTTCAAGCCCCATCTAGGCAGCAAAATAAGTGCCTCTATTCAAAGATACTTCCCAGAAGTGGCAAATACCAACTCCACTTATATCCCATTGCTGGAATTTAGTTACATGGTCACAACTGGGGAAGTTGGGAATCTGGTGGAGGTTGAGTTCTTTTTAAAGATTAAAAAAAAAAAATTAAGTACAATCTACCACCCACCATGGGGCTCCAACTCACCACCCTAAGATCAAGAGTTGCATGCTCTAAAAACTCAGCCAGCCAGGCACCCCTGGGTTTCTTGATTCTGGGTACTTTGTGCTCAGTTAAAAATTGGGGTTCTAGGGGCGCCTGGATGGCTCAGTCGGTTGGGCGTCTAACTTCAGCTCAGGTCACGTTCTCGCGGTCCGTGAGTTGGAGCCCCGCGTTGGGCTCTGGGCTGATGGCTCAGAGCCTGGAGCCTGCTTCTGATTCTGTGTCTCCCTCTCTCTCTGCCCCTCCCCTGTTCATGCTCTGTCTCTCTCTGTCTCAAAAATAAACATTAAAAAAAAATTTAAAAAAAAATTGGGGTTCTAGGGGTGCCTAGGTGGCTCAGTTGGTTAAGCATCTGACTCTTGATTTTGGCTCAGGTCATGATCTCACTGTCATGAGATCCAGTCCTGCTTCGGGCTCCATGCTGAGTGTGGAGCCTGCTTGGGATTCTCTCTCTCTCCCTCTCTCTCTCTCTCTGCTCCCCTCTCAAAATAAATAAATAAGCATTTAAAAAAATTGGGGTTCTATTGTGCAGAAGAGTGCATCTGTGTAGTAAAGACATTAACCTTGCCCGGAAAGCAGTCTGGCCCTTGTCCTCTCCTTCCAATAAGTTGTTAAACTCCACTGGACAGTGTAGATTGGGGGCCGCCATGCTGGAAGTCCATGTCATTCAAGGTCATTTAGGATGAGGTGTTTGGGTCGTGAGGTATTAGTTCAACTTCAAGAGGAGCTTGGGGGATGCCTGGGTGGCTCAGTCAGTTGAGCATCCAACTTTGGCTCAGGTCATGATCTCACAGTTTGTGAGTTCAAGCCCCGTGTTGGACTCTGTGCTGACAGCTCAGAGCCTGGAACCTGCTTCAGATTCTGTGTCTCTTTCTCTCTCTGCCCCTCCCCTGCTCACACTCCATCTCTATCTCTCCCTCCCCTTTCTCTCTCTCAAAAATAAGTAAATCATTAAAATTTTTTTTTTTTTTTTTTTTAAAGAGGGGCTTGGGACTGGGTGGCTCAGTTGGTTAAACCTCCGACCTTGGCTCAGATCATGATCTCACAGTTCCATGAGTTTGAGCCCCACGTTAGGCTCTGTACTGACAGCTCAGAGCCTGCTTGGGATCCTCTCTCCCTCTGCCCCTCTGCTCGCACTCTGTGTGTGTCTCTCTCTCAAAACTAAATAAAAAAAAATTTTTTTTTAAAAAGAGGGGCTTGGGACTCACATCAGATATATGGGAAACCAGCACGATTACAGGGTGGAGCCCCAACAGAACACGTCTCAGAGGGTGGACGGGCTTCCCCAGGTGGCAGTGCCCCACATGTGTCTTCACGCATCGATGCCGGGAAAGTATGCTGCCCGCGACCCCACAGGGAGAGGACAATGGAAGATCCACCCTGGGTACTTTCCTGGACTCTGCCCTCTGTACGCCTTCCCTTGGCTGATTTTAATCTGTATTTTTGTTGTTGTTCTTCTTCTTAACTGTAAGTATGGGTACAGCAGCTTCGAGCGGGCTCTGTGAGATTCTCCAGTGAACTATTGAAACCGAGGACGGTTGGAGGAATCCCCCTAACTTGTAATTAGTCTCAGAAGCGAGAGTGGTTTTATACGGACTGTGCTCACTCTACCTTCAGAGCATCCCAACCCTGTCCTGGGGATGGCACAACGGTGCAGAGGGCAAGGCTGTTTGTGGCCAGAGGCTCTGTGTGCTCTGGGCCTTACTTGTCTGGCCTGAAAATGAAGGTACTAACATCTGAATAAACTTGTAATTCAGTCGGGACATCCCAGCACACTGCAATGAAAGATATTCTGCTATAGAAGAGGGGGAGAACATTGGAAGAGAAAAGGAAACCATTACAAAACCCACTTGCCTTCGGCCACCCACGTATTTATATACCCCTCCTCCCACACGGAGTACAGATTTATACTTTTTGCAAAAGCAACAACCTCAGAGTCCCATTTAGGCATATCCTTCAGTTCAAAAGCCTGCGTCTTGGGTGGCGTCCAGAACTCTCCATTAGTGCAGAGGGCTCCTTGCGGTCTGGAACCCCTGAACCTATAGAAAAGTGATCTGCTTCAAAATAAGCAATATACAATGATGCAGTAGGAAAAGTAGCTCCAGTGAAAACTCCCACTGGAAAGGGGAGTCACTGAGGACACCCAGCAGTCCTTGACCCACAGCAGGGATCAAATCCTGGGGGAACGGGATTGGTGGGGGCCCCCTTCTCTGGCAGTACAGTAAAGTATTTGGACAGTGCATCCGAATACCTTTGGCTCTGGAACAAGATTTCTTGCCTAATATCCTCCTGGCTCCAGCCTGCAGGGGGACCTCCTTGTCCCTCATTTTCAAAAGCCCCATCAGAAGTGAAATTATTTGCTGCCTGAGAGCGGAACAGATACGGGGTCCTAAGAATTGCTTTAGGGATTGGTGGACTACTTTGCAGTTTCTTTTTTTTTTTTTAAGTTTATTTATTTATTTTGAGAGAGAGAGAGAGAGAGAGAGAGAGAGTGTGTGTGTGTGTGTGTGTGTGCATGAGCAAGGGAGGGGCAGAGAGAAAGAGAGAGAGGGAGAGAGAGAACCCCAAGCAGGCTATTCGATGTCAGCGTAGAGCCCCACACAGAGCTCGAACAGACGAACGTGAGATCATAACCTGAGCCGAGATCAAAAGTTGGACACTTAACCAACTGAGCCACCCAGGCAACCAAGTCTCTTTATTAATATAACTAATACCTTCACAAATCTCCTGGGTTTCTGATATGCTTGTTTCTGGTATGTTCTACTTTAGGACTGCCAGATTTAGCAAATCCTCAGAAAACACAGGATTTCCAGGTAAGCCTGAATTTCAGATAAACAATGAATGATACTTAGAAGTAGAATACTTGAAATTAATTAATTAATTAATTAATTAAAAGAGAAGTAAAATATTGGAGACACCTTTACCCTAAAAAAATCATTTGCTGTGCTCTCCTACCCCCTTCTCTTCCATCAAATTACAGTCCTTTTGGATCTGATGAAATGGTGGGCTTGGTTACAAAGATAACACCCATATAGTGATGTCTGCCTCTGGACTGGCTGTCACTGCTTGGCAGGAAAACCGAGATATAAAGGTGTTTGTGAAATTAGGAGGCCTCAGTAAAGCTGCCTACCCAGGCTGCCTTTGCCTGGGTTATAGAAGCTTGGGTTTTTTAATTCAGCAAGACTCCAAATTATCAGTTTATGAGTCAAATGAATTGTAGACTCCAGACAGAGGAGATTTCCCAAGCAGAACAAATTCTGCATTCTGTTTCTAGGCTGCCTGGCTTTTTCCCGAGTTCCCCTCTCTTTTGGACTTTTTGGGAAGTGGCAGGAAGCAGCCGAATGTGCCCCAGATTCTGAAATTTTCCAACCATTTTTTCCTAACGTTCTGCCTTGGTCAGCAGGCAGTGTGCCTTCTAATGTAGCAATGGGAACATAGCACCAGATGTCTCACGGCCGTGCGCCTGCCTGTGAATCTTCATCACTCAACTGCTTAATCAGTTCACCATCTTTTAAGTCCTGTTAGGACTGGAGCCAGCTGCAGATGTCAGAGGTCATGAAATAATAGTCACCCAGGTGGGGATATTAGTTTCCTACTGTTACTGTAACCAATTGCTACAAACTTAGTGGCTTAAAACACCACACGTTGGGGGCGACTGGGTAGCTCAGTTGGTTGAGCGACCAACTCTCGATTTCGGCTCAGGTCATGGTCTCACGGTTTATGGGATCGCGCCCTGCGTCAGGCTCTGTGCTGACAGCGTGGAGCCTGCTTGGGATTCTTTCTCTCCCTATCTCTCTGCCCCTCCCGCACCTAGTGATAAGGGTGACTGAGAAATGTAGACATTATTCCGGACAGATACCTGCCCAGCTAAAATAATTGGGGTTTCTACTGCTACAAAGGAAGAGGAGGGTATCTGTTGGGGGACCCCTAGTAGTCTCCACTGTTCCTGACTAAATTTCTAAGATGATATGTACATTTTGGGGTTGAAAATGAACTTAATTCACATGCAACTGTGCTGAGTTCCAGAAGGCAGACAATTTTTACCTGTGACTAGTCTCGTGCAGATCTTTGGAGTAACAAGCATCCTCTGTGTAGCACTGAGACCAATGTTCCCTTAAAAAAAGAGAAAGAAAGAAAGAAAGAAAGAAAGAAAGAAAGAAAGAAAGAAAGAAAGAAAGAAAGAAAGAAAGAAAGAGAAACATACATGTAAATACCTTCCAGGGAATAAGAACATGAAATGGAAGTTTGATGATTCCGGAAATAAACACAGGAGACTTTCCTCCAGAACCTAGAGTGAACCAAATGATCTATCAGTTAGCAGTGAATGGGTAATTTGAGTTCTTACTGGACAGAGGTGTGGTGGCTGGAGGAGGTGCATCTCAGGGCCGAAGTGAGGCTCCAGGATGTGGAGAACCAGGAACTGGGATGGGGTTTGGGTGAAACTGGGACCCTGCCTCCTCATCTATAGGTAGAAGCCCTCTTGCTCTCCCAGCTCACACCCCTTCAATAATCAAATCACATCGGGGCTAGGCCCTGAGAGGTCCCCTCTTGGCCCACTTCTCTTCTTCTTTCTTACATTATTGCCACAACTGTTGTCCAGTCACCGTTATCTCTTGCGAAGATTTCTACAAACATCTCCTAACTGCTCTCCAGTGTATTCTTCACATTGCCGCCAGAAGTATCTTTCTAGAATGCAAAGCTGATCAGTTCATGTTACAGGTTGAATTGTGTCCCTGCAACGACGATATGTTACAGTCCTAACCCCCAGGACCTCAGAATGTGACCTTATTTGGAGAGCGGGCCTTTGCAGAGGTGATCAAAGTAAGATGGTGTCATTAGAGGTCCTACAATAATAACTCTTCGTGCTGCTGGAATTGCGTGCTCCACCTTCTTTTCCCTTCTAGGCTGGACGCTACATGAAGGCAAGACCTCATCTGTTGGGTCCCCAGTGAGTCCTCAGGATTTAGCATAATAAATAAATGTGAGACCATTGACCAAATGTTTTAATGTTTTTTTTGAGAGAGAGAGACAGACAGACAGAATGTGAGTGGGGGAAGGGCAGAGAGAGAGGGGGACACAGAATTCAAAGCAGGCTCCAGGCTTCATGATGTCAGCACAGAGCTTGGCCTGGGGCTCGAACTCACGAACTGTTGAGACCATGACCTGAGCCGAAGTCGGATGCCCTACCTACTGAGCCACCCAGGTGCCCCTGAGTTTGAAAGTATAGATGCCCCCAAGGTCCTTGGCAAAATGTCTGCTCAATTTGGTAGATATCCCTAGGACAGCAGAAAATTCCTGAAAGCTATATCCTAGTCCTTTGTGCTAATGCTATGATCATGTGAGTTTAAAAAAATATATATTTAATGTTTTATTTATCCTTGAGAGAGAGAGAGACAGAGACAGAGCATGAACAAGGAAGGGACAGAGTGAGAGAGGGACACAGAATCCGAAGCAGGATCCAGGCTCCGAGCTGTTAGCACAGAGCCCAATGCGAGGCTTGAACTCACAAGCCATGAGATCACAACCTGAGCCTAAGTCAGACGCTCAACCAACTGAGCCACCCAGGGACCCTGATCATGTGGGTTTTTGACTGGAATTTTAAAAGTGGAGCTCTTAGAATTTTCTAGCCTTTTCCTTATCCTAGATGTTTATGTATTTCCAGATTAGGTGTATACCTAGGATTAACATCAAAACTGTTTTGCATGAATATAGAAACTGCCCAGGTAAAGCAGGAAGAGCTCGGTGATGCCAGAGAAGCTAAATCAATGGGGCTATAACTGAAATCGAACAAAGGACACTTCATCTGGAGGATGAATCCCCGGGTGCAGCCGTTGTCCTGCTCAGTCAGGGTCAGAGAGAGTGAACCAAGATGTGGAACTTCCCTACAGGGCTGTGGTGGTACCAGATACCTCCTTGTCACCCAGCCCCCCTGAAATTCCAGGAAAACCCAGTAGTCTCTCAAGGACACCAGAGCACAATCCTGTAGCTGACACAGGAGCCTAGCCTGGGGACCAGGCTGCTGTCATGTTTAAACCTCAGTGAGTCCTGGGGCGCCTGGGTGGCTCAGTCGGTTGAGCGTCCAACTTTGGCTCAGGCCAAGATCTCATGGTTTGTGAGTTCGAGCCCCGCGTTGGGCTCTGTGCTGACAGCTCGGACCCTGGAGCCTGCTTCGGATTCTGTGTCTCTCCTCCTCTCTCTGCCCCTCCCATGCTCATGCTCTGTCTCTGTCTCTCAATAATAAATAAACATTAAAAAAAAAAAAAGAAAAGAAACCTCAATGAGTCCCATCCCTGACGTGCTCTTAGACGTTCATGAGGAATGGCAGGGAATCAAGTTAATTTCCGTGATTTCCACCTCCCCCTTCCCCCCGACTGCTCTGCTCCTGACATCACCTTGTTCTATTCTTTTCAGAGTTACTCACCTTACTCCACAGTTCGCATTTGGGGGGGAGGGGCTTGTTTTGCATAAGTTCTAGCTACATCGATTATAACAACTTTTTTAGTGGATTTACACTTTACTTTTAACGGATTTACAAAGTGTTGGGACATTATGGCCCACTGATGTGCTGTAGGGAGTTTGCAGGTGACCCATTGGCAGTGTCTCTGTGGTAGACGACACCCCACCTCATGGCAGGTAGACAGAAAGCAAACAACATAAACGAGGAAAAGACCTGTGTGGCACCAAATGCTCACTCTACACAAGTTGAATTATCGGAAGGCTGTGAAAATGAAATTAATGTAAGAGATGAAACATGTGACTTTAACAAGTTGTCCTTCCTGCATTGCCTTTTTGATGACAAAAGTGCTCATGATTTAGTATTCACCAATTTGCCTATTTGAGAGAGATTTCAAATGTCTCCCCTATAAATGGTAAAGATCTCCCGTCAGGAAGAATACCCAGAAATGAGTAAATTAATCTTGTCTATCACTTAAAAGAAGCCCGTCTTTGGCTTGAGTTAGGAAAGCCAATATAGTCATGGTTTGCTTTAGATCATTTAAATCAGCTCCTGACTCTTGCAGTTGGAAAAATCCTGACTGCCCTTATCAATTAATTCCTCTTCCCTCTTTTAAAGTTTAATGGCTGCAGCTGCTCTGGAAAACAGTGTGGAAGTTCTTCAAAAAATTAAAAATGGAACTGCCCTACGACCCAGCAATAGCACTGCTAGGAATTTACCCAAGGGACACAGGAGTGCTGATTCATAGGGGCACATGTACCCCAATGTTCATACCAGTGCTTTCGGCAATAACCAAATTACAGAAAGAGCCTAAATGTCCATCAACTGATGAATGGATAAAGACGATGTGGTTTATATACACAATGGAATACTACTTGGCAATGAGAAAGAATGAAATCATCCCATTTGCAGCAACGTGGATGGAACTGGAGGGTATTATGCTGAATGAAATAAGTCAGAGAAGGACAGATATCATATATTTTCACTCATATGTGGATCTTGAGAAACTTAACAGAAGACCACGGGGGAAGGGAAAGGAAGGGGAAAAAAAAATAGTTACAGAGAGGGAGGGAGGCAAACCTAAGAGACTTAAATACAGAAAACAAACTGAGGGTGGATGGGGGGGTGTGGGGGAGAGGGGAAAGTGGGTGATGGGCATTGAGGAGGGCACTTGGAATGAGCACTGAGTGTTGTACGTAAGTGATGATCCATGGGAATCTCCCCCAAAAACCAAGAGCACACTTTACACACTGTACATTAGCCGATTCGACAATAAATTATATTAAAAAAAAAAGTTTAATGGCAAATATATTCTTTAACTTTCATAGTAAATATTTTAAAGATTTTGGTTTATTTTTTTTAAGTAATCTCTATGCCCAGGGCGCCTGGGTGGTTCAGTGGGTTAAGCGCCCGACTCTTGGTTTCAGCTCAGGTCATGATCTCGAGGTTTTGTGAGATTGAGCTCCATGTCAGGCTGGTGCTGGCAGCTTGAGATTCTCTGTTCCCCTCTCTGTTTGCCCCTTTCCCACTTTCACTGTCTCAGTCTCTCTCAAAATGAATAAAATAAATTTTAAAAAGAGTAATAATCTTTACGCCCAACGTGGGGCTCGAACTCATAACCCCAAGATCAAGGGTCGCACACTCCACTAACTGAGCCAGCCAGGCACCCCTTAGCTTTAATAGTAAATACTTTAAATTTGATGGTAAATACTTTTGAAATCATGCATATTTGTGAGAAGAACCATGCCCTAAATACCCCAGCACAGACATTGTTGACAGTTCAGGGGCATCTCTTTCTCTGCTAGGTTTTCTGTGCTTTTTGTTTGTTTAACCTAGAGACTTAGGTCGCATGTGTTTTATTTGTTTTCCTGTTTTTCACAACTGTGATCATATAGATAAAATTCTGAATTTTTTTAAACTTTGATTTTAACACAACCATTTTCCAATGTTAGCATGTGATCTTTGTAACTATACTTTTGAAGTCAACTTATAGAAGTATAATTTATACAAAACATATCTGCTGTGTGTGTATATATACAGATTTATGAGTTTTAACAACATAGATAACCTGTGTAACTACCTCCCCAATCAAGATATGGATTCTTCCATTGCCTTAAATGTAACCTCCTGACCCTCTGAGGGCAGCACCACTATGTCACAGCCCCACCCTCCCTGGCCACCTCTCAAACATCCCCTTATCTGTTTTATGTCATATTGATTAGTTTTACCTACTTGGAACTTACATTAAGTACATAGATTTTCATGGCTGACTTCTTTTGCTCAGTGTATCTTTGGGATCCATCCATGCTGTTGTGTGTGTCAGTAGCTTATCCCTTTGTATTGATAGTGTTTTATCGTATGGATATACAACAATTTGTTTATCCATTCACCACTTGGTGAACATTTGGGTTGTTTCCAGTTTTTCTCTATTATGAATAATGCTGCTATGAACATGCAAGTAGAAGTCTTTGTGTGGACATATGTTCTCATTTTCTTGCATAAACACTAGGAGTGAACATGCTGAGCCACTTATTAATTAGGCTCTTTGTCTTATTATTGGGTTTTAAGAGTTTTTTACACATTCTGATATGTGTACTTAGTCAGATATGTGTACTGTGAATATTTTCTCCCAATGTGTTGCTTGCCTTTTCATTTTCTTAGTGGTATATTTTGAATAGCAGAAGTATAATTTAGCATTTTTCCTTTTGTAATCCATGATTTTTATGTTCAGTCTAAGACTTTTTTTGTCTACCCTAATGTCAGGAAGATTGTCTCCTATGTGTTCTTTCAAAAAGTTTATCCTTATAACATTCAGGACTATGATTTATTCCAAGTTAATTTTTATGCATGGTGTGAGGTAGGGGTTGAGGTCCTTTTTTTTTTTTCCAAATAAATTTTTCATGATTTTGCAAATATCTAGTTCAAAACCCTATGCTGAAAAAGTTTCTCTTTCCCAATCAAGATTATCTTGGCATCTTTATTGAAATTCATATGATTTTGTTGACTGTATATGTATGGGTTTATTTCTGGACTCCCCATTCTATTCCATTGATGTATTTGTCTGTCTTTATGCCTTGACCATTGCTTTATCCTAGGTCTTAAAGTCAGGCAGTATAAATCCTTCAACTTTGTTCTTCTTTTTCAAAATTATATTTGCTATTCTAGGTCCTTTGAATTATCATATTAAATTTTCGAAATGTTTACCCATTTTTTGAGAGAGAGAGAGAGAGAAAGAGAGAGAGAGCATGTTGGAGGATGGGCAGAGAGAGGGAGACACAGAATCCAAAGCAGGCTCCAGGCTCTGAGCTGTCAGCACAGACCTCGACACAGGCCTCAAACTCATGGACTGCAAGATCATGACCTGAGCCAAAGTTGGACGCTTAACCAACTGAGCCATCCAGGCGCCCATCATATCAATTTTTTAATTAGTTTGTCCATTTTTCAGAAAAGGCTGCTGGACTGTTGAGTGGGATTACATTGAGTGGAAGAATGGACATCTTAATAACACTGAATCTTATACTTCATAAGCATGGAATATTTCTCTATCAATTTACAACTTCTCTTTCCAGCATAGTCATGTTTTTAGTGACAGATAATATCTCACCAAATTGGAGGTATAATTTACCAAATCTGCCCATTTTGTCATTTAGGTTGTTTCTAATTTTTATTATTAATAATTTGCTGTGAACATCATGGCATTTAAAGTTTTTTTTTTTTTTTTTTTTTTGAGGCACCTGGGTGGCTCAGTTGGTTAAGTGTCCGACTTTGGCTCAGGTCATGATCTCATGGTTTGTGAGTTTGAACCCCATGGCGGGCTCTGTGCTGACAGCTCAGAGCCTGGAGCCTGCTTTGGATTCTGTGTCTCCTTGTCTCTCTGCCCCTCACCAACTTGTGCTCTGTCTCTCTATGTCTCTCAAAAAAAATAATAAATGTAAAAAAAATGTTTTTAAGGTTTTTTTTTTCAAACCTAGGGTTCTTTTCTTTTCTTTTTTTGAAAGTAGACTTCACGCCCAGTGTGGAGCCCAACATAGGGCTCAAACTCATGACCATGAGCTCAAGACCTGAGCCAAGAGCAAGAGTTGGTTGCTTAACCAACTGAGCCACCCAGGCACCCCTAGCATTATTTTCTTGAGATAGGTTTACAGCAGTGAAATTACTAGGTCAAGGAATATAAACATTTTAAAGGCTTCGGTATATATTACCAATTTTCTTCCTATCTGTGTTGTACCAATCACATTGCTATCACAGTGAATGAATACTCTGTCAATATTGAGTATTTTGCTAATTTAACCTGTGAAGTGGAAGATTCTTTCTGGAATTTCTTTTATTGAAGGTAAACATTTTTCCATATGTCTGCTTACTCCATAATTTCATCTTTGGAAATGTTACCCATGTCCTATTTCTTAGAGTTCTTCTTGTTTTTTTAAAAAATTACTATTTTATTTTATAGAGAGAGAATGAGCAGGGGAGAGGGACAGAGGGAGAGAAAGAGAGAGAATCTTAAGCAGCCTTCATGCTCAGCGAGAAGCCCAATGTGGGGCTTGATCCCACGACCCTTGTATCACGACCTGAGACAAAATCAAGAGTCAGATGCTCAACTGACTGAACCACCCTGGCACCCCATTTTAGAGTTCTTACAGATTCAAATGTTATCTCTGCTGGTAGTCAAAATTCCAAGAATGACCCCCACTGACCTGAGTCATGGTCAGTGACTTGTATGATCCCCTCCATTTAGAGGGTGGGTGGACGCGGGGTGTATGATGAAATATCATTCTCAAGATTATGTTATGTTATATGACACCATTAACTTTAAAATTGGGAGATTTTCCAGATCAGCCTAAACTTGTTATCATAAGCCATTTATTTATTTATTTATTTATTTATTTATTTATTTATTTATTATTTTTTAAAAATTTTTTAATGTTTATTTATTTTTGAGACAGAGAGGGACAGAGCATGAACGGGGGAGGGTCAGAGAGAGAGGGAGACACAGAATCGGAAGCAGGCTCCCGGCTCTGAGCTGTCAGCACAGAGCCCGATGCGGGGCTCGAACTCACAGACCGTGAGATCAGGACCTGAGCCGAAGTCGGAAGCTCAACCGACTGAGCCACCCAGGCGCCCCTCATAAGCCTTTTAAAAGCAGAAAGTTGTCCCTGGGAAGGAAGGAAGGTAAGATCGAAAGGAAATTCAAAGAGATTCAAACCACAGGAAGGATTCAACATGCCATTGCTAGCTTTGAAGATGGAGGGGTCCAGTGGAAGGATGAAAGACAGATCTCTATGAGCTGAGAGTGGTCCCTGCTGACAACCAGCAAGTGAGCAGGATCTCAGTCCAGCAACCACAAGAAATGACTTCTGCAAATAACCTGAATGAACTTGGAAGTGAGGCTTCCAGAGCCTCCAGACAAATAGCTCAGCTAACAGACACCTTGATTTCAAGCGTGTGTGATCCTAAGCAGAAAACCCAGTTGAGCCCACCCAGACTTATATCTGATAGAACTGTGAACTGGTAAACAAGTGTTATTTCAAATCCCTAAGCTTGTGGTAATTTGTCACACAGCCATAGAAAACTAATGCATCCTCTTTAAACAAGACACGATCTTTGCTTGTCATATTTGTTGCACATCTTTCCCATTCTTTTTATTATGGGTTTTCTCCCTTTGTGTATAGTAAAAATGTATATACATTGAATTGATTCTTTTGTTTTCCTTTATGATACTATTCTATCAGTCAATCTCCAGTCACAAAGTCTTCCCAAATCTACTCCAGCTCCACAGTTTTTTTCCCCCACAGTTTTTAAAGTTCAATTATATTTTCTAGCTCTTTATGTGGTTTAAATTTTTAAATTAAAATGCCTTTTTATTAAATGGAACATGTATATAATTCTAAAGTCAAATTGTGTGGTATGGAACATTCAAAGAAGTCTAGTAGCTTCCATCCCCACACCCACCCCATTCTGTCTTTTCTCCTTAGGTAAGCATTTACTTTGGTCATCTATTGCTACATCACAAACCATGTCAAAACTCAGTGGCTTGAAGCAATGGCCCTTTTGTTATCTCTCACAGTTCTGATGGTTGATTGAGGCTCAGCTAAGTGGTACTTTTGCTGGTCTTGCTTTGTGTCATTCATGTGGCTGTGGTCAGATAGTAAGAAGGGTGGAATGTTCAAGATGGCTGCATTCATATGTGTTAGGTACTTGGAGGGGACAAGAGGAAGGCTGGTCTTAGTGGTGGGGGACTGGTGCTCTTTTTCCCTCCATATTGTCCAAGGCCTCTGTTTCTCCCTGTAGCTCATCAACATGGTCTCTCCACCAGTGTCTTGGGGCTCCTTACGTGGTTCTCAGAGCTCCCAAAGCACAAAAGCATAAGTTGCTAGGCCTTTTGAAGGCTCAGGCCCAGAACTCTCTCCACATGCTATTTGTGGAGGTCATATGTGCTAATATCTGTATGACATGGCCCAGGACCCTCACCTCCCCAGTTGCTCATTTCTTGTTGGAATTCTTTTGCTGGTTATTCTTGCTTATTTATCATTCCAAATAAACTTTATAATCAACATGACTGGTTGCAAGAATAAAGAGTAGACGATATTTTTATTGGGATTGCTTTAAATTGATCAATTAAGCAGAGGACAATGAACATTTTGATGCTATTGAACCTTCTTATCCAAGAACATGGTATGCCTTTCCTTCCCTTCAAAGCTGCTGTCATGTCTTCTACAAGACTTCACTAGTGTTTCTCAAATAATTTTTCCACATTTCCCGTTAAACCTATGTCTAACTTGTTCTATTATGTCCTAAACTTTTTAATTTCAGTAGGTTTTCGGGGGTGGGGGGAAGAGGGTTATGGCAGGATAGCAAAATCTAAATTATCTTTTCACCTAAGTATAAAGCCATTCAGCCTAATATCATTTGCTGAATAATCCTTTCTTCTGTGCAGATTTATGCAATCTTTTACCATCTTTTACCATAAAATTTCATATATATTAACAAATTGGAATTTGTTCTGAGCTACTCTGTCCAATTGATCTTATGCCAAAATGATGCTGTTTTAACTCTTATTGCTTTACTATGTTTTATGCCTACTAGAGCTCTTTTCCCTACAATTAACTTTTCTTAAAGATATATAAATTCCATTACTTTTAAGAAAAATTGCCATTAAATATCCTCATTAAAAATTATATTGAGAGGAATTAATTAAGCCTAAAAATTAATTTTATAAGACTGTACGTTTTTTAAAAATTTAGATTTCCTGGTCAGAAGTACTGTGCATATCTCCATTTTTCATATTTTACACACATATATTTTTTATGCTTATTTATTTTTGAGAGAGAGAGAAAGAGAGAGACAGAGTACAAGCAGGGGACAGGCAGAGAGAGAGGGAGACACAGAATCTGAAGCAGGCTCCAGGCTCCGAGCCGTTAGCACAGAGCCCAATGCGGGGCTCGAACTCATGAACCAAGATATCATGACCTGAGCTGAAGTTGGGCACTCAACCAAATGAGCCACCCAGGCGCCCCTATCTTATATTTCTTAATTCAGCTTTGTAGCTTTCTTCATGTAACTCAAACGTTTATTACATTCAAATTACTCTGAGTATTTTATATTTTTATTGCTATTGAACATACAATCCTTATTTTCATTTTATTTTCTGACTGGTTACTGCTGTTAAATAGAAATGCCTATTGATTTTTGTATATGTAGCTGTTTTAAAATCTACAGGCACAACACATAAACGGTCAAAAAAGTAACAGTCTTCATTTCTCTGTAAATTAACCTGATTTAGCTCTCCAGCAACCGTTTCTGCTGAGGGTGGGGGAAAAAAATCAATCTTACTATGTAGTTGGAACTCAGTTGATACTATATTACATTCCATTTTCACATCCCCATTCTCTTTCTTGCCTTCTCTCTGAAATAATTCTATCTGGGATGGGGAGAGGTGGATGCTTCAAAAATGTCATATATCTCAGCCAGTATCCCTGCTGGTGCAGTTTGTAGTCTCCTCTCGGTCCAGCCAACACTATGCTAGAGCGTTTTGCTAGAATAAGCCTGAGCTCTCCCCACTGCCAACTCAATTCGAAGCTCACTCTTGCAGGGTCTTCTAATCCTCTCCTCTTTCACTCAGGCTCTCTGCTTTTTCCTTTCTTTTCATAGCCCAGCCCAGCCCCATCCTCAACCAGGATGGTGACTCCAGAGGACAGGCAGCCAGCCCTCGCCCCCAGATCGGTTTTGCTCTTTCTGTGCCTTTTCCTGTAGATCAGACACATTTATTTCATGTCTTTGGCAAAATGCTCTTTATCACAAATTCGTGATCCGGGGCATAAATCTGGTGGAGAGAGGGTTGGTGGTGGCGTACCTACTAGGAATTACAAGGGATAAAAAAAAAATACGTTGGCTAGTATTTCAAAAATAGTGTCTCCTTCTACTATGGGATTCGAACATACAGAAAAGCACAGAGAATAGTATAATAAAGCTCCATGCCCTCATTATTCAGCTTCAATAATTATCAACATCTCTCACCCATGGCCCTGTCCCAACCATACCTGCTCTCTTTTTTCTTCCCTCCTTCGTGGAGTTATTTTTAATTTTTTTTTTTAACGTTTATTTATTTTTGAGACAGAGAGAGACAGAGAATGAATGGGGGAGGGTCAGAGAGAGAGGGAGACACAGAATCCAAAACAGGCTCCAGGCTCTGAGCTGTCAGCACAGAGCCTGACTCGAGGCTCGAACTCACAGACCGTGAGATCTAGACCTGAGCCAAAGCCGGTGCTCAACCGACTGAGCCACCCAGGCGCCCCTTGTGGAGTTAATTTAAAGCAAATTCCACATATCATATCATTTCACGTGGCCACATATTTAAAGCCTTTTCTAATAATTTTTCAGAGGAATCTTTCTTCAGTGTATCCAAAGGCTTTGGTATCAAGCATTCACACTTCCTTATTTTTAGTCGATTACTGTATTTTTATTTGCTCCTTGACCTAATGTATTTGGGAGAGTTTACTTGGATTTCTAAATAGTTAAAATTTGGCTGGTTTAAGTATCTGGACCATACTTAGTTACTTGAATATGAGATTTTCTTTGTGGTATAGTATGCAATCAGTGCTTCCAGATAACTTGAAAAGGTGAATCCCCTGTGATTCCATTACATTTCATTGTACTTAATTATTTAAAATCCTCTATACCTTTATTGTTTATGCACTCAGTCTCTAACAGGTTGTGTTTTGTTAAAATCTTCTACTAACTGTATCTACTAACTGTACATTTATCTTTATATGTCTAAATGTTTTTGGGACACCTGAGTAGCTCAGTCGGTTAAGTGTCCGACTTCGGCTCAGGTCACGATCTCATGGTTCGTGAGTTCGAGCCCCGTGTCGGGCTCTGTGGACGGCTTAGAGCCTGGAACCTGTTTTGGATTCTGTGTCTCCCTCTCTCTCTGACCCTCCCCCGCTCATGCTCTGTCTCTCTCCCTCTTAGAAATAAACATTAAAAATTTTTTTTTTTAATATTTTTGTCTATATATTGTTGCCATATGTTACAAGTTGAATTGTGCCCCCACCAAATTCATATGGTGAATCCTAACCCCCAGAACCTCAGAACATGATTGTATTTGGAAATAGGGTCTTTACAGAGGTAATCAAATCAAAACGAGGTCATTAGTGTGGGCTCCACTCCAACATGACTGTGTTCTTACAAAAAGGGAACACTTTTAAAAAAAATTTTTTTTTAACATTTATTTATTTTTGAGACAGAGAGAGACAGAGCATGAACGGGGGAGGGGCAGAGAGAGAGGGAGACACAGAATGGGAAGCAGGCTCCAGGCTCCGAGCCATCAGCCCAGAGCCTGATGCGGGGCTCGAACTCACGGACCACAAGATCGTGACCCGAGCCGAAGTCGGACGCTCAACCGACTGAGCCACCCAGGCGCCCCACAAGAAGGGAACACTTAAGGGTGCCTGGGTGGCTCAGTCGGTTACGCGGCTGACTTCAGCTCAGGTCATGATCTCACGGTCCGTGAGTTCGAGCCCCACGTCGGGCTCAGTGCCGATGGCTCAGAGTCTCTGGAGCCTGCTTTGGATTCTGTGTCTCCATCTCTCTGTCCCTCTCTAGCTCATGCACTGTCTCTGTCTCTCAAAAATAAATACAAATATTTAAAAAAAAAAAAAGGGGGGGGGGCATTTGGAGACAGACGCACCTGTGGGGAGAATGCCAGGTGAGGACAAAGACACGCAAAGTAACGCAGTGTGAGGGGTCGCAGAGGGAGACCACCATCCGCAAGCCGGGGAGATGCACCTGGAGCAGAACCTTCCCTCACAGCCCTTGGAAGGAACTAACCTTCCTGCTGGAAGGAACTCACCCCGCTGACATCTTGTTTTCAGACCTCAGTCTCCAGAACCAAACAAGAGAGAGTAATGTTTGTGGTTCCCAGCTGCCCATTGGCAGTACTTTCTGGTGGCGGCCCCAGTAAGCTCAGGTGCCATACAATTCTCCTATGGCTTTTACGGCGTGTGCCTTCACCATCAAGTTCTCTCAAATCACCTTTGACTGTAAGTTGAACTCTTGCTTGACTTTCACATTTCATTGGCGGTTCTTTGCCCGGCCTTTTCATTAAGACCCTCTGTCCCCTTGCACTAAGCCCAACGTTTGCCGCGTGCACATACGTAGCGTGGTGATTGGTGATTGCACCTGTGAGCTCTGGATCAAAATGGGTGGCTGCCACTTAGCTGCTACATGGCTTCGGGCGAGTCCACTAACCCTTCTGTGCCTGTTTTTCCCTTTTGTAAGGTGAGGGAGTCATAACTGTACTTATAAGGATGGAACAAATTAAAATATTTCAAGTGCTTAGAACAGTGCCTGATCCACAGCAAGTACTTTACGTATATGTGAGTTGTTATGAATCACTTTATGAGGAAAGAAGCACTGAGATCATTTTACAGAGGCTCATAGAAGTTAAGTCAGGAAGCTGGCGTGACAGGATTGTTGCAGGCTGGTTGCCAAGGGGCAGGCCCTGAGATGGAAATGAATGTGCAGGAAATAAATTAAGGAGTGTTCCCCAGATCAACAGGTGTTGGGGGTGGGGTGGGGGTGAAGCAAGCAGGGTTGGGTTGGGCAGAGGGAAAAGTTTAATTGTGATGCAATCATAGGAAGGCTCCCCAGCCAATGGGCGCAGAGTGCTTTAAAATATGTCCACAGATTCTTTGATATTCCCTTCCAAAGGAGCCAAATTCCCCTTCCCTTGGGTGTGGGCTGGAATCAGACTCTCTTCTAACCAATAAAGGAAATGTAAACGTGAGAGTTCAGAGCCTCGGCCATAGAAGGCACTGCAGAGCTCGGTCTGCTCTCCCTGTGGGACCGCCTGGTATGGGAGAAGCTGGCTGCCATGCTGTGAGGGCTCTCAAGCAGCCTGTGGAGAGTGCCACGTGGTGAGGAACTGAGGCCTTCAGCCCATAGCCATGTAAGGGCGCCATCTTGGAAGTGTATCCTCCAGTCCAGTCCAGCCTTCAGAGAACTGTTGACTTGGCTGCAACCCCCTGACACCTTGAGCCAAAACTACCCAGTGAAGTTCCTACCCAGCTCCTGAGTTCCTGACTCACAGACACTACGAGTTCAAAAATGTTTGTTGTGTTAAACTGCTAATTGTTGGAGGTAATTTATCACACAGCAATAGATAACTAATATAGGGATCTTGGGAGCTGAATTGTCCTTCAGAGTCGTTCCAAACTGGGGTGAAGGGAAGAAGTCTTTATGTTCTAAATTGACTAGTCATTACAGGTGGGCTGTCTCCCCCAAATTCCCTCCCCCACCCAAATGACCATGACTTTGGGCAATGCAGTTTTCCTCAGCTAAGGGCAAGCTTTAAAGAGTGAGTTTAGCCGACAACTTTTGAGAGCAATACTCCCAGCAGCTCAGAAACACGTTCCTCAGTCCTAAAAGGTCTGAACAGAGCAGCACAGCCTCCACTAAAAGATGTTTAGTGGTCCGTCTCCTACAGTCCCAGAATGGGCAATACGCTCATTCAGCACAGCTGAAACAAGCATAGTGCCCCATCTTCCAACAAAAGATGCCTACACTTGGAGGCAGGTATTTTCCCCAGAGCTTAATAAAGAGCTGCAGTCAAGTCCTGCTTCCACCAAATACTTCCCCAATCCTCTCCGTCTCAGTCGACATGGGGAGGGAGAGGAAGGAATAAAAGGAGGCAGTTGGCCTTGCAGAGAGTTCAGCGTTTCTGGTGGGAGGTGACGTAGAGGGGGAGGCTGCAAGGTAATCTCTCCTTGGTATTGGTGGGGACTACTGCAAGGAGAGGCTGGTCTTTCATTGACTCCTTGCAAACCTGTCTGGCCTACATTCTTGATTTATTCCTGCCTGCATTTTAGGAGGGAGCAAGAAGATTGAAGAAAGACAGCAGGGTGGAGAGGAGAGGCCTTGGGGCAGGTTCCAGTCCAGCCCTTTTGTGTGGCAAGGATGTGTATTTCTCATGGGTCACGCGGACTCCGTGGGAGATAAATGGTCTTGAGCCGCCTTGCTGAACCGTCACAAAGAGGCTGGGTGTACTACTGGGTGCTGGTAGGGGGATGATAAGAAAATATTGAGCTGGAGATAGATCTTCCATGGAAATGCATGGGAGGGAGAAGGCCCACCAGACCTTCTCATACGTGCCCCACGAAAGGAGTTTTGAACAAGGACCAGTTATCAAGACAAGCAGGAATCAATTAAGAGAGAACTTTGGCAGTGGCCAGTTAAAAGATGCTTGCCTCAACACAGAAGCATCCAGGCCTTAAGAGGACGCTGAAGAAGTGTCTGAGCCAGAAGCATGACTCGTACCTTCCCACTCCCAACTAAGGATCTGGGATCCCACTCATGTCCTGAGATTGGCACTTTGATGTGGTCTGATTTTCAGTAACTGAAACTGACCAGACAGGAGTATGCCCTAAGGTGTAGCTGAGGGATGGAGAAAAGATTCAAAACAACAGTGACTGGAGAAAAATGGACCGTTTCATGTTTGAAAGCCATCACGCAGAGAGGGCCCCAAAACTGATTACACTGACAACTGCTGGAACCAGAGCTCTTTGCTCCGCACCAGCATTCCACACAAATTGTGTACAACTTACAAAGAGGAATAAAAACATGGCCTAGCTGACCTCAGGGAATAAGAAATGTTTGGTTGTAAAGTTAAATAGAAAGCAGGTTCGCAGAAGCAGACAAGTCTAGGATGTGGATCCCTGTAAGAGGTTTCTTTTCCTGTTTCCCTGCATTGTCTACTGAGATTGAGATTTACCAGTTGGAAATGCTGGGTGAGTCTAGTGGAGAGGGATTCATTTCTTGAATTGCAAATAGACTAGTCTGTGATTATCAAGTCCCTAATGAATTGTTTTAGAATTGCTGAGTCTGAGTTGCAGGAAGACATCCAAGACAGAGAGACTGAAGCCCTGAGGGCAGAGAGGAGCTGAAACCGGAGACCTGAATATTGGGAAATACCACCTTGTGTCACCCTTCAAAAGCAATTGTAGCTATAGCACCATCAGTGTCGTCCTATAAAATGCCTTAAATTCTCAAGAGGGAGGCACCGGTCACACTCATTCACGAAATCGTTTTACGGAAGATTTCTAACGTCATCCTGTAACCAATGCACATTGAAAAACAAACATCAGAACTAAAGAATGTAAGAACAACAAGCACTTCTTCACCGCATCGCCAAAATAACGAAATGCTACCTGCCTGCTTATTGGCAAAGCCCTCGTTTAAAACAGCTACGAGGAATTTTATTCGTCACGGCAAAACGTTTCCTACCACTTTATTGCTGCCCTGCCTGGAGGCCACTCCCCCCAAAACCAATATGTCTTGTGCCTGCTTCAGTCGGCTCCGTCCGGGAATGAAAAACAGACTGGGCAGGTCCGCTTCGGCGCCGAGGTTCCCATCCGCGCGCGCTGCCGGCACCCACGGCCTGCGGGCCGCGCCTCCCCGCATCCTGCGCACCTACATGAATATTCAGCCCCCGGTTCCAGGGCGCGCGCCGGGGGAGTACCCACAAGCCCCCGCGGCCCCGCCCAGCCGGCCTCCGGGGACTCAGAGCGGGGCGAGGTCACCTGGTGCTCCCCGAGACCTTGGCCCGCGGCCCAGCGGCAGGGGCGGGCCAGGCGGGCCAGGCGGGCCGCCCGCCAATCGGCGCCTTGCGGGCCGGGAGCGCGGGGCCGCGGGCAGGGGAGGCAGTGCCGCAAAGGCACCAGTCTTCAGAACCCTCGGGAGAGAGTGGGGGAGGACTAGAGACGGCGAGAGGCAGGAGACTAGGGAGGGAACTCAGTCCTCAGTTATCACCACCTTAAGGCCAACATAGCGCAGCGCCCCTGGGCCGCACAGCCTGACGGGAGCTTCACTTACCCCGCAAAGGCAGGGCCCGCGCTACGCGACCTCGGCACCACCCCCCACCGCGGGGCACGCCGGGAGAGAGCCGTTTTGGAGGGTATTTCCGGTGTTAGGACAGTCCTTACGGAAAGGGTGGGGCCGGCCCGGTCCCGCCCCTCACGCCCAGCAGGGGCGGGGTGAAGAGTGACAGCCCCTCGGCCCGCGCTAAGGCCCGCCCCTGCACCGGAAAAAGGAAGGCGGGGGAGTCGATCCCGAGAAAGGCGCGAGGTCTCCAGGAAAGACAGCTAGCGGCAAGGGAAAAGGGGCGGGCCCGGGTCGGAGGGGCGGGGCGACTCGCCTTCCGCTCGGGTCACGCGCGGCAGGAAGTGCTGCCGGCCGCGGAGTACTCGAAATGGGGACCTGCCTGGATATTAAGATTAAGAGAGCGAACAAGGTTTATCACGCCGGGGTAAGTAGGGTGGGCGGGCCTGCAGGTCCCGTCGTCTGCGGGGCCCCGCGCACTTCTGGGTGTGCCTGGGCGGGGCAGAGCGCCCCTCCAGGTGCGTCCCCGCCAGGTGTGTTCCGCGCGCGGCCCGCAGCCCTAAGGAGGGCACCCCGGGCGGAGTCGCCACCGCGTCGGCGGGGCTTGGGGGCCGGAGGGGCCGGCGCCTGGGCTGCAGCGTTTACCGTCTGGCCTCGTGAACATCCGGCTCGGCCTTGGTTCCGGAGCTTGAGCTGTCCAGTGAGGGCCGAGGAGCTCGGTGACCACCTGCCCCGTTCCTTCGCTCCCGCTGTGACTGCAGGGGTCTTACTGAACGAAAGGCAGAATTCGCTTTGAAAGCAGAAATACGCACTTCGGGCCCCGGTCAGCTCTAACACCGTACAGAAGTGACTCATTTCTCCGGGTTTATTGTTTGAATGACCTACAGAAGGAATAGCATATTAAAATGCAAGTACAAAAAAATAAAAATCTTAATTATGGCACTAACAAGTTTTGTGCCTGCCATTCGCCAATCACTTAATCTCCTCAGTCCTCAGTTGCCTTATTTGCAAAACGAGGGTGATGCAAGGTTCTTGTAGCTCAACCCTACTCTGCAGCAGAATCAATCACCTTGGGAATTTTAAAGTATGGTAGCCAGGGCCCCACTCCCAGAGATACCATTGATTGTAATGTGCAGCCGGTGTTAAAATCCCAGCTGGCTTGCACTGTGGAACAAACTTGCGAGTAGCAGTTGGTCACATTAATGCAGAGCAGTCTCAAAAAGGATCGAAGACCAAGCAAAGATCATGAACAGATGCTAAACCTTTTGAGTTCAACACAGCTGGGGAAACCTGATATTTACACGGACTCAAATGGTCACCTCCCAGATTGTTAATGTCAAAGGGGAAAAGCTACCTTTATAATGGAGGAATCAGGTAATCAGGACTCCAACGACAACCAACAGTGAGCATCACCTCACTGCCACCACTAGTGACGCTGAGGTTTAGTTCTGGCATGATAATAAAGGGTCTGGCCTGATGGCACTGAAAAGCAAAAGCCCTTCGATGTGATATTCCTACCAAAAGGGTTCGACTTAGATCAGTTCGTAAGGAAACAATCAGGCATTTCCAAATTGAGGAACACTCTGAAATAATTGGCCTGGATTCTTCAAAAATGTGAATGTCATGAAAAGCAATTTTTCTAGATTAAAAGAGCCTACAAAGATACGACAACTAAATACAGTGTGTAATTCCTGATAAATAAATTTGGATATAGACTGTACGAAAAATAATTTTGTATGGGTGTTAAATTTCCCGAGTGGGATATTTGTATTTTGGCTATGTAGGAGAATGCTCCACATACTGAAGTCTTTAGGAGTAAAGTGTGGAAATAACTAGATTGTAAATAGTCCACCCACGTATTGTGTGTGCGTGGATGTGAGGAGGAGAGAGAGCAAGTGGGGCAAAGTGTTAATAATTGAGGACTCTGCTCGAGTCTACCTTGTATTCTTTTTTTTTTTTTTAACGTTTATTTATTTTTGAGACAGAGAGAGACAGAGCATGAACAGGGGAGGGGCAGAGAGAGAGAGGGAGACACAGAATCTGAAGCAGGCTCCAGGCTCTGAGCAGTCAGCCCAGAGCCCGACGCGGGGCTCGAACTCACGGACCGCGAGATCATGACCTGAGCTGAAGTCAGACGCTTAACCGACCGAGCCACCCAGGCGCACCTTGTATTCTTTTCTTAATAACAATTTTATTGAGATGTAATTCAAATACCGTAAAACTTATCCATTTAAGGTGTAGAATTCAGTGGTTGTAACATATTCACGGGGTTGGGTGAATAATCACCGCCATGTAATTTTACAACATTTTGATCCACCCAAAAAGAAACCCTCCACCCGTTAGCCGATACTCCTCACCCCCTCTACATCTCAGCCCCTGGCAATCACAGATCTGCTTTCTGTCTCCATGGATTTGCCTATTCTGGAAACTTCATATAAATGAATCATGCAACATGTAGCCTTTCATGACTGGCTTAATTCACTTAGCATGTTTTCAGCGTTCATACATGTAGCGTATGTCAATCAGTTCCTTGTCCTTTTTATGGCGGACTAATATTCCATTGCATGGATATGTTTTATTTACCCATTTATTTATTACCGTGTTTTATTTACCCATTCATCTGTTGATGGACATTTAGGTTGTTTTCACTTTGGCTTTTATGAAGAATGCTACTATGAACATTCTTGTACCAGTTTTTGTGTGAACATAGGTTTTCATTTCTCTTGCATATACACAGAGGTGTGGAATTGCTGGGTGATATAGTAATTTTATGTTTAACGTTTTGAAGACCCACCAAACTGTTTTCCAAAGCACTGGGACTGCTCTACTGTGTGTGAGTGTTCCAGTTTCCCTACTATTTTGTGTTCTAGGAACTTTTCTGTGGCTTGGAAATTCAGAATAAGAATTGGGGGCAGGCAGTGGTAGGAGACTGTATACATTTTGCCTTAATCATTTTCATTTCTTGAAAAAGTCAGTACATTCTATTCAGAGATGTTGGGCCAGCTGAGATGTTTTCTGTGGCTTTTAAATAATGGCACAAGTAATCGAAGGTGCATCTAGAAAAGCTGCAAGAAATGAAGCGGTGAAGTTGCCCCCGCTGGAAGTCTTCCACATGTAGGACCAGGCCTCGTGGGTGGCGGAGTCGAAGGTGGTGTCAGCTTTGCACAGCTACTAGTGCACGTCCCTTAGTGCCATTAACGGGGAATAGAACCTGTAGTTGCTGGCTTATGGCAGTTTTAATTTAATTAACATTTTATTTATTTATTTATTTATTTATTTATTTATTTATTTATTTTTAATTTTTTTTTTTTTAACATTTATTTATTTTTGAGACAGAGAGAGACAGAGCATGAATGGGGGAGGGTCAGAGAGAGAGAATCCCAAGCAGGCTCCACACGATTAGCACAGATGACACAGGGCGCAAACCCACGAACCGTGGGATGACGCCCCGAGCCGAAGTCGGACACTTAACCGACTGAGCCACTCGGGTGCCCCCCTACGGCAGTGTTTCTTAATCTTGCATTGGGAGACCGTACATGGTGAGTAGAAGAGAAAAATCGAGGTAACGTCTCCTAAACAGATGGTTGCTGTCTATGTTTTTAGAAGCAAAAGGAAGAAGAAATGTTACTACACTGGGGAGTCTAATCAACCAACAAAAGTATGTATCTGGACGTATGTGCCTGTGACTCAGATGTCAGACTCTGTGATCTGTGATTCAGGATAGGTGGAGTAGGCCAGCACTGCTATGGTGGCTTCCTAGGCTCCAGCCAGCAGAACCCTTGCTGGCCAGTTGCTTGATGCTCTCAGGGCCTGTGGACAGTGTGTGTTTCAAGCATAGTCTGGGCCATGGTCGTGTGAGGGGTGGCCTCTTTTTCCCACTCTTACTGGCCGCAAGGGGAACTAATCACATACAAGTTTTCGATTTTCCCTGCACATCTCAACAGCGCTGGTAAAGATTCCGTTACTCAAGATTTGACTCCTCAGTGGGTCACCAGAGCACAGTACCTGTAACTGTCATTGTTTGACGTGGCTACCACCTATGTTAGCCCGATCCTTAGGTCATAAGTGATTGCCATTCATGCAAAACATGTTTGCCTGTGTAACCACATAAAGCGGTCTTCTGTTCCACTCAGACGTACTTGGTAAGCACTGGTATGGGTTTGTTAGTCAGGCCGTATCAGTCCGTTTTACTGATGAGGAAACCGAGGCCTAAGCAGGTTGAGAAACTTGCCCAAGGTTACCCAACTCGTGACAGCCTGGATTCCAGCTCAGGCCAGCTAGCTTCGTCCATCCAACCGTCTTGCCATCCTGCCTCCCTAAGAGTGACTATATTTGTGCAACATGGTAGAATTTATAATGTAGAAATAGTTGTTATTAATTTCCTAAGAGTGCTATAAATAGTATTATAATATTTCCATTTAAAAAACTATGACTTCTGGGGCGCCTGGGTAGCTCAGTCGGTTAAGCATCTGACTCTTGATTTCAGCTCTTTGTTAGATCGAGTTTGGGATTCTCTCTCCCTCTCTGCCCGCCCCCCTTCTAGCTCTTTTCCTCCTTCTCACTCTTTTAAAATAAGTAAATAAACTTTAAAATAAAAAAATAGGGGTGCCTTGGTGGCTCAGTCTGTTAAGCACCAGACTCTTGATTTTGGCTCAGGTCGTGATCTCACAGTTGGTGGGTTTGAGCCCTGCTTCGGCCTCTGTGCTGATCGTGTGGAGCCTACTTGGGATCTCTCTCCCTCTCTGCCCCTCCCCCATGTGCACGTGCACTCTCTCTCTTTCTCAAAATAAATAAATAAACTTAAAATAAAACATAAAAAAATAAATCAGAACCTCTCCCCTACCCTTAAACCATGGAAACCACTGGTTTCTTAAAATTAAAAACGAAACAAAAACTATGACTTCTACTCAGAAGAATGTACTGATTCTGTTACTGTGCTTTTCAGTATTTTACTTATCATAAAAGCATTTGAAAATGGCTTTGATTCTGCGGATGCCAGAGAACCTGAGTTACCTTGGGTTTAAAATTGGCAGTTGGGTTTTTTCCTAGAAAAAAAAAAAGTTTTTTCCTATTATTGACAAAATGATAGACTTTAAAAAGTCACAGTTGAATCATTTAAAAAATAAAAATGTAATTCATGCCTTGTTGACCACTTAACATTTTATAGAAGGCTGCTAAGTGAAAAGCAACTTCTTCCTCCTCTCCCCCCCCCCCCCCCCCGCTTTTCTGTACCCTGGAGGTATCCCCTAGCAGTTCATGTACTGGTCCAGCCATTGCCTATGAGTAATAGGTGTACATGTGGATGCACTCACACACACACACACACACACACACACACACACACACACCTTGTTCTTTCTGCTTAACAGTGTCTCTTTGTCTTGGACACCTGTTCATATCACCACATCCCCATCAGTCTCCTCCTTTTTTAGTTGTTACTTAATCTAAACAAATTTATTCACCCCGTGTCTTTGGTCTCATGAGGCTTGGCGGTCAGAGAGAGAGATGGGTAACTATATAAACGAAAGGTGAGAAGGAGCTCAGATAGGAGCGTCTGTGGCAGATGAGCACAAAGTTGGGCATCCGCATTTCGGGCGGGCAGTAGTAGGGCCCTCTGGAGCTCACTGGCGGTGATGTTTGCACCTAGCTTTGAAATTTAAGCACTGGTCTGGGGTCTCCCTCCCCACCGGGCCTGTTCATTCCCACCAGGAGGAATAGACAGGGCGGCAAAGTGAACAAGAACCCGCAGACATTTGCAAAGCAGTCCGAGTCCAGTAAAAAGGTTTCGGACCTTTTTTTGTAGGCTTTTCCAGTGACTTCTATAATCCCATTTGGCAGTAATTTTTTTTTTTTTTTTTTTTTTTTTTGAGAGAGTGCATGAGCAGGGGAGAGGGAGAGAGTGAGAAAAGAGAGAGAGAGGGAGAGAATCTTAAGCAAGCTCCACACTCAGCACAGAGCCCCACACAGGGCTCAATCCCACCACCCTGGTACCATGACCTGAACCAAAACTAAGAGTTGGACGGTCCACCGACTGAGCCACCCAGGTGCCCCCACAGCAGTTTTTAAAAGGGATTTCACTTTATCATCTTTCCAAATATTTCCTCTCTTTTTCTTGAATTTATTCTGCCTTTTTCCTGTTGTTGTCTTTTATGTTTCTAACTTGACTGTTTAGCATATCAAATTAGAGCCTCCTTTTAAAAATGCAGACATTTCCCTCTAAGGACTGCTTTAGTTACAACCGCAAATCTGCTCTGCCTACGCGCTGCCCGAAGACACGGCTCCAGAGGACCCCACCGAGACTGCATGGCACAGCAACCTCACACTCTGCAGACATGGGAAGACCCCCAAATCACTCTACCGCCGTGTCGCGTGAGGTGTGATTTGTGGCATTTCATACTTTATAATGAGATATTACTACAATATCTTCCAATTTCCACTATGGTTTTTCCTTTGACACATGAATTGTTTAGAAGTGTGTGTTTTCATTTCTGTTGTAAAAACAATTCTCACTCATAGACTTAGAGTAATTCTTTTTTTTTTTTTTTAACATTGTATTTTTTATTTTTTAAGAGACAGAGAGGGACAGAGCACAAGCAGGGGAAGGGCAGAGAGAGAGGGAGACACAGAATTGGAAACAGGCTCCAGGCTCAAGGCTGTCAGCACAGAGCCTGACACGGGGCTTGAACTCACAAACTGCGAGATCATGACCTGAGCCGAAGTCGGACGCTCAACCGACCGAGCCACCCAGGCGCCCCGACTTAGAATAGTCCTTAAATTGCAAATTTAAAGTTTAGAAAATTCCTTAGGAGAAGAGTACCTTGAACTGGAATGTGCGATCATGGTGCAGCAGAGGTGTTGGTCCGGTGGTCAGGAAAAGACTTAGTATCATGCCATGTTTTCTGTAACTCAGTAGTAACCTGTAATGCATTAGCAACACCGTTTATAGGTACCTGTATCATTGCACCAGTTAAACTTGTTGCAATTAACTTGTTCTTTGAATCTTCCTAACTACAATACTGTTTTGTTTACATTTATATACCTAGGGCCGTCAGTACCTGCCTACTCAGTAGGCACTCTAAGACTTTATTAAACAATAGTTGAAGCCTTTAAACTAAATTCATAAAGCTAATAGTTTTCTAAATGCATCGATCAGAAAGGGAAAGCTATGGTTTCATAGGTATACTATAGATTTTCCTTTGTAATTACAAATAATACTCTAGGCATAAATTCTAGACAGATATTGGTAAGATTCTTATTTTGGCATAGCCCCAGGGCTGTGTGCGAACCCTCTCCATTATTTGTATCTGCTTTAGGACTATTGTTCTTATGGGTTTTTTTAATGTTTATTTATTTATTTTGAGAGAGAGCATGCATGTGAGCGTGGGCCGGGGGAGAGGGCAGAGAGAGAAGGAGAGAGAGAATCCCAAGTAGGCGCCACACTGTCAGTACAGAGCTCCATGCAGGGCTCAATCTCACGAACCCTGAGATCATGACCTGAGCCGAGTTTACGAGTCAGACGATCAACCAACTGAGCCACCCAGGCACCCCTATGACGATCATTCTTAAAAGAATGATTCAAATAAATATGGGAATGGAGACTTCCAAATTCCTATCAACGTGATTCTCTTCTCTGCAATTCAGAAACAGAAAATAATAGAAAGTGGTCCAAAATTTGATCTGTGCCTTCATCACAATTTACATAGTGCAGAGTGAGTAGACCTTCCTCAGAGCTTGAAGCAGCATTGCCATTCCACTCTGAGAAATCCTCATTGAGTTCAGAAATTTGACTAGTGTTTCCCAAGCCCCATGTATGTCTGATACAAGATAATCAGTAATATGATTTAAAAAGAGTTCCCTAATTCCATATTTCCAGTGAACATTCTGATATCCCATGAGAGCACTTAACTAAAATTGCTTTATAATAACATATACTAATATGGCCCATTCCAACTTTAATCCCCACCAACACTGAAGAATGCCCCCATTTTATGGCTGAGAAGATTGAGGCTCAGAGAGTTCAGTGACATACACTGATGAGAGGAAATATTTGAAATCTGGCTTCTGTATGCCTTGTCTTAATTTTTAAGGCCTTAATTTTTCTCAGCTGGAGGAGGAAGCTGATACCTACTCAGAAGTGTTATTGTAAAATTAAATGACATAATGTTTTAAGACATTTACTGTAGGCTCTGACCCTTAGTAGGGGCTCAAATGGTAAGTGTTGGTATCGCGAGGTTTTTCGATAGTGTCTGTTCACACAGAATTGCTGTGTTAGTGCACTTTCCAAGGGGCGTACAAGTAAGTGTTGTATCAGATGCTTCTCACGTCGTCAGATGTCTCTCCACCGTGGACTTGGAGGAAGGAGGGCCAGTGACCTAGCAGCCCCGATAGGGAGCCCGGCAGTTTTGGGCACTGAAAGCTGAGTGGAGTGTTGGTCTCCCTGTATACTCCTCACACGGTGCAGTAGATGTGTTTTTGATAAAAAAGTTTGACTCCATTGCACCGTAAATTATTGTTTTCAGTGCACCGGGGAAGTTTATTGGTTGAAAGAAACTTGCAGGAAATCTTTTGGTAATGTAAATACGGTTCATTTATTTTTATAAATTCAGAATGTTTTATGTTCTAAAATCCCGGCACATGTACTCATGAAAGTGATGCTGTTAAATAATGTGCTTGTGCCAAACATAAATAAGAGCTTTGCTCTCCAGCATAGCCAGGTCACAGTGATAAGGGATTTGTGCCCAGTGCGCTGATTACTGTAGCGTGAGAACCGCTAGATTTCCATCTTGTCTTACTTGGCTTGCATGTACTTTCTTGTTACAAAATTAAAGAGGGAAAATCCTATATGTAACTGTTATTCTGAGGAAAAATTGCAGGACTGGACTGGAATGGAAAAAGAGCCCCTTACTGTACTTTGTACTGCAGGATTCTTGATGCACGAATGATCAGTTCTGGTGAATGATGATGCAGGTACTTAGGGTACAAAGATGTAGATCTTTGAGCCAGGAGGAGTGAGTAATCCTAAGACATGTGGGGGAGGTCTGAACCTTTTAGGAATCTCTGTCGTTGAAACGTTGAGTGGGTCTCTAGAATGGAATCTAGAGATTCTAGTGGGTCTCTAGAATAGAATCTAGAATAGGCCTCTAGAATAATCGAATGCTCCTCCAAAGGCCTGTCTCCTGAATCGTAACCTAACCCTTATGTAATGCATGAGAGGCATTTTCAGAATTATCCAAGCCTGTTTGAAAACTGGGTGCAGTAAAATGATTCATGTAGTTCTCTAGTTGGTGTTTGTGACAGCGGGTTTTGTACTGACCTGAGCATTAGGAAAGCCTGCTTGACCGCTCTGGGTGTGCCGGTTTCTAGACTCGGCAGCAGCTGGACGAGTGTCAGCACGCGGGGCCAGGCCGCCCTGACTCCAGCAGGGTGGTTGGGTTTCCTCTGCCTTCCTGTGGATGCCGGTCCCCAGTTCGGACCTCCTGGCCTTGCATCATCTTGGATTTGCTGGTGGAACCAGCCGCACCCTCCCCGTGGGCTCAGACCCGCATGTTTGCCTTGCCTGCTTCCTGCGGTGATGGTCCCCCAGCTGGAGAGCCAGTAGCATGGGCAGGTTGGGGGAGATGCCACCTCTCTCCCCGTCTCATCCCCCCTCTTGACTCCGTCCCCACTACTGCCCCAACCCGAGTCAGCAGAGCCCTGCTGGGCTGTTCTCCAGACTTCAGGTTCAGCTAACGCTACGGATGGACGGTCCCTGCTATGTCTCCCTTACCTCCCCGCTCTTGGTCCTCTTGCACCTGTGAACCATGGGCTGCTCACCCCCTCAGCTTTGAGCTGGACCGACTCCCTGGCCCTGGCTCTCCTCCTTCTTCCATCACTCTTCCTGCACCTCTGCCCACCCTGCTTGTCCTCTGCCCTCTGAGCACAGGCATGTTCTAGAAAAGCTGTAAGTTGAAGTCTGTTTTCCGTTTGCTTCCCACTTTCATTTCAGCTACACCGCGGGAGTTTTTATCCCCCCAGCTCTGAATATCTCTTCATCTCATTTGGGTTTTTTCCCCCCCCTAAATCAAGTAGTTGTTACACAAAAATGCAATTCTTTTAGTAGACAAATCAATGGCCTCACCCCCACCCCCTGTTAGTTTTCTGGGCTTCAGCTGTTTCATTCAGAAAACAGTCCCTTGTGAGCCACTGGGTGGGTGGGCTGACCTGTTTCCCCTCCCCATGAGCGCACAAAGCCTTGGAAGTTTCCGAAGAGCATTATTAACAAATTAGCAACTGAGGGTCTCGTGCCAGCAAGAAAAGGACAGTGTTCTGAAGCTCAGAAATGAACTTGACCTTGTCTAGATGGATGGTTGAAGGAGACGTAGGTCACGCGGTGCGTGTTTGTGAGCCACTGTGATTGCCACGTGTGGCTGGAGATGCAGGGTGCTGGGCTCTGGTGTGTTGGGCATTGTTCCTCTCCGGCTGTGGGGTTCTGGGTCCTTCCAGATGCTTTCCACAGGCAGGTAAAGATCCAATTTTTGTAAAAGACTTTTGTGAAGTGAAGAATTCCTTTCAGTTTCAATTAGTGTCCCCTACCTGCACACAACACTTTCCGGACACAGTTTTATGGTGAGCAGCTCTTAAAAAGACTGCGTTGGTCTTCTATTGTCCTTATTGAAGAGAACAAAGTCTACTTTCTTACTCGTAGGTAGAAGAAAATTCAGGCTCAGAGCAACAGTGCCTTTCTTGAGGTGATGGAAGATATATATCCCCTTTCATCCCCAAAACTAAAGGGAGTGTTTCCTTATAAACAGCTCAAGAAAATGAACAACATCGTTTAGAATGAAGATTCCCCCCCCACACCCAAATTTAAGCCTTGAACCTCTTATGTTAAATGAAATCTTATATAGAACTCTAACATAACCAATTTTTGTAAGTGTATGTTTTATAAGCATATAAAATCAGAGCTTTTCCCTTTGAGGAGGTTTCCCCTGGCTTCCCTGACTCATCCTCAGATCCCAAAGTGGCTGCTGAGGCGTCTGCATAGGCCTGGGGCTCAGCGTTTCGCAGCTTGAAAAGTACTGGTTATATGATGTAATGACTGGCCACAGCCAACAAAGTTGAAGTTTTGTATCATCCCATTTTATTTTGTCTTATGCCAGAACTTGAAAGTTCTATTAACTTTCACATATAATGCAGTGGGTGCAACCAGGCTTAAAGCATTTTGCTTTCATTCACTGGAGTATTTAAAGAATAATAATAATTAAAAGAGGTAGCCTCCTACTCTACACGAGATTCCAGACTCACCCTTGCTGGTGAGTCTTCTGCTAGTTTCCTCCTTGACAACCCGCTCACCTGGGGTTCTTGGGCCAGTAGTCCCAGCAGAAGCCGGTGGGGTCTGGCCGCCTTCACTGTTGTTCTCCTTACCGGTGGGTGATTAAGCTTGCCGTGGGAAGAGCGGTGTCAGATTGTCAGCAGAGCCTTTGATTCTTGCTGGGAACCTGAACCTGGTCATGCTCTCCTGACCCCGGATGCTGATGCTCAGAAAGGGCTTGCCCCTGAGAAACTGTGGGCTCCCACCAGCTGTCCTCCTGGCTGTCGGGCAGGTTCTCACGGTGTGTGACATTGGCACACGGGCTTTCTAATGATGGCTGGGCTCCGTTCATCCCCAGCACCCCGCCCTCTATGCTGACGTGCTTCTCTATGCTTATGGTTTTCTGTCACACACCTGGCATGATGTCAGCCAAAAATCGGCCCTTCCTCTGCTTCTCAGAAAAGATCATTTAAGACCATTACTCTAAAACCCGAGTCATCATCTTTAGGAAAGGAACAGAAGTCCCATCAATGGAAAAGTAAGGGATAGAAGGACAGAAATTCCTCCCTTCAATAATAATCAGGAAAAAAAAAAAAGCCACTTTTTTTTTTTTTTTTGAAAAAAGATCTAGTGGTGTTAATTTGGCCATGCGTTTCAGATCTTTCAAAAAAAGTTCTATTTTGTAAATTTAAAAAAATCTATGTTTTCCCTTGCTAAGAAAATTTAAGGAAGAGGAAGGAGTATCAGATGAGAAGTAACATTCCCTGTCCCCCTCCTTCACTGCCCCGTAAGCGCCCAAGAATTAGCACGTGACACTCGCAGCCTCCCGCTGTGGCAGGGTCCTACAGTCTCTTTGGGCAGGGTGCCCGGGAGCCACCGGGCCGCCTGGAGCAGAGGCCGCTGCTGCGTTGGGAAGCGCGATCGGTCGGCCCTGGGCTCTCTGGCCCCGCTCCTGCCTGTGGGCCCTGCTCCCCTCACCTCTCGCCCTCTGCTCCCGCCCTCTGCTCCCGGGCCCGGGCTCTGCCTTGGACTGATGCTACACTGTTGATGATACACTGTTGATGTGTACATTGTCGATGTACTGTTCTCATTCATATGAGAGTTCCCTCTGCCTGGGATTCAGTTTGGTGGCTTGTTGGAGTTCATTATGTAAGCGGGCTGGCCGTTCAAAGCGTTTTCTTTGGCCAGCTCGCTGTATTCCTCGGTCATTACTCTGGCATATAATCAGGCCAGCTCCCAGCCTTCTGTGACGGGAGCTCCCTGAAGCTCTTGGTTTGTAGTCTGGAGTCTTTATGTTCCCTTATGCCAGCAGTGGCAGACAAATGTCAGTGTTCCCAAGTTTCCGTGAGTTTTACTGTTCTCGAAGTCTGAACCCAGTCATCTCTATTAAGTCATCACTTTGCCGATACGCAGTATCCAACCCCTGAAACCACACAGCTCACCAGGATTCTAATGTGACCCTCCCGTCCTGAAGACTCGAAAAGGTTTCACTTTTTGTGACTGGCGTCGGCAATCTTATTTTGCCCCTTCCGGAACTTTTACTCAGTGGCTCAGATTTCTTTTCCAGACTCCAGAAAGTTTGGGAACTGGAAATTGCAGAGGTGTCTTCCTCGGACAACTGCCATGAGTTTGTCAGCCCATTTTACTTAGTATCTACACCTGTACTTCTATACCTAGAAGTACAGAAGAAACCTGCTGTCTTTCAGCGTAGTAGTACAGCATCAGAATGCGCTACTAAAATACAAGCCTTGAGAGAGGGACTTTGTCTCTTTTGTCCCCTGCCCTGTCCCTGGTACCTGGAACAGTGTCTGACTCCTAGAAGGCATACCCAAAATGTTTGTTCAATACATGATGATGTTATTTCTGCTATTTTGGCAATACGTATGTGAATGTAAGCCAAACAAGTTAGTATCTCAGTATTTTGTCACCGTTCTGTTGTCAGTGAACCGATTGATTTTCATCGATTTTTACTTAAATATTAATCACTTTCAGGGGTGCCTTGGTGGCTCAGCCGGTTAAGCGTCTGGCTCTTGATTCTGGCTCAGGTCATGGTCTCGTGGTTTGTGAGTTCGAGCCCTGCATTGGGCTCTGTGCTGACACTGCAGGGTCTGCTTGGGATTCTCTCTCTCCTTCTCTCTCTGCCCCTCCCCTGCTCATGTTCTCTCTCAGTAAATAAATCTTTTAAAAATCTTTAAATACTAATTACTTGCAGACTGCGACTCTGTTGTCGAGAAAGTAGTACGTATTGAAGAGGGCATCTTTTGGGATGACCACTGGGTGTTGTATGGAAACCAATTTGACGATAAATTTCATATATTAAAAAAAAGACAGAGAGTAGTATGGCTGTATTTCCGTCTCTACTTAATGATCTCTGTGGGTTTCTTAATTGAGGTTATCACATACAATAGATCACTCTTCAGCGAAGAGTTCTTTTGAGACGGTAACCGCCACCACAGTCAAGATCTGGAGCAAGGACACCTGGGTGGCTCAGTTGGTCGAGTGTCCAACTCTTGATTTCAGCTCAGGTCATGATCTCATGGTTCGTGGGATCAAGCCCACATCAGGCTCCATGCTGACCATGTGCTCCATGCTCTCCCTCTCTCTCTCTGCCTCTCTCCCGGGTTGCATGCATGTGCTCTCTTTCTCTCTCAAAAAAAAAAAAAAGACCTGGAACAGTTCTGTCATTCCCTGAAACCCCCTGTGTCCTCTGTAGTCAACCTCTTCTTCCCCCTCTACCCCCCACCCCCACCCCAGCCACTGGCAAACTCTGGTCCGTTTTCAGTCCCCTATGGTTGCCCTGTTCCAGAATATCTTGTAAGTGGCCTAATTTTGATTACACGACATGTAGCCTTTCGAATCTGGCCTTACCGTGTAGCATAATGCCTTTGAGATTCATTCAAATTGTTGTGCGTATCAATGGTTTGTTCCTTTTTATTGCTGAGGTGTCTTCCCAGGTATAGATGTACCACTGTTTGTCCAGCCATCCACCTGTTGAAGGACATTTGGGTGATTGGAATAAAGCTACTAGAAACATTTGCGTACAGATTTTTGTGTGGACGTAATCTTTCATTTCACCTATAAATGGGGTTAAGTAGCATTATAGGTTTTAATGACAGATCGGAGGCGATACAGTCTCTTAAATTCTCCTTTCTAGAACTTCAGTAAACACCACATGATACTGGCCGTTACTGACTATGTGGTGACCTATCTGGTGATGCTTCTGCTTTTCAGACAAGATGGGAAACAGTTGTGATACAGAATAGTGGAAATGGGGGTACCTCACAAATTGAAATCTCCCTAATGTTTCTGATTTCTGTTTTCCAAACAGAATGGGTCTCTGAGTGCTACTAAGAAAGACGAGTGTTTCAGCAATTGTCTTCGCGATTAATTGTCTAACTTGCGTTTTCCCACCTGGCTTGCCGATTTACCTTACGATTTTGCTGTGCATTTGATTCTCTCGTTGGTAAATGAAAGGACAGCCCATTATCGATGTACAAGATCTCTAGACCAAATGTGGTGTGAGAATCCCAGGGTGGTTCTGAGTAGTGCTGCAGCATTAGGAAGGAGGGACTTGTTTGGATACACAGAGGACTCTTGGGAACAGTGCCGGCTCCTCTGGGACCATCAGAACGGAAAGATACTGGAGAGAGAATGGCTGAGGGATCAAGTAAGAGGCCTTTGCCTCTCTGGCAGTTGTGTTCAAGTCCAAAGCAAGAGATAATCCAGCTGTGACTTTCTAGCATACAGTCTTCAGATCTTTTCCCAAGGCGAGCAGGTTATCAGAATTTAAAGAACTTAGAGTCTTTGTACTTTTAGGTCCAGAGGCCACCCATTCTGGGATTGATCTTACTTTAAAATTGATTTATTGGGGCGCCTGGGTGGCGCAGTCGGTTAAGCGTCCGACTTCAGCCAGGTCACGATCTCGCGGTCTGTGAGTTCGAGCCCCGCGTCAGGCTCTGGGCTGATGGCTCGGAGCCTGGAGCCTGTTTCCGATTCTGTGTCTCCCTCTCTCTCTGCCCCTCCCCCGTTCATGCTCTGTCTCTCTCTGTCCCAAAAATAAATAAAAAACGTTTAAAAATAAATAAATAAGTAAATAAAATAAAATTGATTTATTGTGTTAATAGTTAATCAATTCACATGGTTTAAAATTCATGAGTTCCAGGATGGACGCATCTACCCCTCACCATCCATCAAGGTCCTCTCCATGGGGCAACCAAAAGCTATCTATTTCTTGTGATTCCTGCCAAAGAGATTTTATGCATATATAAGTAAATCATACATATGGCCTTTCTCTCCCCCCCTTTTTTTTTCACAATGGTGCAGTATGCATCCTTAAAAAAATAATAACCACGTATATACTAATGTGAATGATTTCCAAGGTATTGTTAAGGGGAAAACCACCATTTTCCTGTTGTTGGAATTTAGGTTGTTTACAGCCTCTTGTTATTACAAACAGTGTTGTAGTGAGTAACCGTGTTCCTAAGTCATTTCACCTGTGCTGGTATATCTCAGGAAAATTCCTAGCTAGGAATTGCCAGCCCGCGTGTTAGTGAAATGCCTTTGGTATTGCCAGATGTTCCTTATGAGGTCATGGTACTCCAGACTCCACCCACCCCAACATCTGAGAGTACCCATTGCTGCCTCCCTTAACACAACACGATAAAATATTTTGATCTTTAGTAATCTGATGGAAAATGGTGGAAAATGGCACTTAGGATAGTTTTATTATTTCTCCTATTACTGTTGAGATTGAGCGTATTTTCATGGGTGTGGAATAGATTGCCTTCTTTTTCTGTGAACTCTTTGTTCCTATCATTTGCCCATATTTAAAATATTTTTTGATGTTTGTTTATTTTTGAGAGAGAGAATGAGAGACAGAGTGCGAGTGGGGGAGGGGCAGAGAGAGAGGGAGACATAGAATCTGAAGCAGGCTCCAGAGCCCGATGCAGGGTTTGAACCCACGAACTGGGAGATCCTGATCTGACCCAAAGTCAGACACTTAAGCGACTGGGTTACCCGGATGTCCCTTCGTTTGCCCATATTTTAATTTTTCTGTTAAGTTGTTTATCTTTTCCATTTATTTTTTAGGAGTTCTTAAAGTATTAGAGAAATCATCAGCCCTTTGCCTTTTACATGGAGTTGCATTATTTCCCAGGTTTATCATTTATGTAAATGATTTGCTCATAATCACTTTTATGAAACAAACTTTAGGTTGTATCTGTAGTCCTATTTATTCAGAATTTTGAGTCATTCTTAGAAAGACCTTCCCCACTTTGATATGATAAAAATCATCCTGTATGGTTTCTTCCAACATTTTGGTTGTTTCTGTTTTTACATTTAAGTCTTTGATGCGTTGTGAACTTTTCTGTGAACAAAGGTTTACAGTATGGCTCCAGCTTAATTTTTTTTCCAGTTCTGAGGCCAGTTTTCCAGTATCATTTAGTGACTTTTCCATCTTTTCCTCTGGATTTAAAACGCTTACCTTTATTATCTGTTAAATTCCCCTACTATCTGGGTCTATTTCTGGACTCGTCTATTTCCTTCTGTTGACCTTTCAGCCTGTACATGCCCTGCACCTCACGTTGTGAATAATTGTGCCGATGTGACATCTCATGGGGCTAGTCTCCTTCTTTTCAACATTTATTGACTATTCCATAAGAATCTTCAAATCAGCAGCACCTGGGTGGCTCAGTTGGTTGGGCTTCTGACTCTTGGTTTTGGCTCAGGTCATGATCATGGTTCATGGGATGGAGTCCTGTGTCAGGCTCTGTGCTGTTGGCATGTAACCTGCTTGGGATTCTCTCTCCCTCTCTCTGCCTCACTCCCACTTGCGTGCACATTCTCTCTCTCCCTCTCTCTCTCTCAAAATAAATTTAAAAAAAAGGATTTTTGAATCAGCTTGTCTGGTCTGTCTCACCCCACCAAACCCCCCCAAAAGAGAATTATTTTCTTTAGGATTCTGTTGCCTTTATAGACTTAACTTTGGGAAAGTAGGCACACTTAGGGTGTTAAAACTTCGTGTTCATAAGTATGGTATGGCTTTTCATTTATTTTGTGCCCTCAGCTGTTTTAAGTTTTTGTCTTATCTGTGTTTTGGACATTTCCTGTTAAGTTAATTTATACCATTTTAACTTTTGGGGGCACCTGGGTGGCCCAGCTGGATGGCTCAATTAAGCATCTGACTTCGGCCCAGGTCATTATCTCACAGTTCATGAGTTCGAGTTCTGTGTCTCGCCCTCTTTGCCCTTCCCCCACTCACGCTCTGTCTCTGACTCTCTCAAAAATAAATAAACATTAAAAAAAAAAAAGCTTCCCATATAATATTTTAACTTTTTGTTGCTTTTGGAAATAAAGTCTTTACTTCCAGCCATGTCTTCTCATTGGTGGTGGTTTTATACAGGATGCCTTATTCATTTCTCTGCATTAATTTTCTACCCAACTGTCTTCCTGAAATTTTCTTCATGTTGATAATTTTCAGTGAATTCTCTTGGGTTCTTTTAGGCATGCAATCATATTATCTGCAGATAATGACCATTTTGCTTTCTACTTTTCAATTTTCATACTATTTGTCTAGTTTCATTATGTTAACTAGTACTTGTAGTACAATAATAGTGGTGACAGTGTTCATCTTTGTTTTATTCTTTTTTAAAATTCTTAAAATATTTTAGAGAGAGAGACAGAGTATGAGCGGGGGAGGGTCAGAGAGCGAGGGAGACACAGAATCTGAAGCAGGCTCCAGGCTCCGAGCTGTCTGCACAGAGCCCGACGTGGGGCTCAAACTCACGAACCCATGAGATCATGACCTGAGCCGAAGTTGGTCGCTTAACCGACTGAGCCGCCCAGGTGCCCTGATCTTTGTTTTATTCTTGATTTAAAGGCAGTGTATCTCATTTCCTATCAAGGCTGAGGCTGGCTTTTGGGAAAAGTAGATATATTTTGTCATGTTAAGGAAGTATCCTTCTAATGTTACTAAGAATTTTATCGAGGATGGGTATTAGATTTTAGCAAGTGACTTCTGTGCATCACTGGAGACGACTGTATTTTTCTCTGGAGAGCTATTAATGCGCTGTGTTAATAATTTTTCTCAATAATCGAGCTATCCATTCCTGGACTAAATCCCACTTGATTATGATGTGATATTCCTTTAAGTTGCTCCTGGATTATATTTGCTAATATTTTATATACCTTTTATCTGTTTGGGAGTAGTTTAATATTGGAAATTTCTGCTTTTCATATATTTTGGGAGTGGTCTATGAATTTCTCTGGGCCTGGCGCTTTGAGCAGGGGTTTATTTATACCTTTCTGTACTTTTTCTAAGGTGATTGATTCGGTTTCATGGCTCCTTTGTTTAGGTTAATTGTATTTTCTAGAATGATAATTGACTTTATCAACTTTTCAGATTTACTTACATGCAGTTGAATAATGTGTTCTCCTATTATTTTAATAACCTCTGTATCTCTGATACTTCCCTCTTATTGTGGAAATTTGTGCTTTTTTTTTTCTTGATAGTCATTTGCTTTTTTCCCCCCCCTGAAAAAAATAACTGTTGATCTTACTTATGGGCCAGCTTGGTCAATTTTTGTGAAGGAACCACGGATATTAAGTGTGTATGTCAGTTTCCAGGGGGTAGAGTTCCACATGTACCGATCAGTCGTACCTCATTGACACGGAACGTAGGTCCTTATAGCCTTTCTTCTCTTTGTCCTTTTATCTGTCATGAGCCAAGGGGGTAAATGAACACCTCCCACAACTAACGTGTTTCCCTCAGTTTGTCCTTGTTTCCCCTGTGGTTCTTGCATTGCGTTTCGATGCTGTGTTATTTGATCTGCAGCGAGTACTGCCACGGGTCGTCGCTGTGAGTGGCACTGCCTCGGGTGGTACAGCGCCCTTCTGCTTCAGCCCTTCCTTCTCTGAACTCACCCTTGTCTGATGTGAAGATTACAGCCCGTGATTTATTTCTTCGCTTTTGCCTCACAGTCCTTTGCTTATCCTTTCTTCTTCTTTTAGGTGCTTCTCTGTCATACACCATAAAATTGGGTTTTGCTTTAAGATATAATCTGTATGTCTGTTTTTAATAGACGTTAATTTAGCCCATTTATTAACGCGACATATGTTTGGCATTAGTTCTGTCACTGCTGCTTTGTTGTCACTCGAGGGGATGGTTAAGTACCTTTTAAAACTTCTTCCTCTCTTATTTTCTTTGCTTTGTGTTGATTTTCTAATACTTTGGAGTTTTATTTGTTATAGTTGTTACCCTTACAACTTTTTATCGTGCCCCACATCTGCTGTGTTTTAGACATTATTTATAATTCCCTCTTGTGAACGATGATGAGATGACTGTATCCGCTCTTTCCTTCTTCCTTTCTCTTCTACCAACTGGTCCTGGTTATTTACAAATATTAACTCTACTGGCGTCTACCTTTGTTAAGTTTGTACTGTACGGTTTGACCTGTTACCTTTAGATCCTCACTGTCTAATAGAACTCTCCCCAGTGATGTGCATGTCCTGTACGTTATGACAGCAACTGGCCGTAAAGTGGCTTTTAAGCACTTGAACGTGTGGCTAGGACGACTGAGGGGCTGAACTTTAAATTTTATTTATTATTAACCTATATAAATTTGAATTTAAATAGCTACCTGTGGCTGGTGGATACCATACTGGAGAGCATGGCTTTATTGGCGTGTTTGTAAGTCCCAGCTGTGAGAGTCAGGAAAACCATGGACATTATGCCACTTGCTGCGTTGTCTCTCCCTTCCTTCCCCAACTAGTGTCACTTAAGTCACTTCTACACTGTCAGGTATTTTGCATCCTTCTACCGTCGTCATCGCGTATCTCGTCGTTAGAGTTGAATGGATTGAATCTTCACGTGTTTGTTTTGTTTTTTTAACGATTTTATTTTTAAGGAATCTCTACACCCAGTGTGGGGCTCAAACCTGCAACCCCAAGACCAAGAGTCACACGCTCCACTGAGCCAACCAAGTGCCCCACAAGTGGGTTTTTTTGACACGGTTTTTCTAGCCATCCCACAGGTGCATGTGATTTGCAATGTAGTAAATTCCTCAAGGAGGATTTTCATACAGTGTTCCCTGGGGTTTATTTGTTTCTGCACGTTTAAAACTCTTTTCCACTGGAGTGACTGTTGAAGTGGGTATAAAATTCTAGGATCACTTTGTTCTTTGAGCACTGTGTCAGGCATTTTGCTGTCCCTTCGTTTTGTGTCTTGCTGTGGAGAGTCTTTTCTCCCCTCTTGTGAGTGACTTAATCTTTCTGCCTGACTCCTAAAGGATTTTCTTTTCTGGTTTAGAATAATTTTACTGTAGTTTGTCCTTTTTCTGACCATTCCTGATTCATTTTCCCTCTCAGTATTTTAAAATTGATCAGTGACGATGTGTTCTGTTCCATTCTTTCAGTTTTCATGTTTGGGAACTTTGTTATGCACCCCTGTTGGATGTTCCTCACGGTCTGTCCTATTTGTCATTGTTCTTGTGATTCTTTTTAATTCTTAAATTTTTATTTAATTTGAATTTTCTTATTTCTGCCCTGCATGCACTTTTTGCCCTTTTCGGCTTCACCCCCTTTTCTGTGGTGTTTTCGTTTTTTTCCTTCCACTTCTTCTCTGAGTTTTTCTTCTACCTTTATCTCTCTGTGGCCTCATCATGTCATTATCCCTGAGCTCTTACTGCTCTGTTTTGTGTCCATCCTTTATAGAAGCAGTTTATCAACGTTTTTTATTTATTTTTGGGACAGAGAGAGACAGAGCATGAATGGGGGAGGGGCAGAGAGAGGGAGACACAGAATCGGAAACAGGCTCCAGGCTCCGAGCCATCAGCCCAGAGCCTGACGCGGGGCTCGAACTCACGGACCGCGAGATCGTGACCTGGCTGAAGTCGGACGCTTAACCGACTGCGCCACCCAGGCGCCCCTATAGAAGCAGTTTAAAGAGTTCATGGTGAAATGCATCTTCACGGTGTTCATCTGCTTGATGATACTGTTTTTCCTGGTGAACGGTCATTTATGAAGATTGAATAACGAATATGGATCGAGGGCCTGTGGTTGCAATCACTCTGCCCTTGTGGAGTTTATGTTCCAGGAGTACAGATAATAAATAAGAGAGAATTACTTATGTGTATTTTATTGATTGATTAATTGATTGATTTTTTATTTAAATTCGAGTTAGTTAACATACAGTGTAGTACTGGTTCAGGAGTAGAACCCAGTGATTCATCGCTTACATACGCCCCCCTGTGCTCGTCCCAACAGGTGCCTTCCTTAATGCCTGTCGCCCGTTTAACTCATGCTCCCTTTAGCCCACCCCCCACCCACCTCCCGTCTAGCAACCCCTGTTTGTTCTCTGTGTTTAAGAGTCTCTTATGATTTGCCTCCCTCTCTGTTTTGATCTTATTTTTCCTTCCCTTCCCCTATGTTCATCTGTTGTGTTTCTGAAATTCCACATGAGTGAAATCCTACGATATTTGTGTTTCTCTGCCTGATTGACTTCTCTTAGCTCATACCCTCTAGTTCCATCTACGTTGTTGCAAATGGCAAGATTTCATTCTTTTTGACCTCGGAGCAGTATTCCATTGTAAGTGTGTGCATATACATATATATACCAAATCTTCTTTATCCATTCATCAGTTGATGGACATTTGGGCTTTTTCCATAATTTGGCTGTTGTTGATAGCCCTGCTATAAACATGGGAGTGCAGGTGCCCCCTTTGAAACAGCATTTTTGTATCCTTTGGATAAATTCCTAGTAGTGCAATTGCTGGGTCATAGGGTCATTCTATTTTTAATTTTTTGAGGAACCTCCACACTGTTTTCCAAAGTGGCTGCACCAGTTTGCAGTCCCACCAGCAGTGCAAGAGGGCTCCCCTTTCTCCACATCCTCTCCAACATCTGTTGTTTCCTGAGTTGTCAATGTTAGCCGTTCTGACGGGCACGAGGTGATATCTCATTGTGGTTCTGATTTGTACCTCCCTGATGACGAGTGACACTGAGCATCTTTTGATGTACTTGTGTGTATTTTAGGAGGTGACATGTGCCCCAGAGTGGAGTTGAGGTGGGGCTGACTGTTGGGGAGAGGGCGGTTTTGGACAGCACGGTCTGCGAGGGCCTCACTAAATGGGGTCATTTGCATGATGACTTCATAGAGATGAGCGAGTGAGTGTTGAAGAAAAACGATCCGTGACACTTGTTAAAGATGGTCGGGCAGGCTTTTTCAAGGATGACTTCTGTGGTGGGCTCAGGGGAGAGAACAGGCTCAATTCTGATCACGGTGTAGGTAAAGAGTGGGGGTGGGGAGGAAGAGACACGGGGACTGAGTCCAAGTGGGGATTCTGGCTAAACCAATCTAATGGGACTCTTGCTGAAGGCAGGCCAGGTTGACGGGGTCTCATGTGTTGGGTGAGGAACCTGAGCAAGGGTGATCAGATATGGGGGGTGGCTAAAGCAATTAGCAGAATTCTTGCTACAGTCAGACATTGCAGAGGTGAACACGGGAGTCCAGAAGTTGAGTCCTCGTTGAAAAAGAGCTCAAGAGAAGCTGAGTAGAGTTTGGTCAAGGAGAGGATTTTTGTCACAAGCCGTGTGGGTATGTGCAGGAGGAACATCCAGGTTGGGGGGTGGGGGGAAGGACATGTGCAAATGCCCTGAAGTTGGAATTTGCAGGCACCTGAAGGACTAGCAGGGGGGCCAGTGAGGGAGGATTGGAGTGAAGTGATTGAGGGGGAGGGCTGAGAGATGAGGTCAGGGAGGGGGGGAGAGAGAGAGGAGAGAATCTCAAGCAGGCTCCTCGCCGTCAGCACGGAGCTTGACGGGGGGCTCAAACCCACTAACGGTGAGATCATGACCTGAGCCGACGTCAGGAGCCCGATGCTTAACCAACTGAGCCACCCAGGCGCCCCTACACTTGGACAAATTCTATATCCTTCTTTTATTGGCAGAGATTGAACAGACCTGTATATCATAGGAACAACTAACTTATCTACTCTTTGATTAATTTTGTATTCTCTCTACTGCGTTCTTTCTGAATTAAATCAGCGAGTGACAAAAGAGTCCCTTGGGTCATAAATTATTTACTCTGCTTACTTCCAAGGTGCTTTGCTTCTTTTTCCTTCTCATGCCATAGGGATGAGGGAAGGAAAGGTGCTACTGATTATAATATGCCAACCAGCGGTCAGCCCAGACCCTGCTCCTGTGACATTAACTGAAAATGTTGTGATTAGATAGGAGCAGAACTGTCCCAGGCATGACTGTGTTGCATTAGGTGATAAAGTTCATGCAATTGTTTTGGCTCATTTTATTTCTTGCATACACTAGTCAAGTAGATTTTTAAAAATATACTAGTGAATTTAAACTTCTAAAAATTAGATTTCTGTTTAATATGTGTTGTATAAGAACTAGTAGAATTAATTTTAATTACATTTAAAAGTTAAATTATTTCAGAGGGGTTTTCATTTAAATTTGCCTACGTACTTTTTATGGGGGAGTAGGAAACAAAAACAAAATACTTAGCATATTTAAGGGACATAGAATATTCCCTGCTCCCCAAATTCCATATACCATGATAACTTGGTCAGAGGGTTTTCACTGGATGACTAGAGGAGATGGAGAGGTTTCAACATCAATAGGACAGATGGTTTTTAATGCTTTGATCTGTGGGCCCGTTTTAATTTTGCTGTTTTCCTTTTTTTGTGTTGTTGCCCCCAGTTTTCTGCCATCATATTACCGCTTGACAGACGCATGTTGTTTCTGAAGGTCATTTCAGAAACACATTGTTTGAATTTATTGTGGATTCTCTTTCCGCTGGGGTGGATGCTATTTAATCTCAACTTCCTTTTCCACCCAAAACCCCCATAGCAAATTGAGACTGTCAAGTTCAATGGCGACAGGAAGAAACTGCCATCCAGCCGAGAGTATAATGTCCATATTCTGTTGCTCAGTAATTATCTTCAGGCAAATGAATACACGATCTGTTGTGAAATCGTTCTCAAATGACTTATGATCCAGGGAATTCTGGGCTCGAATGTCTGCAGAGTGAACCTGCACGTGGAGAGACTGGGGAAGACCTTTAGTGAAAGGCTGGGTTGCACTCACGTGTTGTGTGGACAGGCTCGAGACCCCCCCCCCCCCCCCCCCCCAGTGAGGCTTCCTGGGCAGAGAGAGCACCATTTAACAAGGAGTTGTGTTAAATTATGCATTTGAAAATGTGTAGTCGTTTTAGCATAATCGGGAAAGAACCCAAAGAAAAGGGTCTTACTTGATCGTATTCTTTCTGAAGAAGTCATTATACGTGCTCATGTGTAACATGATTGTGAATCTGCCATTTGCCTCAGGCCCTTGTCTTTGCCCTTTTGAAATCAGACATTTGTTGGGATTCCCCCAGCCGGGAGTGCGGATGTGTCTGGAAGGGGGCGATCGCATGAGATCCCTCGCCCGCTCCCCGCCTCATGCTCCCCAGCAGTGTCACCCAGCTGATTGTCCATGTAGTTGTCCGTGGCCGTCCGGCGCCCCCACCCGAGGCTGTGCCTTCTCCATCCCAGCATCCAGGCCTCTGGTCTGTAATAAGTGCTCAGTGAATGTCTGCATCTTTGAACAAATCCTTAAGGAGACCTATTTTGGCTAATAAGGTGAATGCAAAGGAACGTTAATTTGGTGGCTGTCTCTGCTTTCCTAGGAAGTCCTCTCGGGCGTGGTGGTCATATCTGGCAAGGATTCAATCCAGCACCAGGGAGTGTCTCTGACAGTGGAAGGAAGTGTGAACCTCCAGCTCAGCGCCAAGAGCGTGGGTGTGTTCGAAGCTTTCTATAATTCTGTTAAGGTAAGAATGCTCAGGTTGCACATCTCTTTTTAGTTCATTATCCCCATAATTGTGGGTTTTTTTGCTTGCTTTTTGGCTTTATTGTTGTTACCTGTCGTTGTTTTGTAAGGTGTAGTGATAGTCATACTTTTAATACTTACTAATCAAACTGAAAAAAATACTCCGATATTTTGATTCTGAATCTCTCCTGCGATTGAAAGTCTGTTTTTATTCCTAGAAGATAGGATGAGGAAAACTATAAGTGGTCTGAATTCAGCCTTTAAAGAGACCAGAGCCCTTCCGAGACGTTGTGCCTTTGGCTTCTGGCACTCACCTTCCCAAAACAAAACCGTTACTTGATATTCAGATAAGACGCAGGTAGGGCAGTGGCCATTCTTTCCTTTTTGTCATTTTGGGTAGAGGTCTGTGTTCCGGAATATCAACTCTTTTTCCGTACTTATAGTGTCCGTTTCCTGAAGGACATGTTAACTCTCAGTGTTGAGAGGGAAGGAGGTGAGAGGAGAGAAGGGCTCTTGTTGCCCGCGTTCCGATTCCGGCCTTCCCACCCTCTTCCGCAGTCTCCCTGCTTTCCTCCAGCAGCCCTTGGAGACTCACTTCAGAAGTCGGAGATCTTCTGAGTGATGCTGACCCAGGGCTTGGAACACATTAACTACGGCGTGATGGCTGCCTTCAGGCAGGTTCCCAGTGTGATGCAGAGGCACGCAGGGCTGAGGCCGGGCGGGCCCGCTCCCTCCGCACACGGCGGGCGGGCGGGCGGGCGGGCGGTGGGCAGGCTCCCGGGAGGCTGGTGTCCGAGGCGGGTGCCGGCTGGTGAGAAGCCCCGGTTCAGGTGGCGGCCCTCCTGGCCGCTCATCCTGACTGTGCTGCACCTGCTTCTTCATTCTGAAGGTCAGAGTGCGAGGCAGGAGGGTTGTTAGGATAGTTGACTGAGCTTTTTGGGGAGAGGAGAGGAAATACCGCTTCAGATGTGCCCCATACATCGAAGCATCCGGTACCGTGAATGAACCATTATTGTGCCAGAGACTTGAGCCGACTGTGTGCTCACCTGCAGATACAGAGCTGTGCGGCCCAGGACACCGGGAGGGGGGGCACCCGAGGGCTCGTGGCTCGCGGCTCTCAGGGGATCGTCAACGGACACAGTGATTTGGAAGTACATCTAGAAGTGCGTGCTGATAGACGGAGTTGCTTTTTTGTCTTTACAGCCTATCCAGATTATCAATAGCACCATCGAAATGGTGAAGCCAGGAAAATTTCCCAGCGGCAAAACAGAAATTCCTTTTGAATTTCCCCTGCACGTGAAGGGCAACAAAGTTCTGTATGAGACTTACCACGGCGTGTTTGTCAACATTCAGGTGAGCGCTTCCTAACGCTGTGGGGCCACCTTCACAGCTGTTCCTGTGCAAAACGGCTCCGTGTCTCTTTCACTGAAAGTTAACAGACCCAAGAAGTTGATGTTGTAGTTGTTGCCGAGACCTCCTGTGTGTATTCTATTTTGATTTCTCATTTTGCTTTGCAGAACACAGTTTGTGTGCGGCTGTTAGTTTTGATAGAAGTCCCAGAGGACCCGTGCTACACGGCTTCTTTGAAAAAACTCCGTCGTTTCTTTTGGCCCCCACTCAGGCCGCATGGACGCCGCGTGAGGGGTGCTTTTATTGTTTGGTGATAGATATGCCCTCACGTCTCTCTGGCACCCGCGCTAATTGTCTATTTTCTACGTATAAATATCTCTTTGTTAGATATCCAAAGGCTACTACTCTAACATAGGCTTGTATTCTTTATTGAACAAACCTTGTAAATGAGGGGAAGTGAATTATGACTTCCTGTCTACCTCCGCTAGCTCAGGATGCCTTTCACAGCCACTATTGTGTCAGGCACAGTTTGGAGTCATGACTCAGAGCGAGCGAGCGAGCGAGAGAGCCTTTCCTTTATTCAGTGGAAAGAAAGGTACTTTTGTGATGCCAGCTCTGCAGGGTTCCCCTTGCTGGATGAGACAAAACCATCTTGTCTTACGTACGTGCAAGAGGGCAGCAAGTTGGGAAGTTTTTTGATTTATTGAGTTTTAGCCGATAATTTGGTCTTGGTAAGTCCCCATTCCCCTGCCTCAAGTGTAACACTTTAAAAATGCAACACTTTAAAAATGCAGTTCCTCAAAACACTCCTGAGAGTTTTAACTAAAGGTCTGTCTACTGTGAGTTCCATGAAGTGCTTAAAAGATGGGCAGACAAGAACCACGTGCCGCCTGGCGTACTGTGCTGCACTGAGTATCTTTCTACAAAGAAAAACTGTATCTAGTCCTTTGTTATTGGTGCACCTGTTTCAGGCAGTCTGTATAGTGAAGGCTTTGGACAGGCCCGTAGGAAGTACTTGTAACAGTGGGGAAGCGTCTAGATTGGAAGGAACCTGCCTGCATAGACGTGAGTCCTCTGGCCAGCTTTCTAGGCTGGGAGCACTTTCACCATATAAGAGCATAAATGCAAAATGCCTTTTTAGCAAGACTGAGACTATCTCAAACGTTTATTTGGAAATCATATTTATTCTCTTTCCAGAATCAGCATCACCGCACTTTCCTGACACGGTAGCTCTTTAATCCTGTTTATTTAATAACATGAGCATACGTTCATTACAAACCGAATAGAATAGTGTTCAAGTTTCAGTGGCATACTTCTTGTTACTTCCTCCTATATTCTTTGTTTTTGTTAAAAGATTAATTGTTTGAAATCAAATTGGAGGGCCGCCCGGCTGGCTTAGTTGGTGGAACAGTGACTCTTGATCTCGGGGTTGTGGATTCAAGCCCTACGTTGGGTGAAGAGATTACTTAAAAAAATAAAATCTTTCAGGGTGCCTGGGTGGCTCAGTGGGTTAAGCATCCATCTTCGGCTCAGGTCATGATCTCACGGTTCGTGGGTTTGAGCCCCAGTGTCGAGCTCTGTGCTAACAGCTCAGAGCCCGGAGGCTGCTTCAGATCCTGTGTCTCCTTCTCTCTCTGCCCCTCCCCTGCTTGCGCTCTGTCTCTCAGAAATAACTAGAATATTAAAATAATAATAATAATAATAAAACCTTAAAAAATCATGTTGGAAATTTCATTCTTTTCCAGATGTTGCCAGGAAGGGCATGTGGATCTTCAGTTGACCCTTGAACGGCATGGGTTTGAACCGTGCGGGTCCGCTTACTTGTGGACATTTTTGTCAGTACATACAGTCCAGTGCTATAAATGTGTTTTCTCTTCCTTGATTTTCCTAGTAACATTTTCTTTTCTCTAGCTTACTTTATTGTAAGAATATAGTATATGATGCATATAACCTAACAAAATATGTGTTAAACCACTGTTAATGTTATCACTCAGGCTTTTGGTCAACAGTAGGCTCTCAGTAGTGATGATTTTGGGAAGTCACAAGTTACACCTGGGTTTTTGGGACTGGTGCCCCTAACTCCCCATTGTTCGTAAGAGTCAACTGTACATAAAAACTTGTGTACTTATGTCCTGCATAGCTGTATGTAAGTTGGAAATTCTTTAAAATGCCGTTAGAGGGCTAACATGTGGTGAATTCTTTTAGTGAGGTGTATATTCTTCCGACCCAACCTTTATTTTGGCCCTAAGATCTTACCCCTTGAGGGTTAACTTCAGAATGCTACAACCTGCAATTCTCTACCTCCCCATATATCTCACAGATTTCTAAAGATGAGGGGATTTCTTCTTATCCTAACCTTAGATTCATAAGAGCTTATCACCTAGATTCAACATTCATTAGAATTTTGCCACCTTTGTTTCATCTGTATTTATCCTTCCTGAATCATTTCAAAGTTAGTTACAGAATCTCGACACTTCATCTAGAGGCACTTCAATGTCCATCTCTGGAAAATAGGGACATTCTCCTACAGAATCACAGTTGACATTTTCATACCTATCAAAATTAACAGGGATTCTCAAATACCATCTCATTCCCAATTCATATTCAAATTTGTCATTGCTTCTTTTGAGAAAATACACTTAAAAAAAAAGATTTTATTTAATTCATTAAAAAACATTTTTGTAATGTTTTTTTTTGAGAGAGAGAGAGAGAGAGAGAGAGAGAGAGAAAGAGAGAGAGAGAACATAAGCGTGGGAGGGGCAGAGAGAGAGGGAGACCCAGAATCCGAAGCAGGCTCCTGGCTCTGAGCTGTCAGCACAGAGCCTGATGCAGGGCTTGAACTCGTGAACTGCGAGATCATGACCTGGGCCAAAGTCGGACGGACGCTCAACCTACTGAGCCACCTAGGCGCCCCAATTTAATTTATTTTTTAAAAATGTTTATTTATTTTTGAGAGAGAACATGAGAGAGTGCGTGGGGAAGGGGCAGAGAGAAAGAAAGAATGCCAAGCAGTGCAGAGCCCACAGTGGGGCTCAAACTCAAAACCCTGAGACCAAGAATCACACGCTCCACCGTCTGAGCCAGCCAGGTGCCCCTTGAAAATATACTTCTTGAGCAAAACTAGGATTATGGGTTTTTTAAATCTGCTTTTCATTGATTGGTTGATTCAGTCATTTGGTTTCTAGATGGGTCTTTTGCCAGCCTTCTTGTTTTATTAGCAGAGCAAGTGCCTCCCAGAGTCCACGGCGACCACTTGTGGTCACAGGGCTGGCCTTTGCACCACCGCTTACCACGCTTACTCTGCAGATTCGTGGGCGGTTTACTTTGGATAGAAGGTGGTGTTAAACTAGATAGAAAGTGTTATTAAACCTAGTAACATCCTCTTTCTCAAATGACGTGGGCACAAAGACATTTTACACTTATAATTTGAATTGTGTTGTAGTAACATATTGTAATAACAGTAAAAACCATAAGACAGAATAAAGGGTTTAAGATGCAGCCAGTATTAAATTCCCAGCTTGCAGGGTCTGGGTTTCCTTGTGACTCCTTAGACGGAGGCTCAGCGGTGTTTGCCCGTCTTCTTCTCAGGCCTGTTCTCACCTTCGTGATTAGATCATGCATACGAGAATCCGCCCGCTTTCCCTAGTAGTCCTTGGTGCGCCTTTTCTTTTAAAAGTTATGTAAATCGTAGGCAAGTTTTATTATGTTTGTTCCACGCATGTGGCCATACTAACAACGTTTTGTCCTATAATAACACAGCATAGAGCAGTACTAACATGTCTGAAATCGCAATTCAAAATTAGTTTATCTAGATGCTAGTCATTCTTTGTCATAGTTCAGAATATCCTTTCTGGGAGTCTCCTTCAAATCTATTGGCAGTCTTCTTTCTTCTTCCTGTTGGCTCTGTGTTTACTGACGGTCATAGAAGATCCAATCTTGCACCTCCTTCTGGAGCCCTCCTCAGTCTGACTGTCCTGAAACCCTCTGACCTGCGGAAACTCCTACCACCTGGACCATTTCTTCACGATTGGGCAAGAGCGCGATAAAGCAAAAAGATGGAGGGCTTTGCGGCAGACAGATCTGGGCTTGAGTTACGTGTTGTGTAAAGATTCCGAGCATGGGTTTTGGCAGCCAGCAGGTGTAAATTCATATCCCACCTCTGTGACCCCGAACAGCCTTCATGACCTCCTCCTAGGGGATTAATGAGGTCTTGGCATGAAGTGCTTAGTTAGCTCGGTGCCTGGCACATGGAGTGGTCCAAATCCGTATTTGTTGAATGATTGAATATAAATGAGGTATTGGTAGCTGTCCTTGCATTATCCTAACAGTTCTATTGGAGTTGTTAGAATTAACTGAGATGGTGCATGTAAAAGAATTGACATAATTCCTGGAACAAAAATCAGCATGTTCCTCTTCTCCGCCTTTCTCCCCACCCTCGCTTGTTAGCATCTGCCCCATGTTACGAATTATTGCCTTCATACTTAAAAACGTTCCGCGGCCAGAAGTTGGTGCCACTTGTTCTCCTTTGCGAGTGATGGAAATCCAGTTCAAGCTGACTTCGCCTAAAAAAGGTATCCGATCACAGAGCCAGAAGTGCGGGAGGCCAGTTGTGTCCCCGGCTCCCTTGTCTTCTGTGCGGGCCTCATTCTCAGCTGGGTCCTTCGCTGGCCACGGCAGAGCTGGCTGCTAGCGTGTGGCTGGCGTATGATGTACTGGATTGGCACCCCAGCAGAAGGAGTTGTTTCCGACGGTCCCCGTAGCAGGCCTGGCTTACCGGTCACTTCCAGGAGGCTGACGGGGGGTCGGCTCTGCCAAAGCCCTGAGGCTAAAAATGAGGAGGGGGAGGTTCCCACTGGGAAGAGGATGCAAGAGACCAGGCAGGTGCGATCAAAACACGCGTGTGCATACACACGGACTGCACACATACACGCACGTTGTGTGCACACACACGTATACAGATCTAGCAGTACCAGGCCTCACTGAGCTTGTCTGGCTGGGGAGACCAGATTGAAATCTCGAAAGAGGGGCGCCTGGGTGGCGCCGTCGGTTGAGCGTCCGACTTCAGCCAGGTCACAATCTCGCGGTCCGTGAGTTCGAGCCCCGCGTCGGGCTCTGGGCTGATGGCTCGGAGCCTGGAGCCTGTTTCCGATTCTGTGTCTCCCTCTCTCTGACCCTCCCCTGTTCATGCTCTGTCTCTCTCCGTCCCAAAAAAAAAAAAAAACAAAACAAAAAACGTTGAAGAAATCTCAAAAGAGAATATGTGTGTGTGTGTGTGTGTGTGTGTGTGTGTGTGTGTGTGTGTACACACGTATATATACATCCCTTGTCTACAAAGATCTTTATATATAGATATAGATACAGATCTTTGTAGATCTTTATATATATAAAGATCTTTGTAGACAAGGGATGTTTCTTTAGAAAAATGTTTTAGGGGCGCCTGGGTGGCTCAGTCGGTTAAGCGTCCAACTCGTGGTCTCTGCTCGGGTCATGATCTTACAGTTCTTGAGTTTGAGCCCTGTGTCAGGCTCTGCACTGACAGTGTGGAGCCTGCTTGGGATTCTCTCCCTCTCTCTGCCCTTCCCCTGCTCATGTTCTCTCTCTCCCGAAATAAACAAACAAATTTTTGAAAATGTTTTAATATCCCAGTAACACCTTAAATATATAGCAACTTCTTGTATCATGTGGACAGGTCGTTCATAATAATGTAGCTTCTTGATTCAACCATGCATGTAGTCCCAGTTATATAAAATATTTTGAACATAATTCTAAAGTTTTTCCTGGATGATTAAAACAGTAGCTGACTTTCTTCAATGTGGGTTATGTGATTTTTTTTTTTTAGATTAGCATGAAGACAGTGATCATGCTATAGATTTTTGTTACCGGTGTGTCAACCCACAGACAAGAACCATGTGAAGAAACAGTCCCAGGTCAGAGCTCTTAGCTCAGGGACCGGCCCCGCAGAGGGGCCCGCTCCCCCTTGGGTAGAACCGGGCCTGTCTTGCAGGAGGTACACGAGCAGTGGCTGGTTCAGAAAAACAGCACAGGCACAGCAGAGAAACTGAACACGGGTTAAAAGCTAGCGTGATGCCACCTGCCTTACCCGTCCCCGTCACCTTGCACTCAGGGTATGTCTGTGTATTGGCACATGGGGAACGGCTGAGAGGGAGAATAGTTAAGATCGGCCATGCATCGACCCCTGTGGAAGCTGGCTCCTGGACACGTGGGGCGTCTTTATACTCTTATCTTTACTTTTGCATATGGTCGACTTTTCCAAAATAAACATTTTAAAAGATTTCCCCTTCTTTATTACTTCTTAAGGTTAAAATATGGAGAGCTAGGGGTGCCAGGGTGGCTCGGTCGGTTAAGCGTCTGGCTTCGGCTCAGGTCATGATCTCACGGTTTGTGGGTTCGAGCCCCGTGTCGGGCTCTGCTGGCGGCTCGGAGCCTGAGGCCCGCTTCGGATTCTGTGTCTCCCCCTCTCTCTCTCTCTGCTCCTTCCCCATTCACACTCTGTCTCTCTGTCTCTCTCAAAAATAAATAGACCTGGGGCGCCTGGGTGGCTCAGTCGGTTGAGTGTCCGACTTCAGCCCAGGTCATGATCTCGCGGTCTGTGGGTTTGAGCCCCGCATCGGGCTCTGCGAACAGCTCAGAGCCTGGAACCTGCTTCGGATTCTGTGTCTCCCTCTCTCTCTGACCCTCCCCTGTTCATGCTCTGTCTCTCTCTGTGTCAAAAATAAACATTAAAATAAATAAATAAATAATAAAAATAAATAGGCCTTAAAACAGTTAATTGAAATGTGGAGAGCTAGTTTTGAGGTGCCCTGGAGTCTTAGACCTTGAGCACTGTCACCGCAGAGTCCTCTCTTCGCTAAAGCCGGAACTCCTGGGTGCAGGGTCCGACTCCGATCTTGCTCCGTCACCCGGCGCCGTGCTGTGCACACGGTGCCACGGGCAGCTCGCTTCTCAGGGGCGGTTCGTGAAATGCCAGACACTGTCCTGGGGCTTCTTGTCCTTCCTGTGTTTTCTAATCCTCGGGACAAAATAGCTGCCATTTTACTAAGAGCTGCTACGTGCCAGACCCTGTACTAAGTGCGTGTCACACATTATCTCATTCGGCCCTTGCTGCAGGCAGGTACTAATATCCCCATTTTAAAGAGATCCCTCCTCTTTGAAGCTCAGACGGGTTGTCTTATTTGTCAGGGTTCACACGCTAAGACAGCTGGATTTAAAGCGGCTTTTGCCTCCAGGTGCACATTCTTTCCGCTCTCTGCCTCTTATAGGTGAGACTCTGTGCCTTTGCACCAGCGGGTCAACTACGGGACGTCCGCGGCATCACCCGAAAGTGTGTTTTTGCTTTTGGTCTTTTTATAGAAATGCCTTTACTTTGAGCACTGGCTCCCCCAGTTATGTATATTAAGTTCATTGAACACAGTAGTTGGACCACGTTTCCCTGAAAGTTGGCTTTCTTGGGTCTTTGGATAAAGTTCCAAGGTGGAAGCAGACCACACTAAAACGGCATTTTCTTGTCCGATTTCGCCCTCCAGTATACCCTGCGCTGTGACATGAGGCGGTCTCTGTTGGCCAAGGACGTGACGAAGACCTGCGAATTCATCGTTCACTCCGCTGTAAGCTGTGTTTGGGGCTCTGCGCATCATGATGGGACTCTTGCGCAGGGTCTGGTCTTTTCCCCCGTTTGTAGGCCAAGAAGTTAGCCTGGTGCTGTGTCATGGCTGCTGGGGAAGAGACTCCTGGGTTGGAGACAGGGACGCTAGTGTCTTCTGGCAGGATCAGAACCCTGCCGGGGGCCGTGCCTCAGCTGAGAAACAGCGGGCAGGGGCGCCACCTCTGTCATAGGAAGCAGCAGGCCTGTTTCCGAGGGACGCATCTCTTCCTTTCTCAAGGTCATGACGGCCACACAACCCAGAGCAGTGGCCCGCCTCAGACAAGGGATGGTCAGGACCTTACCTTGTTGGCACGCCCAGCGAGAGCACACAGGGACCTTCGGGGTCAGGGTGGGTCGTGTCTCCCAACACTTCCTTTTTTTTTTTTTTTTTAATACATTTTTTTTAAATGTTTTATTCATTTTTGAGAGACATAGACCATGAGTGGGGGAGGGGCACAGAGAGAGAGGGAGACACAGAACAAGAAGCAGGCTCCAGGCTCCGAGCTGTCAGCTCAGAGCCCAACGCGGGGCTCGAACCCACAAACCGTGAGATCACAACTTGAGCCAATGGCAGACATTTAACTGACTGAGCCACCCAGGAGCCCCTCTCCCAGCACCTTCTGTTATTATTTTGCAGTGACAACATATTCTTTATTTTATTTATTTATTTATTTATTTATTTATTCATTCATTCATTCATTTTTTAAAATTTTTTACAACATGTTCTTTAAAATTTCCTTTCACGTGCCGACTGAGGGAACTGGATCCCTCTCCCCTGTGACTGTTGGCGATTCCGGGTGAATTCAAGGTAGAGTCCGCAGCCCATCTGTGCTGTTCCTTGGTCGTCGTGCAGAGCCTCACGGTGACTGGCCATGTCCGCCCTAGGTGTGACACGTGTGACGGATGTCCACAGCATTGGATTCCCTTGTCTCCCGGGCCTCTCTGCAGGCCGTGTCGTCCTTCCCTTCCTGGGCTGTGTGCTCACACCTCCAGGTCAGGGCCGGCTCCTGCTTTCTCTAGGCCAGCGCTAGCCTAGTTCCCCCTTGAATGGCCGCCTAGACTCAGATTGCAGCGCATCTGCCTTTCGTTTGATCCTGAGCAGTTTGGAGACGGAGGTGGCCAAACTGGGGTTCCTGGAGGCGCCCAGGTGAACGGGGTCTGGACGTGTCGGCGCACGTCTGCCTGGGCCGTCCCTGGGCTGACCCGGGAGCACCGCTTCTGAGGGCCTCACCGGGCCGGGTAAGACCTGTGCGTGTGCTCCGTGAGCGAACGGGTTCTGTGGGGCTGTGGGCCGTGTCAAGATGGCACCAAACTGGACAGACACAGAAGCCACTAGCTTTCCCTGACTCGCTTCCCTTTGTAGGTAATTGCGCAAGGTGCCGCGTCCTGGTGACCCCACACGTTTCCCACCGTCCCTGCCACGTGCCTTAGTAAATGGGGGCTTCTACAGAGCTCCGCGGGGAGGCACGTTGCTTTTGTGGAAAATTTGCAATTGTATTTCTTTTGTACTTTTATGAAATGTCCATGGATGTCTTTTAGTCGTGGTTACATAAAAATGTAAGACTTAAATCTCTTGTGCAGAAGATTGGCAAAATCACCGATGTCCTTTATTTCCATCATTTTTGTGATTTTTTTTTTTTTTAGGACGTCTAACATTTATCATTAACCCCTTATTAAATGTTTAATAATCACTGTTTAAGTGTCTTTTAGTGATAATGTATTATATAAAATATTAAAAATATTTATCTTTTTTTGGAAGTCATGTGATTTAGGTATTTTCCTTTTTTGTATCAAAGGTCTTCACATGGAAGCAAAAAAAAATGTTTTTTCTTTAATGTGGATTATTCCGTAAAAGAGACATACACCCTTTTATGTCTTTAACAAAAAGAACCTCCAGCTTTGTGAAGGAGAATAAACCCAAATTCAGCCCCCTGCCCAGAGCCACACTCCAGGCCAGGTCTTCCCTGACCCCTGACCCCCAGCCTGCTCGTGACTGCAGGGCCCTGTCCGAGGTCAGCTCAGGGCAGGCACCAGGGTCAGGGCCGTGTGGGGCTTCCTCCATGCTCCTGGCAGCTTACCAACACCCAGCCTTTCAAGGACCGTGTTTTTGGGGGCGCCTTGTGGCTCAGTCGGTTAAGCGTCCAACTTTGGCTCAGGTCATGATCTCACCGCTCGTGGGTTCGAGCCCCACGTCGGGCTCTGTGCTGACAGCTCGGAGCCTGGAGCCTGCTTCGGATTCTGTGTCTGCCTCTCTCTCTGCCCCTCCCCTGCTCACACTCTACCTCTCTGTCTCTCTCAAAAATAAATAAACATTAAAAAACTAATAAAAAAAGAACCCTGTTCTTGGGGTGCCTGGCTTGCACAGTTGCTGGAACATGCAGCTCTTGATCTCAGGGTTGTGAGTTCGAGCCCCATGTTGGGGCTTAAAATCTTAAAAATAAAATCTTAAAAAAAACTACAAAAATAATCCTGTTCTTTTTTACGAACGATTTCATGAGAAGGCTAAAACCATGCTGTGATCTCTAGTCGACAAGTTAAATACTCCTTTAAATGCCATGAGGAAGAATATGTCCACTAAAGACTATGTTCATGAACCTATTAATAAGAATATTGCGTAGAATACGCCTTTGGTAAATGAGTAAACTTGGCAGTTTGGCTCCTGGCATCTGGCTGTCAGTGGCCTCGGGATCCCAGCGCCGGAGCGGAATCCGCCAGGCAGGCCCTCATGAAGCTCGGCCGATGGGTTCCGCAGCTGTGCAACGTGGAGGTGACCGTGCTTGGCTGACGATGGCAACATTTATGATTATTTAATGGGAGTGATCCTCCCGGTGGACATTTGGACGGCTGGGTGGCTCACAGTGCCGGCCTTGGAGCCAGACCACCCGGGTTTGACTCTCGGTTCTGCCACTTGAGACCGTCCGAGTTCTCTGTGCCTCACTATCCTCGTCTGTGAAGTGGGGCCGGTGACTGCAGCAGCACCCCGTAGGCTCGTCGCGCTCGGTCAGGAGCGCATCAGAGGTACTTGGCACCAGCTCTTATTCTAAAGCTTTAACGTGAATACCTTCCGATACTACTACCCTTGGTTCTTAGGTCTGATTTTTAATTCCCGGACCTGAAAGGGACCTGATAGGTTAAGAAAGTGGTCCCTCATTTTACAGATGAGGAAACTGAGTCACAGGGGATGAAGAAATGTGACAAAGAGCACAACACTGTCTTTCGGCAGAGCTGTGTTTGTAGAACCCAGGTGAGCTGCCTCGCACTGCCAGCTCCCCGCCCCCCACCCCCCGCCCCCCAATCCATTCTGCTGCCTTTCGTCTGTTTAAAAACGGAAAGGGAAGTTGGACCCGTGGAACCCTGGGCCTTCAAGCCGCTGATGTTGGTTTTACCTCCTGTTTTAGCCTCAGAAGGGGAAGCTGACCCCGAGCCCTGTGGACTTCACTATCACTCCCGAAACCTTGCAGAACGTCCGAGAGGTACGTGCACTTCCCACTTGAAAGCCAGAGATGTTTTCTTGGTGACTGGACCCCGTGGACAGACCGTTGACCAAGGGTTCCTTCTTTGGGTATGAGGTCATCAGCAAAGAGTAACGTTCTGATTATCTCTGTACCCAAAATAGCCTGGATTTTTGGTTTGATTTCTTTTTTTTTTTAATGTTTATTGGTATTAGAGTGTGTGTGTGTGTGTGTGTGTGTGTGTGTGTGCATGTGCGCGTGAATGTGAGTGGGGGGAGGGGCAGAGAAAGACAGAATCCAAAGCAGGCTCCAGGTTCCAAGCTGTCAGCACAGAGCCCGACTAGGGGCTCGAACTCACAGACTGTGAGATCATGACCTGAGCTGAAGTCGGCCACTTAACTGACTGAGCCACTCAGGCGCCCCTGGTTTGATTTCTTTTTAAACTCGGTAACTGCTTAGAAGAAGAATGCTTTTCAGAGGCTGCTCCGGGAGCCTGTATGCCCACCATGGTCCCCCCCTCTCCTCCGGTTTTATTGTGCTGCAGTCAGAGCCCCTTTTCCCTGAGTCCCGACCACCCCCGCACCCCTCACTTCTTAGCTGGCCACCTGCTCTCTTGTCCGAGGGCCTGGCTCTTCTTCCCTGCTGTTATCCCGCATTCTGCTGTCCGGACCCTGTCATCTGGGTTAAAGGCAAGTCTGGGAGGCCTGGGGCACAGGCGCGGTTATTGGCCTCCCTGGGGAGGCAGGGGTGCGTCCTCAGGTGCCTCTCAGAAAGTCCCTTTACCATCTGGAGGGGACAGGACCCCCATGGCCCGGTTGGCTTGTACTCTCACAAGGATTTGAACATGACTGGACATGTGCAGGGAGCGCAGGTGGTAGTGACGGGCTGAGGCTGCGGCCGCGGCCCGGATCTCACTGCCCTGGTCCCTCCCCGGCCTCGGCTGTTCAGCCCGAGAACTACCCAGTGGTGTCCCAGTTGGCGCTCATGCTCTTAACTGGTTTGTGTTTCTTAGGACTCTAAACAATACAGAACCAGGTGACAGAACGGGAGAGGGGAGGGGGGCTGAGTAGATCCAAGAGCGACTTGTAAAGAGCACCCAGCCAGATCCTGTGAACGAGTTTGTTTTGTTCCTTCCATCATGTCCTGCACCCTCTGGTGTACCTTAATGTTTCTCTTTTTGCCCGGCCTTGGTCTAATTGGTTAAGGTCGCGAGGGTCTTTTTTTCTGTTAGCGTACTGTTACCTGCTCCTTTTTTCTCTAACATCCTGTTTCTGTTTTCCTAACAGTGATCCCCAAATGTTCAAACATGCAGAGACAATCATGCGTTTCAGTAACAACACGGAGAACAAGAACCTTCTGCCGGAAGGTTTATAACATTTTCGCATTTTCCTCCTACCACACCCTTGTTTGTTGAAATGGTCTGAAATCTAAGGTCTGCTTTGTCTGTTTCATTTTTCTCAGTGTTAATTAAGCCTCTGTTGGCTTAGAAGCCATTTCTTATAGTTGCCTGAACTATCACAGTCAGGATTTAACTGTCACTGCTTTACTGGAGGTGTCACCGTGGTCATTGCTGCCTGTTGCTTCCTCTCCCATTCTCGTGTGTCTTCAGTTTATTTTCTGTGTTGCTGGAGTACATCCTAGAGTCATTCTTTCAGAAAGGGCAAGGAGTGAACTTACATCCTTGAGTGTCTAACAGACACCAGACACTGGAACCCTAGTTTGTTCAGGTCGAAGACTCTGGCTCTGATTTCATTTGCACTTAGAACTTGGGAAGTAGCTGCCTGGTGTTCTGGTGCCTCGTGATTCTGATGATGACCTGATCCCCAAATTTGTGCGAGCTCATCTGTGTCTCCTCCCTCTTCCTTACCCAGCCCTGAAAACTTCCAGTATCTCCCCATCCTTAGCATTGTGGAACGTCTAAGCCCTTGCCCAGATTTTGATGTTTCCTTCAGCTGTCTTTCCTTCAGCTCTGGGACCATCTCTCAGTGTCTCTTAGACGCGTCCCAGCAGAGTCCTCGGCTCGGTCTTCCAGCTCACTGATTTGCTCTTTGGTTGGTATGGAGCCCAGCTATTGAAACGTTTGCTTCGGGCGCCTGGGTGGCTCAGTCGGTTGAGCGTCCGACTTCGGCTCAGGTCATGATCTCACGGTCCGTGAGTTCGAGCCCCGTGTCGGGCTCTGTGCTGACAGCTCGGAGCCTGGAGCCTGCTTGGGATTCTGTGTCTCCCCGTCTCTCTGCCCCTCCCCTGTTCATGCTCTGTCGCTCTCTGTCTCAAAAATAAATAAACGTTAAAAATAAAAATAATAATAATAATGATAATAATAAAAGAAACGTTTGCTTCAACAGCAGTGTGATTCATCTCCAAGCAGTTCCTCTCGCAAGATAGTGCCTCTTCCTGCAGACACACGGCCCTTCATCTCTCTTCCTGGTGATCCTGTTTGCTGGCGTCGGCCTCTTTTTCTTGCTTTTATTTTCCTCAAGTGTCTATCGGGTTTTGGGTGTCAGCTTATGTTTATGTAAACGAGGGTCAAACGTGTGTGGCCTTGATAACCAGACTCTCTGTCCTCGGCCCAAATGATAATCTGTCCTTGTGGTTACACACGCACGATCTACCTGAGGAGCTCTGCTGCAGGGGAGGGGCATTCGGCCCTGTGGGCTCTCTTTGAAGGTGTGCAGGCGGCTTGTCTTCTGGGGTCAGAGCCTTGTTGTTCTGCATTGTGGCCGTAAATGGGGACGCTCGCCCAGCCTGCTCTGGGAGCGTCCTGGGTGGGAAGTCCCCCTCTAGGGGGACACGCTGACCCCAGAGGCCGCCCATGGCCAGTTCCGCCATCCCTGTGACTGCCCCGCCCTGACTGCCCCTTCCTCGGGTGGGCCCCACCTCTGACCTCAGGGCTGCCCAGGGCCCGCTCGGAGCACGCGTGTGCAGAGCTCTGCCTTCTAACCGCAGGACGTGGTTCCCTGAGCTGGGAGCTTCACTGTCCGTGCACTTTTATTCACAGAAACACTTCACTGGGCTAGTCTTTCTCTGTGTAGCTTGTTTTTTTGTTTGTTTATTTATGCCAACGTCATGTCCCCGGGAGGAGGGGTAAAGTGAATTATTAGTCAGAATCTTTAGCTGGGCGTTGAGAGCTTTTCTTTTTTGCCAGTTGCCTAAAAGAATTTTAATGCAGACTGCTACTGCTTTTTAGTTTTCGGAACAAATAGCCTCTCTGTAGTTATTTTTAGAACTTTGTCTTGAATCAAGTCTTTTTTTAGAGCTCTCTGCCCTTGGGGCCAGCAGGTGCGGGTCCCTGCACCCCAGTTCCGGCGCTGCCCGACAGGGGAGACCAGTCACGGCCACCGCTGGCCCCTGAGGTGTGGCTGGTCTGAACTGAGATGAGCTCTGGGTGTCAGGTCCTGACTGGATTTCAAAAAGAAAGAGAATATAAATGTAATTTTTAATATTGATTATATGTGGAAGGGAGAGTTTGGACCTGTTGGTTGATTTTAGCTGTTTCCTTTTACTCCTTAAAATATAGCTACTAGGAAATTTTAAATTACATAGGTGGTTCCCATTTTGGCTGCATTTTGTTTCTGTGAGACAGCAGTGCTCCAAACTCCACTTTAGTAACTGGGACCAGCGAGGTGAAGGCTTCTAGAACAGTTACCTCTGTTTATATCCACTTCCCACAAGAAATCATCATCCACCTGTGACCAGGTTCTTAGGTCTACAGAGGAAGCATCCAGAAGGTTTAGTCAAGCATTGATGACAATTGTTTTCTTTAAATGTCCTTGAGGGGTGCCTGGGTGGCTTAGTTGGTTGAGCGTCTGGCTCTTGATCTCAGCTCAGGTCTGATCTCCTGGTCATGAGTTCAGGCCCTGCATTGGGCTCTGCACTGGGAGTGAAGCCTACTTAAAAAAATAGTAAAAAATAAAACCAAATGTAAAAAAATTTTTTAAATGTCCTTGAAATAAAATAAATGCCTTGGCTTTTCAAAATTGCATGATTGGGAGCATAGCATTCTTAGGGAGAGACAGCATGAGCAGGGGAGGGGCAGAGAGAGAGGGAGACAATCTGAGGCAGGCTCCAGGCTCCGAGCTGTCAGCACAGAGCCCGACACGGGGCTCAAACCCACGAACCCTGAGATCGTGGCCTACGCCGAAGTCGAACGCTTAACCGACTGAGCCACCCAGGCGCACATAATTGGGGGCATTTTTAAGTTGATTATTTTTTTAAAACCTTTTGGGTGTATGTGTGACCCTTACACGCTCTTGGCAACTTGCTCGGGCGTTTTTCGGTCGTTTTTCGGTCGTGTTGCTTGGCAAGAAGGAGCTTTCCAGATCTGATCTAGGCGATCGGGACAGCTCCGAGGGAGCCGGCCATTCTGTGCGGGCCGTGTGGACGCCTGGTGTCTGCGGGCAGCCGTTGAGTAATTCAGTCTGTTAGCTGACACGACCGTGGGTTTTACGAAAATTACCCAGCTTTGCGTTCGGTTTTTACTTGCACCGAGTGACTGACTGTGGAGCGATCTCCCTTGGCACCTTCGTCCCTGACGTCTCGCTTCTGTTTGTCGTAGAGAGCCCTGCTCCCCAAGTTTCTCATCAGGGGCCATCTCAGCTCAACCAGCTGCGTCATCACGCAGCCGCTGACGGGCGAGCTGCTGGTCGAGAGCTCGGAGGCCGCCATCAAGAGCATAGAGCTGCAGCTGGTCCGCGTGGAGACCTGCGGTAAGGACCCGGCGGCCGGCGTGCCGAGGGGGGAGCGGGCCGGAGGGCGCGCCTCCCGCTTCCAGGACGTGTCCGTGGGAGAAGGCGCCACGCGGAGGGAGGCGGCTCGAGTCGCGTGGGGCAGACGGCAGCGCCGGGTGAGCGGGGTGACACAGGTGCTCACGGGGTCCCCGGGGTCTCTCGCTCGGCCCGTTGGGACACCCGCTGTGTCCTGACCGCTCGGCGGCCCGCCTCCCCCAGGGTGCGCCGAAGGATATGCCCGAGACGCCACGGAGATTCAGAATATTCAGATCGCCGACGGAGATGTTTGCCGGAGCCTGTCTGTCCCCATATACATGGTCTTCCCCCGGCTGTTCACCTGCCCTACGCTGGAGACCACCAACTTCAAAGTGGGTAAGCGCGCTGGCTCCCTGCCCCGGGCCTGCCGGGGTTCTCCCGCGAAGGCGGGGCCCGCAGAAGGGCCACCGAGTGCCCCAGGCCCAGACCCACACGGGTCTGCTTGGGGCGGGCTCGGCCCAGAGCACCCAGTCCTCCGGCCACTCGGCAGGAGCTCCCCGAGAGGCTGCCGTGCCAGCCCTGACCGTACACGTGAGCGGCGCCGGCCCTCCACGGGGAGACAGCGTGGCCCTGTCGCCGTGGGGCAGGGACCGTGGGTCCGAGAAGGAAACTAGCACAGCGGGGAGCAAGCCCGCCGTGTGCGTGAGGAGGTCAGGCAGGCTCCTCTGATAGGCTGGCATTTGGGGGAGACTCGGACGTGACCATCAGTGTGATCACCGTGAAGGCTGCTGTCTTCCACCAGCTGGCGGCGTCTTGGTCATTTTCCATGACGAATATGTGTGAAGCCCCTTGAGTGCTTTTACCTGCCATGTGACATCATAACAAGCACGTCGTGGGGTCAGGACATCCGTGGCAAGAGCAGAGGGCACCAGACTCCGCTGTTTGCCAAACACGTACAAGGACGGTGACGTCTGCTGAAAGACAGCGTGGGGTCAGATCTGACCCGAGCTAAGCTGCTGTGACTTTTTTTTTTTTTTAATTTAAAAAAAAAAAAAAAAAGTTTTTTTTAACGTTTATTCATTATTGAGAGAGAGAAAGAGACTGAGCATGAGCAGGGCAGGGGCAGAGAGAGAGGGAGACACAGAGTCCAAAGCAGGCTCCAGGCTCTGAGCTGTCAGCACGGAGCCCGATGCAGGGCTCAAACTCCCCAACCGTGAGATCATGACCTGAGCCCAAGTTGGACGCCCAACAGACTGAACCACCCAGGCGCCCCGCCGCTGTGACTTTTCTCACAAAACATGTGTATGACTATCGAATAGCTGGTGTGTGCCCACAGCAGAGAGGGCAGGGCGCCAGGGGCTGGAGTGCAGAGCGAGCGCCCTCCGCTGCCCGCTTCCCCCCGCAGGTGCCCCCCTGGCGACCAGCGTCAGGCCCCCAGCACGCTGCCCACGGCGTCCTAAAAGCCGTGTTTTACTTCAGCGTACTTTGATTTTAAGCCAGAAGGAGGAGCTTATCTGTTGCTTTCTCACTTGGTTTTTCTACATAAGCTTCAAGAGCTCTAAACATTTTTGTTCTTTTGTGCTGTATTTTAAGCACGTAACTTTTTGCATGCTGTTTCTATCAGATTTAGAAAGTGTCCATATAACATGTCACGCGAGCCTGCGATTCTTCCATATAAATCATGCCCTCAGTCCTTCAGCCAGGACAGCAGTAATGCTCTTCAGACCTGATCGTGAATTTCGTGTGGTTTGGGGCTGACAGGCTCCCGGACACCAGTAGGGACTTGGTGGGGCTCACAGGCCGCCGGACACGGCTGGTCGGGAGCGCACGCAGCAGAGGGAGGGCCCGATGGCTGGGCCCCGTAGCTCCCGTGGGCCCTGGAGTTGCCGTCCATGGGCCCGGCTGCGGTGAGGCTCCGAGCATCTGGCTGGGAGGTGGGAGCGAGCCGTACGTCCCAAGTGTCCAGCGGTACCTGCGTGTACCCCCTTCAGCTTTGCTGGTGCTGACCACGCGTGACCCAGTGCTCCGTCGGGCCCGGGTCCTCCCGCGGGGACCGGCTCAGGGCCCCAGAGCCTGGGCGGAATGGCTGTTCTGCCCCGTGTTCTCTGCCGTAAGGAGAGCCAGCACCAGCTCCCTGACCTGGGCCTTCCCGGCCTGCCGGGCATCCAGCCACGCCGTGCCCCCTCCAGGGAGGACGGCAGGGGGGCGGGGGGATGGGGGAAGACGATGGCCACCAGAGTCCCAGCAGGCCGTTCGAGTGCCGTGGCGATCGTCACCATGAGGAGAGAGACGGGGGCGCTGCTGGCCGACAGCTCCTGCCAGGGCCGCCCCCTCCCCCCCCCAGGAAGGCAGACAGACACCCTCGGGGACACTATCCTCAGGACTCCAGCCACGAGGGCCTTGGGTGAGGTGACTGCAGAGCCCCTTCCCCAGCCGAGCTGCCTTGGTGCTTGGCCCTGGCCTCTTGGCACGGAGCTCCCCGCTCACACACACCGCTTTTGCCGTCGTCAACGAGAGACCGTTCTTTGAACCGGCGTCTGGGGTGAATTAACCCCTCCCACAAAGAACAACAGTGAAACCGCAGTCTCTCATTTGGGGCGGGAGACAGGGACCCACACAGCTGGCGAGTTCCCAGTCGGTTCTTCCATGAAGAACTGTTGGAAGTAAAAAAAAAAAAAAAAAAAAAAAGCAAGACTATGAATGAGCAGAAAGGATTCTAGAAGATTCTCTCTGGTAAGGACAGAGGATGAGGAAAGTGTGGTTGAGAAGCTGACCTCTTCCTGTTCCAAGGAGAGAAGACCAATTCCCCTAGAGAGAGTCCTCCCCGGTTCCCCTGGAAGCTGAGGGTGACCGTCGCGGGTCGTGGGCACAGAAGCCCCCAGGGCTGCCTGTGCGCCCCTCACCTTCAGAGCCGGGCGGTGGGCGTGTGGCCTCTGCTGCGGGGGCAGGTGAGTGTGACGCCCGTTCTTTCTTTTCTCAGAATTTGAGGTTAACATCGTTGTGCTTCTCCACCCCGATCACCTCATCACCGAGAACTTTCCGCTGAAGCTGTGCAGGATGTAGCCCAGGAGCGGGCAGCGTGGACGGCGGGAGCTGCGGGGCGGAAATGCGGCTGGGGGGCCCACCCATGGGAGCCGAAGCCCGCAGCTTGTGCTTCCTTTCTCGATGAATGTGTGTCAGAAACGGAGCTGACCCCCGACCACAGGCACCGTGAAGCTTCTGCTTCCAGTGCTCGCCTCTCGTCAGACCCCTTCTTTAAGACTCAACAGGACTCCGTTGTTTTTGGCCAGATCGCTTGGCAGAAAGCAAAACTTCCTGGGACTCCTGACTTAACTGCCCCCTTTTAGAGGCAGTAAAACTACAAACAGCCGTTTGTGCTTGGCCGGAAAGTGGGATCCCGGAGGCCGAGGAAACCCTCCACACCGAAGACTCCCCCGCAGCAAAGCAGCTTCGCCGGATGGTCACGGGCAAGCGGCCGGCTTACGACGTTGGTGGATTCCGCCCGCGCGGGGCCGCAAAGCGGCATCGTCTAGAATGGTGTAGCATTTTTTCCCCGACTCTGTTCTGTAGTCCTTTTGTAACATTTTTCATAACAACTTCCAAGTTTTGAGGGAACTGGAATAAAGCGTCCCTTCCTGGCACGGGAGGAAAAAACGTCTGTCTGCACCTGTTGTTGCTGGGTGGGTTCCGAATGGCAGGAGACCTGTGCCCGGGGCAGTAGGCGAAGACCCCTCTGCGGTGGGTGGTGCTGGGAAAATGCCCCGGACGTGATGAACTTGGCCTCTCCCCAAGCCCGTGACGGAGGTGCGTTCGGTAAAGCCACGTGGCTCGCGGAATGTGAGCCTGTTGCGACGCGTTTCTTCCGTCTGATCCTGCCATTGTATCTGTTGGTCCGCAACGAACAGGCCTCAGAGATAAGCCGTGTGCTTCGCACGTTCCCTGGCCTCCCTGACGGTCCCTCCGCCCGGTCAGGCCTGAGCAAGGCCGCCGGCTGACCCCCCCGCACCCCGGCCACGCCGCTCTCTTCTGCGACGGCGTCCTGTGACGGGTGAGGCCCAGGACGGACACGCCTGAGTCAGGCACCGCCTTATCCTGGGGCTTCGCCAGCGAAACTGACAGCGCTTATCCACGGAGTCATTCCGAAGCTGGCTCCCAGAGAACGCGTTTCCGGTTTATGAATCGCCCTTTATGCTCACGTGGCATTAATAATTGTCTTTGATGATGTGTTTAGAGTATCAGAAGACAAAGAGGCCATACTTTCTGGGAAATTTCAAAGGCAGAAGTCATTTTTAGTGAAAAAAGAAAAAAGCTAAATAAGAATTTTGAGAAAAGGTTTGGGATGTATATTGCTATAGAATTTCCTTAGTTAACAGGTTTTATGGATATAAATATGACGACTGCCCTTCTTAGGGGCTATTAACTCAAGACCTGCCAGCAGCCTGGCCGCTTTGATTTTTGTCTCATTGGATCCCGAGTGGCCCAGGCAAGGGCCTCAGGCTGGCCATGTCCTTCCCCTTCCTGGCCAGACACCTCCCGTGGCTGTTTTTTTTTTTTTTTTTTTTGCCGCTACCCTCCCGTGGCTTTTTAAGGGAAACACAGATGTGTAGATATCTCGGACAGCGGCAACCGCCCGGCTACTGTCCTGGCTGGCTGGGGCCAGGGTATCCGCTGTCAGGTGCCCGGGGCTGCCAAATTCGCCCATTAGAGCAAGAGCACAGGAGGGGGAGGGGAAGGAAAGAGTCTGAACCGTGAGTGTCTACCTGTATTAATTTGGAAACGCCCCTCGAGGCAGGAACGCACTTCGGCTGTCAGAGATCGGCAGGCGAGGGGCCTGGCTCCAGTTCTCCGCCATGTTGTAAGTTCCGGCGTAAAGGTAAGAGGTAGATCAGAAATCAGGTGTGAAAAAGCCAAAGCGTTTGTGCCTGAATTCGTCCAGTTGATGTCCTGAGCCTACCTGCTCTGGTAGCTGGTGGGGAAGAACACCCTGGTGCCCTGTCTGCCCCCACCATTGGAATCTCATAATTCCCAGTCTGGGTCTGAATTCTCCTCTTAAAACTTCGGGGGTGGGTGGGTGGGGGGTGGCACCTGGGTGGCTCCATCAGTTAAGCTAAACGTGGTTTCCCTGTTCATGAGTTCGAGTCCCACATCAGGCTGACGGCCTGCTTCAGATCCTCTGTCCCCCCCCGCCCCTCCCCCACTTGTGTGCACCTGCACATGTTCTCTCTCTCTCTCTCTCAAAAATAAACGTTTAAAAAAGTATTTAAAAAACTTTAGGGGAGAAGATTACCTCCACGTGCAGGCAGAGATGCGGGCTGTGGCAGATGGCTACACTCTGGGATCCCACGATCCCTTTCAGAATTTTTTTTCCGAAATAATGTGCTTCCATGAACCCAAGGCCTCCTGAGTAGGGACTGACTTCCAACTCCTTTGCTGCTGGGTGTGGTTGTGTGATGAGGAGGCCGTGGGCCCAGGAGCAGCCTGCTGCCCAGCTCAACCTAGCCGGAGCTCAGCGCCCTCCAGGATGGCGGAGAAGCGGGACACCCGTCCCCGAACGTGTAAGAACGGCTCACCTCCCCACCCTGTGTGGCCACGGGAGGAAGGAAGGGACACCTCTTCAGACCTCCAGATTGCCGGGAGGCTTGGCAGCCCAACCCCACCCCAGAGCGCGTGGCGGGAAGGGCAGGAGCCCCACACCAGGGCCCGGGCCTGGTAGGGCCGGAGGTACCCATGCGTGTGCAACAAACATCTTCGTGACCCTCCGAGCTGAGAGATGGCTTCGAGGCTCTCAGGGGTCCAGAACCCTGCTGGGGTCGGCTGGCCAAGTGCCAGGGTGGGAGGAAGCCCAGTTCCCCTGGGAGCCGCCATCGCCACCCGTTGGGTGGCCACGCCCGGCCCCACCCAGGAAAACCTCCCTGACCCGAGTGGAAGGACCCAGGGCTGGTTTTCACGGTTAGTGCTCAGTCGATTAAAAGGACTAAGTTGCTGGTTTCCCCGGAGAGAAGGGCCGGCTTAGCACCAAGAGTGAATTCAGGGAAGACAGCTGCACGGCATCCTTGTATCCTCCGCTTTGGGGGGAGAGCTGCAGTGGGCTCGCGAGGGTGGGCTCGAGGCTCTTGAGCCGGCCCCGACCTGTCCTTGAACCTTGTCAGGAGGTGCTGCCTCCGGTGAGGCTCCTCCTCTCCCTCCAGAGGGTGCGCCTCGAGCTGCCTGCTCAGGGTGGGGGTGGGGGGTGCTCCACCCTGGCGGTTCCGAGTCACTGGATGTTGAGATACCAGCCGTGGGGGCGCCTGGGTGGCTCAGTCGGTTGAGCGACTGGCTCAATTTCGGCTCAGGTCAGGATCTCACAGTTGGTGGGTTCGGGTCCCGAGTCGGGCTCTGTGCTGACGGTGAGGAGCCTACTTGAGATTCTCTCTCTCCCTCTCACTCTGCCCCTCTCTCTCAAAATAAATAAATAAACTTAAAAAATTAAAAAAAAAAAAAAGACCAGCGGTGGTTCTGGGTCTCGTGGGAGTAGGAGATACGGGAGCGTTTGTCGTCGTTTAGGATCTGGCCCCATCAACAGCGCTGTGCACCTGTCATTTAGCCGAATGGTGATCCTCGGAGGAGGGAACGGTTACTCTCCGCGTGGCTGATGGAGGGATCAGAACTGACGGAGGCACCGCCCGCGCCTCCCCGCCCCCCGGGGGCGCTCTGTTTAACGAGGTCCAGTTTTACCTGTGCCAAACCCCGGGCCACCCTCACCTTGCTCGGTGCGGGCCTCACTGTGCCACGTCAGCGCCATGCTTTTCTGCCCTTTTCCTCCTGTTCCCCGTCCCACGTTGGCTGCGTCACTGTGTCGGCCGAGGGGAGCTCAGGGCTCTGCTGCCTTTGTTCTCAGTGGTGGCCTCCGTTTTGCTGAGGTGAATCAGATGGAGATGAAATCAGGAGACAGGAAATCGTTTGCAGCTGGATGCCGTTAAGGAGTGAGGTGAGTGACAGAAGACCCACAAGTCCAAGACAAGTCGTACTCTCGTCCTGATTTCCTTTCTGGAAAGTGAAGATGTCAGGGAATGTTCTCGACCAATTCAGCCCACTGTAGTGTCTTGTAGTAATGACCTCACAATGGCCTTGTTGAGGGGGTTCTGTTATCCCCACTTCGCAGCTAAGCAAGCCGAGGCCCAGAGAAGCTGTGAGCTGCCCGAGCCACATCGCTCTATATGTTTCCTGGCCCGATCATCCGCCCCCATGGCCCCGACTTCCCACACCAAGAGAGAATTAGAATAGCCATTGCCAAAGGCGCACGTGATCTTGTTCGTGGGGGGCCACCTGTTCGTGCACCCCTGCTGTCAAAGCCACTCTTCGTAATTGCCACTGGTTGTCAAAGAGGCGGAAGAAAGTTTTGTGTGGAGAAACCTCTGTCCACGGTCAGGCTTATCCAAGCTAACAGATGTTGAGACCAGCGTAGAGCTGAAAAGTCACAAGGCAGGGCAACTGCTTGGGAAAATGCTCCGGGAAGAGAAGGCCACTTTTGGGCATGAACAATTCTGGAACGCCAAGGTGGGCAAAACTAGACACTCGGGCAGAAAAAAAGTGCGTGCATGTGGGTCCAGGAGGTGGAGGTGACAGTAAGTCTCCTGGGTCAGTGTCTTCACTCTGACCACCAAAACCTATTTATACTCGAGACTGTCAAGAGCGGCTGGAATAGTCAAAGAACGTGACTTTACTAAGAAACCTAAGGGTCCCTAGCTTACAGACTCAAAGCTGACCCATCTACACTTACACAAAATGCAGTGAAGTGATGGAGGGAGTAAAGGCAAACCGGAGTGATAGCTCAGTGAGGAGTCGTGACACACAATTCTGCTTTCCTGAGAATGTCGCTGGTAGAATGGGGCCACCTCGGCCCCCGCCAGGATAGGCAGGATTCCAAGTGCTGCGGGGTTTTTCACATCCAAACCCAGCCAGGCCCTCTGAAACCTTGCATTAACATACAAGAAGCATACTCTGGAGGTTTTAAGTACTTAGAAAAGTACAAGACATCATTTGCGCCTGTGTCTGCAAGACTGTTGTCAGATTTTGGGAGCACCCCCTCGACCAAGACCAAGGGGGCGGAAAAACCCAAATATTGGATTGCCTGTGGTCGGCATCAACTGTCACTTGCTCCAGCGATGCCTCTGTTTGGTTCCCTTGGCAACGTCCAGCAGTGGCAGGAGGCTGGGGTTCCCTGAGGTAGGGTTTGTTAAACAAGTGCTCCGTGAGATGGGATGTTGTCACTTCCTTTCTCAAGGGTCACCCATCTGGGGGACAAAGGACTAGGGCTTCAGAACCATCACTTCTGGGTCTTATGGGATGGGACCGGCTTTCCTGTTTTAGACCAGCAGCCACTGATCAGGCCCCCTGAGGGAGGCTGGGCCAGCAGCCCAGACATATTGCTGCTTGATGCACCAAGAAAAGGGTACGTACAGACTTAGTTGACGAAAGGTTGTGGAAAAGAGCAGAAAACTAAAATCACGTATTCATTTTAATTTTTTAAATGTTTATGTTTTAATTTTTTTAATGTTTATTTTTGAGAGAGAGAGAGAGAGTGTCAATGGGGGAGGGGCAGAGAGAGAGAGAGAGAGAGAGAGAGAGAGAGAGAGAGACAGAATCCGAAGCGGGCTCCAGGCTCTGAACTGTCAGCACAGAGCCAGACATGGGGCTCGAACTCATGAACCGTGAGATCATGACCTGAGCTGAAGTTGGACACTTAACCAACTGAGCCATCGAGGCACCCCTCGTTTTAGTTTTAAAATAGTTTTCAACATCAAAATGTATTAAAACACAAAACACAAAAACAGGTAAATTCAAGAGATGAGTATTGATTCCCTGAAGTGTTTACCACCATCTTTCTTTGTATCTTACAGAAAATAAATATTTTTTTAATGCATGGAAAATTTGCAAAAATCAGGTATACATTCTTCCAAAAAAGAAAGAAAATCTCAATAAAATGTTAATAAGTAGAAATTGCCCAAGCCACACAGTCTACCATATTGCAATAAAATTAGAAATTAATACCAAAAGAAAAATTCAGTATAACCATTTGTAAATTTTATAACATTCTTCAAAAAGAAAATCAGAACTTTATTTGCAGACCTTTTAAAATTTAATGAAAATGAGGGGCGCTTGGGTGGCTCAGTAGGTTAAGCATCTGACTTTGGCTCAGGTCACAATCTCATGGTTCATGGGTTTGAGCCCTGAGTTGGGCTCTGTGCTGACAGCTCAGAGTCTGGAGCCTGCTTCAAATTCTGTATTTCCCTCTCTGCCTTTCCCCTGTTTGTGCTCTCTGTCTCAAAAATAGATAAGCATTTAAAAATTTTTTGGGGGGCGCCTGGGTGGCTCAGTTAAGCATCTGACTTCATCTCAGGTCATGATCTCGCGGTTCGTGGGTTCGAGCCCCGCATCGGGCTCTGTGCTGACAGCTCGGAGCCTGGAGCCTGCTTTGGATTCTGTGTCTCTCTCTCTCAAAAATAAATAAAAATATTAAAAATTTTTTTTAATTTAATGAAAATGAATATACTATATGGCAAAGAGCTTTGCACAGTGACTAGTGCTGCAGTCAAAGGATAATTCATAGTCTTTTTTTTTTTTTTAAGGTTGTTTATTTTGAGAGAAAGAGCACTCACATGTGCAGGGGAGGGGCAGAGAGAGAAGGAGAGAGAGAATTCCAAGCAGGCTCCATGATGTCAGCGCAGAGCCCAATATGGGGCTTGATCTCACAAACTCGGAAATCAAGACCTGAGCTGAAATCAAGAATCGGATGCTTAACTGATTGAGCCATCCAGGCTCCCCTTAAGTGTTTTTATTATTACAATGGAGAGAATGAAAACTAATGAGTTAGGCACTCCTAAGTCTAGAAAAGCAAGAACAAAATAAGAATGACAATAAGGGGCACCTGGGTGGCTCAGTCAATTAAGCATCGGACTTCAGCTCAGGTCATGATCTCACGGTTTATGAGTTTGAGCCCCGCACTGTTTGATCTTGAACCCTGCTTCAGGGGAACCCCGCTTCTCCCTCTCTCCCTCTTCCTCCCTCTCCTTCTCTGTCCTTCGTGGAAATTCTCTTTCTCTCTCTCTCTCTCCCTCTCTCTCTCTGCTCTTTGCTCACTTGAGCCCCTCTCTCTCTCTCAAAAAAAAAAAAAAAGTGATGATGAAAGCAGGAATTGATTGATATGAAAGCAAAAACACTGGAAAGTTTATAACTAAGTCCAGGAGTTGGTACTTGAAAAGACTGATTTGCTTAGCAGAGTTTCTTTTTTTTTTTTTTCCAATATATGAAATTTATTGTCATATTGTTTTCCATACAACACCCAGTGCTCATCCCAACAGGTGCCCTCCTCAATACCCATCACCCACCCTCCCCTCCCTCCCACCCCCCATCAACCCTCAGTTCTCAGTTTTTAAGAGTCTCTTATGCTTTGGCTCTCTCCCACTCTAACCTCTTTTTTGCTTAGCAGAGTTTCAATAGGACAAACTAAACGCAACTCTTGATTTTGGCCCAGGTCATGATCTTGAGATTTGAGAGTTTGAGCCCTGCTGGGCACTGACAGTGTAAAGCCTACTTGGGATTCTCTCTCTCCCTCTTTCTCTCTCTGCCCACCCCCCTTCTCTCTCTCTCTCTCAAAATTAATAAATAAACTTTAAAAAAAGAAGCCAATGTATCATGACCAGGAAGGGGTATGTGTGTATGTTTACAATAGGAAAAGGCAGTTCAACACTAAGGAATCTGTTGACATGATTTATCACATTAATCAGTTAAAGGAAACCATCTTAATGGATGCCTTAGGGTATATATTCTTTAATGTTTTATTTTGTATTTTATTTTGTATATGTTATTCCAACATGTACAAAAGGAGAGAATCATATAGATCATGTCAGATCCAAAGGATATGTATTCTTTTTATTAACATCTTTATTGAGATATAATTTAGAAACCATAAAATTGACCCATTTACAGTGTATAATTTCATTGTTTTTTAGTGTTCTCACAGAATTGTGGAACCACCACCACCATCTAAACTTAGAACATTTTTTCACCCCAAATAGAAACCCTGAACCTATTAGCAGTCAGTCATTTCCTGCCTTCAGCCCTGAGAAACCAGTAATTTACTGTCTCCATACTTTGCCTCTTCTGGACATTTCATATAAATAGAATCATACATTATGTGGCCTTTTGTGACTGACTTCTTTGACTTTGTATCGTGTATTTGAGGTTCATCCACATTGCAACGTGGGTCACTAGATCATTATTTTTTTAAGTTTATTTATTTGGAATGAGAGAGAGAGAGAGTGGGGGAGGAGTGGTAGGGAGACAGGGAGAGAATCACAAGCAGGCTCTGCAGAGGCTATCAGCATAAAGCCCGATGCGGGGCTCAAACTCACGAACCGTGAGATCATGACGTGAGCCAAGATCAAGAGTCAGACACCTAACCGACCGAGCCACCCAGGCGCCCCTATAGCTTGTTACTTTTGATCGCCACATAACATTCCGTTGTATAGCTGTACGATATTGTGTGTATTCTCAGCTACAGGCATTTGAACCGTTTCCACTTTTTTGGCAATTAAGAAAAATACTGCTCTGGACACTTATATGCATATAAGCCCTTTGTGGACATGTGTTTTTACTCCTCTTAACTCTCCATGTAGGAATAGAAGTTGAGGGTCATAGGACTCTTTGATCTTTTAAGGAACTGCCAGACTGTTTTCCACAGCAGCTGGACCATCTTACATTCCCGCCAGTAGTGCCCCAGGGTCCCCATTTCTCCACGTCCTCATCACCGCTTGTTATGGCCCATCGTTTTATTGCAGCCATCCCAGCAGGTGTGAAGTGGTATCGCATCGTGATTTTGATTTTGATTTCTCTGAGGACTAATGATATTGAGCATCTTTGCATGTGCTTACTGGATGTTTGTGTGTCATCTTTGGAGAAATGTCTATTCAGATCTTCTGCCCTGTATTTAATTGGATTCTTTGTCTTTTTATTACTAAGTTGTGAGAGTTCTTTGTACATTCTGTTTACAAACCCCTTTTCAGATATATGACTTGCAGGTATTTTCCCCCATTCTGTGGGTTGCCTTCTCGCCATCCTGATACATAATTTAAGCACGAAAGTTTTAAAATTTGATTAGTCCAGTTTATTCATTTTTTTTTCTGTTGCTTGAGCTTTTGTTGTCATATCCAGGGACCTACTGCCTAATCCAAAGGCCGTGAGGATTTACTCCTGTGGCTTTTTTTGCAAAGAGTTTTATAGTTTTAGATATCAGATTTATGTCTCTGATCAATTTGAGTTAATTTCTTGTATGTTGTGAAGTAGAGATCTAACCTCATTCTTCTCTATGTGGATATCCAGTTGTCCCAACACCATTTGTCAAAAAAAAACACTATTTCTCCCCATTGAATTGTCTTGGCACCCTGGTAAAAAAAAAATCAATTGATTATACACATATGGGTTTCTGGACCCTGGATTCCCTATTCCATTAATCAATGTGTCTATTCTTATGTCAGTACCATACTGTCTTGGTTACTGTAGCTTTGTAGTAAGTCTTGAAATTGTAAAGTATGAGTCCTATGACTTTAACTTAATTTATTTTTTATTTTAGAGAGAGAGAGCAGGCTCAGCAAGGAGCCCGACATGGGGGTCGATCCCACGACCCTGGGATCATGACCTGAGCTGAAATCAAGTCAGACACTCAACTGACTGAGCCGCCCTGGTGCCCCAAAATACAGTTGATTTTTATATATTGTTTTGTATCCAGGATTCTTGCTGATATTAATCACTAATAGGTTAATTACAAATAATAGGTTAATTACTAATAGTTTTTTTTTGTGGGGGGGGGTAGATTCCTTAGGATTTTCTATATACTAGATCATGTCATCTGCAAATAGAGTTAGTTTTACTTTTTTCTTTCCAACGTTGTCTTTTATTTCTATTTCTTACCTAATTGCTCTGGCTAGGTCCCCCAGTACAATGTTGAATACAAGTGATGAGAGTAAGTGACCCTAGGAATACTTCTTAAAATCAAGATAAATGTATGTTATTGCATATAGAAAAGCTCAATTGTAAAGATATCAGTTATCAAATTAATTGAAATTTTTTAATATTTAGGGATGCCTGGGGGCTCAGTTGGTTAAGCGTCCAACTTTTTTTTTTTTAATGTTTATTTTTTTGAGAGAGAGAGAGAGAGACAGAGTGCAATTAGGGGGAGGGGCAGAGAGGGAGACACAGAATCTGAAGCAGGCTCCAGGCTCTGAATTGTCAGCACAGAGCCTGATATAGAGCTTGAACCCGCAAACCATGAGGTCATGACCTGAGCTGAAGTCAGCCGCTCAACTGACTAAACCACCCAAGCTTAAATGTCCAACTTTTGGTCACGGCTCAGGTCATGATCTCACGGTTCATGGCTTCAAGCCTTGCATTGGTCTCTGTGCTGATAGCATGGAGCCTGCTTGAGATTCTCTCCCTCTCTCTCTCTCTGCCCCTCCCTGGCTCATGCTCTCTGTCTCTCTCTCAAAAATAAATAAAAATAAAAATTTTTAAATTTTTAATATTTAACTTTATTCTAATATAAATCTTAATGTAATATTTTCTTTGGATCTAAAGTTCATATGGAAGAATAAGTATGTTATTTTTTTAAATTTTCTTAATATAATTTATTGTCAAATTGGCTTACATTCAACACCCAATGCTCATCCCAACAAGTGCCCCCCTCAATGCCCATCACACACTTGACCCTTTCCCATATCCCCCATCAACCCTCAGTTTGTTCTTTGTATTTAGAATATTCAATAACATTTTAAAAATAAAGGAAAAAATGAAAGGTAATACCGAACCAGATTATTAGGTAGTATGAAAAAAAAAAAAAAAAACCCAAAAAATTAAAACAGTATGGTAGCTGTGCCAAAAGAGACAGGACAATTTACCAAATATAAAAGCCACAGTTGGACCCAGGTGTATAAATAAGAACTTAGTATTGAGACAAGCAAGGAATACGAAGTTAAAAATGTCATTCAACAGTTGCAGAAGAATTGAGAATATTATAAGTTGTGTTAAAAATTGTATTGCCGGGGCGCCTGGGTGGCTCAGTCGGTTGAGTGTCTGACTTCGGCTCAGGTCATGATCTCGCGGTTTGTGAGTTCGAGCCCCGCGTCGGGCTCTGTGCTGACAGCTCGGAGCCTGGAGCTGCTTCGGATTCTGTGTCTCCCTCTCTCTCTGCCCCTCCCCCACTCAAGCTCTGTCTCTCTCAAAAATAAATAAATATTAAAAAAAAATTTTTGTATTGCCAGTAACCACCTCAAAAGGAAGTAAATTTCAAAGGTATAACAATGTAAAAGTAAATAATGACATAACAATACCAGAGAAGATATAGTAAGTTGATGAATCACTGAATTCTACACCTGAAACGATTACACTGTATGTTAACTAACTGGAATTGAAATAAAACTTAAAAAAAAAAAAAAAAAAGATATAGATAATATATAACTTTTATATGGTGAAACTTTTAAATATGACAGCAAGGACAAATGTCATCAAGAAGAATATTGATGGTAAAAACCTTCAATACATAAAAATTTTCTGGAAGTTAAAAGAGGAAAGACAAATTAGGAAAACTATGACATAATGACTTGCAAGGTATGAATATCATTAACATATAAGAATAGTCTTACAGATCAGTAAGAAAAGTATGAACGCCCCAAAAGAAAAATGGGTCAAGATATGAATAGACAATTCACCAGAGGAAAAACATGTAGCCAATGAACTCATGAAAAAAAAAAAAAAGGGTCAGCCTCACTAATTTCTTCATTTATGCAAACATGTATTAGGCAATACGATTTATCAGCCATTTTTCTGGGATACCCAGTGAACAGGGTAAAAAGCATGGTGTCTATGAAAGTTAAAGGTTCCTAAATTCTCTTTATTAAGGGAGACGTGGGAACAAGATTATGTAAGCCCTTTCTTTGATTCAGAAACGTATGAAATCAGATACATGAATCTTTTCATTGAAAGAAAACTGGTAATGCCAATCACATGGCCTAATAATCCTCTGCTTGTTCAGGCTCTGTGTTACAAATTTCTGTTCTTTCCTCACAGTAGAAACTAAGGATACAAAATAGTTATGACTCAGGGAGATAAACAAAGAACTTGTTGTCAATGAATCAGGTTGAAACTAGCAAGAAACACTAAATAAACCTAAAACCTGGCTTTGCTCCATCATAGCTAAATTGTCTGTGGTGTGCCTTTTTGCTAAGCAGTATTGCAAAATCATAAATAATCATTAAATACCTGCAATGTATTATTTAACCTCTTAGCTAAAATCAATTGCTTGATATAATAAACATTTTTTTTTCAAATTTTAAATTTAAAAAATGTAAATAGTGTTCATTCGTGAATTATGTGTGCGTGATTTTCACCTAAATTGTAAATGAAGTCACCCTTTTCTCTTGCTCTTTGTTCACCATCAGCTTCTAGTTTTTGTGATACAGCTTCCATGATTTATTATCTCCGTTTTGCAAAAGTGTAACAGACATAAAGAAATTAAAGTGTTTTACACACTAAGGTTAAATATATCCCAGATCTTCGTTTACAGATCAACCTGTATGTTCTCATGGGGTTTAAGATGCACATTTTTAAAACAGTGTTTAGGAAATTCAGCTTCTACTCATGAAGGGGAAGCTGGTGCCAGACTTGCCTCTCTTTCATAAACAAATAGCAAACTAGCTAAAATATAGGAAACACCTGTGTTTAAACATTAGGCTAGTCAGTGCAGGACTGACATCCCTGGAAAGAGGGAAGCACACACAAGGTGAGTCCTAAGAATGCCGAGGCTTTGCATGTGGGCCGTAGCACGTGGAGGGGGGACTGAGGAGGACATGTCATTGCAGAGTTGGGGAATCGGAGATCAGAGTTTGGGTAGACTGGAATGGCTGGAATTTAAGTTTCAGAACACTGGAGAGGAGAAAGATACATAGAGAAAAAGCTCCAGAAATCTGAAAGGAGTCCCCTTGAACCTGTGGCTGAAAACTTAGTCACATATGATGGGGTTTTGGAATGGGGGTGGGGGTTGGAGCCGATGGCCAAGAAAGAATTCTCAAGACATCTTTGGTGCAAGAAGGTGAATTTATTAAAGCACAGGGCAAGACCTGTGGGCAGAAAGGGCTGCACTGGGGTCATGAAGAGTGACTGGTTATATACTATGGAATTGGGAGAGGCAAAGGCAAGAGGGAGGCCTCCAGAAGGACTTTTATGTGCTAAAGAGGACTCCTAAGTTACCTGAGGCCTTGCTATTGACAAACTAAGGTTGTTCTTCCTCTAGTAAGGCACTAACATTAGGACAGTAGGGGTTCCTGGAGAAATGTATACTCTGTATTTCCCCAAGTATTTGTCGATAGCCTGCAGGTTATAAAGAACTTTAATTTTACCTGACATTTCCTTCTTGCCTTTGTTCCCCACATTACTGTGAAGGGGGTTGATATTAGGGGCTCCAGGAAACTGAGTCTGTAGGTTTCTGGAGATTGGTAAGATTGCTATCAATAGATTGATAATCTATTGATAAGATTGCCTTTTTCTTATAACTTACTAAGATATTTGTAAACTGATGGAGACTCATGTCCTGTATGACTGTGATCTCTATCAGTTAACCATTTGTTTTCTTTCCTTTCCTTTGTTCTTGGGCAGCCAGGAGAGCCTGAGGAATGTCACACACATCCCACCTGGGGGAGGTGGATGTGTTAGCTTATATGTTGCCCCTTGCCCTGTGTTCCCTCATCAGTATATAAGGTGAATCTCCAAAAGTCAAGGAAATGCCAGGTGTCTGTAAGCCAAACTGTTTTCAGAGCTGACACAGTGCTGGGAGGCATGTGAATTCCAACCAGCGAGAGGGAATATTCCAGAAGGGTCATGCATAATTAGCAGGGCTACTCTAAACCCATCCCACCAAAGCTTAAACACAAGTCTTAATGGGGTCAAGTTGATCTTCAAGAGTTTAACTATCAGCCAAAATGAACTCAACACTCTTTAAAAGAAGACAGACTCCAGACCCTCAGTTGGTATAATATACAATATCTAGTATCCAATCAAAATTACTAGACACTCCAAGAAGCAGAAGAATGTGATCCATAAACCAGAGAAAACTCAGTCAAAAGACATAGATCCAAAGTTGGCAGAGGTCAAATTAGCAGATAAACAACTTAAAACAGCTATTAAAAATATGCTTAAGGATTTGTGAAAAACATAACATGATGAGAAAAGAAATTAAAGGGGCATCTAGGTGGCTCAGTTGGTTAAGCATGACCTGACTTCTGCTCAGGTCATGATCTCATGGCTTGTGAGTTTGAACCCCACATCGGGCTCTGTGCTGACAGCTGGGAGCCTGGAGCCTGCTTCAGATTCTGAGTCTCCCTCTCTCTCTGTCCCTCCCCACCTCACCCTCGGTCTCTCTATCCTTCAAAAATAAACTAAAAAAAAAAATGTTTTTAAACAGAAAGGAAACTAAAGACATAAAAAATAATCAAATGGGGAGCATTTACCTGTTTACTAGAAAGGATGCTGCCTGATTCCGGGATCATTGAATTAGGCCAATTGGATACGGGAGAAAAGGAAAGGAAAAGGAAGAAACAAAGAGAGGGGAAGGAAAGGGAGAGGGATCCTCCCGAGCTGTGGGTTGATGTCAGGTGGTCTATCATCACTGAAGTCCTGGAAAAAAGTGTTAAGTGGGAGCAGAAAAGTATTTGCTTGAATAATGACTGAAAATTGTCCAAATGTGATGAAAATTGAAACAGTTAAATAGATTTCATTACATCAATATTGACATAATGTTAGGAAGTTGTTAAATTGGATAAGGTAGATTTGCATGGAAAAATCATGTATTATAAAGTGAGAAAAGCAAGGTATAATGATAATAGGTATAGAATCATCCCATTTGTCTGATTTTGAAAAGGATACACATTATCTTATATGAAATGGGTATGGAAGTAGCCACAGTGAACTTTTGGAAGTAGATTCCTTTGGACAGAGGATTGGGGGTAGAGGGAGAGAAGGACAGATTCTTATTTATTTTTAGTTTTTTTACTTTGTGTCCATTTGAATGTTTACCTCATCCATGTATTTTTTCTATTCTTAAAACAAACACAATTTAAAACTGGTGATGTGTTCTCATGCACTGCTCATGGGACTGTAAATTGGTATACATATGTGCGTATGTATACACACAAATGCTAATACATATGTGACACAGATTAAGAAAAAAACTAGGGGCACCTGGGTGGCTCAGTCGGTTGAACGTCCGACTTCGGCTCAGGTCATGATCTCACAGTCTGTGAGTTCAAGCCCCACTCCGGACTCTGTGCTGATGGCTCAGAGCCTGGAGCCTATTTCGGATTCTGTGTCTCCCTCTCTCTCTGTCCCTTCCCCGCTCATGCTCTGTCTCTATGTCAAAAATAAACATTAAAAAATATATATTAAAAAAAATTAATCTAGGCGCCTGGGTAGTTCAGTTGGTTAAGCGTCCGACTTTGGCTCAGGTCATGATCTTACTGTTTTTGAGTGTGAGCCCCGCACTGGGCACTGTGCTGACAGCTCAGATCCTGGAGTCTGCTTTGATTCTCTGTCTCCCTCTCTCTCTGCCCCTCCCCCGCTCTCTCTCTCTCTCCAAAATAAATAAATGTTAAAAAAATTTTTTTTAAGGTAAAGAAAGTATGCTGTGATAATTTTCACATTACACAAGGCATTAAATCTTTGCCAACATACAGTTCTTCTTGGGATGTGTATAAACCTGAAACACAAGAAAATGGAGTAAAGGCTCAGAGAGCACTTAAAAAAGCAAAGAGCTGGAAAAATGAGTGAGACCTGCGATGAAGAGACTATTCAACCCGGACCCCCCAGGAGGACTCCAGCGTAGCCCTCCAGTGTCGAGGCTCTGGCCATCACCCCCAGATCTGTGACCACGGTCCAGCCCACACCAGGCAGCAGAACCTGTGTCCACATGAAGCTCTCAGGCTAGCAGAGAAGATGAGAAACGGCTGTTTCTTCTGCTTGGCTTGAAAGTCTTTGAAGGTAGGAGAGGCAGACTGGTGTCTGACTTGTTGTAACAGTAATAGCTCACACTTATCTAGTGCTATGTGCCAGCCACCGTTCTAGGTGCATTGACAATACTCTTACGTCTCCAACTTAATAGAGTGGAAACTGAAGCATGGAGAGATCGGTGTAATGTGCCCTAGGTTACCTACTGGGGAGTGTTGGAGGTGATATTCTCAGCCACGGCTACTCCCCAGTTAGGGCCCTGACTGCAGGGTGGGAGGTAACCAGGGCACTTCCCAGGAAGCTCTTTCCAAGCCTGACTGGCATATGATTAATTCAGTTGTCCAATTGGCCAACGTTGATAATACGTTACCCCCAGGTACCCGCGTCTTCCACCTTGACTGCATGTTGGAAATAGGCCACAATGACTACTTACTCCAGCTACTGAGGAGAAAGCCCAGGCCCCCCGACAAATGGTGACTCTCCATGCAGCCAGTTGGTGAGCCACGGCCAAGCTCATTGAGGATGGCATTTTCTAAAGCTCTGTAATTTCACCCTTTGTGAGGGGAAGGAGATTTCCCTGCCCTGTCCCTGTGCCTCACACTTCAGAAAGCCAACAGCTTCTGTAAGTTTCCCGGGCTTTGCATAGAGCAGGTAGGCAACAAATGTTTGCTGAATAAGGAGAATGAAAAGCAGGGCCTGGGGAGAAAACTGATGAGATCACCAACCTGTGGTTAGTAGGATTGAATTGGCCATTGTTTTGAAAAACAGAGGAGGTTAGAACTTAAATTATCTCAACCCAGAACTGAGTAATTGCATGTAAATCCGCAGGCCTGCCTCCATAGCAAATAGAAAGATAAATCTTTCATCTGTAAAATATGGACAATAACTCCTACCATGAAGGATTCAAACACTTGGCACAGAACCTGGCCTGTTAAAAGTGCTGGGTAAATAGTGGCCTCAAAAAGTGGCCTGAGGAGGCAGGGACTAATCGAGCAACTTCATCAACGATGAATTTCCCGGGTATTGATCACCCTGGGCAAGCGGCTGCCCCTGTCTTCACAGCCCATGAAATCACAGAGGGGAAGGGCCTGGGAATTTCTGAATTTGTGTTTGTAATCCTAAAAATAAATTACCATTTTGTCCTAGTTGTTACTACATTTATACTCATGAGTCCTGTTCTTTTATCATTACTGCCATTGAGAAAAACGCAAACGCTTCCAGTATCCTTTCCGATGCAGCACGTATAGCAAGAGACTAAGTGGTTCCCGTGGTATGATTCTCTGGACCCTCAGAAGAACCACTAACTGCTCCACCGAATTGTTTTTAATTTTTTTTCAACATTTTTTTATTTTTGGGACAGAGAGAGACAGAGCATGAACGGGGGAGGGGCAGAGAGAGAGGGAGACACAGAATCGGAAACAGGCTCCAGGCTCCGAGCCGTCAGCCCAGAGCCTGACGCGGGGCTCGAACTCACGGACCGCGAGATCGTGACCTGGCTGAAGTCGGACGCTTAACCGACTGCGCCACCCAGGCGCCCCTGCTCCACCGAATTGTAAGAGATCTGGAGGGAAAGTGTCCACAGGGGAAACTGGTAAGGTTTGATGGATGTAATTAAATTAAGACCAAGAAACAGGTTTCCATCTGTGAGGACAAAAGGAAGAGCTACTATCTTAACACAAATATTTAGTATGGAAAAGTGGCATTTAAGAACTCATTCTTACACGGTGGGAGGTAATTTTCTGAGACGAGCTTTACCTTGTAAAACAATCTAAAGGCATCATCAAGGTTTCTGTAATCAGAGAGTTTTGGTGTGTCTTTCATAGAAAAAAGTGAATCAAGCAAGTAATCCGTCCTTTTCTCCAACCCTACAATTGAAACCAGTTTTAGTTCTCTTCTGCTTTCAGAGGGGGAGAGATTTAAAACCTAAATCAGGGACCCTTCTCTGCTACAGGGTCCCAATATTCCTTTTTATAATTAGTATTTTTTTTAATTTTTTTAATGTTTATTTTTGAGAGAAAGAGACAGAGCATGAGTAGGGGAGGGGCAGAGAGAGAGAGGGAGACACAGAATCTGAAGCAGGCTCCGGGCTCCAAGCTGTCAGCACAAAGCCCGGTGCAGGGCTCGAACCCACGAACTGTGAGATCATGACCTGAGGCGAAGTCGGATGCTTAACCGACTGAGCCACCCAGGCTCCCCCAATAATTAGTATTTTTTAAGTGTACTTATTTACTTTGAAAGAGAGAGAGAGCGAGCAGGGGAGAAGCACAGAAAGAATCCCAAGCAGGCTCCACACTGTCAGCACAGAGCCCCATGCGGGGCTTGAACCCACAACCCACAAACCGTGAGATCATGACCTGAGCAGAAACCAAAAGTCAGATGCTTAACCGACTGAGCCACCCAGGTGCCCTTATAATTAGTATTTTTTATTCACAACCAATATTTTCATAATTAGCAATAGTTTAATATTGGTCAAATATGTTTAAATAGCTCCTATGGTAACCCGATAGATCCATATATAAGCTGCCTATACACAATTTTAAAAAATCACTATAATGCTCAACTATAATACAAAGAAATAAATGTATCATAAAATAATACATACTTCAATTAATCGCTTTGGCACAGAGAAACTAGAAGATATCAAGACAGGATACTGAAGTACCTAATGCCTGTAGGCACAGAATCCCCATGAATATGACAGCTACAAATGTAGCTGATTTGGGTATGTGCTGTGTTGGGGACTCAAACAAACGCAAAACGGGAGTGTTGTTGGAGGATATCACTTTCCAAAACAGTAAACAACTTTTGGTAAAATTCTGGAAAAAAAAAAAAAAAGTACAGTCAAACCCTCAAACCTCTATTTGCAGAGTAATTGCATTCCTAGAAAATTCAAGTACATTAAAATTCAAAGGATACTTGGTATTCATGCATAAAGTTAGGGTCTCAACCTGTGCTGTCCAGTTCAGTAGCCACAAGCCTCTAGCTATGTGTGGCTACTGAGCATTTGAAATGTAATTACCCTGGGGCGCTGGGCAGCTCAGTGCGTTGAGCATCCGATCCGGCTCAGGTCATGATGTTGCAGTTTGTGAATTTGAGCCCCACATTGGGCTTGCTGCTCTCAGTGCATAGCCCACCTCAGACCTTCTGTCTCCCTCTCTCTCCGTCTCTCCCTCACTTGCTCTCTCTTTCTCAAAAATAAATAAAACACTAAAAAAATTTGAAATGTGATTACTTTGGATGTTGAAGACTAAGAATAATTTCAAAAAGAATGTAATATATCTCCATATTAATGTTTATATTGATTATATGTTAAAATAATATTTTGGATAAATAAAAATGTAAAATTTTTAAATAAAAAAATATAAGATGTAGTACCAAAATTAATTTTACTTGTTTCTTTTTACTTTTTAAATGTAGCTATTAGAACATTTAAAATGTGATATGTGGCTTAGGGGCACCTGGGTGGCTCAGTTAAGCAACTGACTCTTGATTTTGGCCCAGATCATGATCTCACCATTGTGAGATCGAGTCCCACACAGGGCTCTGTGGTGGCTGTGAAGCAGCTTGGGATTCTCTCTCTTCCTCTCTCTCTCTGCTCCTCCCCTGCTCATGTGCTCTCTCTAAAATGAAAGAAATAAAGAAAAGAAGAAGAAGAAAGAAAGAAAGAAAGAAAGAAAGAAAAAGAAGAAAGAAAGAAAGAAAGAAAGAAAGAAAAAAGAACAGTAAAGAAAGTAAAGAACAAAAAAGCAAAGAAGGAATGGAAGGAAGGAAGGAAAGGAGGCAGGGAGGGAGGAAGGAAGAGAAAGGATATGTGACTTGCATTATGGGACAGCAGCACTAATATGTAGACTGAGTCTGGTGGGTCTTTGAAAAGTCCCACATCCTTGGCCCTCCCCAGCTGCCTCCCAGTCATTGAGACAACCAAACACATCCTCATGTATCTCTAAAATATCTACCTTGGACAGGTAATGTGGACTGTTCTCCCTATAGGATGAAGCTCCCAGGTATTCTCTCTGGGCCTCTCTGTGCCCCCACCCTCCTCACACAGCTCTGGCCTCATACTAAACACTTCAGCAGCCCTGAACTCCTTGGTCACCCCAAGTTTGCTACTAAATTCCATTTGGACAATATTTCAAATCCCCCTCTGGTCACGCATCTAGTATGTTTAAGGATAGTATGTTCACCAAGGTAATTTATCAACTGTGCCAATAAAACAAATCTCAATACATTTTAAAAGATCAAATGACATAAAACATATTCTCAGAACTAAATTATATTAGATCACAATAATTCAATATAATTAGATTCTATCAAAGTGAGATATTTAGAAAAACTTCAGATATTGGAAATTAAACACACTACTAAATAACCAATGGATCAAATAAAGCATCATCAGGGAATTTAGAAGATATTCTGAACTGAATGCAAAGGGAAACACATCACAATTTGTAAGATGCAGCTAAAGCATTCTTTAGAGGGAAATTTATAATTTTATATATATATAATAGAAGAGACAGTACATTTAAAACCAATAAGAAGCTAGAAAAAGGAGAGCAATAAACAATAGAAAAAGTTAACAAAGCCAAAAGTTGGTTTCTCAAAAAGAGGAGTAAAATTCATAAGCTGTCAATACTAACGAAAAAAAAAAAAAATGGAGCGCCTGGGTGGCTCAGTTGGTTGAGTGTCCGACCTCGCCTCAGGTCATGATTTCACAGTTTGTGGGTTCGAGACCTGTGTCAGGCTCTATGCTGACAGCCCAGAGCCTGGAGCCTGCTTCAGATTCTGTGTCTCCCTCTCTCTCTGCCCCTCCCCTCCTCCTGCTCTCTCTGTGTCTCTCAAAAATAAATAAAAATGTTTAAAAAATTTTTTAAAAAAGGAGAGAGAGAAAATAGAAATAACCAATAGTAGGAATGAAGAAGTATCTATAGGTCCTTTAGATATTAAAGGGACAATGAAGAAATATTAAAAAAAAAAAACTTTATTCCAACAAATTCAATCTAGGTGAACTGGAAAAATTACTTCAAAGACATAAATTAGTATAACTAACTCAAAAAGAAATGGAAAATCAGAATGCTCCTATATATATCAACTAGATTTTTTTTACCAAAAAGCCTTTCTGTAGAGGAAATTCCAAATTACCCAACATTTAACAAAGAAATAGTACCCATATTACATAAACTCTTTCAGAAAACAGAACACTTTGCCATTCATTTTATGAGGTCAACGAAACCCTGACACCACATCCTGACAAAGACATTCCAACTCAAGATTTACAGACTAATAATGCCTCATGAACATAGATGCAAAAATCTTCAGGGTATTATCCAATATAATGCAGGAATATCAAAATATATACATAAATAAATAAGGTTTATCAGATGTGATTCACCACATTAACAGAAAAAAAAAGTTATGTGATCACTAAAAAAAATGGACAAAATTTTTTTAAATGAAAGAACTTTCTTTTTAATATTCAGTGTTAATAATTTATTACATTATGAAAATAATTCAAGGTCCTTATTAATGATTTTTAATAAAGTTTTTTTTTAATTTTATTTGTTTTGAGAGAGACAGAGACAGCGTGAGCAGGGGAAGAGTAGAAAGAGGGAGAGAGAGAGAATCCCAAGCAGGCTCCGCACTGTCAGCACAGAGCCTGATGTGGGACTCAAAGTCACAAACTGTGAGATCATGACCCAAGCTGAAACCAAGAGTCGGACACTTAACCAACTGAGCCACCCAGGTTCTGCCCACCCCCCTTATTAATGATTTTTAAAACTCTCAACAAACTAGGAATATGAACTTCCTTAACTGGATAAAAGGCATCTATGGAAAACCCATAGCTAACATCATACTTAATAATGAGAAACTAAATTCTTCCCCCCTAAAACTGGGAACAAAGTGAGAATCTCTTATACTGGATGTCCTAGCCAATGCAGTAAGTCAAAAAATAAAAGGTATAAGATTGGAAGGGAAAGAGAAGAACTGCCTTTATTTGCAGACACAATTGTCTACATAGAAGATCTAAGGAATTAGAAAACAACACTAAGAGAATTAATAAGCACATTTGTCAAGGTTGCAGGATACAAGCCTATAAAAAACACTTGGACAAAGAAGTTTAAAAATAGCATTTCCAGTGTTAGTAAATATGCATCATACTTAGGAATATATTTAATGAAAGATACGAAAGACCAGAGTGAAAACTTTAAAACATTGATGAGAGAAATTTAAAATGATCTAAATAAATGGAGAAAGATCCATTATGATTATAAGTTGCAATAATCAACATTGTTAAGGTGTTTATTCTTCTAAAATTGATCTGTAGATTCAGTGCAAACCCCAAACTCCCAGTGGCTTTATGTACTAAATACCTGCTTCTAAACTGTATTTGGAAATGCAAAAGACCTCGAATTGCCAAAGTTATTTTGAAAGACGAAAATGCTGATGCTGGATTATATTCATTTGCTCAGGCTGCCATAACAAAATACCACAGACTGGCTGGCTTAAACAACGGAGATTTATTTTCTCACAGTTCTGGAAGCTGGAAGTCTCAGATCCCAGATTAAGGTGTGGGCAGGCTGGGTTTCTACTGAGGGCTCTCTCCTTGGCTTGCAAACAGCCGCCTTCTCACTCTGTCCTCACAAGGTCTCTTCTTAGTATGTGCAACCCCAGGGGTCTCTTCCCTTTTTCATAAGGACACGGTTGTATGGGATTAGGGCTCCACTGTTATGACCTGCTTTTTTAACCTTAGCCATAGCCTGAAAGGCTCTATTTTCAAATGAAGTCAGATTGGGGGTTAAGGCCTCACCATGTGAATTTAGGGGGAGACCCAATTCAGTCTATAGCATGGATCTCACCCCTTAAGAGTCTGATTTAGTTGTGCTGGGGATGCTGGTTATAGGCTGCTGAGATGCTCCCAGGGATTCTCATGAGTAGCCATGGCTGAGAACAAATGAGTGAGGACGAAGGTCTCAACCTGTGCAGGAACTGAAGGCACAGAGGCTCTCCTGGGCCCTGTGAACTCTGATCGATGACATCAGGTAGACAAAGGATACTCTGTGAATAAGTGCTTGGTAGGACAGAGTTCTATTTCAGACACGTCCCCCCGCATCTTGTGTGATCCTGGGAAAGCCGTGTAACACACTCAGCCCAACGTCAGGCCCGAAGTGATGCTCGCTACATAGAAGTCATTAGCCAGGCACTAAACTTCACATTTACTCCACTTGAAGATCCAGACTCTTCCCACTATATCCTAGAGATGTCAAGGCTGTGAGGAAACCCAGCAGTAAAAGAGAGGAGGGAGCAGTAATATTCTCGTATTACATGGTCAGGAGCCCTAGTGTTTGGATGTTAGTGGGTTTTATTCATTGTAAAATTCCCGTGTTTGTATGCTGTCATCTGTTGGGGTGTGCTAAGCTGGAGCCATTCAGAGGTGGTCTAGCCACCTCTCACTACTCCCACCACAGGAACAAATGAAGATTTGCCAATGAGAACCAGAGAGAACCACAGAGCACCTACTGCCAGTCCACCATATACGGACGCCTTAGAAACAAACACAGTCCATTTCTCCTCTAGTCGTTTCATCAGGATTAAGGGGGCTATTTTTAGTATTGGTGTGGCGACAACTGGCAAGAGGCACGGAAGAAGCTTCTAGCGTTTGCATCTACTTTATCTGAACTCCAGGCTCACCGCACCCCTTGTGCCCTCCGTCCCCTTCATCTTCGATATCAGTCAGGGCAGTGACGGGCCCCTGGCCCCTCACTCCAGCCCTGTCCCAGCCTGGGTCTCCCGCCTCCACCTAACAAGCTTTGGGGCTGCTCCCTTCACAGGCTCCACCACTGCCCACAGTTCCTGTCCTGGAGTCGTAGGCAGGGAGGAAGAAGGACACCGAGAAGCCAATGAGAAAGTCAGTGAGAAGAAAAGAAACCAGGGCAGACCACCAAGCACCAGGGCCAGCTCCCTAAGCCACAGGTTCCCTGCCTTCCCTCCCTCTTCGCCCTCCCCAGCTCAGGTCTCTGGCACCAGAAGTGGGCATTCCATTCTCACAGGGCTAGGTCCCCAGGTTGGCAGAGCCCCAAAGGGCTTTGGTTCGGAGCAGCAGAAAGTTGCAGACAAGCAGTAGATTCCATTCTGCACAGTCATTTTCCTTTCCTCTCCTCCCTGCCCCCTGAGGGCCTTTTCCACAAATGAAGGCTCACACCAGCTGCCCCGTCAAGAGAAGGCATGCTGGGATATCTCCCATCCTGTCAGGGGCAGCTGGCCTAGACTGCTTAATGACCGATCTCTGGGCGGTCAGGCTGACCTGATGTGCAGATGCTTCTTGAGACAGAAGGGCTTACCTCTTTCCAAGTGTGGCTTGGGGAAAAAGTGTTAGGATAAAAGAGAGTTTGACATTAGAACTTAAAACAAATCTAAAATCCTTTTGACTACTTGAGAAAAAAATTGCAGAAACATATAGGAAACTCTTCTCTTGTGCCTTTGACATAAGAACATAAACTTACTTGGGGCGCCTGGGTAGCTCGGTCGGTTAAGCGTCCGACTTCGGCTCAGGTCACGATCTCACAGTTTGCAAGTCTGAGCCCCGCATCGGACTCTGGGCTGACAGCTCAGAGCCTGAAGCCTGCTTCGGATTCTGTGTCTCCTTCTCTCTCTGCCCCTCCCCTGCATGTGCTCTGTCTCTCAAAAATAAATGTAAAAAAAAAAAAAGAAACTTACTTCATTTATTTATTCATTATGTTTCTATGAAAACCTCTTACCATTTTTGAAGATGCGCTTTTAGGTGCTGTGAGAAGTGTAAGTGCAACCCAGCTCTCAGCAGGGTCTCTCAGATCTCTGATCTCTGAGTCAGGAAATCTCTTCTTCGCCTTATGTTGTGAAAATCCAACTTCCCCTCCAATATACTAGCAAGTTCCAGGGGACTTCTGTTGTTTACACCAGCTCATTCTCCAGATTTCTGCTTCTCAGGTGCCTCAGTAGCTCAGTTGGTTAGGTGTCTGACTTGGGCTCAGGTCATGCTTACAGTTCGGTTCGTGTATTCAAGCCCCGTGTCAGGCTCTGTGCTGACGGCTTAGAGTCCAGAGACTGTTTTGGATTCTGTGTCTTCCTCTCTCTCTGTTCCTCCCCCACTCACACTCTGTCTCTCTCTCAAAAATACATAAACATTAAAAAAATTTTTTGATGGGGTGCCTGGGTGGCTCAGTCGGTTAAGTGTCCAATCTTGGCTCAGGTCACGATCTCGCGGTTTGTGAGTTCGAGCCCCGCATCAGGCTCTGCGCTGACAGCTCAGAGCCTGAAGCCTGCTTTGGATTCTGTGTCTTCCTCTCTCTCTGCCCCTCCCTTGCTCTCTCTCTCTCTCAAAAATAAAATAAAAACATTAAAAAATTTTTCTTTAATGCTTTTTTTTTTTTTTAAAGGTTTTCAACGTTTATTTTATTATTTGGGACAGAGAGAGACAGAGCATGAACGGGGGAGGGACAGAGAGAGAGGGAGACACAGAATCGGAAACAGGCTCCAGGCTCCGAGCCATCAGCCCAGAGCCCGACGCGGGGCTCGAACTCACGGACCGTGAGATCGTGACCTGGCTGAAGTCGGACGCTTAACCGACTGCGCCACCCAGGCGCCCCTCTTTAATGCTTTTTAAAGCAAAAAAAAAAAAATTCTGGTTCTCTGTTCCACATCTCGTGGAGTCATGAATCTTTTCTTCAATATGTACCTTCCACAAAAGCTTGACTAACACAGAATTTGTAAGTATGATAGATTTCATGAAAAAGTGGGAGCGTTGAGAAGGAGGCACTCATATTACAAAGAGACACACAACTTTAAATGGTATTTTAGACACCGTTTTTTACATGCCCTCCAGGACTTCCAGATGTGGTCAGAAGTTCAGGTATTGGACCTATTCTCTCACGATACCGTACAACCGGACACATGTAAAGCAACTGCTTTCAGACATTGGATAAAAGCCGTTAGACGACTACAGTCCCTAAGGAAAGTGAAACATTAGGTGAGCTTTCTGCTTGGGGACTCTTTGCTTAACATCCTGTTCACTGAGTTGAGACGCTCCGAAGGGTGGAGCTCATTAGTAGGACTACTCTTGCTCCAGGGCAAGGGTCCCTCTAAACGCTTCCTCACAAACCTATTAGCAAGACTTGGAAGGTTAAGATCTATCAACAAATTCACTGCCTTTCAGAATAAAAGGACACATTACTTAAGGGAAGACAACAACACACAGGCACGCAACGAAGGAGCATCCGCAATATCTAGCCTATAACCCGAGGGCATTAGTGTTTAATGAGTACAGAGTTTCAGTCGGGGGTAAGATGCAAAAGTTGTGGAGAAGGATGGCAGTGATGGTCGTACAACAATGTGAATGTACTTAATGCCACTGACCTGGACACTTAAAAATAGTTAAGATGGACGGGTACCTGGCTGGCTCAGTTGGTTAAGCTTCTGACTCTTGATTGCGGCTCAGGTCATGATCTCACAGTTCGTGAGATTGAACCCCATATTGGCCTCTGTGCTGACAGCTCAGAGCCAGCTTGGGATTCCCTTTCTCTCTCTCTCTCTCCCTCCCTCTCCCTCTCCCTGTCCACCCCTCCACTGCTTGTGCTCTCTCTCAAAATAAATAAATAAGCATTAAAAAAGGAGTTAAGGGGCACCTGGGTGGCTCAGTCAGTTAAGCATCTGACTCTGGCTCAGGTCATGATCTCACAGTTTATGAGTTCTGGGACCCTCTCTATATATGATTTCCTTCTCTGTTCTGCCTTCTCAACTCTGGCATTGGATTCTGTGCTGACAGATTGTCTCTCTCTCTCTCTCTCTCTCTCTCTGCATGCCCCCTCCCATGTTTTCTCAGAATAAATAAAATAAAATAAAATAAAATAAAAAATAAATAAATAAATAAAAATACCTTCTAAGAAGACTACTGCTTCCAGGAATAACAAGGACAATATGTGCCTTCCTGCTTGAAACACTAAAACACCAGAAAAAGAAAAAAAACAATGATATGCAAATAATGGGCATTAAGCAGCACAGGACAGTAACCCTTGAGAAAGGGAAAACAAAGGAGCCCTACAATGTCCCCAGTTTACTGTCTGGACACAGTTTCCAAACTACAGCATTGGGAAGGGAAACCCCAGTGGAGGCCCGCAGTCTACCTGAATCGAGAAGATGGACCTGGGAGTCAAAAGAGGCCAAGGCAGACAGAGTTGAGAAGGCAGAATTATCAGAGAAAAGAATCATATAGAGAGAGGGCCCCAGAGATTTGCAAAGGGTCCCCTTGAGTCTTTAGCTGATTACTGATCAGCGCATGCCTATGATGACACCAACAGATACTGGAGAAAGAGTCACTAAAGAGGACCAGATGAGATAATCCCTATGCTTTACTCAGGACCAGTAATGGTTCCATGTTATTTAGAATACAAAAGGTTATAACTTACAAGGCATCAGATAGAATACCCAGAAGGTATTGGTTCAGTAATGAAGGAAAAAATAGCCCAGATTCAAATCTACTCTAGTCTCAGCTCACAAAGTTAAAAAAAAATAATGAAAGCATCAAACTATTTCCAAGTAACTTAAATGTACTGCAGAACAAACTTAAATGTACTGCAGAATATTTATAGAGAAATATCTACCACATAAGATAAAAGTTACACTGTCTAGCATTCAACCAAAAATCACCAGGCATGCAAAGAAGTAGAGAAATATGACCTATAATAATGAGAAAAATCAATCAACAAAAACAGGAAAAAAAGGGAAATAGGTAATAGAATTAGTAGGAAAGGACATTAAAACAGTCCTTTTAACCATATACTATATGTTCAAGAAGGTAGAGGAAATAAGCATGTTCAAAACCATAGAAATATTGAAAAGACATAAAATGAACTTCTAGACTTGAAAATTACAATGTCTGAGATGAAAAATACACTTGGTGGGATTAATAACAGATCAGACACTGGAGAGACAAAAATGAGTAAACTTAAAAATATAATAATACTACCCAAAATGAAGCATAGTGTGTGTGGGGGAACTGAAAAAAAAAGTGAACAGAATATCACTGAGCTGTAAGAAAACAAAGTAGCCTAACATCTGTTATTGGACAGCACAGGAGAAATAAGAGGACAAGAAAAAGATGTGAATAAATAATGGCTAAGAATTTTCTTAAGTTTGATGAAACTCATAAGCCCACAAATCCAAGAAATTCAAACTATAAACTGTAACTATAAACACAAGAATCATGAATAAACTACATCAAGGCACATCATAATCAAATTGCTCAAAACCATTGACAAAGAGAAAATCTTAAAAAAGGAGCCAGAGGAAAAAGGCACATTACATACAGAGAAACAAAGATAAGAATTACATGAGACTTCATATTGGAAATGATGTGAACCCAAGGACAATGGAACAAATATAGAGCACTGAAAGTAAAAAGCTATCAACCTGGACTTCTATGGTCATCAAAAATATCTTTCACAAAAAAGTAAAGAGTTTCTCAGACATTGAAAAGGTGAATGAATTCATCACTAGGAGACCTGATCTATAAGAAATATTAAAGGAAGTCCTCCGGGCAGAAGAAAAGTAATACCAGATGGAAATCTATATCTGCATAGGTAAAGAAAGAGTACTGGAGATACTACATGTATTGATAAATATGAAAATGAGTTTTCTCCTCTATTCAGAAAATCTCCTTAATAAGTCATTGTTAGATCATAAAAGTTCTCACCACCAAAGAAAGAAAAAAGGTGGTGATGGATGTGTTAACTAAAATGTTTTGGTAATCACTTCACAATATATACATATATCAAGTCATTACACTGTACAACTTAAACTTACACAATGTCAGATGTTGATTATATCTCAATAAAATCAGGGCTGGGGGGAGAGTCACTGAGATGCACATCATCAGCCATTAGGAAAATACCAATTAAAACCACAATGAGATACCATTTCAGACACATTAAGATGGCTATAATAAAAAAGATGGGCAATAGCAAGTGCTGATGAGGATGTGGAGAAGCAGGAACATTAGTATACTGCTAGTGGGAATGCAAAACAGTGCAGCCACTACTTGAGAAAATAGTCTGGCTGTTCCTCAAAAAGTTAAGTATAGAGTTACTATATAACTGAGCAATTCCACTGCTAGGTATATGCCCAAGAGAAATGAAAACAAATGTCTACACAAAAACTTGAACATGAATGTTCATTCCAGCATTATTCATAAAAGTCAAGAAGTGGAAACAGGCAAAATTTCCATCAACTGAAGAATGGATGAATAAAATGAGGTATATTCATACAAAGGAATATATCCGGCAATAAAAATGAATTACTGGCACATGCTACAAAATAGATGAACTCTGAAGACATTATGCTAAGTTAGAGAAGGCAGTCACAAAAGACCACATATTATATTATTCCATTCATATCAAATATCCAGAATACACAAATCTATAGAGAAAAAAAGTAGATTGGTGATTGTTGAGGATTTTGGAGAATGAAGGGTTACTGTTAAAATATATGAAATTTATTTTGGGGATGATGAAAATATTCTAAAATTGATTATGGTGATAGTTGCACAACTGCATATACTAAAAACCATGGAATCATATACTTTATAATTGTATATAAATTATACAATTGTATAATTGTAAATTATCTCAATAAAGTTGCTATAAAAAGATAACCATTCATTCATTCATTCATTCATTCATTCATTTATTTTAAATAGGCTTCATGCCCAGTGTGGAGTCTAACATGAGGCTTGAGCTCACGACCCTGAGATCAAGACCTGAGCTGAGATCAAGAGTGACGCTTAATGAAATGAGCCATCCAGGCACCCTGAATAACTGACTTTAAAAATTTTTTTTCTTTAATGTTTATTGATTTTTGAGAGACAGAGAGAAACAGAGTGTGAAGGGGGAGGGGCAGAGAGAGAGGGAGACACAGAATCCAAAGCAGGCTCCAGGGTCTGAGCTGTCAGCATAGAGCCCAATGTAGGGCTCAAACTCACAAACTGTGAGATCATGATCTGAGCCACCCAGGCACCCCTGACTGTTAAAAACAAAAATAATTGCAACATACTATAGGGTATATAACTTATAGCATTCAAAATGTATGGCAAAAATAACACAAAGGTCAGGAGGGGAAAAGGAAAGAATACTGTTGTAAGATTCTTATACTATAAGTAAACTGGAATAATTTACTTGAAGGAATTATATTATTATTTAATATACATAATATTACTTGATGGAAGTTAAAGGTGTAAATTATAAATAAGTCAACCACTAAAATTAAAAAAAACAGGTAGCTAATAAACCAAAACCAAAATTTTTAAACACATAGTTACTCAAAAAGATGGCAAAAAAAAGGAAAATAGGAATATTGCAAATAGAAAACAAACAGCAATATGGTAAATTTAAACTTAACTATACCAACAATTACATTAAATGTCAATGTGCAGACACCCCAAATAAAAGGCATAACTTGTCAGGTTGGTTAAAAATGTGATGCTTGATTGGCTGCTTATAAGAAACCTAGTTTGAATATAAAGACACAAGTAGGTTAAAAGCAAAGGGATGGGAAAAAATATACTTTTCCAACACTAATCAAAAGAAAGCTGTATCAATCTATATTAATATCAGATGATGTCGATTTCAGATAAAAAATATTACTGGAGATAAAAATTGGTCATTTCATAGTGATAAAGAGTCAATTCATCAAGAGAACATATAGAACATATACTAAATATTTATGCACCTAATAACACATCTTCAAAATACACAAAGTAAAATCTATTGTACTCCAAGAAGAGACAAATCCACAATTATAGTCAGAAGTTTCACACTGTAATTGAGAGAATGAATTGACAGAAAATCAGGAAGTATTATAGAAGGCTTGGAAAATACTACCAACTAATTCCATTTGTTGATTGACACTTTACCTACCAATAGCATAATACACATCCTGCACGTGGAACATTTGCCATGACAGACCACATTGTGGGCCATAAAAACTCTTAATACTTTAAAAGGATTCAAATCATATAAATTTTATTTTCTGACTCTTGGAAGTAAATTAGAAATCAATAATAGATATCTTTTAAAAGATATCATTTGGAAACTAAATGGTATATTTTTAAAGTAACCAATAGGTAAAAGAGAAAATAAAAATCAAAATGAATAAAATATTTTGAACTGAATAAAAACACAACATTACATTACAGGACTTAATGATGAATCCTACCAAACATTTATGAAAGAAATAGTGCCAATTCTATGCAAAGTCTTTCAGAAAATCAAAGGGAAAATACTCTTGAACTCATTATATGGGGCCAAAAATCATCCCATTATCACAAACAGGGAAAGACATTACCAAAAAAAGATATTATAGATTAATATTCCTCATGATCATAGATGAAAAAATTGTAAAACAAATTAGAAAATCGAATTCAACAATATTACAAAAAGGATGATCAAATGAGATTTATTCCAGGAAAATAAGAATTACTTAACATTTGAAAACAAAGCTATATAATTTACCATATTAATAGACTGAAAAAGGAACACTATATAATCATCAAAATTGATGCAAAGAAACATTTGACTGATTTCTTTAATTAATTTTAAATTGAAGTATAACTGACATACAATATCCTATTAATTGTAGGTGTACATCATAGTGATTAAATATTTTTATATCTTAAAAAAGTGATCCCTATGATAAATCTAGTTACCATCTGTCACTATACAAAGTTATTACAATATTATTGACTATATGCCCTATGCTGTACATTATATCCTCATGACTTACTTATTTTGTAACTGGAAGATTTTACCTCTTAATCTTCTTCACATATTTTGCCCACCCACCAACCCCTCTCCCCTCTGGTAACCAAAGGTTTGTTTCCTGTATCTATGAGTCTGTTTCTGTTTTGTTTGTTAATTTGTTTTTGTAGATTCCACATGTAAGTGAAATCATATGGTATTTGTCTCAAAGCTTATTTATTTATTTTTGAGAGAGACAGAGACAGCATAAGTGGGGAAGGGGTAGAGAGAGGGAGAGAGATAATTCCAAGCAGGCTCCATGCTGTCAGCACAGATCTTACACAGGGCTTGATCTCACAAAACCACGAGATCACAACCTGAGCTGAAACGGAGTCAGACGCTTGACTGAGCCACCAAGGCACCCTCATATAGTATTTGTCTTTCTTTGTCTGAATTACTTCACTTAGTATAGTACCCTCTAGGTCCATTCATGTTGTCACAAATGGCAAAATTTCATTTTTATGGCTGAGTATATTCCATTGTGTGTACATATATACCACATCTTCTTTATCCATTTATTCATAAGTGAACACTTAGGTTGCTTCCATATCTTGACTATTGTAAATAATGCTGCAATGAACATAGGAGTGCATATATTTCTTCAAAATGGTGTTTTCATTTTCTTTAGATAAATACCCAGAAGTGGAATTGCTGGATCATGTGGTAGTTCTATTTTTAATTTTTGAGGAACCTCCATACTGTTTTCCATAGTGGATGCATCAATTTACATTCCCACCAACAGTGTATGAGAGTCTCCTTTTCTCCACATTCTCCAACACTTATTTTTTGTCGTTTTGATAATAGCCAATCTGACAGGTGTGGGATGATATCTCATTTGGCTTCCTTTGATTTGCATTTGCCTGATGATTGGTGATGAGTATCTTTATGTGCCTGGTGGCCATCTGTATGTATTCTTGGGGGGAAAAAATGTCTATTCAAGTAGACATTTTTAATCTTTTTAAATTTAAGTTGTGTAAATTCATTACATATTTTGGATATTAATTCCTTATCAGATGTATGATTTGCAAATATCTTCTCTTATTCAGTAGGTTGCTTTTCATTTTGTTGATGGTTTCCTTTGTTGTGCAAAAGCTTTTTAATTTGGAAAAAAAAAAAAAAAGCTTTCTTGTTTGAAATAATTCCATTTGTTTTAGTTTTTGTTTCCCTTGCCTGAGGAGACCAGACCAAAAAAATATTGCTAAGACTGATGTCAGAGAGCTCACTGCTTATGTTTTCTTCTAGGAGTTTTATGAGTTTATGCAACTCATAATTTTAATCCATTTAATGACTTTAATCCATTTTGAATTTATTTTTGTATATGGTACAAGATAGTGGTCCAGTTTCATTCTTTTGCATATATCTGTCCTGTCTCCCCAACACCATTTATTGAAGAGACTGTCTTTTCCTGATTGTATACTCTTGCCTCCTTTGTCATAAATTAATTGATTATATAGGTATAAGTTTTTTTTCTGGGCTCTCTTTTCTATTCCATTGATCTGTATGTCTGTTTTCATGCCAGTACCATACTGTTTTGATTACTACAGCTTTATAGTATAGTTTGATGTAAGGGAGCATAACAGCTCCAGCTTTGTCCTTCCTACTCAAGATTGCTTTGGCTTTTCAGGGTCTTTTGAAGTTCCATATACATTTTAGGATTCTTTGCTCTACTTCTGTAAAAAATGCCATTGTTATTTTAACGGAGATTGCATTGAATGTGTAGATTTCTTTGGATAGTATGGATGTTAATATGAACAATATTAATCCTTCCAATCTTAAGCACAATATATATTTTCACTTATATGTGTCATCTTCAATTTCTTTCATTAGTATCTTATCATTTTAAGGGTATAGGTCTTTCACCTCCTTGGTTATATTTATTCATTTGTATTTTATTCTTTTTGGTGCAATTTTAAATGGGATTGTTTTCTTAATTTTTCTTTCTGAGAGCTTGTTATTAGTGTACAGAAATGCATTCAACTTCTGTATGCTAATTTTGTATCCTCTGACTTTACTGAATTCATTTGTTAGTTCTGGTAGTTTTTTGGTGGAGTCTTTAAGGTTTCCTATATATAGTATTATGTCATCTGCAAGTAGTGGATTTTACTTCTTCCTTTTTGATTTGGATGCCTTTTATTTCTTTTTCTTGGGTAACTGCTGTGGCTAGGATTTCCAATACTCTATTGAATATAAGTGGAAAGAGTGGGTAACCTTGTCTTGTTCCTGATCTTAGAGGAAAAGCTTTCAGCCTTTCTCCATTAACTATGATGTTAGCTGTGGGTTTGTCATATATCGCCTTCATTATGTTAAGGTATGTTCCTTCCATACTCACTTTATTCAGTTCTTATCATAAGTGGATGTTGAATTTTGTCAAATACTTTTTCTGCATCTATTGAGATATCATATAATTTTGATCTTTCATATTGCTAATTTGGTGTATCACATTGATTGATTTGTAGATATTGGACCATCCTTACATGCCTGGATGCATAAATACTAAATGGGATCCACAAATCCCATTTAATTATGGTGCATGATCCTTTAAATGTATTGTTGAGTTTGGTTTACTAATACTTTATCGAGGATTTTTGCATCTATCTTCATCGGGGATATTGGCCTCAATTTTCTTTTTGTGTGGTATTTGCTTTTGGTTTTTCTTATTTTTTATTTTTTAAAAACTTAGCAAACTAGGGATATACATGAACTTTATCAATCTAATAAAGGATATCTATGAAAAAACTATAGTTAGCATTATAATTAGTGGTAAAATACTGAGTGTTCTCAGCATAAGATGAGGAATAGGTAAGGCTGCCTGTTCTCACCACTTGTTTTTTTTTTTTTTTTTAATTTTTTAAAATGTTTATTCTTTTTTTTTGCAAATGTTGGTTTTTTTTAATTTAAAAAATTTTAATGTTTCCCCCCCTGTCCACAATCTTAAATTTATTTATTTATTTTTAATTTACATCCAAGTTAGTTAGCATATAGTGTAGCAGTGATTTCAGGAGTAGATTCCTTAATGCCCCTTACCCATTTATCCCATCCCCCCTCCCACAACCACTCTAGCAACCCTTTGTTTATTCTCTATATTTAAGAGTCTCTTATATTTTGTCCTCCTCCCTGTTTTTATATTATTTTTGCTTCCCTTCCCTTATTTTAATCTGTTTTGTATCTTAAATTCCTCATATGAGTGAAGTCATATATTTGTCTTTCTCTAATTTCACTTAGCATAATATGCTCTAGTTCTATCCACTTAGTTGCAAATGGCAAGATTTCATTCTTTTTGATTGCTGAGTAATACTCCATTGTGTGTGTGTATATGTGTGTGTGTGTGTGTGTGTATATATACATATACATATATGTATATGTATATACATATATGTATATATATATATATGTATATGTATATATATATATATATATATACACACCACATCGTCTTTATCCATTCATCCGTTGAAAGACATTTGGGCTCTTTCCATGCTTTGGCTATTGTCTATAGTGCTGCAAGGGGTGCATGTGCCCCTTCAAAACAGCACACCTGTATCCCTTGGATAAATACCTAGTAGTGCAATTGCTGGGTCATAGGGTAGTTCTATTTTTAATTTTTTGAGGAACCTCCATACTGTTTTCCATTGGCTGCACCAGTTTGCATTCCCACCAGCAGTGCAAAAGAGATAATCTCTCTCTGCATCCTTGCCAACATCTGTTGTTGCCTGAGTTGTTAATGTTAGTCATTCTGACAGGTATGAGGTGGTATCTCACTGTGGTTTTGATTTATATTTCCCTGATGATGAGTGATGTTGAGCATCTTTTCATGTGTCTGTTAGCCACCTGGATGTCTTCTTTGGTAAGTGTCTATTCATGCCTTTTGCCCATTTCTTCACTGGATTATTTGTGTTTTGGGTGTTGAGTTATATCAGTTCTTCATAGATTTTGGATTCTAACACTTTATCTGATAATGTTATTTGCAAATATCTTCTCCCATTCCATAGGTTGTCTTTTAGTTTTGCTGATTGTTTCCTTCGCTGATTGTTTCCTTATTTTGATGAGGTCCCAATAGTTCATTTTTGCTTTTGTTTCCCTTGCCTCTGGAGACGTGTTAAGAAGTTGCTGAAATTATTCATTTATTTTTGAGAGAAAGAGTGCGTGAGTGGGGGAAGGACAGAGAGAGAGACACAGAATCTGAAGCAGACTCTGAGCTGTCAGCATAGAGCCCAATGTGGGGCTTGAATCCACAAACTGTGAGATCATGCCTGAACCGAAGTTGGATGCTTAGCCAACTGAGCCACCCAGGCACCCCTTCTCACCACTTCTATTCAGCATTGTGCTTTAGTGCATTGTATACAGTTCAATAAGACAAAACATCCAGAGTAGAAGGGAAGAATTAAAACTTTGTTCTCTAATGATATGATTATCTATGAAAATTCTTGAGTATATAAAAAAAAGCTACTAGAATAAGTGGGTTTAGCAAGTTTGCACAATGTAAAATAGATACACAAATATCGCTTATATATCAATATCCTAGTTGTAAACAATCAGAAATTGAAATTAAAATAAAAATCATTACCAACAGCACCAAAAATAGAAAATACTTGCATAAACTTGACATAATATGTGCAAGATCTCTACACTGAAAACTGCAAAACATTCCTGAGAGAAATTAAAGAAGACTCAAATAAATAAAGAGATGTACCATGTTCATGGAATGGAATATTCAATATTGTGAAGATGCCAAGTCTCCCTATATTGATATATGGGTTTAATGCAATCCATGACAAAACCCAAGCAGGCTATTTTTGTAGAAATCAACAAATCGATCCTAAAAAGAGTTGTAAATCAAGGAGGAGAAAAACATGCATTGGGTAAGGTGCGGGTCCAATCCAAGATAGCAATAAAGGTAATTCTATGATGAAGCTGGACAAGAGCCTGAGAAAATAGGCTAACGGTGCATAATGGAAGAAGATAGGAGCAAAGAAAGAGGGAAAGAGAGGCAACCAAAAATTTCAGGAAAAAAGAGAGCCAATGTAGAACAGAAGTCAGTGGGCTCCAAGACAAACAGATAAGATGAGAATAGAATAGGAAGATATTGGGGATTCAGTGAAGTTCTTTTCCCAACAACATGAGTAGCACAAAGGTTGTAGCATTGTAACCATGGAGAAGGCCATTTAACCATGGGACACTACTTGCATGGTCTCCTGAGGTAAATGAAGGGGACCCCCCACTGCAGCTGTATGTGAGTGCATGCAGCAGGGGAACTGGGATTTCCAGGGGTTTCATAGTCTACATGGTTGGAGAAGGGTTTGTAGGGGTATGGGAAGCTGAGCTGTTTTGGCTGGAGGGGAAGTGGCCAGTAGATGAATGCCTTGAGCAGCGTCTTGGCCTAGGAGGTACAAATCCTGACTCAGACACTTTCCAGCCTTGTGACCTTGGTGAAGCTATTTAACTCTTTAGATTTGTTTCCTCTTCTGTACAAGGTGATAAAAGTAAGCTCTACTTTGTAGGGTACTTAGAGAAATTAAACGCTGTGATGTTTGTGATCAGTGCGGCAGCCAGAACATTTTACTACACTCAAGAAACAGTCATTTGTAAAAGGAATGTTGGGAGACAGTGGAGGTCAGAGCCTGTGTTGGGGGTTGTGAGGAAGGGGAGATTTGGAGGCCACCACAGCCCATTTGTGGTGTGTGGCTCTTATTCTGTGGCTTCACTGGTTTTAAAAAATGTTGATTGAGCAGCCACAATGTGCATGGCATGCTCATTTGATCCTGGCTGTATGAATATGAAAAACAAGGTTCCAGGAGGTTAAAATATGTATCAAGGCCACAGTACTAGAGGCATTCAGGGAGCAGAGAGGTGGCAGAATGAAAGGGGAGGTCTGGGTGTCTTAGCTTGCAGTGGCACACTGGAAGGGAGCTGGTGGCTAAAGGTCAGGGGCTGGTCTGGGCTACAGGAAGACAAGGTGTGAGAAGTGAGAATGACACTGATGACCTGGGGAGGGAGCTGGTGCTGAATGAACGGGCTCAGGCCCAGGATACGTGAGCCCACTGGTATGCCCACAGCTCTGCTGGGCAGATCCATTGAAGGTCTGTGGGGGTGTGATTGGGTCCAGAATTTCAAGTGACTAGAGGAGGGTGGGAGTGGGGCAGGGTGTTAGGGGTGGAAGCAGATGCTCAGTTAGGAGGCTGATAAAATACAGTTGAAATTGTATCAGAGGTGTCTGCTGGATTGGAAGAACAAATATTGTTAAAATCTCGATACTACTCAAAGCAATCTACACATTTAATGCAATCTCTATCAAAATACCACCAGCATTTTTCACAGATCTAGAATAAACAATCTTAAAATTTGCATGGAACCATAAAAGACCCTGAATAGCCAAAGCAATCCTGAAAAAGAAAATCACAGCTGGAAGCATCACAATCCCAGCCTTCAAGCTATATTACAAAACAGTAGTGATCAAGACAGTATGGTACTGGCACAAAATCAGACACATAGATCAATGGAACAGAATAGAGAACCCAGAAATGGACCCACAACTATATGGTCAACCAATCTTTGACAAAGCAGGAAAGCATCTCCAATGGAAAAATGTCTCTTCAACAAATGGTGTTGGGGAAACTGGACAGCAACATGCAAGAATGAAACTGGACCACTTTCTTACACCATGGACAAAAATAAACTCAAAATGGATGAAAGACCTAAATGTGAGGCAGGAAACCATCAAAATCCTGGAGGAGAACAGAGGCAGCAACTTCTTTGACCTCAGCCAGATCAACTTCTTACTAGACATGTCTCTGGAGGCAAGGGAAACGAAAGCAAAAATGAACTATTGGGACCTCATCAAAATAAAGAGTTTCTGCACAACAAAGGAAACAATCAACAAAACTGAGGGGCAACCTATGGAATGGGAGAAGCTTTTTGCAAATGACATATCTGATAAAGGGTTAGTATCCAAAATCTATAAAGAACTGATATAACTCAACACCCAAAAAACAAATAATCCAGTGAAGAAATGGACAGAAGACAGGAATAGACATTTTTCCAAAGAAGATGCACAGATGGCTAACAGACACATGAAAAGATGTTCAACATCTGTCATCATCGGGAAAACACAAATCAAAACCACAATAAGATACCACCTCACACCTGTCAGAATGGCTACAATTAACAACACAGGAAACAAGAGATGTTGGTGAGGATGTGGGGAAGGGGGGGACCCTCTTAAGCCACTGGTGGGGATGCAAACTGGTGCAGCCACTCTGGAAAACAATATGGAGGTTCCTCAAAAAGTTAAAAATAGAACTACCCTATGATCCAGCAATTGCACTACTATGTATTTGTCCAAAGGATACAAAAATACTAATTCAAACGAACACATGCACCCTGATGTTTACAGCAGCATTATCAACAATAGCCAAATTATGGAAAGAGCCCAAATGTTCACTGAATGATGAATGGATAAAGACGATGTGACACACACATACACCCCAGAATATTAGCCATCAAAAAGAATGAAATCTTGCCATTTGCAACAACATGGATGGAGCTAGAGTGTTATGCTAAGCAAAACAAGTCAGAGAAAGACAAATACCATATGATTTCACTCATATGTGGAATTTAAGAAACAAAACAGGTGAACATACGGGAAGGAGGTAAAAAGAGAAGAGAGGGAAACAAACCACAAGAGACTCTTAATGATAGAGAACAAACAGGGTTGATGGACGGGTAGTGGATGGGGGGATGGGCTAAATGGGTGATGGGCATTAAGGAGGGCTATTGCTGGGATGAGCCCTGGGAGTTACATGTAAGTGTAACTTACTCCTGAAACCAGTATGACACTATATGTTAACTAAAATTTAAATTAAAAACTTGAAGGAAGGAAGGAAGGAAGGAAGGAAGGAAGGAAGGAAGGCAGGAAGGAAGGAAGGGAGGGAGGGAGGGAGGAAGGGAAGAAGGAAGGAAGGCAGGAAGGAAGGAAGGGAGGGAGGGAGGGAGGGAGGAAGGGAAGAAGGAAGGAAGGAAGGAAGGAAGGAAGGAAGGAAGGAAGGAAAGAAGGAAGGAAGGAAGGAAGGGAAGAAGGAAGGAAGGAAGGGAAGAAGGAAGGAAGGAAGGGAAGAAGGAAGGAAGGAAGGCAGGAAGGAAGGAAGGAAGGCAGGAAGGGAAGAAGGAAGGAAGGGAGGAAGGAAGGGAGGGAGGAAGGAAGGAAGGAAGGGAAGAAGGAAGGAAGGAAGGGAGGAAGGAAGGGAAGAAGGAAGGAAGGAAGGAAGGAAGGGAGGAAGGAAGGAAGGAGGATAGAAGGAAGGAAGGAAGGAAGGAAGGGAAGAAGGAAGGAAGGAAGGAAGGAAGGAAGGAAGGAAGGGAGGAAGGAAGGAAGGAAGATAGAAGGAAGGAAGATAGAAGGAAGGAAAGAAGGAAGGAAGGAAGAGAGAGAGGGAGGGAGAGAGGGAGGGAGGGAGGGAGGAAGGAAGAAGAAATGCCTGTTGCATGCCTCAGAGTAAGTCCCTTGTTAGTCCAAGCCTACACTTAGGACTAACATTTAACGAGGGTCCATCAGCAAGCTGTACCGCCTGCCAGATGTTGAAATGCCTCCTCATTGGTGGTCTCAAGCCCAAGTCCCAACTCCATCCCATGACCCCCAGTGTCCCATCTCTGCCCTGGGATCCTCCTGTCTCTGCACATTCCACCAGAACAAGGGATAACACTGACCTCCTTGCTCTCCTTAAACACCCATCAGGTGCTCCCTTGGCCAGCTCTGTTCTTGCTTTTGCTCTGCCTGTTCTGTCCTGCCCTTCTCCCTTTCCTCCACAGGTCCTTTGCCTGCACTCAAATGCTACTTTCCCTGGCTTAACATCTGTGAGCCCTGCCGTCCCATACACACTGCCTCATCCCTTTCCCAGCTCTACTTTTCTCTGGATTACCAGTGCCATACCATATATTTTACTATCGTACTTGAGGCCAGTCTTCTCTACTAGAATGTTGAAGACTTGAGATCAGGCCTCTCATGGCTTCTGTTCCCTGTAGTATCTCCCACACTCACAACACTGCCTGCACATGCTACACTCTATTCCATGAAGATCTGATGAATGACTGCGTGAACAAATGGACAGTGGATGTGCTGTAGTTCAGTAGCTCACCAAAGTGACCAGGGCCATGTGGCTTACTCCCAGAAAGCACAGCCACGAGGTACTGAAAATTCTTGGGAGAAGTGAAGGTGTCAGGGCAGACAAGGCCCTTGTCCTCCGGGAGGGGTCCCTAGGGGGACGAAGACAAGGGAAGGATGGACACATGGGCTGTGTCTCACAAAGGCCCCGGAAGCAGGGCTTGATGGCCATGTCTCTCACAGGGAAGGCTTGTAGCGAGTGCTGTGTCCTAGGCTCCAAAGGTCTGACCAGTTTCGAAGTTGTGGTAGTTTTGAAACTGGAAGCAAAAGCACCGTGGCCTCAAGTGAGGCCCCCGTCAAAGCCAGAGTCCTGCTTGGCGCGGGAGTTGCAGCCAGCGTCTGGAGGCACAGTGTCCATCTGTTCAACTGCTTTCTTTTTTCGGAGGCTGCTGGCTCACCCCGCTGGAATGGGGTGGCACTTCAGGACACGAAGCTTGGAGCTGGTGGCAGATTTCTTGGAACTGGTAGCAGGGAGATCTAAATTGAGACCTTTATATCACACCAAATAAATAGAAGCTGAAATAGAGGGCTGAAGGAATTAGGCAAAATGCCTTTATACATAACTTTTGAAAAATGGAGGGCGGGGGGGGGGAGTTGGAAAACAGAATGGTATTTATTCACTCGCGTCCCAAGGTATTTGCTGAAAACAATGACACCTCTGTTTGACACAAAAGCACATGTTAGAAAGAGCAAGCCTTTCTCTTTGAAGTGTCCTGCCACAGAAGCCTGGGTAATAAATACCAACCACTTTGTTGGGAGGCCTCTGGGGGCAAGACTGAGGTCTGGCCCAATTTCAAGCTGCCTCCTGCCTCCAGGGAGGTAAGATGAGTCAGTCGCCTGTGGCTTGCGGTGGTCCACGTGGTTCTTTCTTGTCTGGCACCGCTGAAGGACACCTGCTTTGGATTTACCTGCGAGCTTCCTGAGGCAGGAAGGGTGTCTTTCTTTCTCTTCTTCGCACAGGACCCGCAGTCGTACCAGGTGTGATGCGGGCAAGTGGCTGCTGGAAGGAGCTGAGACTCTGCTGGGTCTCCGGGCCAGCATGCCCCAGCCACCGTGGTAAGCAGTGTTCTCTCCAGGATGGCAGTGAAAGGGGAGCAAACCCAGGACAGGGCCCAGGACGGGCACACAGAAGGCACTCTTGGCAGCGAGGGTGAGGACCTTCGCCTGATAGAGCCATGAGAAGGAGCTCGTTCGGCAAAAAATCATCTCAAAGGGCTGATGTGTTAAAATCCCCTAATCGCTGTGTCAAATGTGAAATGAGAAAGGCATAAAGGGCACCTCCAGTGCCATTAGACCAGCTGTTCCTACGACAGACAAAACTGCCTTCACGGCTTCTTCGGAGGTGGAGGGCAGTAGGGAGGCAAAGCCTCGGTAAGTCACATTTGCCAATTTCTGAATACTCCCAGCATTGAACAGAGTTGGGAGAATCCCGCTCTACGTTATTCCCACCATACTGAAACTATATACATCAGTGACCCCAAAAGCATAATGATAAACTCTAGCAATCAGGAAGGAATTACCTTTGCTTTTTATAGAATTTAATTATAAGGTTATACATTCCAGTTTCAGCAATGGTTGTGTCGAACAGCCGGCTCCCAAAATTCCTGAAACTGAACGACTGGCTCTTGCTCCTGGGGCCAGTGTAACCCAACCCCAGCATCCCAGACCTCCCCCGGCCAAGGAGGCTGGCTGAACTGGTCCTCGCAGAGAATGGTCTCACTTGCCAGTACGAGTGAACTCCAAGGCAACTTGCACTCCCTTCCTAACAAGGTGTGCTCTTTGGCTTTTTTTCTCTTCATTCAGCACCAGTTACAAGTTTGGCATCAGGCTCGCGTTTTTTACTACCCTACTGAGCAGCTTTCTGAAGAACCACTGGCTGGCTGAGGTCATTGCTGGGAGACTACAGGAGCAGGCAACCGAAGGAAAGGTTGTTCTGTTCTGTGCTGGGGCGTAGAGGTCAGTGCTGACTTCTGGTGGGAATTTGGTCTAACAGTCACGAGGGCCAGGTGTACAGGTGCGTGATGAGCCTTTCTAGGAGCTCTGCCTAAAAACCATAGTAATCACTAAGCTTCCCGAGCCCAGGCTTAGCATTTTGTTTTTTGTTCATTTAGCTTTGTTGAAAAGCACTACAGGAAAGTACACAAATTTTAAATTTACTGCTCCGTGGATTTTCCAAATGATCTCTTCAGGTAAGTGTAATACTCTGCCGAAGATACACATTTCCAGAGCCCTGGTGGACAACCTTGTACTCATTCCATCAGCAGCATCACCTCGGAGGTAACCACGGACTCTGACTTCTCCCACTTTGGTTTCTCGTTCTTGAAATTCACACGTATGCAATTCAACTTTGGCTGCTTTTGCTCAGTATTCTGTTTGGGAAAGTCGCCAGTGTTGTTGTGTAGAGCGATGGTTCCCTTAATTTCATTTCTGAGACATTAAACCATTGTGTAGACATACCACAATTTGCCAGAGTATTCTGTTCATGGACCTTGGGGTTGTTTCTAGTCTGAGGCCATTATGAACAAAACTAGCATAAAAATACTAAGTACTATTGCATGCATCTCTGGTAAGTGTACATGTGTGGGAGTGGGATCGTGTCAAAGGGTACTAGTGTAGTGTTAGCTTTGGTAAATACTGTTATCGTGGTCGTACCAATTTACTCCCAACTGCAGTGTATGAGAGTTCCAGTTGTTCCTCATCTTCACCAATGCTTGGTCTCGTCGGTCCTCTTTTTAGGTTAGCCATCCTGGTGGATTATCTAGTGGTATCTCATTCCAGTGTTTATATTTCCCTGATGATGAATACTGAATAACTTTGGCTATTAAAATGCCCAATAACCTTCTGGATATTTGTGAAATGGCCAAAATTATTTGCTCATTTCTAAATATACAGTCTTTTTATTCATATGTAACATTTACATATTCTGGGTCCTTTGTTGGATTTTTTCTGCTTCATGGCTTGACTTCTTGTTCAATGATAATTTGATAATGAGTTAATTGTAATGACATCCAATTTATCATATTTTTTATTCTCATGGTGTTTAAAAAAAATGTTTATTTTTGAGAGAGAGAGAGAGTACACGAGCAGGGAAGAGGCAGAGGGACAGAGGATCTAAAGCAAGCTCTGTGATGTCATGACAGCAGCGAGCTGGATGCAGGGCTTGAACTCACAAACCATGAGATCATGACTTGAGCTGAAGTTGCTTAACCTACTGAGCCACCTAGGTGCCTCCCTCATGGTGTTTTTTGTGTCCTAATAAATCTTTGCCTATTCCACGGCCAGGAAGATTATCTGTTTTCTTTAGAAACTTTATTTCACTTTCTATACTTAGTTAGGACCATGATCCTTTTGGAGATCATGTTTGTGTGGTGTGAGGTCAAGGTTCATTTTTTTCCATATGTACATCTTAAATGATGACCTTTTCTGATTATTGATGGTTGTCTCATTAGGATTTTATAGTTTCTAAGTGTCATTTAATTTCTGCAGTTTTGCTGAATATTTTCCCTTTTCTGTCACTCTTAAAGGGGAAGTAGGAAGAGACAATATAACCTGGAGGCAATGACAAGAGTGAATGAGCACAGTTCCGACCCCAAAGCAGGGAGTTGGGATCACACACCTTCTCCACTAGGATTAGCCTGGCTCAGACCCTTCCCAGGCCCCAGTACAAATCTCCAAAGTGAGCCAACCATAGATCTTTGGTCCTAAATCTAAACTGACCAGAAAGATGGCCTCAAAACTGCTTGCGTGTGTTGAAAGCCACAGGTTAAATTATCCTTTGTTGTATCATCACAATGTCCACAGTTATCTTTAGGTAGATTTTGGAACAAAGCTGTTATTTTCCAAATGACTTTGAGGTGATTTGATTTCTTCTGCTTTCTTGTCCACTTGATCACATTCGGCAGTCTGGGCTACACTGAGAAATTCTGCTTCTTAATCTAACAAGGCCTTTCTTATACAGGACCACCAAACTCTTTCCTTATGCAATCTCCAGGACCTAATCTTAGTAACAGTTACTAATTTCCTTTTGTCAAGTATTTATGTGCTAGGCACCTTGCTAAACACTTTACAAGAATATTATTATTATTATTATTATTATTATTTATTATTTTTTTTTTTTGGGACAGAGAGAGACAGAGCATGAACGGGGGAGGGGCAGAGAGAGAGGGAGACACAGAATGGGAAACAGGCTCCAGGCTCCGAGCCATCGGCCCAGAGCCCGACGCGGGGCTCGAACTCACGGACCGCGAGATCGTGACCTGGCCGAAGTCGGACGCTTAACCGACTGCGCCACCCAGGCGCCCCAAGAATATTATTTTTTAATAAAGTTTGTTTATTTATTTATTTATTTATTTAGAGAATCAGAACAGGGGAGAGGCAGAGAGAGAGGGAGAGAGTGAAATTCAAGTAGACTCCACACAGTCTGCACAGAGCCCAACATGGGGATCAATCTCACGAGCCATGAAGATTACGATCTGAGCCAAAATCAAGAGTCAGAAACTCAACTGTGCCACCCAGGTGCCCTACAAGAATATCATTAATCTATATACCTACTTCTTCAAAGCCCTTCTTGCCACCAGAAATCACACACTTATTATCTCTTCAGCTGGAGGACAAATTTCAGAGAGTCCTGCTCTCTTGTTCACCACTGTATCAAAACATCTAGCCCAGTGCTTAAGGTATATGGCTACATGAAGGCGGATGGCTCCTTTCAGACCATGGCAGAGTGAAGGAGAACATTAAAATGGGATCAGACATGACTGATCAATTGTTTTCATAGCTATTCTTTTAATATAGTTTGATTAAAGTTTAGAATACCTAAATGTATTGCCTATTTCTTTTACAAAGGATCGTAGTGATGCTCTTGGTCCTTTTTCTGACAGATTGTACCACCTGCTTTTTATCAGTCTCATGTAAGAAGAGGAGTTTCCTCATGTACCTCACGTAGTAAGTACCAAGTACCTCGTGTGATAAGAGGAGTTTCCACCTTTGCTACTGTCTCTTCTGTTTCCCTTAACCCATTTCTCCAGAGAGGGTCATCAGATTTAAAAACTACCTAAAATAAAATAGTTCCATTGCTTCCGTGTTGTAGTGTGGCCACTCTGCCCACCTACCTCCAGTCTTAGAAATTACCTTAGAAAACATAGTAACATTTGCATTGCTGGGGCACCATTTCAGTTTTATATTAGATTACCCAATATTTATAGCATAGACGAAGCTGCTCAGCAGGGAAAAGAATGGAAGCTCTTAGGAACAGTCATTGCTTTAAGTTACATTTTATTTTTAATTAAATGCTATCAGATTAAAAACACATAGTGGTATTTCCTTAATCACCCCTTAGTGCTCACCAGAATTCTCCAACAGAGACCTTACTGCTTGGCCTTAGTAGTCCATGAATCCACAAGCACCTCAAGGGAAAATGGATACCGAGGATTGTAATGAGAGATCAACTTGCACATTCTTATTCGTAGTCACATGAAAAACCTTACATTAGCTAAACAGTAAATTCTATCATCTGTGTATAAACCTTCCATTCACAAATTAAATAGCCAATCTTGTGAAACTGAGTTTAGCAACCTTTATGTAGGCACAGAGGCTCATAATTTCCTAAGATCCTTGGTTAGACTCTGGACATAGCATGGCTCTTCTTTTCCAACCAAAGATAACATTTGTATGTGCCTTGAGTTTTCTAGTAGAATCCTTTTAAAAAAATTGACAAACGATGGACAAGCATGACAGTAAACTGATGTTATTTTAGAATGCTCTTTATTTTGAAACTTACAACAGGACATGGGTAAGGCATGTTCACAAGTATCTGTTTGATGTACAAAACGCATGTTCTCACCCTCTAGCTGCTCTTCCTTGCCTTTGTACCTGCTGCTACATACTGGTCCCTACATATCTTCCTATCTACCATTCTCAGTTATTAAGGACATGCAGACAACGTTTCAGGGACCCACAAAGAGAATCTGCTTCAAAATACAGAGTGAGTGAGTGTCAGTGGACTAAGTCACCACGACATCAAAACTCACAGGGAACCAAGGCTGAAGAAGGTGATGAAATCAGCTCACGAACTTGGGACTGTGAGCTTCCAGGGGAACAAAGAACACAATGAAAAACATTTTTTGACGTCTGAGAGAAATGGAATGTATCTACAATTCGTGGTTCTGCATTTACCACTGTTTATAAGTCACTAAAGCTATCTAATATTTTAACAGATTCTAATGTAGAGTTTTGTTCTCACACCACAGTACAAGAGCGCATGCATTACTCCACACAAATGTCACACATGGAGCGAGCAAAACACGGACGCCTCAGGACTGTCTACTTACACAAGTATCTCTCTGTGGTGGTGGGACAGGGAGGGGAATGACGGGGACTACTTCCCCATAGTGCCCGCTATGCATCAGACAGAGACACCCAAACACCTGTCATCACGAAGAAGGACAAATGCTGCTCCTAAGAGTAAGGTATGGAAAGAAGAAGCTCCAAGTGTAGGGTTGGGGGATGAACACGTAGCCTCAATTTTCAGGGCAAAAAAAGTCTTGGCTGACACTAGTAAGAAAGCGTTTGTAACCAATTTTCAAAAATCAAATTATACCTTTAGGTGATGAAAACTAAGTCCTTTATAAATCTACCAGGGATATAAAATAATGAAATGGAAAAGCAAAATCACATGGTGTTTCCATGAAAAGGAGATTTAAATCTTTTGGTTTAAATCAGCCGATATGTTACCATTTACTATAGATTATTAAAATGTGTTTGCTTACGCCCATTTAAGTGCAGAATTTCTGAGGAAAAATGTAGGCATTTTATAAGGAATACTGACTCGTAAAAATTTTAGCTGGGGGCACTTTAACAGGTCAGAATACTTACAATTCAAGTACTGCTTTGAGGTGCTCACAACACTTTCCAAAAGAAGCCTTCAGTCTCAGAGAGTACCTCTGTAAGCAGCCCCAACAATTTAGGAATGTGGTTACACATACTTTTATTAGCCACTATTTGCTATTATCAAAGTGTTTAATAAGAGCAGGGAAATTACTATCAACTATATTAAAGATTTCCATTTACCAGCGCTGTGACACACAGTGCAAAGGATCTCCAAATGTTTGCCTTTTACACCAGAAGTAATATATCGTTATTCTCCCAATTCAACAAACCAGTAAATGACTCTTCAGTGAACTGTGACTACCTACAAAAGCAGACTGGCCTCTTCCAGAAGGTGCCGGCTACTTTTCTTACAGGAGATCCTGATCAAGGCAGGCTGGGCAAGTGCTCTGCCCTTTCAGCCACTGCTTAAAGCACTGAAAATGAGAAAACAAAATCAGTCAGTGCCTTTAGGGGCACGTGGAGCCTGAGCTCTCCTGTGCTGCTCAAAGGACATGGTTAACTTCACTTCTAATTCTGATGGGGCCTGGAGCTCCCAACACTGAGGAACACAGAAGCCTACTCAAGCTAGGAGTGTGCCCCAAGCCTCAGGAACAAATAATCTCCCCTCAGGATCTGACCCATGCACTCTGGGCCTCCAACCTGACCTCAGGGGGATGGCCTTGCCCCTCGCCCCTCCGCTTGCCCCACACTCCAGCTTCAGCCTTGGCATGTCAGTGCCCTGAGTTCCAGAGGTTGGCATTTTCTTGGCCCTGGGACTCGCTCACCTAATAGTTAACCGATCCTCTCCTGCCTGGTCTTGGACCTTGTACACCCCACCAGCCTGCATACTGCAGCCTCGACTGGAGCCTGTCTACCCACTGTGGTCCCAAATTGCTCGTGGACGGTGTGTTGCTGCTACCAAGCTGGGTGTGTGTGTTAAGTCTGGAAGTGCAGGCACAACACCCCTATACCTGCAGGAGACAGGCCATGCAAGAGACTACAAGCTGTCTTGACCCCACCTAGTGAATATATTGTATTTATCCCTTTTCTGAAGGGATTAATAAACAGACATGGCAGAGACCTGATCTGTTCCAGCCAGCAGCAGGGGTGCAGAATGAATGCTCACAGCAACCAAGATAACTACCTATAGATCCTGGAAGGGTACAAGCCAGAATCTCCTAGAATCAGGCACAATGGATCCAGTTAAATTTAGCTTTTCTCCTCTAAAATGTCAAACTTCCTATACTGCACGAAACTGACAAACTCTTGCACTGTGCACCTATTCAGTCATATATATAAGAAGCTATCTTCCAAGAAACTAGTATTATTTTGAATTTCAGCACCAACCAAGTTGATTGATGGAGCCGACTAGGATTGTTCTCCTCCACCCATGATGTGATGGATGGAAAGGACAGTGTGCACACCCCAGGCCTCTCTCCCTCGCCACAGCAGCAATTTTTGGAAAGGGAGACAAGGAACACTGGCTTATAAAGAAAGTGCTTTGAAACCCCAAGAAGTATTGACACCTAGAAAAAAAAGTTCCCTTTTATTTTCAAAATACTTCATAGTCAAAATTCATGAGGAGGATGGCCGAAGAGAATTCTTACCCCTTTGTGAAACTTGTGCCCACATTTTAGTACACGCACATTTTTGGATTTGAATACCTCATGGCATATTTCACAGGAAGCTGCACCCGGTGCCTGTGGGAACAAATGTATTCCAATAATAAAGAATAACTAAATTCCTTTTTACTATATGAGCTCTTCCTACAGCGTGATAATGGTTTCAGGAATAGAACTAAGTGATTCATCACTTACACATAACTCCCTGTGCTCATCCCAACAAAGTGCCTCCTTAATGCTCATCACCATTTAGCCCATCCCCACACCCAATACCCCACCAGTAGCCTTCAGTTGGGAACAACTTATTTTTCACCAGTGTTTAAGAAAAAATATAGACGGGGTGGTGTCTGGGTGGTTCGGTCAGTTAAGTGTCCAACTTCGGCTCAGGTCACGATCTCACAGTTCGTCAGTTCAAGCCCCATGTCGGGCTCTGCGCTGACAGCGAGGAGCCTGCTTTGGATTCTCAGCGTCCCTCTCTCTCTCTGCCACTCCCTTGCGCACATGCAGATGCACGTGCTTTCTCTCTCTCAAAGATAAACGTTAAAAAAAGAAAAACAAAGACATACAAAAGAAAAAATATACTTCTGAAGTTCTAATTTTCTCAGAGAAAAAAATATTTTATACGGTTGATAGATTCCCAGGAAATGACTACAAATTTCAAATTTCTTTTTTTTTTTTTTTTTAAATTTTTTTTTTTCAACGTTTTTTATTTATTTTTGGGACAGAGAGAGACAGAGCATGAACGGGGGAGGGGCAGAGAGAGAGGGAGACACAGAATCGGAAACAGGCTCCAGGCTCCGAGCCATCAGCCCAGAGCCTGACGCGGGGCTCGAACTCACGGACCGCGAGATCGTGACCTGGCTGAAGTCGGACGCTTAACCGACTGCGCCACCCAGGCGCCCCTACAAATTTCAAATTTCTAATTATCCCACCTCACACCTAAACTATGGTATGAACACTATAAACCAATCATTCATCTAATTATCTAACAGCTGGAGATACAAACGTAAATGATGATCCACACCATGGACTCCTGTGGGGCTGACTGAAATCACTGAAGTCCACAATCCCTGACACAAAAAGCTGGTCACAACTAACATCTGAATAAAAGCAAGTTACAAAACAGTACATATCATATAATCACATACTTAATTTTTTAAAAATAAAGAGAATGGGTGTAGAGAGAGATACCCAGGAAAGAGGCTGGAAAGATACAGAATGTGGACAAATGGTTACTTTTCGTCCAGCGAGATTTAACTTTTTTTCCTATTTTCTAAAGTTTCTATGAATGTAGATTACGTGTGCAAATCAAAACAAAACAATCTGATGGCTCATTCAGCAAACACCAAGGTCAGGGATTGTGTGGGGCGCGAGGGCGCAGAGTTGAATGGGAGAGTCTCCAGCAGGGGCACACAGTCTGGTGAGCACAGACGGCATTTTCTGTGACAGCAGAGCCCGAGAGGCACCCAGGACACCAGGCATAAGTTCTCCATACGACTCACAGCACCTACCCACACTGCACCAGTATTTTCCACTCCTCTTCCCCTCTAAACTCTGAGCACCCTGATGGCAGGAAGGAGCCTCATTCATCTACAACCTTAGCAACTGACAAGGAACCTGGCCCCAAACGGATTCTCCACCAACTGTCAGGCAAGTGCACGGAAGCAGCCCTGGCAGTGGGATTAAGGTCAGGGATGCAGAGGGGGGCAAAAGGCTCTGAAGACCCTGAACTGCTGAATGGGGTTTTCTGTCTCTCCTCTGACACTGACTGGGCAGATGCAGCAGAATGAGGTGTTCTAGCTCCTCTCTGTGGCCCCTGATGGGAGGGTCAGGGAAGCAACAGAGGGGTCAGTCCCGGGGAAAGGAATGGTAAGGCCTCTGCAGAGCTCAGAGCTAGATTTCGCTCAAAAAACCCACAGTTAACTTGACTATTTCCTAGCATGGAAAGATCGCTACAATACATTTCTAAGTGGGAAAAAAAAAAAAAAAAAAAAAAAAGACACAAAAAGTATGACTAAATCCACACATACACACACATACAAAAGAGTTTAGAAATACCAACCTCATAATACTGGTTACCTTAGAGACTGGATTTTGGGAGGCTTTAAATGCTTTTTATTTGTGTTTCCTACTATTAACACATATTGGTTTTGTAATTTAAAAGCATAAAGCAAACTACTTTTAATCCTTAAAAAACTACCCACGATGATCAAACTAAGTCCCAGTTTGAATATATTTTTTTCTTGTAAGTCAACTTTTACAACTTTATTACTATCAACATCAACTGTGAAGCAGAAAGCCATCTCTCTGCAGAAGGTGACTGCCGTCTGTCTGGGGGTGGGGCTGTCCGTGAAGATGCTCTGAGGACCTGGTTGGAGGACCACACAGCCTGTGGCCAGTCAGGGAGAGCCTGGGGAGAGGGAGGCACTCCAGCCAGGACTTGCAGGAATGTTCTGCATGCTCATAAACTTTCTCATTGGAGTTAGACACTCTGGGAACTGAGTGTATGAGGTCTGGAAAATCTCCAACGAATAGTGGAAAATGAAAATGTACGGGAGGAATAAAAACAAGTTCACAAAAAGATTCACTGCTTAGTTCGTCAGCAAGCTAGTACTCTGTCCAATCATGCATCACTGACTCCACTACGGGGCCAAAATCTATTGCAATTTTGATTTCATCTAAATTCTGATACCACAGTTGGACAAAAGGGAAAAAACATGCTTTGCATCAGAATTCAATCTGGAGCCCGTGGCCTTGAGCCACGGAGGTGATGGCGTCTCTTTCAACCACACGTTTGGTCCCTGGTACGCAGTCCCGGTGTCGGCTGGGTCTGTGTGGTGAGGATTAGGGAATTAAATGTTGCACACCCAGATCAAATGAGGGAATGCTGGCAAGCTGCCCGAATCATCTGTGCCTCAGTTTCCTCATTACAAAGACAATTACAATGTCTTCTCAATTGAGATCATCGATGCCACAGTACTTTATAAAAAGATCTATATAAATGTAACATTCTAGAACATTTATTGTTCTAAAAGAACAATAAACATTTAAAATCTGTGTATCAAATTAAAGGCAAGTTCAGCCCATTCCAGTGTCCTACCCACCCACACCCCCTCCAGGCACTCAAGGGGAGAGGGAAGGGAAGCAGCCAGACCCTCCTGGACACACAGCTTGACCCTGGTAATTCTAATGTAGCACTTCATCCAGATAGCAACTTCAACAAGCAGGTAAGAGCTAAGCTCACAGTGTTACTAAGTGACAAAACCAAGTCTGTGTGATTCCAAAGCCCGTGGTGACACGGCATAAAATGATTCAAAAATCATTTTCCCGAATTACTCAAAATATCACATGTGATATAAAAAATTAACTTGTACTTGACTGTCTGAAGGCCCAGTTTCCACAATGTGGCTGGAACTTTCTTGGGGTAGGTGCTTCTCCCAACAGGAGCCCCAGGTTCCCATAAAAGCAGAGATGGCCTTACTGGTCACAGACTGTCCTAATGGGAAACTCAAGTACATCTAAATTTGGTTTCTAATTTTTTTTTCTTCAGTAGGCTCCACGCCCAACGTGGAGCTCAAACTCATGACCTTGAGATCAAAAGTCACACACTCCCCTGACTGAGCCAGCCAGGCGTCCCAGGTTTCTAATTTTAAGATCAAATAAATTAGGTCTAGAAATGAAGAGAATGGGGCTAAAATTGTTAAGTTTTGTCTCCCTCTTCTTCTTCATTAAAAAAAACAAACTGAGGGGCGCCTCGGTGGCTCAGTCGGTTGGGCGTCCGACTTCAGCTCAGGTCATGACCTCACAGTCTATGAGTTCGAGCCCCGCATCGGGCTCTGGGCTGACAGCTCAGAGCCTGGAGCCTGTTTCGGATTCTGTGTCTCCCTCTCTCTCTGACCCTCCCCTGCTCATGCTCTGTCTCTCTCTGTCTCAAAAATAAATAATGTTAAAAAAAAAAAAAACAAAAAAAAACCCCCCAAAAACACAAACTGACCACACATACAATACTCACAGGGATATCTTCTGCCTTCTGTCCCTTGGTTTTGGGCAACGGTCCAGCAGTCAGGGAGGATGGGCCCTGGGAGGCAGTGGTCACAGTAGCAGCAGAGCTGGGCTCAGACAACCTCTTGTCCTTTCCTGAAGTTGGCTGCAGAGATAATGCGGGGAGTGAAGCAAGTTCAGTAATCCAAAAGCTTGCCCGTCTTCTGTTTTTATTGAAGTGTTCTCCACATTTTGGCTGGATGCATTTTTTTTTTTTATAAATTCTTATTTTATAAATAAAGTGGACCATTTTATTGTATCTGGATGAAACACTGACCTTTTTCTTTTTCTGTTCATCTAGAATGTGTTCTGTCACCCTTTGGACAATTTCATCAATACTCAATCCTGACAGTGAGTTCTTGTTCTTGTTTCGCACTTTTTTAATAAAACCAGCAAGCTCAGTGCTAAAAAGAGAAAGTGGACACAAATGACAAGAGAAACTCAAGGTTTTCTACTGTAAAGAAATACTGTGTGCCGATATTAACAGCTAAAAGAAACAAACCAAATACATACAAACAAAATAAATTTGTAAATAATAGCAACGGTATATAAAAGCAGGGGAATCACTCTTTCCAAGCAGTTATGAAAATTCCGGTATTTCTAACTATTTATTTAACTAGAATTGTCAAAGTAACAGTGTATCACTAGATCTACTTGAGATACCCATCTCTACCTAGAAACCTGACTTCCTACAGCCTGGGTATATTGTAGCTTTATGCTAAATCACTGACTGAGCAGACAACATTGGTTCTGACTTGAAATCAATAAAATCTCTTTCTACCTAAGAGGAAATAAGATTTGCTGACTGCCTTCTTTAAAAAAATCTGACAAGGTTTTCCAAGCCTGAATTTTTCACAAGTAGCAGTGGATGGAATTAAACCATTAATCAACAGGAACTTGTTATTTGTAGCACTAATCCCTCAAATGTTTTAACTTTCAGAAAATTAGGATGCATTTCTACTTGGTGGTGTAAACGCTCCCAAATTTAGTCAGGATTGCAAACAATTTATTTCTAAGGTACTTTGGCTAATTACAACTTGAGTATTTTTACAATTGGCATGGGAACTGCTATTGAGAGAACTTAAAATGTTTCTCAAACTTAGGCAGGGCTAAATATGCCCATGTGCATATACCTGTTTTCAAATAAGAAGGGCTCTGCCAACAGATGCAAAACATTAATTCTGCTCAATCATAATTTAACCACTACTTTGCTTCAACTGTGTAATTTCAAAACCTGTAACTAATATCAAAGACAGAAATAACATGGAACAGGGCACAGAGGGTCATCCAGGGATGTGCATTCCTCTTTTCCTAGCTGTATCCCAGAGACACTGCCTTTCCTTCTCTCCTGGCTGAGACAAGGAATACTTCTCCTTCATACCAACCCAGACAGCAAGGCCAGAGGCTGGAGGTGGAAACACTGGCTGAGATAAAGCAGCGCTCCCCACCCTCGGAGGACCCTCTGTAACACACCCACAACCCTGATTCATTATCAGATTACATCTAGTCTTTCGGACCTCACACCTCTAACAAATCAGAGGTGTCGAGCAAGGTCTAAGTTGCTGCCACTTTCCTGGCTATGTGGTATTTCTTCGCCTAAATGATATAAAACTAGTGTTTTGCAGTTTTTTGTTTTTGTTTTTTAATGTTTATTTTGAGAGAGTGAGAGAAAAGACAGCAGGGGAGGGGCAGAGAGAAAGGGGGACAGAGAATCCCAAGCAGGCTCTGCAGCTGTCAGCACAGAGCCCGACATGAGGCTTGGACTCACGAACCGTGAGATCATGACCTGAGCTGAAACCAAGAGTCGGATGCTTAAGCAACTGAGCCACCCAGGTGCTTCTACAGTTTTATTTTCATTTAGGGGTTCCATAACTAGGACTAGAGCATGTTAATGATCTCATCAAAATCTAAGCAAATTGCTCTGGGTTCTGATGAGTATGGAGTAACCAGTGTTCAGTGTTTTCAATCTAGATATGTGCATCAAAAGGTTGGTTTGAAAATGCTCACCTCCATGTTTACGAAAAAGGGAAGAAATGTAGCACCTGTCTTTTTGAATAAAACGATTATGGAGTTGTTTCCACCTCAGCCCTTAACTGGCCAAAATGTTATCTGATCAGGAAACCTCAGTTCATTAAGATATTTAACAGAGTCACAGACAATTTATAGCCGTACCTGTTGTAACATGGGAATACCACTGACAGGTGCTCAATAATACTATTGAACGGCTTTTTTGGAGACTGGCTTGACCGAATAGCACGTCCTGGTAGTTTCTGATCAGCCACAAGGCTTTGTTTTGACAGAGTTTCCTGGCTCGTGCTCTTACACTCTGGCAGCTGGGTGACTCCAGGCTGACAGGAGAGCGATCCCGACAATGGAGGAGAGGAAGCCCCCACTGGGCCATCGCTGGCGGAGACCAGACTTGAATCCTTGGGACCTGTTGTTTGGTTTCCAGTCCCACGATCTGCAGAAGTGCTGGCAGCGGCAGTTCCGTGATCGTCATGGCTTGAAGACTCGGGAAGTAACTTAGGAGGAATCTGGGAAGAACACACCACAGTCAGTCGTTGGATCACTAAGAGAAACATCTGTGGACAAACACTGACGAATAAGCACGACTATAATAAACCTGGGTGCTCAAGTGCATGGGGAACTTGACTCCAATGAATTAAATGTTTTTGTTTTTAAAAAACTGCTGGTCGCCTTCACTTTAAAATGAGCTTCTCTGGGCTCTGCACTGCTGGCCTCCCTCTCCCTCTCTGGAGCTCCTTCTCAGCTCTCCCTGCAGTGCTTACACCTGTTTGTGCCTTAATGTGGACGCTCAGCTCCTTATGCTGTCGGGGGAGGGGGGTGCATCTCCAGCCCCTGCTACACCCTCTCCCCAGGACATTTCACACTCTCTTATGCCTCAGAGACTACGCGCTAGGTACTAATAATGCCCGCTTTTTACAAGATCCTAGTCTAGAATACTTGCCTGAGATCCAAACCTGCAAATTCAAACTCCCTTATTAGGCAAATCCACTGGGTGATTCCAAGGACACTTAAACTCAGTGTCTCCAAAAGCAGGCTCAGCTTGGTCTCTGACCCTGCTCTCCCTCCAACCCCACAAGCACTCTCTGATCCATGACATGGCCGGTGACAGTGAGCCCCTCTGCCACTTCATACTGCGGGAAAGCTGACAGCCATCAGGAACAGCGCCAAGTCGTCCCCTTACTTGAAACCTGCATTGGGTTCTTAGTGACCTCAGGAAAAGTCAAACTGCTGAACACACCTTACAGAACAAAGTTCCCTTCGTTCTGGCCCTTGGGTACTTTTATAATATTTCTCACCAAAGCCCCCCTCTGTCATACTAAACTTCTTTTATATCCATGGAAGAAGGGTTCCCTATTTTCCTAGCCTCCAAATATGCTGTTTCTTCCATTTGCACACTCTGACCCTCCAAATATCACACCATCCACCCCTCCTCAAACACACACCCATGTCCTCCTTTTGCCTGGTTAATTCCTATTCCAGATCTCTGACTCACTGAGACCTCCAACAGGGAATCTTCTGCTGAGGTCTGGACCTCTTCGTTAGGTTAGTGCCTCCTAATTTATGCTGCTATAGCATTTTATGCTCCTATGAAAAACCTTGGCACACTTTACTTGTAATTATGGGCTTAACATCTCTCTTTTCCCAAACCCATATGTCCTTTGAGGGAAGAGACTGCATCCAATCTTCATCACCACTAAATACCCAACGAATGAATGGGGGAGAAATGACACACAAAGTTAATGGTTTTTAGGGTAATATTTATTTACTCAAGTGCCTGGCACCCTACAAGTTCCCAAGGTTTTGGGTATTAAAATTTTTTTGTGTGTTTATAAAATTACATAAGCTAGAACTAAAAGTTAGTAGTGAATATGCTGTTGAGATCTCACATTTTTTCCCCTTCCATGTCTGCCATGAAAGCTTGGAAACACTATAAATGATACGTGAGCTTTAATTCTACATAAAACTCTACTTCTTACTCAGTTCAATGGAGAAAAAAATGCTTTTCTATGGAGAGAAGAAACTTTGGAACTCAATAGAATATTTTACTCAGTTCAAGGTGGCTGACTTTTAACATTTTAAACACAGTTTTGGCAGACGAAACCACAAGTTGAATGCTTACTGCGCAAAGTACTGGCAAGCCAAAGCCTTTCAAGATCAGGCTCCTGTGTGCAGGGAGCCTGTCACCTCAGTTAAGGAGACTGAGCGCATGTGACAGAAGGGCTACGGGGTGAGGGGCAAATGAGGGCCGCCTTGACCAGGCTTTCAGGTACAGACACAATGCCAAGAGTGAGGCTAGTGCTCCAGGCTGGAGGACAGTTTAGGCAAAGGTCTAGCAGCAGCAGGAAGGTGCAAATCAGGAGCTAAGGAAAATAGTCTCCTTACAGCAGACTACTTCACAAACAGGTTTTAATGTTGTGCCAAAATATTCTGAAACCACCTCTAATCAACTCTTGAATAGAGTCCTTCTTTAAATTCTTACAGTCTGATCTCCTTTGGGCTTCAGCCATTTTAGTATTGGCTGAGTGTCTGCTCTGTGTCTAAAGAAGCAGTATGCACCCCAGAAGACAATAAAGTGATACCTGGTATAGCCATTTTTAAAGTCCACAATATCAAAGTCATGTTTTTCTTTACTGTGCTGCATAGTTTGAAATATAAAGACAGGTTTGGCAGTCACTATTATTCAAAAGATTTTTTAGCAAATACCTCAAAATAGCAGTAAACTAGGACAGACCTAACCAACAAAACCTTTGTATGTCTCTGTGTTTGATGAGGACACAGATCTGAATTTCGGTCTTATGCCCACAAGTATCCAGGAATAAGACTAACTCTGAGGTGGTGTCAGTAGAGAGAGCTGGTCTAAACCACAGGCACCTGCTCCTCTTAGATTATTCGTTCAAATGCAGAGAACATGCCAGCATCCAGAAAAGAAAGCAGATGTACCAGCCCTGTGTTCACTTCAGTCCTGTCCTTAGACACTGATGTAGAAAGACTCCTCTTCCATTTATGTAAGAATGTTTACTATCCAGCTTGAAATGTTAACCAGTAGCACCAATAATGAAAACATTAAGGCAATCTCCCAGAATACAAACAATAAAAAATTACTTGGGCCCAAATAAGGAAGAAACTGTGGTGACAGAAGCTGTGACAGACTTACTGTGCTACAGACAGGAAGTGAAAGGTCAGGAATCTGCACTCTAGAAAGTTCACTGAGCCGAGAGCCATTTTTAATTGCTTGAATTTGTTCTTCAAATTGAGACTGTAGGTAGAAGGAAAAGTGTTAAGTTTTTCTAATAAATTCCCAGGGGAATATCACAATTGTCAATTAATACTTTTTTCCTTACTATATATTTACAAATGGTCAACAATTTTCCAGGAAATACAACAGAGATGCAAGGTATCAGAACAATTATTTCTTGTAAGGAAAGAAACTCAAAATGAGACCTCATTAATCAGAATGTTCTAAAGCCTTATCAAATGGAACTTCTCTAATCTTATCAATTAAGGGCAGAGTTTAAGACAGTTAATTAAGAAAACAGCATTACTTTCAGGAAAAACTCTTCTTAATAATTACAATAAAAAATATATATTATCTTTAACAGCTCAAAAAAGAAAGAGTTTCAATGACACTAGCCTCTCCTGAGAACTATAATCATCTAGGTTTTGACAGAAAATATTTTGTAACTTACCTTTGCTTTCTCAATTCCTTTTCCAACCTTACAAAGAAATGATTCCCATGAATGTACATCAGACTCCGTATCAGGATATGCTGCAGAATCACTGAAAAAGCAGAGAACCATGAAACCATTTAATGTTTACTTTAGAAATGTTTTAAAAGTTAAAAGCACTGAAGTGTAAATGACAACATTTAAACACGACAGAAAGATGTATTTCACATGACTACACACACACACACACCAAAACCTATTTTTAAATTATTTTATTTTATTTTATTTTACATTTATTTATTTTTGACAGACAGAGCACAAGTGGGGAGGAGCAGAGAGAGAAGGTGACAGAATCTGAAGCAGGCTCCAGGCTCTGAGCTGTCAGCACAGAGGCTGCGGCGGAGTTTAAACTCATAAACAGTGAGATTATTACCTGAACCGAGTCGGATGCTTAACTGACTGAGCCACCCAGGCGCCCCTCCAAAACCTATTTTTAAAGAATTATGTATCTTACAGACTCACCACTAGAAACAATTTAGGAAATATTAATTGTTTAACCCAAACCCCTAAGCTGGTGGACAGAGAGCAAACATTCTCCTTAATTTTAATTTCTTTCCTTAAATGTGAAGATTTGACCATTTTTCACTTAACATCTTTGTGTTTAACATCAAAGGGTGTTTTTACACTAAAAGAAATTATAAGGCAGCCTGGAACACTTGAAACATTCCAATAAAACCCACATCGTTATTGTAAAATAAAGAGTAGGGCCTGACATACTGGTAAGTTATACCCCCACACCTTTACTGAAAGTGACAAACAAGCTTTCCAACTCCTAACTGGGAAGATCAGTAACACTATGAATTTGTGATTGTGTCAGCTCTCTTTACACATCTTTTTTTTGTTTGTTTATTTATTAATTTTGAGAAAGAGAGTGAGAGTGAGCACACACACGTGAGTGGGGGAGGGGCAGAGAGAGAGGGAGAGAGAGAGAGAATGCCAAGCAGGATCTGTGCTGTTGATGGGGAGCCTGATGCGGGGCTCGATCTCACGAACCTTGAATCTTTTTTAAAAAAAAATTTTTTTTTTAACGTTTATTTATTTTTGAGACAGAGAGAGACAGAGCATGAACAGGGGAGGGTCAGAGAGAGAGGGAGACACAGAGTCTGAAACAGGCTCCAGGCTCTGAGCTGTCAGCACAGAGCCCGACGTGGGGCTTGAACTCACAAACCGCAAGATCATGACCTGAGCCGAAGTCGGACGTTTAACCGACTGAGCCACCCAGGCGCCCCACGAACCTTGAATACTGACCTGAGCTGAAACCAAGAGCCAGACACTTAACTGACTGAGCACCCAGTTTTCTTTACACATCTTAAAGAAAACCCAGAACATTTCCTTTTACATCTTTTCTCTTTTGCTATCCTTTGGTGGAATGGGAGAGTTAGCAGGGCATCCCTAAGAAAGAAGCTACGTGTCCTATGAGATTTAATAAGGAAGTCGACACTGCCAGATGACAGGAGGTCTGAGATCTCTGTTTCTCAGAGGCACCACAGTGCACGAGGTCAAACACTGGCCTTTCAGAGCCCCTGGGCCTCCACTTCAGCTGCACTAGTCTTATAACCCGAATCAGCGTCTTAGTTTTCCTCTCATTAGAAAGGTTTTCTCATGTGAAAAAAACTAAATCTTGAAAAATGAAGAAGTAACAACACATCCAAACTTTTTCCCGTGACCCACAGAACCTGTGGCTCAACACCGAGGGTTTGAAATGTAAGGCAAAAAGCACAGGGAAGGATGAAAAACCTGACTGTGGAATGATAAAAAGACCAGATGAAAAATAATCCCTTGTGTGAAAATCCACACAGAATAGTGCTAGAGACTAGACTGAGGAAGACCCTCTAGAATTCCCAGGTAAACCTTATTCCAAAATCAAAGCTAAACAAACAAAAACAGGTAAAGATTATGAGAGTTGAAAAAATGACCATAGGTGAGTATCTTCTGAAGTGACATTTCCATACTCTATCATTAAGACTGGTAAGTGATTGTTCTTACAGAAGGTAATTGTTTAAAAAGCTTGAAGATGTGATCTTCACTCCAGAAATTTATTGCATGGAAATGATTAATAACATGCATAAAAATGCGGCTACAAGGAAACTCACTGAAATGCAGCTTTTCTTAACAGAGTGTGCAAAGAACCCAACTATGCACCACCACAGTGGGGTTTAATAAATCATGACACATTTGTATGCTGGAATACTATCCAACTTTTCAAAATTAGGTTAAAGAAATGTCATTATTGATACGAAAGGAAGTTTCCTTTACATTACTTAGTAAAAAAAAAAAAAAAAATATATATATATATATATATATATATATATTTATAAAATTTTCTTTTTTTCAGATACTTAATGGTTTCTTCTAAAATACTAATTAGTTACACATTAATTAAGAATTATCGGGGCGCCTGGGTAGCTCAGTCGGTTAAGCGTCCGACTTCAGCTCAGGTCACGATCTCACGGTCCGTGAGTTCGAGCCCCGCGTCGGGCTCTGGGCTGATGGCTCAGAGCCTGGAGCCTGCCTCCGATTCTGTGTCTCCCTCTCTCTCTGCTCCTCCCCTGTTCATGCTCTGTCTCTCTCTGTCTCAAAAATAAATAAAAAAACGTTACGAATTATGGATAATCAGGGAGTTTGGGTGGCTCAACAGGTTAAGCATCCGACTCGATTTTGGCTCAGGTCATGATCTCATGGTTCGTGGGACTAAACCCTACATCAGGCTCTGTGCTGACAGTGAGGAGCCTGCTTGGGGTTCTCTCTCTCCCTCTGTTCCTCCCCTACTCTGTCTCTCAAAAATAAATAAATAAACATTAAAAAAAGAATTACGGATAATCGTTATCAGTTTGGTTTGTATATTTTGATTTTTCTGCAACTGAACATGTATTGATGTATAACTATTAAAAATAAAATGGTCCTGAATAATGTAATGACTTTTTGGTCAAATCAGCTCTAATGTGGATTTCCTACACGACATGCTGGGAAGCACACCCGTGACACCACACCGTACCTGCTCAGGAGCTTCAGGTACTTCAGATACGCTTCTGCTTGTGATTCCATGATCTGTAATTTGTACACTTCTGTCTCCTTCCAGTTTTCAAGCACAGATACCTACCATTAGATTAGATAACAATGAAGTATTTTCAAACAATGAAACTGAAACTATCTTAAGGTTGTTAAAACGTAAACATTCTAAGCCACTTTCAAGTTTCTCCTTAAATGACAGATGATGACAGAAGCACTAGAACTTGCTTATGTGGTAATTCACAAAAGTCAACATGAATTAATTCAAAGTTTTGGATTTGAAAACAGAATAACATAATGACGGGAAAATTCTTTTACCTTACAGAGTACTTTTCTCAGATACTAAACTTTCCACATGGCTTACTGCTTAAGCCATGTACAAACACAGAGCCAGGTTCCCTGCATGTATATGCCTGATGAGCATTATCTGTGGTCCTGTCCCTGGTAAGCAGAGGGCCAGGGGCCTGCACAATGACCCCCCAGGCTGCACGCTATCAAATTTAAAGGCCTCAAAGAAGCTGTTCTCAGTATGAGCTTCAAAAGCCTCTGGGGAATGTTTTTTGGTTTTCCCACAAGCCTATGGGCCATTTTTGTAAGAGGCACTGCAAGAAATATAGAACTGCTTTCTTTTAATACAGGTGTCAGTAACCTTCACAGGGCCCACCAGGCAGAAGGGCTGGCCAAATGGTGGTAAATGGGACCTGACCAAGCTCATAAATATACATGTAGGCATAGGACTCATAAAATATAGGCACTTGAGCTTTTCTTTCCCCATCCTTTCCTTAGAAGCAGCTGCAGAGTCAATATTTAATCAGAAGTCCCATGTCTGTGGACTATATAAGCTAAGTCTTTTTTTTTTTTTTAATTTCCCAGAATAATCATAGATATATATACCAACAAGTAGTATTTCTTCTCAATTGAGAAAACAAAGACAACCATGTTTTGGGAACTCAATAAAATACAGCCAGAGGTCATTATTTTGATTTCTGTCTCAGTAGTATCTCAAATAGTATGTGGACATTGGTATATATTCTTCTGAGGAAAGAAGAGAGCATATTCTTTTTTTTTTTTTTTCAACGTTTTTTTTATTTTTTTATTTTTTTTTATTTTTGGGACAGAGAGAGACAGAGCATGAACGGGGGAGGGGCAGAGAGAGGGAGACACAGAATCGGAAACAGGCTCCAGGCTCCGAGCCATCAGCCCAGAGCCTGACGCGGGGCTCAAACTCACGGACCGTGAGATCGTGACCTGGCTGAAGTCGGACGCTTAACCGACTGCGCCACCCAGGCGCCCCGAGAGTAAATTCTTAATGAGTGGATTATTTTCAAGTTCCTCTTCTAGTAGTGACTATAATGGTTGGCTACTTCATGGCACACCACTTGATTACAGATGATGAAGCCATTCTAAGGTACAGCATGGAAAACGACTGAATTATAAAAATAAGGAAAGCAGACTGCAAAATGTGGTGTTCACTTTGAGTACAGCTATGTAATATCATGTAAGCACAAGGGTAAAACATTAGAAAGTGACATGCATGGAAAAAAGTAGCTATTTCCGGGATGTAGGACTCTGGGTGAGAGGCTATCCGTCAGACTCCACACTTTTCAGCAATGTTGTTATGCCTCACATGCAGTTAAACACAAAGCAAACAATCTCGCCACATCTGTCCGTCACCAAGTGTCCCAGGCTCACCTCTGCAGCCACTGCTCTTTGAAGACTCTCTTCATAATTCTCTTTCCCTTTCTTTATGCACTCTTCTATTTTCATTTTCTCATTTGTAAATGTATCACTGCAAATGTTAATGAGAAAAAACTTCTTGAAAAAGAAAAAAACAGTGAGATAACTAAAGGCTTAAGCCAGGTTAGCTTTGAAATCATGACACAGAAAGACTCACATAACTTCTTAGTGTCTGACACACAGATTCACTCATATGTGCTTTTTGCACTTCACAAATGATCAAAGGAACATATAAAATTTAAAAGTTGAGTGTTTGGTGGAAATGCTGAGAAGCTGGTTCATCACTTTTACCAGGGCAGGTGGACTACAACGTATCTGGCTACAGAACATCCCTCATGCTTCCAGTCAGGAAATTCTATTTTGACACACATTATATGACAAAGAAATCACCCAAAGGAAAAAAGTGATCTCTACAAAGTAATCACGGCAATATGTGTATAAGGGCTTAAAAAAAAAAAGGCCATGAATCATGATGCGAATGGAAATGTCTATGCGAAACAATATTCAACGAAAAATGCAGAACACAACTGCTTCACTAATGAATATATTGACTACCCGTAGGTAAAAACATTATATCCATTAACAAAGCTTAAAACTTTTTATAGGTTCTTAATAAAAATCTGTCATCTTTAATAAACTTAAAATTGTAGAACAACGACCATAATAAAGTTGAGATTGTTATCTTAAGTAACACAAAAGAAAAGTTTTAAAAACACATTTTTAGGGGCGCCTGGGTGGCTCAGTTGGTTAAGCATCTGACCCTTGATTTTGGCTCAGGTCATGATCTTGTTGTCCATGAGACTGAACCCCACGTCGGGCTCAGTGCAGAGTGAGGAGCCTATTGGGACTTTCTTTCTCTTTCTCTCTCTCCCCCTCTCCCTATCCCCCATCCCAACTCAGGAGCACGTGTGTTCTCTGTTAAAATAAATAAATAAACTTGAAAAATAAAATCTTAAAAAAAATCCACATTTTTAGTTTCAGGAGACTTCAAAGGAAAAGAACAGTTAATCAACAATAATAAATTCAGGATTAAAAAAAAATTTTTTTTAATTGTTTATTTTTTGAGAGACACAGAGCATGAGTGGGGGAGGGGCAGAGAGCAGGAGACACAGAATCTGAAGCAGGCTCCAGGCTCTGAGCCATCAGCACAGAGCCCGACTCAAGGCTCGAACCCATGAACTGCTGAAGTAGGACACCTACCTGACTGAGCCACCCAGGCACCCCGAATAAAATTCAGGATTTTTATACTGACAGTGTAAAATAAAAGTAGTAGGAACAGCATAAAATAAAAATACTCAAAGAATAATTTTATTTAAACCTTAATTTAAAGAATAAAATAGAAACAGAAATAAAAGAGACACATAATTATTTAAAAGAAACAGACAAGCCACAATAGATTTAGAAGCCTAGTGTGCTGGTGCCTCTGGGTATTAAAAGTATAAGATAATAGTAAAAGCAAACATAAACTTAATTTGCCTGATTTCGAGGGACTGATCCAGAAGTAATTCATGTTCCTTATCCTTTCCATCATTTTTCTGGGTATATCTATGGAAGAAAATCACCAAATTTTAATTAATTTTCAAGGATATTTAAAAACACAATCCCACATAGTAAATTCTACTTACTTTGATGCAAATATTTCTTGATTTTGTAAACTTCTACATTTTGATTTAATTTCTATTATCTTCTAAACAGGCAAAGAATCTGGGTCATTTTCCTTTTACGCCTAAAGGACAGAAATCTTTTCTTCACCCTAGGTCATATGCTTGCAGTGTAGACAACACCTTATCTCAGTTCACTTCAAGGAGCACTTCCAGGTGATTCCACATGACCCAGAGGAGTATCAGTGTTGTCTATCATCATCAGTATAACCAGTGGCTCTCATTCAAAATGAAAACAGCCTTCTCATCTTTAAAATAGGACTCACAGGGGTGCCTGGGTGGCTCATTTGATTAAACATCTGACTTGCCGCTCGGGTCAAGATCTTGTAGTTCATGAGTTTGAGCCCTGTGTCAGGCTCTGCGCTGACAGCTCAGAACCTGGAGTCCGCTGTGGATTGTGTGTCTCCCTCTCTCTCTTTGCCCCTCCCCCACTTGCGCGAGCTCTCTCTCTCTCAAAAAGAAATACAGCCTAGTTAACACACACACATATCGAGTCTAACACCCTGCAAAACGAAGTGTATATATCTTTCTAAAACTTTTTAATTTTTAAAAAATGTTTACTTCTGAGACAGAGACACTGCACGAGTACGAGAGGGGCAGAGAGACAGGGAGATACAGAATCTGAAGGAGGCTCCAGGCTCTGAGCTCAGCACAGAGACTGATGCAGGGCTCAAACTCATGAACTGTGAGATCATCACCTGAACTGAAGCTGGACACCCAACTGACTGAGCCAGGCACCCCGAATTTTTTTTTTAAGCTTATTTTTGAGAGAGAGAGAGAGAGAATGAATGAATGAGTGGGGGAGGGGCAGAGAGAGGGAGACAAAGAATCCAAAGCAGGCTTCAGGCTCTGAGCTGTCAGCACAGAGCCCAACACAGGGCTCAAACTCATGAACTGGGAGAACGTGACTTGAGGCAAAGTCAGAGGCTTGACCTACTGAACCACCCACGTGCCCCAACCAACTTGAATTAAAATAATGACTAAAAAGTATCCCAGCAAGATCAAATTTCAAGGGTGGGTGCTTGGGGAGGGGATCTGCATATGAAAAGACCTGAACTGGCATGCCAGAATGTAAACCTAAGGTATTCTGATTACAAAACCATTTTCCTTTTAAATTTTAAAACTTCCTGCAAAACAAGAAGTACAGTTGGCCCTTGAACAACACAAGTCTGAACTGTGTAGTGCATATATACAGATTTTTTTTTTTGATACAGTATAATACTAAAAATGTACTTTCTCTTCTTTCTTTTTACTTAAAGTTTATTTATTTTCCAGAGACAGAGAGTGCAAGTGGGGGAGGGGCAGAGAGCAAGAGAATCCCAAGCAGGTTCTGAGCTGTCAGCTCAGAGCCCGATGTGGGGCCCAAACTCAAAAACTGTGAGATCATGACCTGAGCCAAAATCAAGAGTCTGACGCTTAACCAACTGAACCACCTAGGTGCCCCTTCCTTATGACTTTCTTAGTAAATTTGTTTTCTCTAGTTTACCAAGAATTATGGCATATAATACATATACAAAATATGTGTTAATTGTGTTATCAGTGAGGCTTCCAGTCAACAGTAGGCTATTAGTAGCTAAGTTTTGGAGGAGTCAAAAGTTACATGTTGGGGGTCAGCACCCCTAAACCCCCACATTGTTCTAGGGTCAACTGCTTAATTATACAATTATTCTCCTGCTCAGAGTTTTGCTTCAAAACTTAAGACTACATAAAACTTTTAATATAAAAAGAGGCTTTACTTTAAAATCCAGACATAAAATTTAGATTTATATCATTTACAAAGTGCAAAAAGCCAAGCACATAAAGAAGCTTGTAGCTTATCTTTAAACTGGGACAGAAAAAAGGAAAACATGTATTAATAAAGTGGAAAAAATTAATAAAAACTTTATTCCTCAACAGAAATGGATTTTTATGCTAGCACACACAAAAAATTTTCTTATCATTATTAGC